>NC_139344.1:423729796-424420296 GCF_055883805.1 Amblyomma maculatum
ACGAAAGTAGCGGATACGTCAATATTATTTGAAAGACAGTGGTTCAGTTGTGCGAGCCATTATCTAGCAAAGCCAAAACCTTTGTTACTTTAGCGCACGCAGCCTGTGCAGCAGCAGCCTTCACCACCAGGCATCCGCTATGCTGCGTTTTGAGCTGCCCCAGTAATGAACCGCTTTGCCCGCTCCACAGAACTCTTTCAGTATTGTTCAGTGACTACTCCCGCCTTCTTTCATTATCTGCAGCCATCTTCTTTCTACTTGCATACCACGCGCATTGTCCCAAGTTCGGTAAAAGCTGCTTCTTATTGCAGCTCCCAATCCTGCTTGTGAAGGTTGCTTCAGCTACCTTTGAAAGATAGAAAAAAAATTCGCACTGTGTTACATACTCTGAAGCATTAATTCATGTTTCTCGCAGAATATCACAAATTTTTTGTTTCCTGCTCACGAAATCTAAAATTTTCGACTGCAGAATGCTAGGGGTCTTACTTATAGCATACCAACATAATCTGTATACCTTGCATGTACTACTGGGCTTAGCATTACCATTGTATCCTCATACTTCTATAGCGTGGGTGTTGAGTTACCGAGAGCATTATAAGGCATGATTGTTTTTTTTTTTTTTTCTGGTAGCCTAAACTGTATGGGCTTGTTGAATTTAAGACTGCAGTTACATTAATCTAGTTGGCGTACTAACAAGCACATTTTGCTTCTCGATCTCTGCTGTGAAGGCAACTTTTCGACGGAAGTGAAAAACAAGGTGCCCATGTACTATGCAATACCACTGTACTTTAGTAGTGGTTAGAGCGCTCGTCTTCAGTGCTCAAGGATGCGGGATCAAATCCCTGCTGTGGCAGCTGCTTTTCGATGAAGGCGAAAAGGTAGGCGCCCGTGTGCTGTGCGATGTCGATGCACATTAAAATAACCCTAGGTGGTTGAAATTTCCGGAGTCCTCCATTGCGGCATCTGCCATAGCCTAAGTCACTTTGGGAAGTTAAACACCGTAAACTAAACCACCATACTTTAAAAAATCCCGGGTGCTCAAAATTTTCAGAGCCCTCCTCCACCGCATCCATAATAGCCCATGTCACATTTAAATATTAAACCTTGTAGACCGAACCAAACAATTAGCGTGCTAGCATGAGCTCCGTCAAGTTCGCATGTGTTGAGTGGTGCACTCTCATGTATTCAGCTATGAAGGGGAAGTCCAAAGCTTGTGTGGCACTTGTGCATCCCTGCCCGTGCAGGCGGAGAAGGAGGACTGCCCCCTGGAGCTTCTGTGCTCAGCGGCCTGCGGTGTGCTCCAGGGGCAACCCAACCTTCGGGAGCGGCTACCCGTGCTGGGACACCTGCCCCAGCTGTGCCAAGCACTGGCCCGCAATCCTGGGCTGCCAGGGTGCCTCCGCCTCTTGCACCAGGCCAGCTCTAGCCAGGTAACTGGCCCCCAGAAACCCAAGAGAGGGACGGGTAGGCTGCTTTTGGCCACCAGCCACCCGCCAGAGAAGGACGGCTCTTTGTGTTAATAGTATTTCTATTAGTTACCTCACTTTCAAGCTGTGGCTCTCTCCTTAAGACAAGAGTGTCTTACCGTTCATTGTTTACTACCGTATCTTCCTTTCTTTTCCTTTTTTGCAGAATTATGACTGTCAGGTTCATCGATTGGCTGATAGGCTCTTCACATTGCCACAGTTTGCACGTGTTATTGTAAGGAGATGTGGAGTAGCAAGACTGCAGAATATATTCACTGAGCAGTATTCTGGCACGTGGTTTCTGTAAACTGACTAGGGTTAAAAGCTAGCCACTCTCTGCGGTGGCTTAGTGGCATTGCCGCGCAGCTGCTGTCCACAAAATCGCGGGTTTGATCCTGACCGTGGCGGCCATATTTTGGTGCAGGCGAAATGCAGTCCTTCTGATATCCTTCCAATGCTAATGCACACCAGAGCCCCAGAAGGCCTAAATTATGGGAAGTCCATTATGTCTGGCATAGCTTAGGCCCCAAAGCTCACAGAAGAAGCTAGCCATCATTTCCTTTGTTTATTTGCCTTGTGTGTCACAAGCACTGCTTTGGCATTTGGGAGAACGATTCTGTACGCTTGTAACACTGAGCATATAAAAGCTCTGCAGACTGTGAAGATGCATTGCGCAGTTTTATACCAACACAATGCTTGTGCCGATGCTGCAGTTTTGCTGGTGTAGATGGTAAGTGGACAGCTGTGTACTAGGTCAACAAACGTTAGTTGAGGGAGCTTTGGGTTATGAAGGACAGCATACCGAAAAGCACTCTGTACACTTACGTTGTTTTTGCAGATGGAGGCAAGGGTGTTATAGATAAAAGCTTATTGTTGTTCAGTTTTCTTTTAGCCAGCGAGGGCTGAATACCCTGCATATGACCAGCTTTATACCCTGCATATGACTGTTACCAGGTAAAGTGGTATAAATGCTGCTGCGGAATGAGACTGCAATTTCAAAAGAATTTGTTGCAGTTGCAAATTATGAAGAAGAGTGACCAGTTACTGAGAATGAAAGAGCACTGAACAAAGGTTGAAAGGGAGCCTCACTTTGCAAACCGAGCCAACGTTTTGACGAGCCTACTTGTCAAAGCATTGGCTCGCCTTGCGAACTGAGGTTCCCGCTCAACCTTTGTAGAGTGCTCTTTCATACTGTTTAGCCATCTTCTTTCTCTTGTTCTACCCTGGGTCCAGTTACTGAGAGTGTGTCATTGGGCAGCTAATTACGTAAAGTCCTTACGGGCTGCAGATGTTGCGGTTAGTACTAGTTCTGTAAACAACTGTCGTACCTTTGTGTGTGCGTTGCAGGCATGTGCACAGTCGGTGGGGGTGACCTGCTTGGATCCCCTGGGCCGATCCCTGTCCTGCCCAGAGTCCGCCCAGCTGGCCTGCCAGACGATACTGGGGCTCTGTCAGGCTGCCGTGCCCGGCCTGGTTCAACAGGTGGGTCAGCAAAGGGACTCTGGCCTTCTTGCTGTGCTAACAACTGTGTGAGAGGGCGCAGTAGGGTTTGCGACATCACAAGATGTAACGTACCTAGATTGCGGGCTTCCCATTTTCACTAGTTGGGAGTAGCATGCTGAGTAACTGTCGCGCATCGGCGCTCAGCAGCATGTCTTTGGGCATGTTGAGCCTAAGTCGGAAAGTTCAAACCTGGGTGTAGGACCCAAATTTCTTCAGTGAAGCACAAACGCAGAACAGCATATAGTAGTTTTTAGGCCTTTTGACCCTTTCGAAGTTCAGTTTTTCTGAGAGTGACGCACCGACAAGGAGGGATCACACTCAATGATCCAGCTCGAGAAAGAAAGATGAAAGAGCCGTGTGATGGCCTTTGTTTGGCACGAGAAGAGAAGTGAAGCGCAGCCATGGACAGGCAACAGTGCATGCCCTGTAAACTTCATTTAATCTGCTGAATAGTACGGTGTGGGTGGGAGGAGGATAAAAACATCTACGATGTTACAATAGACGGCAGAAGCATCCTCGTGAACGTTTGAATGAAGAATTGAATTGCAAGCATAGGGGTGTTTGCACTCGGAGAAACGTCCGCTCCTTCTGAAATATGTCCACATGAAGCTAGCACCGAGTGATCAAGCCAAATGTGCCCTTTTAAGGGTTGGCCACTTGAGTACTTCACAACAGTAAATTTAAAAAAAAAAAGCAGGACTCCTTTTTTTTTTTTGTGTGTGTGTGTGAACACTGCAGGATCACCACCAAATGGGCATCAGTGTGAAATTTATGCCGAGCAATATGGTTTGTGTTGATCTGGCTTGGTGCAGGCGGTGCGTGGAGGCCTGGTGGAGCAACTTTTGAACCTGTTGGGGAAGCCCTCTACTAGTGCCACGACCAAGGCACACGCTGTCCAGGCACTCAAGGCCATGGCCGCCGATGTGGCCAGTGGGGAACAGGTCAGTCTAAGCCTCTGGCGCACACTTCTTCCCCTTCCTGCAGATGCTGCAGAGAGACATTAAACCCAAGCAGGCGGGTTTAATCCTGGCACCAGCAGACCCCCTATTTATTCTGTGTATATATATATTTTACGTTGGGTATGTGAGATAAAAGATTCATTTTTCTATGCTGTAAGCATTATTTTATCATCATCAGCCAAACGGCACTCATTGCTGGGCAAGGGCCTCTCCCATATTACTCCAATTAATCCGGTCCTGCGCTAGCTGCATCCACTTGACCCCCACGAACTCCTTAACTTCATCCACCCACCTGATTTTCTGTCGCCCCCTGCTGGACTTTCCTTCCCTTGGTATTCAATTTGTTATCCTAAGCTACCGTCAGTTATCCTCTTTTGGCACTACATGTCCCAACCACGTCCATTTCTCCTGCTTGATTTGGACTAGAATGCCATTAACTCAAGTTATTTCTCTGACCCGCTCTGTACGCTTCCTATCGCTTAATGTTACCCCTACCATTTTTCGTTCCATAGCCCTATGCATTGTCCTCAACTTAAGTAGAACCATTTTCGTTAGCCTCCACTTTTCAGCCCCATAAATGAGTAGAGGTAAGAGGCAACTGTTGTGTACTTTCCTCTTGAGTGATACTGGTAAGCTGTTTGTTATAATTTGCGAGTACTTAACTCATGTGCTTCATTGCAGTATAATTTTCCTAGTTACTTCCCTTTCATGGTCTGGATCTGTATTGTGCATGTGTGTTCACTAAACTTTTATGTAAGGCAGTTCAATTATAAGCGGCTTAAAGATGCAAGAAATTGTGAAGTCAGCACAGCAGTTAAGCAGTAGTTTAACAAGGAAGGGCTAGCAAGGTCACTCTGTTCGCACACTGCAGTCGGCAGAAATGAGCCAGCAGTGTGCTATGGTGCAGTTTAAAGTACCAAATTATTTGCTCATGTGTGTGGTCTGGAAGGAGAATTAGGTGGCAGGTTTTGCTCGAGTAGGCTAAGGCGTCATTGCTGCTGCAGTTTGGGAGGCTGAGAACTGATAATTTGTTCGTCCCAGCCTTGCAGTGAGAGTATAATATCATCAAATGTAAGCCAGCACGTCCAGTTTATCCTGTGCTTGTGGTTCTCGTAGTGGGGATAAGGGACCGCAGTTATCAATTTATGTCAGCTTGCCACCTCGTTTTCCAGTTCTGCAGCTCACATTGCCGCTATCTGAGTGAGCTGCTGATGTGCCACAAATATGCGGCAAATATTTTTCTCTCTTCTATTTTCTGTGTTAAATATTTATTTTCGTCTCTTCGAAATGATTGCTCTTATGGTGTTGTTGGCGGAATTTTGAACAAATGCTCCGCGAGGTCGTTTTGTTCGCGGACATTGTCTTTGAATTACGAAATGCATACTGTGCACTAAATCAGCGTGCTGCGTGCCACGATAAGCATTACAGTCGAACCCGGATACAGTTGAACCTGGATATAACGAAGTTGACAAAAGTTCGCAATTTTTCGTTACATGCAGGTTTTGTATGAAGGCTCGCACTAATGATGCAGAAACAAAACCGAAAGGCTTCAGATATCAGTGAAGGTGAACTCACCCTTCAAGCATTTATTTTACAGTAAAAAACTGTGTAATCTCTGCTTGTTTCCGCACGAGCGAAGGCACACTACGGCACTCCAATGAAGCTAAATCATGTAATGCTCCTTCGTCGTCGCGCGAGCCAACAAAACGGTGCAATATGTCGATTGCGTTCATCACCTCCTTCGCGGTGGGCACGTCACACGGATCTGGCTCACAGGAACCATCATCACAGACATCGAGATTTTGCATGCTTTCGGCAAGTGCCTTATCATTCATCTCTTCCGTAGCTACAACGGCGTTGTCGGCAAACAAAAAGTCGCTCAGGTCGACGTCATCGGGGACACCACCTTTGCTGCGTAGCTCATCCCACGCTTCGGCCACATCGGATGAAGCTGAAGTCTCTTCTTCCTCGTCGTCGGCACCAGCCTGCGCGCTTTTTGTAATCCCTGCCTTTATAAAGCACTTCCCCTGACTTCTTGCCAGGAGGCAGCAGGCATTTCAACTGACTGATAAATATAGATCTTCAGCTCCCGTTCAAGACGGATGTTCAGAAGAACCTTCTGTATCAGTCTGCGCCGCTAACAGCATTTAAAACTTTGATTATTCCTTTGTCCAGTGGCTGTATTAGTGATGTGCAATTAGCCAGGAAGTAGTGCAGTTCGATGTGAGACAGATGCAGGCCTTCAACATGGTGCGCAGCGCAATTGTCCAGAAGTAGGCAAACTTGACGGCCTTGCCGCTTGACATTCTGGTTGAAGTCTTTCAGCCATTGAGAAAATATTGCCAGAGTCATCCACGCTTTAGTGTTCGCCGTGTATTTTACAGGCATACACTTCATCCCAAGCACCTAGGACAGGCACTTTTTCCCACAACTAGCGGGACTCGCTTGTCAGTGCCATCGAGGTTGGTGCACAGTAGAACTGTTACGCGGAGTTTGCACTGCTTTCCGCCGCGGCAGTCATCTCATCTCCTTTAAGTGCTAGTGTGCGGCGCAGAAGCATCTGATAAAAGAGAGCCGTCTCGTCGGCATTATAGATTTCAGCCACTTCCAAGCGACTCAGTATTGCAGGAAGCGTGTCAGCCACCCACGAAGCAGCAGCATCACTGTCTGTAGAGACAGATTCGCCGCAAATGACTTTCCCGATGACATTATGTCGGCTCTTGAAACCTTGTAGCCACCCGTTGCTTGCTTTGAAGTCATCATGTCCCAAGATGCACACAAAATCCTTTGCCTTCTGTTGTAATATCGCTCCACTTATGGGCACATTCCTGGCTCGCGTGTCCAAAAACCACGTGAACACTGCCTTGTCCACATCATCATATGGTGACAGTTTCAATCTTTTCTTAGCCTTTGTTCCCGACTCCACAGCACTTCTAATCTTCTCTTCCGCGCTCAAAATTGTTGACAGGGTGCTCGCTGGGATGTTGAAACAAGCGGCGACGTCCTTCTTCTTTACACCCGCGGAGACCGCATTTAAAATGGGAAGTTTATCTTGAAATGACAAAACTTTTCGTTTTCTGGCCATTGAACTCATCACGACGAACTGACGGCGCAGATACAAGCGGAGCCCCACAAATACAGGCAGAAAGGCTGGCCTAGCCGAAACACGTCGGGCGAACCGACACCACAAATCCGCAGACACATGAAACGTGCAAGAGACTCGGAACAACAGACAAGATGGGGAATGCACAATGTGCGCAAAAATTGCATGTGCTACATGCTTGTACAGTACCTACAAAGAAATCAGCTGCAGCCACTAATGCCAACTGATGTTGCACTATACTACCAACGCCTGAGGAGGCTGCTGCATTAGCCACGGAGCAGCGCTAGAAGGTAATACAGTCGAACCCAGTTATATAGAACCCGGACAATCAATACGCTGAAAGGGCTTTTCCAATTCACCAGGCTTCCATTTGGCGAGGTGTCGGCGCCCGCATTGTTTTTGAGCGCGAAATGGACAACTTGCTGGGTGATCTGCCGCATGTTGCTGTTTACTTCGATGACATTTTGGTGACTGGCCAGACCGATGAGGATCACTGAAAGAATGTGTGCAGTGTCCTTGGAAGCCTGCAGGAAGCAGGGCTCCGCCTGAAACTGGCCAAGTGCGAATTCATGAAGAAAACAGATGAGTACTTGGGCCATATCATTACAAGCAAAGGCCTGCAGCCGAGCCCTAAAAACATTGAAGCAATCCTTTTAGCTCCAAAACCACGAGACTGCAAAACGCTTTAAAGCTACATTGGCCTCATTAATTTTTACAGGAAATTCATTCCTCAGCTTTCAACAGTACTTCACCCGCTCAACCACCTGCTGAGTCCAGGCACACCGTGGTCTTGGGAGCCAGCGCAGGAAGACGCATTCTGCCGAAGTAAGGCATTACTGGCATCAGCATCGACTTTGGCACATTTCGATCCAGGGAGGGCTACAGTGTTAGTCACGGATGCGTCGCCCTATGGCCTTGGCGCGGTTCTCACACATAGGGAAGCAGACGAAGTGGAGCGACCGATAGCTTTTGCGTCGCGAAGCCTGACCTCGGCAGAAAGGAACTACAGTCAGCTGGACAAAGAGGCACTCGCTGTTGTATTCGGAGTTACGCGCTTCAAGCAGTACCTTTGGGATCGCAAATTTGAAGTTGTGACTGATCATAAGCAGCTGCTGGGTCTTTTGGCAGCCGACAGGCCTATACCAGAGTCATGTTCTCCGCGTGTCCTCCGCTGGGCATTATTCTTATCAGGATACAACTATGTATTGAGGTATAAGCCTGGTGGACAGATTCCTCATGCTGATGGCCTCAGTCGGCTGCCCCTGCCAGTGAGGGAGGCTAATGTTGAATGCCCTGCAGAAGTTTTCATGCTCCAGGGTTGTTATCCAAAAGTGCTATCAGTATCAGTCGTGCAGCGGCCACTAGCAAAGACCCATGTTTGGTACAGTTGCGAGAAGCTTTGTGGACGGGTAGAGGGCCTCCCTTGGGAGAGCCTTGGAAAGCATTTGAAGCTAGGTTCCCAGAATTGAGCGTCCAGAATAACTGCATTTTATTAGGGAACAGAGTGGTGATTCCTGCATCGCTACAGGCTGAAGTACTGCATCTTCTACACGAAAGTCATCCCGGGATCTCAAAAATGAAAGCTGTTGCCCGCAGTCATGTTTGGTGGCCGGGACTGGATAGAGACATTATGGCAGCGGTCCAGGCATGCCGGGTTTGTCAGGAGAACCAGCGGATGCCTAAGCCAGCGCCTGTTAGGCTGTGACCGTTTCCTGAGAGGCCGTGGTCTCGTTTGCATGTGGATTTCGCCGGTCCGGTGTGGAATGTGTATTTGTTCATTGTAGTGGACGCAATTTCGAAATGGATAGAGGTCTATCCGGTGACGACTCCGTCCGCTGAAGTGACAATCCAGAATCTGAGACAGATTTTTTCAGGTCAGGGCTTGCCAGACGTCGTCGTGTCGGACAACGGCCCGGCATTTGCGTGTGAGGAGTTCAAGGTATTTTTACAGAAGAACGGCATTCAACAGGTACTGATGCCACCGTACCACACAGCGTCCAACGGCGCATAAGAGCGGGCCGTGCAGACCATCAAGCAGAAACTGAAGAAGGCCGGATCGGGAGATATTTGTACACAGCTAGCTAGAATCCTGCTAACATATAGGACAACACCGCACGAGGTAACTGGATGCTGTCCTGCTGAGCTGTTACTGGGCAGGAAGCTGAAAACAGCCCTTGACTTGCTTCGACCGGATCTCCGGAAGGCAGTCATGGTGAAGCAGCTACACGAAAATGTTCGCAGGAACCGGATGTCAGTTAGGGTGACTAACCTGGGGCCAGGAAAACAGGTAATTAGTGCAGAATTTCCGACCTGGGCTGAGTTGGGTGCCAGCGGCGGTGGAGTCGGACGAAGGGCTTGCAGCAGTGGTGAGACTTCCGGATGGCCGCGTGTGGACGAGGCACCACAATCATGTACGAGCAGCACCGCACGCAGTTTTCCCGAGCACTTTGGCTGACAACGTCGTTGCTTGGGAAGAGGATGTGCTATCACCTGACACTACGACTGCTACTGCTGCTGGAGACATCGCCTCAGGCCAATTTGAGGAGAATGCGAAATCACCGCATGAGTCTTCCTGTGCGGACGCTGGTGCCTTGGAGTGTACCGGAACAACGCAGCCAACGCAGCGGACACCCCTTCTTCGTCGCAGCAGCAGTGGTAGAGCATCCGCCTCGCATTCGGGAGGTACGGGGTTCGATCCCCAGTGCCGCCGGGTACCCACCGCTTTCCAATAGGTACAAGGTTTCCCCCGGCCTGGTGCTCGGCTCTTCTGGGGTGAAATGTTTGGGCAAAGGGGCCATGAACCAAAATGTTGGTTCAAGCGGTGGCCTTGTGGTAGAGCATCCGCCTCGCATTCGGGAGGTACGGGGTTCGATCCCCAGTGCCGCCGGGTACCCACCGGTTTCCAATGGGTACAAGATTTCCCCCGGCCTTGTTCTTGGCTCTTGGTGAAATGCTTGGGAAAAAGGGGCCATGAACCAAAATGTTGGTTCAAGAAGAAGCAGTGGCCTTGTGGTAGAGCATCCGCCTCGCATTCGGGAGGTACCGGGTTCGATCCCTGGTGCCGCCGGTTACCCACAGGTTTTTCAATGGGTACAAGCTTTCCCCCGGCCTGGTGCTCGGCTCTTCTGGGGTGAAAATTCTTGGGAAAAAGGTGTCACGGCCTAAGTAGTTGCGCCGATGTGGCAGTGATCCATTCTGCCATCGGACAACAATAAGTTCGCCTCGCGCAGCAAAAAGCCCATTATGTGGCTCCTTTTTTTTTTTATGAACCAACATTTTTGGTTCATGACCCCTTTTCCCAAGCATTTCACCCCAGAAGAGCCGAGCACCAGGCTGGGGGAAATCTTGTACCCATTGGAAACCGGTGGGTACCCGGCGGCACTGGGGATTGAACCCCGTACCTCCCGAATGCGAGGCGGATGCTCTACCACAAGGCCACCGCCCATTCTGAGCCCATGCGCAAATAGCGCGACGTTTTGACTTAGGGTGGATAGGGATTTGGTTTCCTGGTACACACGTTGCCAACATAAAATTGTAATGCCGTGGAAACCGAAACCGAGTAATGGTGGTTCCAATATGGCTGTACCCTGGCGCTGCTTCAGGCCAACCAAATCGTAGTATTCGATTATAATGCGAGGGTGGACTTTGAGAGCCAAACATCATGAAAAAAAAACTCTCGTTACATTTGAGTAAATACGGTAAATCATTGATGCACTCGCTTGTCTCACTCAGTCAGCTGCATCAATGCTTAAATCTTAGCCTAAAGGTTTGGCTTCTACATATTTGTGCCTCAGAAATGTTTCTTTCGCCAAAACCACTGACAAATTCACTTCGCTTTGCAGAGGCAGTGATTCATAAAGGGCAGAACATGTTTCATAGCAGAACATGAAGGTAGCAGCGCTGTTAGTTGGCTCGAAGATTTGACCTAATGAACTGGGAAAACGATGATGCTTTAAACTCTGTACAGTCAAATCTTGATATAATGAATCCCGCGGGACCGCAAAAAATCATTTGTTATTTTGAAATATCGTTGTAATGAAAAATCTGCGATTATAAGCCAGTGGTCAAACCTAGGTAGGCAAATGACGTACCTTGGAAGTGGGCATGTCTGTAGACAAGCGAAACCTCAAATGAAAATGTTGCACTAACTCCAAAGCTGATTTATTTGAAGAAATCAATTATTTCTTCTGCTGCGTGCAGCAAGCACGACCGTGCACTACATTACACCACTACAGCACATACACCTTCGACTTTGTGGAATGCCTCGTCGTATGTGTGATTGCACCGAGCGCTGAAAGTACGAACTTTGTCCATGTGCAAAAAAACGAGTTCGATATGACCTCATCTTCAATGCTCCCTGAAGTTTGAAAATCTTGTCTCGATCTTTCAAAATGATTGCGGCAGTCGATGGAGCAATGCTACCTTTCTATAGAGGCCGACTCGCTTTTTCCCTTCGTCAATTTCTTGCAGTGAAAGCGGCTGCGTTCATATCTTCTTGGCACTTTGCCGGCCAATATCATCGCTCTCGCAAGAACTTCGCAGTAAGATAATCCGCGGCATAAAAAAAAAAAAAAAAAACTTCCAGCACGCTCGAACACAAACGACCGACCCGCATACGACACATAAGAAAAAAACGCAGGTGGCTAGGCCTGCTGGCTACTGTGCAATAAACCATAGCTTCGTGGTGGCGCTAGGATCTGGTACTAGATGTGCTGATGATGATAGCTACATCCCACAGACCATACACACAGAAATGGTGGTTTCTGTTTCACGCGAGAGTTGTAAGCTGCGGTGCTGTTAATTTTAGCCGAATTCATAATACTGATGTTCCAAAATTATAGAAGAAGAAATAAATATGTTCGTTATTCTGAAATATATGCTATTTTGAAATTCGTAATTTTGAAATAGTTTTACATTGAAAACATAGCAAATCTGCTGGGGATTCTTAAAAAATTCGTTAATTTGAAAAATTTGTTAATGTGGTGTTCGTAGTAACGAGACTTCACTATAGATGTAAAGGCATTACAGATTAAGCAATAAGCAAGCGTCTTAGTGTATTTAGCGGTGGCTGAGGTGGGTATTCGTTGCAATTACATACCAAGCGGGATTACTCTTCAAGTATGTACAGTCGAACCCAGATTATCGAACCCGGATATATCGAATTTTGGTTATATCGAACTCACGGAATATCCCCTTGAAAATTCCATGTAAAAGTATAGGAAAGCCGCGTCATATATCGAACTCAATTTCACCGGTCGTTCGATATATCAAACTCCGCACCACGCACTGGAAAGTGTGCCTTCCCCAAAGACATCGCGTCACCCTCGGCCGTTTGCCGCGTGACGTTTTTAAGCCACGCGCGGAAGGAATGAGAGGGGACAGTTCGGCTAGGGCAGCGCCGCGCCCATTCGCTTATTCCCCAAAGGCGCGCACATCTGCGGTTATCGTTTCCCGCGCGCCAGCACGTGACGTTTGCAAGCCATGTGCGTGAATGAACCAGAGAGAACCGGTGGGAACGAGAGGGGAAAAGCGTGATATAGCGAAGCGCAAGGGTGTGCCCATTCTTTTGCCGAGCTATCTCTCTCTTTCCTCTTTCCCGGCCTTTGTTCGCAGTAGCACGCGCTACGCATGCGCCAATCCAGCTCAGCCAGTGTTCAGACAGAACGTCGGACGCTTTCTCCAGCTTGTGTTGCGAATCCTCTGCGCGCGCGGCGGCTGACGTGGGCCTGCGGAAGTTAACGGCAGATTTTTTTTTTTTTTTTTTTTCGAGTCGTCCATTTTTATCGTTGTGCTGTACGCACGGCGTAGCCTAAGATATAGCGTTACGAAGCGTTTTTTTTTTTTTTTTTTTTTTTTTTGCGAGAGTCGTTTATTCTTGCATGTAGGAATCAACGAAAGCACGCGGTCAGCTGCGATCATTACACCGCCTTTTAGCATTTTTCGCCTCAAACAGCATTTGCAGCTACTGTATCACGCTTTCCAATGATTTTGTGGCAGTGGACTACGCCCGCCCCAAGCGCGGCGTGATAAATCGAGCCAGGCTTGTGCAATCAAGCCATCACGAGCAGTCCGCCAAGTTCGCTCCCCGCTGCCGCAGGAGCTATCAAAAGATAAACACGCGGTGACGTTATCGCTGCGTAGCATCTTGGCACGCTGCCAAGAAATGAGCTGTGGATGAGACGACCAAAGCGGAGTGCGACATGCAACCGAAAGGCTGGCGATTACTGCCGCGGCAACACAAACTTGTTTTGAGCTGCCATGGTGGCTCGAACGGCAGAGGGACGCAGTTCCAACAAGTCGGAAATCTTTTGCTCTGACGCTGCGGCTCGTCGCTGAGATCGCTTGCATGTGAGCGAGCTGGCCTTAACGCTTTTTTTTTCCCCCGAATTCTTGAGTGCAGAAGTGGAGGGTGGGTTCATTATGCGAGTGAGTTGATTACGGGACAAATACGGTATCGTTTTTTTCGCATCTTAAGTGCCGTCCCAAGCCGATTTCTGTATATCGAATTATCGATATATCGAACTATTTCGCGATCCCCTTCAAGTTCGATATATCCGGGTTCGACTGTATGTGCAAAAAAGGCTCTACTGAATTTTGTTGGTAACCTTCGATAACGATCTGGACCTGAATGATAGGTTGATTTACAAGCAGCCCACGGAGTTGGATCTTGAGGTATTTGAATGACCTAGAGATCTGAGAGTCAGACATGCTCCATGTGTAGCAAATAACGTTTTTGCACAGGTCAACAATGTGCTGAGCCAGTCGAGCATCTGGGCAGACTACAAAGACCAGAAACACGACCTCTTCATGGCACCTGCACCCACTGCCGGCTACCTTACTGGTGAGTGGCCATCACAGCACCGCTCGCGCTGCTATCATGCAGGCGGTCGTCACCTTCACAGGTTACTCATCTGTTGTGCACATGAAAGGGCTGAAGCCGTCACCTTCGTTGTCATGTACACAGGGAAGATGGCAACGAAGGGAAGAGGCTCGTATTCTAGCTTTTGTGACTGTTGCACTCAGCTGCTATTACCTGACATGGTCAGATCTGCCCCAGTTGCACAATAAGTGCAATAAACGCACTACAGGTGTCGTGAAAGCCTTTTCCAAGAAAGTGGAAAAGGCGGGGGGGAGAAGAACAAGACAGGCATGGCACTGTCTCTCTGTCCTGGTTCTCTAGACTGAGTCTGTTTTCTATGTGTCAGGTGCAGATTTGCACAACAACAAAAGCCAGCAGTGGATTCTCTTGAGTCATCTTTTGAATGAGAAAACGGTTGGTTCACCATTCTACAGTTGAATCCCGCTATAACGAAATTCACGGTGCACGAAAAAAAATTCGTTCTCGCGGAACTTCGTTATCGCAAAAATTTGACGTGAAACGCAGAATTGCCCAAGCAGCAGCAAAGGCGTTTAATGCCAAAAATCTGTAAGCTTGGTTTGCTTACGCTTCACGGCGAGCAACGCCGTCACGCGATTTTCGCACTCGGTCAGCAAACCCATTGCAACATCGTCGTCTCGGACAGCAACGAAATTCCTGATGACATCAAAAGCGTCCATCACCTGTACAGCGGTTGCCGCAGCCGGCGCTTCCTGTACGTCGTCGTCTTCTTCATCGGAAGAGTCCTTATCATTCCGGGCAGCTTTTATGATCTGCTCATCACTCACATCTTCGTGAACAACAACACAAGCGTCAGCGCTGATGTATTCGTCGAGCTCGAGATTAGGCGGCACGGTTCCTATTTCTCCCAGCGTTTTCCAGGCGGCCGCGATCCCCAGAGCCGGTGACGCCTCTTCGTCGTCGTCTGTAACGCCTGGTGTTAGGCCAGCAGAGTGTACGGGTCGACCTTCGGCAAATCCGGCGTGCCTGAAACAGTTCACAATTACTGAGCGCCCCAGTGTGCTCCAGGCAGCAGACATAATCTGCAGTGCCACGTACAAGTCCACCTTCGTGTCTCGGCCGGTTTCAGTGTTAAAAAGCAGCCGCTGAATTAACCTCCCGCGGTAAGCGCGCTTCAGGCTAAGAATCACGCCCTGATCGAGAAGCTGTAAGACAGACGTGCAATTGGGAGGGAAAAACCTCAGCTCCGTGTTAGTGAGCTTGACTTCGTCGGAGTGATGCGCTGAACAATTGTCCAAAAGCAAGCAAACTTTACGGCCCTGCCGCTTCATGTCGCGGTCGGATGCCATCATCCACTCGGTGAAAATAGCGCGGGTCATCCATGACTTGTTGTTCGCCTTGTACTGCACAGGTAGGCTACGAGTTCCCTTAAAACAGCGCGGCTTGGCACTTTTGCCTATGACTAACGGCGGACGCTTGTCCGAGCCATCCATGTTTGTGCAAAGCAGCACTGTGATGCGTTTTTTGCTGTGTTTGCCGCCGTGACAGCGCTGCCCCTTGAAGTCGAGCGTCCTAGCCGGCAACATCTCGTAGAATAGCCCGGTCTCGTCGGCGTTGTAAATGTCTGCAGGCGCGAAGTTGCTTAAAATTCCGGCCATGTTACTCGCCTTCCAAGCAGCTGCTCCGTCCACGTCTGCTGACATTGACTCGCCGCACGTTATGGCGGGCCTTGAAACGGTTTAGCCAGCCAATGCTGGCTTTAAAATCATCAATGCCAAGTAGGCATGCATAGTTCAAGGCTTTCTGCTGGACGATGCTTCCAGACAGGGGGACGTTGCTGGCTCGTGCTTCCACAAACCACGCATGCACTGCTTTGTCCAACTCTTCATGGAGGGGCCGCGTCACCTTTTTGTGCTTCGAGGATGTGCCTGAAGCAAGTGCCATTCTCACGCTGTCCTTATTGCCTAGAATCGTTGACAGCGAACTTGCAGGAATTCCAAAGTCTTCAGCAATTGCCGCTTTCTTCCTTCCGCTTTCTGCTTGGGCGATTATTTGAGCTTTTTGCTCAAGGGAAAGAGTTTTGCGTTTTTTCACTTGCGTTGCCATCGTGTCCTGCGGATGAAAACTCGTCGTTGTCGAAGAGAAAGGCAGCGAGTGAACAACGCGACCACGACACAAAGCCAAAATGGCGGAACTGCAATCACGTGATTTCATGCTTAAGGGGAGATGCTCCTCGAAAACACTTTTTCTTTAATATTGAACCTAAGGTTATGAAACATTGGCCATTTATAGAGTTTTTAATGCAGATTCCAAATATGTTTTTACTTTTCACATATCTTTATTAGTTTTTGTGTAGAAGTGTCTGCAAAAGCACAATATAGGGCCTTTTGTGCACACTTTTTTGATAATGAAATGCATGTTTAGACCAGCTTGCAATAGCTCATTATGTTGCTTTGGTAATATAGTATGTCGAAAGCTACTTCAAATTTATTCATTTTATCCTATAATTGTAAAAAAAATTCAGGAACACCAATGTGTATATTTTGGGCACCATGTGTCAACATTCTGAATTTTTTTCAAAAAAAGTTCAAGAGATTTTTTATAACCAGGTAGATAACAACATTCTACACACTTTGAAGAGGCTGTGCGCGAAATTTCATCCAGATCTGACCACTGAAAGTACTCAAAATTTGTTGCACAAAATGTAAAAAATGCTGAAAACTACGAATGGAGAAAATTGCATTTGAAAGTTTCAAACATCTGTATTTTTTCATAAACACAACAAAAGCACATGAAACTTCTTGCCACTGCTTTCATGGCCGCACCATGAACTTTCTTGCCGATAGCAGCAAAGTTCTTGTGGTGTAATGGGTTCGGCAGGTCAAGAATTGCACAAAATCGCGACAGCTGTTCGTGTCCAATGCCAATCGCGCGCGCAGCCACCACCACCTTCACGTTGACGGCGAAGCTGTCGCGAGAGCTTCGACTCCGATAGTCCTGATTTCCACTGGCGCTATCTGCAAGTCCACCGGGCACAACGCAGCTCGAGGTGTGCACAGCAGAAAGCACTGATGCTAGGCACTCGCTACTTTCACAGTGCAGCTCAAGAAAGGCCGAAATCCCCTTTCGCTTTTCCACCGGTTCGCGTACCGCAAGGGTACAGGTGCGGCACGTAGGGCAAGCAGCACCGCTTACCAGCACCGTAAGCGTGCTAATCTCGCATATCGCAACACTCTTAGAATATCGATGACCGCATGCTGCCCTATCTTCCTTGAAGAGTCCAATCTTCACCTCCGAGGTGCTCACAAAGTTCACCGCGGCATCGATCTTGTCCGAGTGCACGTTGGCCTGGTTAGGACTAGCTTGCGTCTCCCGCTGCAGCTTTCCGGTGAGGTCCGCGACGGCGTCCTCGGTACGGGTTCTTCGACCGAGACTTTCGAGCTCGGAAGTTGCGCTTTTGCGTGTCGTTCATCGCGAACTCAACAAATGCTAAAAGGCCGCTGAAAAGAACTAGCAGAGCACGATGTAGCGCGATCCAGACGCTGCACAAAACGAAAGCAGGAGGTAGGCTTCGCCACAGCGTCGTATCAGTCTAGGCCAATGGCGGCCTCTCTAGAGCACCACGTGATTTAAAAGGTCCAGTAGGGACGCTCTAAGCGTGCGCGGAAAACGTTTTTTTTTATTATTTGCAGCCGAGATACGAAACTGCAAGAGATGCTATCTACAAGAGAAAGGCTTGCTCAACCTCTCCCAGCAAACGGCAATGGCGGGCGACGCGGCGTTCTCGAGGTATAGGCGCACGAAAATTGACGATTTGCGCGGAAAATAGCACTTTCTCGAGCCACCGTGGTTGAATAAAATGGACTTTTTACTAACTTCACGATCGAATTTTGCCTCGATCTTTTAGAAAGTTGTAGCTAAATGTTCAAAGATAATTTTACAGGCAAAAACTCAAAACTGAAAAATTACTCGGAAAACTCGCTTTTTCGACGCGCATCTCCCCTTAATGTGGCTTTGGATTTGACTTGGACTTCTCGCCAATAAAGCTAGTTTCGGTTTCGATTTTGAACGCGAAAATTTCGTTGAAGCGGAAACGCTCTGCAAAAATGGTTCGTTGTGCAGAGAAATTTAGGCCATTAATTCTTATAGGATACTCGCGGGGAATAAAAAATTATTCGTTGTCGCGGAAATTTCGTTGTGGCGGTATTCGTTGTGGCGGGATTCAACTGTAGTCGGTATTTAACCAGGCTGTGCAGATGCAGTGTGGCCAACTTAGCTGTTGTCCTACTAAATTTAAGCGGGTTTTCACAACTGCTTATCGGGCAGAACTCTTGTGTTGCATAAGGTGAGATTTTTAGTGGGTCTTAGGTTCTGTTGGCGGTCTTATTGGCAGTTTTCGTGGTCACAATTTTTCTTTAGAATAGTGTAAGTTTTTTGATGTTAAGTTCATTTCTGCAAAAGAGCATCGCTTTGATTGAGTGATGCCGTTGTGATCTCAACGTGGCGACTATTCGAACCTGCCCCTCATTTCTTGAATTGATTTATGTGACATTTTTAAATTCAGTTGTCAAGTCTGCGGTTTGCCAAAATGCAGTCTAACGGAATGAAACCTGCCAAGCATATGCAGGAGTTTAGAAAAAGATAGCCGTGGACCCTAGCTTTTGAAAAAAATTCGCTGTCGTCGTTCAGCTGCGTCGGAAGAAGCCCACTCTCGCCAGCTGAAACAACCGTTGGTACACATCTGCATTCTGAGACAAAGTTAAATAATACAGGGATGTTTCCAACAAAAATCTCATCTTCGAGCTAAGCTTGTTTGCTCTCTCCAGAGGTGAGGAGTCTCATCACTACTATTTGAGCCGGACTGCGAAGGCAGAGTAATTGCTGCTAAAACTACAAACTAAAGCTAAGGCTAAAGGCACGATACGAATGTGTACGTTGGCATCAGTGCTGGAATACCGCCTAGAACCAGTGGTATGAGCGGACAGTCACTTACAGAGTGCTCTGCTAAGACTAAGCAGACAACGTCTTTTCGCGAGTTAAAGTTCCTGCAAACAACAGTTTGTGATCACGAAAGAAAGAAGTGCTTTTGCAGATACAGTTTAAACCTACCAAAAGGCAGGCGGGACATTTTTGGGAGTTAAAGTATTTGTAGTGTGAAGTTTCTAGTCAAAATGGAAAAAAGTACTTTTTAATATATTTAAAATACTGGTTATACTGCCTAGTAAGTGAAAATGCATACAAATTAACTTTTTGAACCAAATACAGTTGAACCCGGATATATCGAACTCGAAGGGGATGGCAAAATAGTTCGATATACCGATAATTTGATATACAAAAATCGGCTTGTGACAGCACTTACGATGCCAAAAAACAATACCATATATGTCGCGTAATCAACCCACTCGCATAATGAACCCACCCTGCACTTTTGCACCGAGAATTTGAAAAAAAAAAAAGCGTTAAGACCAGCTCGCTCACATGCAAGCGATTGAGCGATCTCAGCGACGAGCGGCAGCGGCAGAGTGAAAGATTTCAAACTTGTTGAAACTGCGTCCCTCTCGCTGCTCGAGCCACCGCGGCAGCTCTAAACAAGGTTTCTGTGTTGCGGCGGCAGAAATTGCGAGCGTTTTCGCTTGCATGTCGATGGCGCGCGTCACTCTGTTTCGGTCGTCTCATCCACAGCTCATTTCTTGGCAGCGTGCCAAGGTTCTGCACAGCGATAACGTCGGGGCGCGTATGTCTTTTGATGGCTCCTGGGGTGGCGAGGAGCGAACTTGGCAGAGTGCCTGTGATGGCTTGATTGCATGTACTAGCCTGGTTCGATTTATCATGCCGCGCTTTGGGCGGGCGTCATGATCGCAGCAGCTGACCGCGTGCTTTCATTGATTCATACATGCAAAAATAAACGACTCCCGCAAAAAAAAAAAAAAAAACTGCCGCTTCTTAACGTCCGAACAGCACAACGATAAAGGATGACTCGCAAAAAAAAAAAAAGAGAGAGAGAGAGAGAGAGCTGCCGCTTTTTAATGTCCGCAGGCACCATAGCCACCTCAGCCGCTGCGCGCAGAGGGTTCACAACACATGCTGGAGAAAGAGTCTATGCCTGTCTGAAAACGGGCTGAGCTGGCTTGGCGCATGCGTAGTGCGTGCTGAAGGAGAGAGATAGCTCGGCAAAAGGATGGGCACACCCACGCACATGGCTTGGAAATATCATGTGTCGGCGCGCAGAAAACGATAACTGTAGATGCGCGCGCCTTTGGGGAATGGGCGCAGCGCTGCCCAGACCAGCCGTCGCCGAACTGTCCCCTCTCATTCCTTCCTGCACGCGGCTTGAAAACGGCACGCGACAAACGGCCAAGGGTGATGCGATCGTCTTTGGGGAAGGCACACTTCCCAGTGTGTGGTGCGGAATTCGATATATCGAACGACGAGTGAAATTAAGTTCGATATATGACGCAGCTTTCCTGTACTTTTACATGGGATTTTCAAGGGGATATTCCGTGAGTTCGATATAACTAAAATTCGATATGTCTGGGTTCGATATAACTGGGTTCGACTGTATTGAATTTAGCGGTGATTTCAAGTTTTCAAGTCAGGTTTTATTTCTTTCTCATAGGAAAAGTAGGAGTTTTCTAGCTTTCTGTTGCAAGTTTTCTATTTTTCAATTGGCAACACTGTGCATATGAAAGCGTACATACATGTGGCACGTACCGTTTATGCTTGGATGGGTTGTGTGCTAAGCTTTTTTCATTCTGACTGCCATGCCATCACTTTTGGGTTTTATTGGCAACAGACAGTACAGAGGCAACAACAAAAGGAAACTTTTTGCGCTCTTTTTGTTGTGCCACTTGTAAATTCCCCTGCAGCGACAGTGATGCTTAGCCTGTACAACATGCTTACTTGGGAATTTTCATCTGTGTTTGGCACCTCGGTGCGAGCGGTTGGTTTCATATCAGTGCTGTTCTAGAACTGTCCGGAGTTTGCCATGGATGGAAGAGGGTATTTGTTTTGTAGTGTAGTGCCAACGCCCCGTGACTGTCTTAAAAAAGACCAACCACTTGCTCCCATATAAAGGCCTTGATCTCGGGAAGAAGGGAAGGCGGGTCAGTATCGAGACCGCATACTGTCGGAGGCGGGAGTAACTATCGAGGCCTTGATACGAGAGGAAGTGACTCGTCTTCTTTACGACAGTGACCAGGCGTTGGTGCCACACTACAGTTTATGTATCTATTTTACCTTCAGGGCACATTACACACGCACACACACACACACACACACACTTCAAAGGGGAGGGACAAACATTTACAACATAAAACAGCGAGAACAGTAAGCAAAATAACATTTATACCCCCGTCACATGGGCACTTGTAAGGCCTTTAGAATTAAGGTTCTTTGCTCCAAAGGCGGTTGGTGGGCAGCTACACGGCAAAGTCTCAAGTCCTTTGCGAAAAAGGCCCGTGGCAGGAAAGGCAGTCATCAGCGGCCTTTAAGCTGCGTAAAAGAGCAGCCCAAACATGAGCTCCAGCGATCGAGCTCAGAAGACAAAAATGTTGACGCAAATATAATTTTGAATATTGTATTTAAGCCTAATTCTATTTAAGGGTTAATTTCTTATTACAATGAGCTTTAAGAATCTGAAACTTCACTTGTTTTCAGCAGCCGCACCGACGTACACATGCTTTGCTTTCCTCCTTACTCAGTGTTTTAGAGCGCAGCTCTTTGGCGTCCGTTCCTGGGTTTCGCGTCGGCGTCGTCGTCGGCCTCGTAACCAGCTCCGCCCCCCTTTCATCCCCCCAGCGCTAGCAGCGACCGACTGATACCGCTGGATGCCTCTGACGCCGCTAGAGAGTCAAGATAACGTGACTGCATAGAACACCGTCGCCGCCATGCAGAAAGAGGAGGGGAGGGTCCCCCCCCCCCCCTGTTCCTGTGTGGCGGATAGGGTGCTCTTCAGTTGCCGACGCGCCGGTTATTTCACGTAGGCCCTGGCACGTCGACGAATACGTGACCACCTTCCCACGGCTAGACCTGGTTCTTGGCGCTGCGGAAGCGAGGGTATCATATTGTTTGCGTCGGCATCGGCGGCGTTGTCCCTGAAACCAACTCTGCAGCTGGGGTTGACTCACTATCGGCGTCAGCAGCATCAGTCAGTCGCTGCTATCTCTTCCCTCCTCCCTTTATCGCGTTGTCCGCTTGCTGCGCGCGCTTCTGCCCCCATCGTTTGCCGCTGGGTGTACACGCCTCCCCCCTCTTCCTGCGAGTCTCCGGTTGTCAAAGCGCCAGCTCGAACTTAATTCCTTTCTTCGCTCCTCCTCCAATGCAACCACTGTGCGGTAGCAACCAGAGAGCCAGATCGGTGGTGGCGGATCTGTATATGTGCACCGCCCGAGCCGAAATTGCCGCTGCCGTTCGCCACTGCGAAATTATCTGCCAGTTCTTTCTGAGCCATGAGCGAGACGACCGGTGGAAGTCCTCCGTCTGCTGCTGCTGCTGCTGCTGCTGCTAAACGAGCTGCCAGAGCAGAGGCCCAGCGCCGTCGCCACCAGAATCCAGAGCAGTAAGCGAGGCTGAAGCAGAAGCTCATCGCCGCCGTCGAGAAGACCCTGCCGTTCGCACCGCTGAAGCGGAGGCTCATCGCCACCGTCGAGAGCAACCAGGTGTAAGAGAGGCTGAAGCAAAAACTCATCGCCGCTGCCGAGAAGGGAGTCTTTGTTAAAGGAATACGTGTGAAAAATAAAAAAAAAAATTCTGTGATAGCACATACATGTGTTGCTCGATTTCTTTGCCTCAATCTATCGAAAAGGTGAAACAGCTTATTTGCTGCGCTCAAATTTCGCATTAGGAAGTAACGTAATCGTCGGTAATTTTTTCTTCTCTCACAAATCAATATACGCGTCTTTCGCAGACGCAGTCGGGCCACCGCCTTCTTGCCCGGCTGCACATTCAACATACCACACTTATGGACCAACGGGCATGCATTCCAGCACCGTGGAGATGCGCCCTCAGCGTACGCCCTCTTCCCGCCAAAATGGCACGCGAAGTCCATGATGGCAGACGCTCGGTGCGGGAGGAAGCCCTGGCACGCCATTATGGTTCCAAACCCGGCGTTTTTTACTTCACTGCCCTTTTTGTTGTGCAGTAATTTTTGGGGGGGCAGTATTTGCTGGCTAATGTACTATTTATTTCATATTGCCAAGGTTTTCTTCAACTGTTTTATATATTTAAAATGATTTTGCTGGTCGACAGATGGCGCTAATGGGGGTTGCGTCAATCATCATCATCATATCTATCACCTTTGCAGTTGCCGTGTAGCTGCGCCACTGCTTCTTTTTGGTTTTGCCGCTTTAGAGCAATAAACCTCCTTTGCAGTAAAGACCTTGGAGAAGTGCCGTGTGACTGGGGTATTAGGCTGCAAAGAACAAAATCAAACAAACAAAGACCACACAACTAATAAACGCGAGCAGTGAGGTGCAATAGGCTGCAAAGAACAAAATCAAGCAACAAACAGAAGCGTCGGGTATAACTCGTAAATGCAAATAAAGTGAGGGGTAGAGACGCTTTAGTAATACACTTTACCTGCCGCTGTGGCTCAATAGATGGAGCGCTCGGCAGTTGAACGCTTGGGACACAGGCCTGGCAGTAGCGGTCTCGTTTCTTTAGAGGCGGAACGGCGCCCGTGCACTACAGCCACAAATGTATGCAACATTCCCTTCGCGTTTATTTTTTTACCGTTCATAGAACTCATTTGATATGCAGTAAGAGAAGAAAGAGACATTATTAAGGTAAGGACTGTATGCGATGCAGAATTATGGCAACCACCTGTTGGCAGCCAACGTGATGACAATTCCAGCTAACTAGAGGATGGTTACTATGGGTATGATGAGTGTGATGGAATTCTCAACTGAAGGATGGTTACTATGGAAAGAGAAGTGATCTGTGAAAAAAGCTGGTCACTGGGCACCTGTAGTTCTCATGCGGTACATTCGATTTGACGCAATTCAATTTGGCAGTGTTTGCTTGCCGTTGCTGCTCAGGAAGTTCTTCCAAGGGCTCAACTCACTGCGCTCGAAAGCAGACGAAAGCATTTGCAAACGCATTTACAACAAGCGTTAGCTGCTCCATCACACAGCAGTTCATTTGCGACGTTTTTAGGCCTGCATGTTGAAAAGATTGCAAAACAAGTGAACAACTTCTGGACAGCACGAGTAAACAATCCTTGTTTAGGTCTGTGGATCCATCCATGTGTGGTGAAATTCAAGGCAAGAAAGCAAAGATGCAGTATTCAAGCACCTTAAAATTGCTTAGAGACCAGCTGCGGAGCTTGTTTCGCAGCTTAAAGCACGACATCATCTACAGGAACACAAAAAATACTAAGAGTGCACATCATGGATGAGTCTAACTCAGTATGGCCACCGGCACGGTACTACTTTCCCTGAAGTTGTACTGGCGGCCAGAGCTTCTAAGCTATCCAAAAAAAATCGCTCTTGTCAGCAAGTAGTTCGGGACTACCCGGCACTAAAATCGGACGTGCCCATGATGTTATGTGCAAAGGGAAATATTTGTGTGTCATGGAATGCAGTGGTATCACTCCATTGTGTGTTTAGCACCCGAGACAGCTCTGTACATACTGCACCACCAAGTCATGCTTTGTCTGCAGGTTCAGGCACGGCCATTGCCGGCTACCTCACCCAGGGCTCCAGCCAGCACATGCCACAGACGCCACCGCCCCTGGGCGAGAGCTGATGCCTCCTGGTGCTTAAGCATCAACCCACATGTGCCTTCCACTGTGATGCGCGGCATCTGCCAAAAACCTGTTCCTATCTGGTCCAAAGCTGAAACAGGGAAGTGAGAAGAGGAGGGGAGACCGATGTTTGCAGGAATGTGAACCAGAGAGCGGGGACTGGTTCCTGTTGGACACCAAGCAGCAGTGCTGACTCAGAGGTTGTTTTGTGTGTGTGCACAGCGTGCTGCTGGTGTTAATGGCGTGATGCATGTCCATGTTGGGATTGAACCCCTGCCACCGGCATCCCCATCAGGCATTGTGGCACTCATACTCGCGCGACGTTGTTTTAGCTAAAGAACAGAAGCCGCCACCTCGCTCTCTCCCTGTTCAGCACATTAAGTGGTTCGCTGCTCACCTTTGCGAAAGAAGCATTAAGGACTCGCAGCCATCTTCTTGAAGTGGGCAGCAGCAGAACTTGTCTTTAAGTAGTTACGTTCTATTTGTCACATTTAACATTGTTACTTTTCCAACCCCTTTTTTTTTTTTCGTTTTGCCATGGTTCTTAGTGAAGAATTGGGTGCTTTAATGTTGGCTTAGCCATGTGAAGAGAGTAGTTTTACAATGGGCGTTATCGTGCGTCCGCTCTGTATATTTGTGTGTTCTTTTGCTATGAAGAAGCGCATTCAGCGCTACTATGAAGTGCTGTTAATTGTGTTCGACTGGTTTGCAATAAAGACATTCCTCTCCAAAATGCTTTTCAAGTCGTCCTCGAATATGCACCCAAACTGCACATAATGGCAAACCTCTCTACATGCAGCTACAAAATGGGCTTTTTGCCCACCTTTGCACCACATTTGCACCAAAAAGTTGTTCAAAAACTTTGGCAACAAGGAACCGAAACATGAAACCGATGAGTTTATTTGTTGGTGACACACTCGAATGCATCACAACAGTATAGATTTTATTCAAAAGTGCTGCCATCTATTGAAGCAAAACCGAAACGAGTAAGTGGCACCATATTGGGGGATTGCCATCGCGGGATCCCTTGGTGTAGAACATATGAGCAGCTTTCTCAGTTTGGTAATCCTTTAATTTGAAGGTTGAGAAATAATGGTCGACAAGGGATCCGTAGACATTTCTGTGTTGTCCACGTTTCCGAGTGGTTTTGCAGGTACCTATTATGCATTCAAAACTCGATCGGAGAGGCACCGCAGCAACCAAGAAATTCACAACGGTGTCATACATACAAGATGAGCAAGTGCACTGGGCAAGAATACCTTTTCTTTTTGTTTTTAAATGTCAGACTCGTGTTGTTCTTCAATTTCGTTTTTTTTTTTCTGTTTGTGTTGACGATCATATCATTGAGGTTAGGGTAAGCGTACCACTTGGTCAATCTACTCTTGCGGGCTGCCAGGCCATGTGACATGCCTTTGCCGCTGATGCCTTCCACCTTCTCGCCCAACTTCGGGCCGTTACTACTACTACAATACCGAGCAGCACTCGTTGAAACTCGTTCCGCCCGCTTCCGACTTGATATCTCACGGCCATCAAACGACTTGCCGATCATCTTCCTCTCATCGCCATTCACAGTCTCCGAAAATTAGCAGTCGCAGTTTTCTGGGCGAGAACAGCGCTTGGTTCGATACTCTTCAAGTCCTCCGTGTTCTCCTGCTAACGTAATACATTTGTATTTGTCGACGGCGTCGCAATACTCGCTCTTGACACGGATGCTGCCACATATTCGTCATCAGTGAAGCTATTTGCCATAGACTTCGCAAGGTGACCACCGCACTTTCCGACTTTGCGCTTCGCACCTCCTCATCACAGCGTATTCATCCTTCAGCGGCGTGCACGGCCTATGTTCTCATCGAAGACGTTTTATAGGGAGCTTGCATGAAGTGATGCGTGCTGGGTTATCCGCCATGATGATGTTGGCGGCAGACGGCGGGTAGCGCAGCCAGACTGAATGGACCGAAGGCCTTGTCGTTTTCGACGGTCGACCAAGCAAGCATGCTGCTTTTCGTGCGCTGCCCTTACGTGCGTGCAAGATCTTGCAAGATATCAGGGAGTAACGACGCGTCGACGCTGTCCCCGAAAAATCGGGCGCGCTACGAAGAAATGCAAAGCAGTGTGGCATGGACCTGTTCACGCTACGCGCAGACGACTGACTGCACTATGCGTCTGGGCCTGTGGCCGCCCGTCGGCATCGCCGACATTCTTCTAGTTCTGGCGAGTAGTTTGATACTTTCCCAGATAGGCATTGATCTCCATGTGTTGGCCCGTGCGAGGCATTCGCGTCGACGTCGCTAGAGGGATCCTTTGCCTTCTCGCACTAAAGCCCCTCTATCTGGAAAGTAGCGAAACTCTCTTCCCTTCGGCTGCTTTCCTCCTCAATTCTCTGATTTCACTCTCCTACCGGCGGGAGCACTGCGCATAGCACGCTGAACCTGCCTGCGCTCGAGGGGCGCCGCTGAAGGGTCGGTAGTGAATGGCGGGGGCTTGTTGTGCTGCATTTTAAAGCGTTCTTTTAAATCTGCTTTGCACAGGTAAATATATAATCGATTTGAAAATTATATGTTTGGTTTTAGCGGCACATATTGCTCGCAACAACAAAGAAAGAAGGAGAAGACATGCTCAAAATGGCAAGAAATGTTTGCACTCAGCATCGTGCTCGGGTACTCTGAAGCATCAAGAACGGGAAATAAACTGAGCAGGCAATTATGGTGTCATCTGTGTTGGGTAACAGATAGATGACCCTGAATGAGGGCCAATGCTCCCTTCAGAAATCTGCATCTTTGCGCGTGAGCGGCAAACCGGTGAATTCTGACATCGATCGCTTCTGGCTAACCTATAAGCAAAAGCGTCGATTGTTGTATGCTTTCATTTTCAAATGTCATCTGTAAGAAAACGATGAAGCAATATTGCTACGGCTGCTGATCAGAGGCAGTGTAGGTGCAAAAAGTGGCTTTTATTTCCTCGCAAAATCAATTGATCAGCAAAGTGACTCAGGCAAAATAGCATCTTATTTTATTGGCACAATACTGGTTTGCTTTAAAGGTCGTAAGATGTGGCGCATACAAAATACACAGTTCCAAATACAGAAGAAATGTAGCGATAAACACTGTTGCACATTGGAACCAAGAATAGCAGCTTGGGCATGTTGGTTATGCATCTTGAGGTAACAGCGCGGAACACAGGACGGGAGCACAAGATTAGAGGACGACACAACGAGCGCTGTTGTGTCGTCCTCTAATCTTGTGCTCCCGTCCTGTGTTCCGCGCTGTTACCTCAAGATTGGAACCAAGTAGCATCTTTGATTTTACTGACACAGCACTGGTCGCTTTGAAAAGGGCCGCAAGACATGGCACAGCTAGCACATTAATTCAAAGCATACATTTCCAAATAAAAATAAATGCACGGAAAAAAACACAGTTACAATTGGAAGATGCTGATAACCCTTAACGAAATGAAAAGCTATGAAAACGAAGCGCAAACAAATAATTTTCGTACAAACATTTTTCACACACTCTGCAATCAAATTTTAATTACGATGATAATAAGCTTCAGATATGCACGAGAATATCTTCAAAAGATGCAAGCAGTTACCAGAACTTTTTGAAGTATTTACAGATTCATTCAGGTGACAGGCAAAATAATAATTCTATACAGATTTTCAA
Organism: Amblyomma maculatum; assembly: GCF_055883805.1. Lineage (NCBI taxonomy): Eukaryota > Metazoa > Arthropoda > Arachnida > Ixodida > Ixodidae > Amblyomma > Amblyomma maculatum. The sequence goes on from NC_139344.1 coordinate 423,758,066, forward strand.
ACCACAACTTTCACAAATGTTTCAAATTAATAAAACATGAAATTGCGAATGCACACTGTCACCGAATCTGAGCTGCAGCGGCCCCCATGCCTACGCTTTTTTTACCGCATATACTGCTAGTCACTGGAGATATTTTGGAGGGTTCATCTCGGACAAGGATCTAGATCCGTACTTTCGCGAAAACACTCGCAATCTCATTTACAGCATCGTGGCAGGCTGGGAAGCAAGATACCAATGAAATGCTATCTTTTATCCTGGCCTGCAGTTATGCAATTCTGATTGAATTTTTGAGGGGAGCCTCTGTGTTACTACGGAAAAAGTTCTCAGCAATTTTTACAGTTTCGATGACGGCTGGTGATGGGTTCGTCAGTGACATGTGCGACTGTGAAAAATTCAACTCAATTAACCTTGCCGGTGCCATGTTGGTAATCAGCGAAGCGCGGTAGTCGTTCTATTCAGTTCTACGTTCTGTTTCTGTTCTACTTGAACACTGAAACGTGCAGCAGCACGTCATCGCGACAATGGAACTGCACGCGCGCAAGTCACAGGAACGGCACGACGAGGCAGTTTAAAGGCCCACTGTCCACCCTCCGGTCGAAAATATCTTCTTCCCCGGTGACTGTGAGACTTCGCCCCTGGAACGCAAAGCCGCAAAATGTTTTTGAAAAGAGTAACTAATAACGCAGTTACAGCCACCACAATCACCCGATTCTATCCTGCCTCTCTCCTTCCGTTCCCTCGCAAAGGTTTTTCACTCTCCTGCCCGAGGTCGTCTAGGCTCCGCAATACAAATTCCCCTTCCTCTTCCGCGTTTGGCGGAAGGTGGGGCGTGGCTCTCCGCGAGCGCGAAAAAAAAAACGGTTGAGGGAGCGCGCGCCGCTGGATTCAGTCTGGCCGTGGCGAGGGAAAAGCGCGCTGCGAGCGGTAGACACCCATCCTTCTCCCGTCAGTCAGCGAGACGGACCAATGGACGTCGTTCCCGGTACGTACGTCATTATCGGGGCCCGTCGGGCCAGCGCAGGAAGCGGTGAAGCTGGCTTCTCAAAGGAGAGCATGAGGGAGCTTTGAATTGTATTTTCGATGCTTTGCGGCGCGCGTGTCGCTGTAGAATTTTGCACAGACTATCTCCGGTACCTGATCGAGACACGGCTCCTTTTCTTAAAGGGGCCTTCCCTGGACAGTGGCCCTTTAATGGCGGCAGTGAGAAAATAAAAAAAAAAAAACAAGCAAAACAAGATTTTGCTTGCGCTGATGACGTATGGTGACGTATTGGCCACGTGAGGGGGCCCGGCAGCCAACGACAAACCAGAAAAACCGCCCTCACTCTTTCTCTGGAGAGGGGAGCGTAGAGGAGCGAGGAGGAAAGCGCCGGGAGAGGGAAACGGCGGCAAAGATCTAGAGGGGTTTTATCTCGCACTAGTGCAGACGTATTTTTGGAATCAGCAGTCGGCCTGTCCGATCGCGCCAGCATCGTCTGCGCGCTACGCGACTATGTAGATAAAAACACTTCTAGTACACTTATTGTAGACGAGGGTAATGTGGCAGTGACACGATGCGTCGTCTGCTGCCAACGACATCATGGCAGATTACCCAGCATGCATTGCTTCATGCATTCAATTCGACACCACATGTTTTAAAGACACCATTGACGCAGATCTTTCACCCGCAACTCGCTGCCTCTCCTACAGAGCTTCACTTCTTTCTTCAACCTTCCTCACACTGATCTGGGTCGCACGTCTGTCGGTATACACACAGTCGACACCGGTAAAAACGCACCTTTGCGCCAGCACGCGGTGCATGCCAGTGGCAATAACAATGAAGATAAGCACACAACAGTTCCTCACGAATACGGTGTCCTCTCCTCGCATGTCTTGCCGACGCTGGACTTGAGTTGAATTTGAAAAAGTGTCACTTTGCCGCCCGAAAACGTACAATTTTAGGCCACGTAGATGGCATTCTTCCCGACACCAACAAACAATTAGTACAGTTGTCTACTTGCCGAAGTCCACCTCCCTGAAGCAGCTCCGCAGCTTCATCGGCCTCTGCTCCTACTTTCGACGGTTCATTTTGAATTTCGCCTCTATATCGCTCCTCTGACCCAGCTGCTTGCCGGAAGCTCCGACCTTTCCACCTGGACTCTAGGCTGCGATAACGCTTTCGACACTTTACGCCGCCTTTTGGTTTCACCTCACGTACATTCTCCACCACTTCGATCTGACTGCGCCTACGAAGATTCACAGCGGTATTGGGCTCGCGCGGTGCCGTCCTCACCCAACGAAAACCTAGTTTCAGCGAGTATGTGGTGGCGTACGCCAGCCGAACCTTGGCGAAAGCGGAGTCTAATTATTCTGTAACAGAGAAAATGTTTGGCCATTATTTAGGCCATCGGAAAATTTCGTGTTTCTTTTGATGGGGTGTGTTGTGAACCAGACGGAAACACCGAACACAGACACGTGTGGCTGCAGGCCTCCGTCTTCCCAGCCAGCAGCGACCTTCTGAGAAGAAGCGAAGCCGACAGGGAGCCTCGGACACGAAAAGGGCGTTCCCGGTCATAGGGAGCAACGGGAGCGCTTTCCACAAAGGCTACTGACCAACGCCGCTCTGTAAACAGCCGCGCTCATAAATTGTGAAGCCGCGGCGCAGGCGCAGGGCTGTCGGAGCTGAAGAGGCGAGCGCCGGCAGTAACAGGGTAAGGAGGAAAACGGCGGCCAAGCGTTTCAAGTCGGTGACACAAGCCAGAAGCTCTTTGTACCCCGTCGTTTTCGGACGTACCATATATTCGAGTGTAATATAGTCCTCTGTTTTGTTTTCCTCAAAGAAAAAACAAAAAAAAAACGTATAGTTGTCTCTTCACTTTTGTCTAATGTCGAACCCAAGTTCAAAAGTAATCTCGCATATTGGTGCCGAAACCCGGGAATGAGATCAAAGTTTCTTGTGAGCCTTTCATCATTGAGCGGACGACATCGTACCGACTGCCCCTTTGGTAAAGCCTCAACGAAAACAACGATGAAGTGACCGAGAACCATGGAGAAACTTAAAGTGAAGAGGAGAGCGCAGCGGGGACAAAATACAGTCCTGGTCAAGGAGGTCGCAACAGCAGTCCAGAGCCGGGATGCCAGCGTCGAGACCCTGTCAACTCTGTTGTACCGACTGGAATGCAATAATAGCGAACTGCGAATAATCAACGAGGAATTAGAGGCTTCTATTCCAGAAGAGACGTTCGAGTCGGCATCCAATATGACGACAGAGCGATTCACGCCATCGGACAGCTGAAAGGAAGAATAGCTGCAATGGAGACGACTACAGCTTCATCGCGCGACGTGGCCACGACACAAGCGATACTATCAGTGCCGCCAGAAAATAAACCGCGGATCAAGCTTTCAAAGCTGCAACTACAGACATTCAACGGGAAGCTTTCCAGTCGGCAACCATTTTGGGAATTCTGCAGGAGCGCTGTGCATGACAATGAGGGCCTCTCCAAAGCTGAGCAATTGCATTGTTTGAAAACGTTGCTCTTCGGACCCGCCTTGGAAGCCATCAAGGGACTGCAGGCCACAGACGCATGCTACATCGATGCTGTAGAAATACGTATCGCAAGAAGGTTCGGCGACAAGAGCAGAATTGAGCAGGAGCGCCTCTTAAGATTAAGAGCAATTGCCAGCTGTTTCGTCGTCAAATGATGTACGAGGGCTCCGCCGTCTGCATGATCACGTGCAAGCTCACGTTAGAGAACTCAAGGACTAGGAGTCAGCCCGTCAACATACGCGGCAATGTTGCCTGAAATCATTTTGTCGGTTCTGCCGAGAGAACTAGTGGTCGAATTTCATCAGCAGGCTAGCCGAGCAGCGGCAAGGAAAAATGTCGAGCTCGAACACTGATTTCTCAGCTACGACAAGCGAAAAAAGCGAGGAAAGACAGCGTGTGTGTGTGTGTGTGTGTGTGTGTGTGTGTGTGTGTGTGTGTGTGTGTGTGTGTGTGTGTGTGTGTGTGTGTGTGTGTGTGTGTGTGTGTGTGTGTGTGTGTGTGTGTGTGTGTGTGTGTGTGTGTGTGTGTGTGTGTGTGTGTGTGTGTGTGTGTGTGTGTGTGTGTGTGTGTGTGTGTGTGTGTGTGTGTGTGTGTGTGTGTGTGTGTGTGTGTGTGTGTGTGTGTGTGTGTGTCCTCTCTAGTAGAAAGTTTGAGGGTAGTGCGATGTTTTATGTCTTTTAATTTGCAAAGCGTCTCAGGTTTCCAGGGTCTCCGTAACGCAGCTAGGGCTCCGATATTTCGACCATCTGAGTTTTTAAAAGAAGTGTTAGTTTTTCCTATCGAAAACAGAAAGTAGAGAGAGGTGCATGGGAAATGCCAATGCTGTGCATGAAAGTCACTAACCCAAGCGCAGTTCGCAAGACGACCGCCAAACCCGCGTACGGAAATCCTCCCCGACTGCAAGTGCCGCGGTGCTGCATGCTAAATCCTCCAGGGCTGAAAACTGTTTCTTTTGTGCATCTCAAGAGCACAATACGGAAGGCTGCCCATCAGCCCTCTCCATCGGTGAAAAAAAGGAACAAATAGCGAAGGCAAGACGATGCTTTCGCTGCACAAAGTGGGGCCACCAAGCGAAAGACTGCAGACGACAGATTAGTTGCATGCACTGCAAAAAGCGGCACGCGTCGTCAGTTTGCTATCCCAATTGGATGTCGGGGAGCAGCATCACGAAGGCAGGAGAGACAAATATGGCACCTACTCATACCACAGCCAACGTACACACTGAGCAAAGAAGAAAATAAAGAAGTGGCTCTGCAGACATTCCGCGCATGGGCTGTTGGGAAGAGTGTAGGGCTACATACGCGGAGTGCTGGATGGAGGAAGTCAGCGCACCTTTATCCGAGAAGACGTCTCACGAACGCTGATACGGAGAGTCTTGGGAGAGAAGGACTTCCAACTAAATACATTCGGCGGTGCTAACACAGATGTCCGAAAATTCAGTTGTCGAGCTTCGCCTACGGGGACAATACGACCAAAAAGAAACGAAGGTGGACGCTGTCGAAGTACCATTTATATGCAGCGATGTTATGCAGGTCCCAGTGGAGCTACGAGAGATGAAGAATGGGGCATTGATAGCCGACAAATTTCTATGCACCGGCATGCCAGCAGTGCCTGGCATTGGCATACTAATCGGGTCAGACCACCTGTGGAGATTCGTAACAGGAGAACTTCGCCGTTCCAAAGAGGACGAAGGATTAACTGCCGTGAACACCACCTTGGGGTGGACTTTCCAAGGTCCTTTCAACGTCACCAGTGGTAACCAACGTGTGTGTGCTGAAAATTGGAATCGAATCTGCAGACCAAATTACACTACAGAAATTTTGGGATTTGGATGCAATCCATATTAATGACAAGCCCGAGAAGCAAACATGTGAACCTTCAGTTTTAGATGTGGCACGGACAGGCGACCGCTACGAGGTTGCGCTGCCATGTAAAGAAGACTGTGCCGAGCTGGCGGATAACAAAGCTATGGCGGTGCATCAACTAAGCAGTTTGACAAAGCGCCTTAGCCGCAGCAAGGAAATGATGGAGAAGTACGACTCAGCAATTAGAAATTACATGGAAGCCGGACACGCGGAAAGGGTTCCTCAGGGAACGAAGACCGGCCATGTGTATTATATGCCACACCAACCAGTTTTCAGAAATGAGTCGACCACTACCAAACTGCGCGTAGTGTTCGATGCCTCATTGCACGTTCCCGGCAAAGAGTCACTGAACGACCATCTAGAAAAAGGGCCAAAACTGATCAGTGACTTGGTCCGCATATTAGTGCGATTCCGCCTGCATGAGATAGCACTTGTTGCCGATATAGAGAAGACATTTCTGCAAATCAGTGTCCGACCTGAAGACCGAGATGCATTGAGTTTCCTTTGGTACAGCAGCCTGCCTGTTGCCAGAGAACCATCGCCCAACGTAGAATGGAGAATGTGTAGAGTGCCGTTTGGCACTACAGCAAGCCCCTACCTTCTCACAGCCACACTTCTCCATCCCTTTGAGAAGGAAACGGGCGCTCTGAAAGAAACAGCAAACATACTGAAGGAATCATTCTATGTAGACGACTTGGTAACGGGAACGAAACCAGACGGCGAGGCACTAAATATAGCAACGGAAGCAGCAGATATAATGAAGAATGCCAGGATGCGCCTGCGAAAGTGGATCTCAAATTCGGCCGCAGTACGAAGTGCCCTGAGCAGTGAGGACTGCGCTGCCTCTGACGAGACACAAAAAGTACTCGGCCTTCACTGGGTGCCCGCGAATGACAGCATGACAATATCGCTCACAAGCGTGCTAACTAACGTGAGCACAGGCAACAAAACTAAACGTGCGGTATTGCAGGCATCATCAAGAGTATCTGGCCCATTGGGTCTTGTGTCTCCATTTGTCGTCCGGGCGAAAATATTATTTCAGAGAATGTGGGAAAAGGGGTTGAGACGAGCCTTTGCCCCTTGATTTGGAAGCGGAGTGGACACATTGGTGTTCAGACCTCGTGAAGCTCAAGCATTTCTCACGCTGCATCGTGCCCAATAATGGAATTTCTTGGCAGTTGCATGTTTTTTGCGATGCCAGCCCACAGTCTTATACGGCTCCTGCGCCTATGGATTCAGGACGACAACAGAAAGGTGAGCGTCAGCCTTCTTTTTTCAAAGTCAAGAGTAGCACCTCTGAAAGCTCTGTCTTTACCTCGACTCAAATTAATGGCAGCCCTGATTGGAACAAGAATGGCAACGTATTTGCAAGATATAGTCCCCCAGAAAATGGAAACGTGTTTTTGGTCTGATTCAACAATTTGTCTACATTGGATCAAGAGCTTAGCCAAAAACTGGAAACCTTTCGTGCGGAATCGAGTTGAAGAAATACAAAGTGCCAGCCACCCAGAACAATGGATCCACTGCCCGAGTGCGGACAATCCAGCCGACTGCCTCACTCGAGGAATGAAAGCAGAGACACTCTTGACAAGCAGATATTGGTGGAATGGTCCTGATTGGCTCGCTAATTCCACAGGTAACTGGCCATCGAAATGCCTGCTCGAGTGCGACAACATACTCGTAGGTGACGAAAGAAGCAGCCGAGCCAACTCCTGATTGAGGCATCCCATCTGCTACTTTGGTTACAGGCAGACACTTTCAGCAATTACACTCGCTCGCTGAGAGTCAGTGCATGGGACATGAGATTTGTGAAAAACTGCCGCACTGAAAACAAAACCACCCATGCATACATCACAACAGCAGAGATACGTGACGCTGAAAAATACTGGATAAGGCTGGCTCAGCTGGAGTGTTTCCAGTTAGAGATGAATGCCCTGTCTCTTGGGGAGAGCCTACCGACATCATCGCGGATAATACAATTCAAACCCTTCCTTGACGCAGACGGTTTGATATGTGTAACTGGCAGACTTCAGTTTTCATCATTTCCTGAAGATATCAAACATCCAGTGCTTATTCTTCCAGAAGACCATGCGATCACGAAACTTGTCATATAAGCAGCTCACCTGCGGACCCTGCACGGTGGGCTACGGACAACAATGACGGAACTTCGCGAGAAGTTTTGGATCCAAAGCTGCCGGCAAGTAGCGAAGAAGGTAGTAGCAGGGTGTGCTGTTTGCCTCAGAGATCGACTACAGCCGGCAACCTCTCCCAAGCGATAGAGTGAGTGGTGGCCATGCTTTCGATGCCACTGGAGTTGACTTTGCAGGACCGTTATACACAACGACCAAGAAGGTTAGCTTCCACAGCTACATCGCCCTTTTTACAGGCGCTACAACGACGGCCATTCATTTGGAGCTTGTCTCAAATTTAACGACATAGTGTTTTATGCTTGCCTCGAGGCATTTTGTTGCTCGTAGAGGAATGCCATCGGTGATTTATATCGACAATGCATTGAAATTTAAGAAAGCATCAGGGGACGTCAAGACACTCTGGAACATTGTTAGCAGTAGAGAAACGCAGGACTACTGCAGTTCACGTCAAATCACCTGGAAATTCATAATTGAAAAAGCACCCTGGTGGGGCGGTTGGTGGGAATGGATGGTTAAATCCGTGAAAATCGCCCTACGGAAAATCCTCGGTCGTCAGAACCTCTCCTTTGAAGAGCTTGCCATCGTACTGACCGATGTAGAAGCCGCCATAAACTCCCGACCGCTAAATTACACGACAGATGATACGGGTGAGCCATCTATTCTGACACCGTCACATTTGTTGACTGACAGGAGGCTGACTTCCCTCCCTGAACACGATCGATCAGCCCGTGTTCCGTCGGCCACTGCTTCGGACATTACTCGTCGCTTCAAGTACCGACTTTTTTTGGAAGCGATGGCGAAGAGAGTACCTCTTGCAACTACGGTCGGCTCACACAGCGGCAGCAAGTCCTGTCAACACCCTGCAAGTTGATGACATTGTCAATGTCCACGACGATAATGCACCAAAGCACAATTGTGGCACATCGCTCGCGCCATATAACTTTTCAAAGGTCGAGATGGCCACGTGCGCTCTTGCGCCATAAAGATGCCACCGGGAACGCAGCTACTTGGACCTGTGCAACTCCTTTACCCTCTAGAGACGAATGTAAAATGAGTATACTCATTTGGGGGGGAGTGTGTTGTGAACCAAACGGAAACATCGAACACAGACCAGCCAACAGCGACCTTCTGAGGAGAAGCGAAGCCGACAGGGAGCCTCGGACACGAAAAGGGCGTTCCCGGTCGTAGGAAGCAACGGGAGCGCTTTCCATAAAGGCTACTCACCAACACCGCTCTGTAAACCGCCGCGCTCATAAATTGTGAGGCCACGGCGCCGGCGCAGGGCTGTCGGAGCTGAAGAGGCGGACGCCGGCAGTAACAGGGAAAGGAGGAAGACGGCGGCCAAGTGTTTCAAGTCGGCGACACAAGCCAGAAGTACTTTGTACCCCGTCCTTTTCGGACGTGCCATGTATTCGAGTGTAATATCACGGCCGCTCGATGGAAGCTCACTAGGTGCGGCCTGCTACGTCGCCCGAAACCGGCGGGAGGCGCCTACTTCCAGTCGCCACCGCCGCGGCGCCACCGTTCGGGGACAGCCGCGCGCAGAGAGCTGCACCTGGCTGTGCTTTGAGGGAGGCGTCGGCGTGGTAGAAGCTTTTTATTTTAAGGATATAAGAGCTCCGCTTCACACAGTTTGGCAACAAGAATTAGTATATACTGTCGTGTCTAGTGTGAACATGTCAGCACTTAGCGCTTGCTCGGCAAAGATGTATACTGGAGCCTACCCCGAAAAACTTATAGTGACGGTGGTTCAATGCCACTCGATTGGAGAGCTCGCATTACCGTGATGTTGCACTCGGATTCACTTGTTCGTCACATTAAAATGTGACCCGGCTGTGAACAATTCGAAGCTGTTCAGCTGCCATGGCAGCCTAATGCGTAACCACATAATTAACTATGTCGCGAATACCGTGTGTCATATTCATACCATTTACTCATCCCTGCATACAGCTTTTATACACAAATTGATGTCAACCTGTTCTAAGCTGCCAGCCTATCCAATAAAAAAATGTCGTACTATGAGCAACCTCTGTGAAAATGCGACATGTAACCCAACTTTTCTATCTCATTGTGACAAATTTTACGGTGGAAATATGAAGATGTTTATTAGGTTAAATCTAGATGATAACCTGGGATCCTCTACTCAGTTGGAGACCTTAAACTTTGTACGCCAGAACGCTATCCGTCATGGCTTCCCGCATTTTGCATGACCGGACAAAGTAAGCGCGCTTGATAGAGCCGGTCTACCTCAAGGTGTTACGTATATGCGCCGAAATTTTTTATTACTATTTTTATTGCCTGCTCGCAAACCCAAACAATTTTGCTGGTTCGTAATTTTCAATGGAAGAACACGCATCGAGTGTTGCTGTTGTGAAACTTTTAGCTGTGATCACAAGAATGTTCACGCGTCAGAGCGCTACAGCAGCCGAGATTCAGCGAGCAGCCGAGTACGCTTATTTAATGGCCACACAAAAAAAGGAAGAAAATTACCAATCGCAGACGGAAAACCTTTCTTGAGAGAGGTTTATGCCATAGCCATAAACATTGTTCAACTGTTGAGTTGACATTTCCAGCCCAGCTCGCTATCAGTGGGGGCAGCAACTTAACGATATATTGCATAGCGCCTTAGCATGAGCCGGATCATTGTTTTTATAGATTAGCTGCAGGTACTGTGTACAGTGAGAAAACAATTGAAACCAAAAGTTTACACAGCTTGCTACTTCACCGGACCTCTTCAGACTTCATCATCCTGTTAATGAAGGTGCTCGTAAGCTGACAAAGCTTGATTACTTCCTTTGCGGGGTACATCAAGCCTCCATTGCCCTTGGGTTTCATTAACCTATAACTGCTCGACTGACATGTCGCCTCAAAACCATTACCAAATATCGCATAAATTAAGCAACAACTTGGTAGTGATAAACAAAACTTGGGGTTCTTAAGTCTTCTTGAGGAGCCTCGTTAGAGTGCCCGCACTTTGCTACCTGCTTATTCACCGTATCCCGTAATTGCTGCCTCTGCCGCATATCATTAGAATGCAGCCTTAAGCTACCGCTTTATATGAAATAGCACCCTACACATAGCTATATAAAGCCCCTCTTTACCGAAGCCGTACGAACGTGCCCTATAGGAGTATAGTGTGCCTGACTGGGATCTAAGAGTCCCGCTTTCAATAATTCCCATTTCACCCTTACACCTTATTGACTCTCTCTGGTTTGGCAGCTCCTGCTACATTGAACATGTCTTGTGTTCTCATTGCGCCAAAGGTGTCTGGCCATATCACCAACTGGAGTGCTTCTTACCAGACAGGTTTTTTTCCGACTTTCCGCCGACAGAGCGGGCGCCGGATTTTCTGTGGAAAGTGGCTTTTCATTTTATCGCATCGGCTCAAACAGTCTCAACAGTATAAATAAATGTTGTATGCACAGGCTCCTTTACTTGCAAGGCCACTCAGACTAGCGCGGCAAAATTTAGAACAAATTGCATGCTTATATAAAAAAAAAAACCTTCGTAGCTTTTTTCTGATATGTCCTCGCAACATAATCTGCGAGAAAAGCTTCTGGTGCTACCTCATCGTGTTCATCTGCTTCACAACACATCGTTAAAAATCCTAGTTCACTGACCAGCTCCCTGGTAACTAAATAGGTTAAACAACGTAACAGGAACACAAGAAAAGAGGACGACTAGCGCGGTTGTGCCGTCTTCTTCTCACGTGTTCCCGTCACGTTGTTTGCACGGTTAACCGATAATTAATCACCAACAAGTCCAATCTGCTGTCCCTTGTAGCAAATTCAATGGCAGCTGACAGGGCATTATGTTTTAGCATCTGGACTTTTTAACCTCAGCGCCGCTTTCATTTCAGAGGAAGCGAGTGCATTTCCACTCCTCGCTGCTGTCTTTGCCTGAAGGGAGCTCAGCAGATAAAATTAGATGGTCTCTTAGATGCCTCTCAAGCGCAGGACGGCGAAAGCCTACCCTTCTCCTATCATTTGCCTCTCATCGTTTGCCACAGTTCGTCATTTCAAGTCGTCGTTTGATATATTGGTCGTTTCTCAGTCATGATGAGTCTGCCTGCGTAGTGATTGTAGCCCTTATCACTAAAGCAGGTTACTCATTTAGAATCAGCAGTGGTCATTACATGTCGTCGTATTGGTCATTTCGTAGCCATTAACAGTAATGATGAGTCATGCCTAGCTATTAGTCATTACCACACATCGTTAAGCACATTTACTCATTTCTAATCAATTGCGGTCATTACATGTCGTAGTTTGATAAACTGGTCATTACAAATCATTTTAGTCATTATTAACCATTATTAGTCATTAGCATTAGTCATTACCTCTATCAATGTCTATTTATAACTTTTATTGATTACCTATCACCATCCATCATATTCATTCTTAATCTCCCTCCTTGCACTTCCGCTTTTGCGACTGGCACACCAGTGCACAGATGCGACGCACAGATAACAGGCACAGCTTCTGCTCATAGATTTTCTCTCCATGAGCCTAGAACGGCTTTCGCCTTAAAAAACAAACGCATATAGTCTCAACGTTAACGTGCTTGCACACGCGCACACAAAAAGGTTTGCGTTTACCACGCAGACGCGACGCGAACGCGCCCAGAAAGGAAGCAAACCGCGCGCTCAGAGAGCTCAGAGAGAGCGGGCGCAACTGAAAACTTCCCAAGGACGCGCTTGCTGATTGACGGCGGCGCGACGCAGCAGGCCGCACCCAGTGCGCTTCCATCGAGCGGCCGTGGTAATATAGTCCTCTGTTTTGTTTTCCTCAAAAAACGTAGTTGTCTCTTCACTTTTGTCTAATGTCGAACCCAATTTCAAAAGTTATCTCACACGGTGACCCATCACTATGCTTTGTGCTGGCTGGCCTCTCTGAAACACCCATACGGTCGCCTTGCTCGCTGGGCTCCCCGTCTCAAGGAGTACGACATTCATCTCATTTATCGATCAGGCCTGAAGCATACGGAAGCGGACGTACTCTATTTCCCGCTCGCCGTTGCTTAGCGCTTCCTTGTCTGGCCACGTCTGTGCTTACGATTTGTCGTCGCTTGTCACTGTCGACATGGCCACCGAACAGCGGAATGATCCGCGGATAAGCGCACTTTTGGACTTTCTCAAGTCCTACTCGCGGTCATTCATCTAGAGCACTCGTCCGCTAAGCCCACCCCTTCTCCATTCATGACGGCCTGCTCTATCGCCGCAATTATTTGTTTGACGGATGGAAATGTCTCCTAGTCATCCCACGTCATCTCCGCGCCGACATTTGCTTTGCTTTCCATGCTGACCCACAGTGTACCCACGGAGGCGTATTGAAAAGCTACACGCGCCTCCGGCTACGATTTTACTGGTGTGGACTGCTTTGTTCGGTATTTCGTGCGCGCTTGGCAATCTTGTAAACGCTGAAAAACTCTTAACAGGTCCCCTGCTTCTTTGCAGCCGTTACCCTGTCATGCCCACCCGTTTGACCGCGTTGGCATAGATCTCTATGGCCCCTTTGGCAACCGCTGGATTATCGTGGCAGTAGATCATCTTACTCGCTACTACACTGAAACATCGTTACCTTCTGCCTCTGCACGAGTCGTCGCTTTGTTTCTACTCAAGTACCTGATTCTTCGCCACGGTACTCCCAAAGACCGCGGACGCGCTTCTTGTCCGACGCTCTTGAGGCCCTGATGAAAGAATGCCGCATCATTCCGCATCACTGCTACTTACTGCTCTCAGACGAATGGCCTGACAGACGCTTCAACCCTACTCTCAGGGACATGCTGGTCATGTACAGCCCTTGTCAAGAGTGTAGAGCCCGGGGGGTCTGCTTCTGAGCCTTGCAGCGGCGCTTATTTAGCATTGGTGGAGGTCAGGTTGGAGCTGGTAGGACAAAAAATCTCACCATTTAGAGATTTGAAACACTGGTAATGTATTACAGGCCGCACGAAGCGACTTGGAAGCAGATCTCTTGGCTCTAGACTTCTCACAGAGACTGTACGTAAACCTCGCTCATTCCAATAGGGACTTGGTTTTTCCCTTCGTAACCTACGCGTACAACTCTGCAACTCTGACCACTACTGGCTTCTCTCCATTCTTTCCTCTTTACGGGCGCACAACCTGCAGAATGGACAAGCTTCTTCCCTACCGTCCTGATGTTTCTGAACCGACGCCACTCTCAGACGCCGCCCAGTACACAGAAGGATTCCATCAGGTCGCTCGTTCGATTACAACGGAAAACCAGTGGCAACAAAAACATCACCGTGACGCTGGCGAGGCTTCTTCACATTTCCCCAACTCCCTGGTGTGGCTCTGGATCCCTGCCACAACCCCCGGCTTTTCAAAGAAGCTCCTTGCTCGTTATCACGGCCCTACCGGTTCTGTCAACAAACATCTGTCAACTACGTAGTTTAGCCCGTTACGTCCTTAGCGGACTTGCGTGGCCGTGGATGCGAAACAGGGCGTTGCTGATTTTCATGCGGTCATCCCAGTTGTTATGGCGACTTACCCGCTCGTACGAGGCCAACCAATCTTCCTGGTCGCCCTGCTCTCTGAAAACTGCGGGGTCTCGCTGCCGAATGGCACCGGAGCATGAGATGAACTGCGAAGGGGCTGCCACCGGCTGTTGGCCTACCTCGTTTGTCGCCATAGGTATAGTACGGCTGCGGAGCTCCACGGCGATCGTGTAAGAGTCGTACCCCGCACCTCCACCAAATGAAGAGGGGTTTATTGGGGGTTATTCGAAGGACTGGAGACGGCGACCGGTGAGACAAGACGATCCTAGAGCGAAGCACAATCTCATCCGAACAAGACAGTCCGAGCTCTCAGTGCGCGCGCCAGCTGATCGGTGTCTTCATCGTCGTTAGTGTCGGTACTGTATCATCATCTTCTTCACATTATTATTATTATTATTATTAGATAATGATGCTACCGCCAGCGGTTGCGTTTCGATGGAGGCGAAACGGAGAGGCATCAATGCGCCGTGTGCGATGTTAGTGCACTTAAAGATCCCCAGGTGGTCGAATTACTCCGTAGCTCTCCACTAGCTACAACACCTCTTCCCGCATTCTCTCTCACTCCCACGTAACGAGTGTAGCAGATACTACGCCTGTGGTTTCCTATGAACCTATTATTAGCATGAAAAAACAACTGATTGTAGAGGCGGTGTTACTGTGGTTATCGCTTTCTTTATCACTGTGTTCACTCAATGCTTAAACCGCCACAATGTTTGCTGCGTTTTCTTGCTCCTTAAAAGCGTGCCAATACTTGCGACCTCAGTGCCATTTACACTGACTCAGAAGATGTAGTGGTAGAAGCTGTAGTGAACATTTTCACGGCCTCTCGCTTCCATCGAGTGGCCGTGACATTTTATTGAGGAAGTGAACAAGAGAGTTGCTTAACGTGTTGCTTATAACATGAGTGGCAGTCCTAGGTCCGAGGCGCTGCTGGAGATGGCCGCTGCACGGGCGCGGGCTACCCTCGTTGCCGTTGCAGCGTTGAGATCCCGAGTATAGTGTACTAGAATACTGCGAAACGTGATCGTCTTCGACGCGGAGCAAAGGGACGAGGTGTCTGCCCTGAGCGATGAAGAGCGTGGCGCTGACAGTCAGAACTCCGCCCTTAACGTAATCCAAATAAATGTTTTATACTGCTACTACTACTAGGAGTGCTGTTACTTCGCTCGCCGCGCGGTGAAAACATACGCGGCTTCTGTTTCTGTTTGTGTGTGCCGTGTCACGCTAATTTCGCGCTCATGACACGGTACGATGCCAACTAAAATAGAAGGCGCATAGATGGCGCGACGAGACCGCATGCGCTCGGTAGCGCGCAAAAGCGAATGCCGCTCGTGGAAAGAAACCTGATTCATATTTAACATTCCGCTGATAGCCCACCGACGTGGGCTATCACGGTTTATTAAAATTAGTTGTTTAACTTTGGTTAACACTAGTTGAATTACGATAGCAACGGCGGAAGCTTCTTTTGCCTGCTACATTATTCCCCTATCACGCCCTATCAGTGTAAGGTGCAACATTATCGGGGTCGTTTAAGCTCGTCCTTTAAGAGTATGACGCGAGAGCGTAAGTTACCAGTCTTCTTCTTCTTCTTCTTCTTATGCTCCTCCTCCCCGGCTGTCCAAGGTCAAGCGTGGCTTCCGCCGGGGGCCACGCGACAGCTCGGAACTTGGCGCAGTATTGCTATAGCAATACAAAAAAAAAAAAAAAAAGGAAATTTCGTCAGCATTGAGAGAAGGTTTGTTGATTATAAAGATAATCCTACATTGCACCTGCTCCTACTGACACTAACGTTAAATATTGTTCCGTTAACTCAATTTACACAGAAATGTCCCGGTCGCTTTACACAAGCACGTGGGCAGGAGAATTGGCAGCTTTGAAAGAAAATCACTGCTATAAAGCTCTTGGCCACTGGGCAGTCTGTATGTACCACTCTCACGATTTGCGCAAAAAAAAAAAAAAAAGAATTAGCATGGTCCGTACTAGTTCGGTACTCGCGAATTCGAAGTCTTGATATCGCTTCGTTTGGACGTGCGGTGCTTTAATGTAAATATTTTTATTAATTTAAGTTAGATGTAAAACGCTTGGAATAACAATTTTCCATGGATAACAGCGCTTCCCATTCTAATTAACTTTCTTATTCACTAGTTAGTGCTCGCTGATATCGTCGCATCACAAATATTTGTGTACCCTTCAAAATAGGCATTCTATGCTATCCCCCAGTCCTGAATGAGGTGTTGACGAAATAACATGTATAAACCGGAATACAAATGGAATGCAGGTATAAGCGCGCCTCGTATAACAATGATAATTTCCAACCAGCAGAACTTGTTTCCACAATTTTGCTTTATTACGCATTCATTACCGTTACATATGGAACACGCCAATGCCGCGGTAGCTAATTGCCTGTAGCAGCTGCGTTTTCTCATTAGCGGTTGTCCGTGTCTCTCGTGTCGTTTTCCAAACGTATATGTTCTCCGTTCCCTTTCGGAAAGACGCTGTTGTTACGCTAGGTAAAATCATTGAACCAAAAGCAGTAAATACAGATAAAACACCTGTATTGTTGAGGGGCAAAAAACCACTTTTGCGGCGCAACATGCATGTGATTTAGATTCAAGCCCTCACATTCACCTTGCCCGTGTTTTTATGATTTGTTTCTTTGTCAGTTAAATTTATCTATTATGCCTCAATCGCACATTCATAGGCGCATTTGTAGATTAATTTAACATAATTTCCATGTCTATTCTATAGGTCAGGCAGTCATATAAGTTTAAGCTGCCTAATTAATTCGTGAAATTTTTTATAACGTTGCCTTATTCGTTACAGGCTCTAGCTGCCTGTACTTAATGTTTGCGTTGTCATGCATTATGGCAGGATGGGAGAGCCAGGAAGAAGGCTGAGTTGCCTGTTAACAACCTTGGAGAAGTGGTTAGCCAGCTGCTTGTTTGCTGGAATGGCCAGGGATGTTTCTGGCAGAGCGCCCATGTACAGCCCCAAAGTTCTTTGCGCAGCCGCAGTGACGAGAATGACACTTCCGAATTCTGATAGCTGATATAGACATTACATACGGTGAGCTACAAGCATCAACAATTAAGGAGCAGAAGAGTAATAGTGAAAAAGGTAACTGCAGCCGGCATGCGGCCTTATCACAGTGTTTTAAAGTGCGGATCGATTCTGTATTCTTTGTTTGTTCGTGCTCTTTGCCACGGGATGACGCTTTATCATTTTATTTGTCGTGAAAGATGTTTCGAGCTGTATCTCGAAGATTCCAGCCCCTATCGCTTGTTTCTAAATGTTCCAGGTTATGCTAGCCGCCGTCTGCGGCTTTATCTCGATGTTTCTTCGCCGCATTTAAATTAAGCGTTGACAGGGGCGACATGCATTCTCTGTTCGACGACCAGCGAGCACGTTTGCTGTTATCGCCACACCCGAATCGCTTAGTTCTTTTACGGGCACAAGTCAGCCCAATAAAGACTTTCCTAGTGCACTCCCAGACTCTTCATTTGCTGTCATCGGCCTTGTCACCACCATGTGACATCTGGTGTAGGTGCTGGGTGTCCAACGTTGACGGAATTTGGTATTTCTCTTCCACGGACTTGAAGAGCTGGTGCTGGAAAATTGAGGTGGACGAAAGAGACAGCGAGAAGACAGGGTTCATCACACCAGACGGCCTTTTCAAAATCAAGGTATCCCGGCCTTTGCTCCGCACCAGCTTCGTTCGAGCGAGTAATGGATACTGTACTGGCTGACTTGAAGTGGCAGATTTGTATGGTTATGCTTAAACGACATCGTTGTCTTCTCTTCGAACTCTGAGGACCATTTTAATCGGATTCAATGAAGTCTTCAGAGCTAAAGTTGAAAGCAGAGAAGTGTCACTTTGCCTACGAGGTGCTGTTGTTTCTGGGTCATATCATAAACAAGGAGGGACTTCGCCCAGGCCTGCAGAAGACCGCTGCGATCGCACGGTTTCCACATCCCGGTGATAAAAAAGTATTTCGCCGATTCCTTGCACCGTGTGCGTATTACCGACGATTTGTCACAAACTTTTCGAGCATCGCCGAACCTTTGACGCAACTTACAAAAGCAAACGTCCTATTGGAATGGAAAGCATCTCAAGGTCAAGCCTTAGAGGAAATTATGCACCGCCTACAGTCTACTTCTATCCACGGGTACTCTGATGAAAAGGTCTAAACTGAAATCCATACCGACGCAAGCAGCGTGGGTCTAGGTGCCGTACTTGCTCAGAACAGTGCCGGCATGAAAAAGTTATCGTTTATGGCTAGCAGGTATCTGTCAAAAGCCGAGATAAATTATTCGACGACTAAGAAGGACTGCCTCGGGATAATTTGGGCCGCGTCGAAGTTCCATCCGTACCTATATGGTCGACCATCCAAGGTAGTAAGCGATCACCATGCGCTTTGCTGGCTCGCCAATTTGAAAGACCCCTCCGGTTGCCTTTCCTGATGGAGCCTACTTCTTGAAGAATTTGACATTTCTGTAGTCTACAGGCCTAGCCGTAAGCATTCCGGTGCCGACTGCTTATCCCAAGCACCCGTCGATGCTCGCCTGAAAAAACACGACGACAACGATACCTCCCTGGGACCGGTAAGCGCCAGCAGTTTCCCACAACAGCAGCGATCAGACCCTGAATTGAAAGACCTAGGCGATTACCTGGAAGGCAAGTCCGCTTTCCCTCCTGCTGTGTTCAGGCGTAATTTGTCGTTGTTCGCATTAAGCAATCACGTGCTCGTGAGGAACTTCGCACCCAACAAGACC
Source organism: Amblyomma maculatum (assembly GCF_055883805.1). Classification (NCBI taxonomy): domain Eukaryota; kingdom Metazoa; phylum Arthropoda; class Arachnida; order Ixodida; family Ixodidae; genus Amblyomma; species Amblyomma maculatum. Next base: position 423,776,892 of record NC_139344.1, read on the forward strand.
GCGCAGCTTTTTGTTGTGCCTAAAAGCCTCCGGCAGGAAATTTAGCCGACAGCAGGGCATCGCAGGTTTGCGCGCACCGTTGCAGCGAATCCAGGAGAAGTACTATTGGCCGCGATTGCCTGCCGACTTTGCCCATTACGTGAAAGCATGTCGTGAGTGTCAGTAATGCAAGACGCTCCCGATCATACCTACCGGGCTACTGGACCCCACCACCCTAGAATAGGCCATTTCAGAAAATCGGGGTGGATCTCCTTGGACTCCTTCCAACTTCATCTGCAGGTAACAAGCAGATCATGTGTCCACTGACTACCTCACCCGATACGCCGAAGCGAAGGCCCTCCTGAATGGTACCGCGGCAGAAGTCGCCAAGTTCTTCGTCGAACGCATTGTACTGCGACACGGCGCCCCCGAAGTACTCATCACGGATAGGGGAACATCATTTACGGCGGAGCTCACGCAGGCCATCTTGACCTAGTCATACAATTAAGCCACTGACGTACAACAGCGTACCATCCCCAGACCAATGAACTTATGGAGCGCGTCCAGAAATCGTCCATATACTGTGCACCTAAAGCCTTATACGCGTGCTAAAGGCCTTAGTTTAATTGCCTGTATTTTGTTTACTTTAATGTATTTAATTTGTAGCCATCGATGCGATGCATTTTTGAAGAGGAGTAGTGCCGTGAATTATTTAAATATTTTTTAGGATGGGGATTTATCAGAGGTACAGGGTGATCTAGAAGGCCGTTAGGAACAGTCAACGTGCGCGTAGCTCCAGAGCACACACCGATAGCGATGTCACTGGCGACAGCGCACAGAAGCTACATCTTCGTTTTTGAATGAACATATTCCTCTTTACAAGGGCCCCTGGGGCGAAGAGTCGCCATCCTGGCGACTTACGGCGTAGGCAAAATGGCAGGGTCGTGATATTGTTTATGGCGCTGGACGTGGACAGTTTCCGCGCCGACGGAGATCAGGTAAGGCGTCAGTGGTTCCACAATGTAATTGACAGGAGAGTTGCGCTCCAGGACACGGTATGGGCCGTGATACTTGGAAATAAATTGAGAAGATAGTCCGGGTACCTGATGGAATCCACAGCCACACAAGACTGCCAGAATAGAATTGCGGTGTCGTCTGATGGTTGTCGTGACGGGATTTCTGGTCAGAGTGGGCTTCAGTTGTGAGAGACTGGGCAGTTTGGCGGCACTCCTCTGCCAATCGGGCATCTTCAGAAGCAGAAGTATACTCAGATGGGTCTGGTTGGTACGGAAGAATGGTATCTAGTGGAGCAGAGGGGTGACGGCCGTAAAGATAGAATGGGGAGAAACCAGTAGTTGACTGTGTAGCAGTATTGTATGCGTACGTCACATATGGAAGGAGGAGACCCCAGTCAGAGTGGTTGGAGGAGACGTACTTAGAAAGCATGTCACCAAGGGTATGGTTAAAGCGTTCGGTGAGTCCGTTAGTCTGCGGATGATAGGCGGTAGAGGTTCGATGAAGTATGTGGAACGTGTTCAGTAGAGCTTTAGCAACGTCAGATAAAAATACGCGTCATCTTTCACTGAGTAGTTCATGAGGTGCGCCGTGGCGTAGAATGAATCGCTGCAAAATGAATGAGGCTACGCCTGACGCTGTGGAAGATGGAAGGGCAGCGGTTTCTGCATATCTCGTGAGGTGGTCAACCGCGACGATGGCCCAGCAGTTTCCAGCGGCATTGTACGGGAGCGGGCCGCATAAATCAATACCGACACGATTAAAGGGGCGTGATGGGCAAGGTAACGGCTGCAACTCGCCAGCAGAAAGATGACTAGGGGACTTGCGACGTTGACAGACTAGGCACGAGCGAACGTATTTGAGGACAAAGTTGTACAAGCCCCTTCAGTAGTATCGCAAGCGTAGGCGATGGTATGTCTTGAACACTCCCGCAGGGCCGCATTGTGGGTCAGCGTGAAAGCAGTCGCAGACCTGTGAGCGTAAGTGGCGAGGAATGACTATAGCAACCATTTGCGGCCATCAGCACTGTAGTTGCGGCGATAAAGAAAGTTGTCGCGAATGGCGAAGTGCGATGCTTGGCGGTGAAGCGCACGCGATGGAGAAGCAGCCGATGAATCTGATAGGAGCCCGATAACAGGAGCAACCCAGGGGTCTCTCCGCTGCTCATAGGGCATGTCACTGATGTGAAGGGACGTTGCCGAGGCATCCAAGTTGGAAAGGCTGGCCCCGTCAGTTGGAAGGGGGCAGCGAGAAAGGGCATCGGCGTCTTGATGCTTGCGGCAAGTGCACCAGACTACGCTGACATCAAATTCCTGTAGACGAAGAGTCCACCTGACTATACGGACGGATGGGTCTTTCAAGGAAGAAAGCCAGCACAGCGCATGGTTGTCGGTCATAACCTCAAAGGGGCGGCCATAAAGGTAAGGGCGGAATTTGGTCAGAGCCGAAACTATTGCCTAACACTCTTTTTCAGTGACCGAGTAATTTGACTCCGCCTTCGTGAGCGTTCGACTTGCATCGGCGACGATGTATTCAGAAAATCCAGACTTCTGCTGAGCGAGCACAGCGTCGAGACCGGCACCACTGGCGTCGGTGTGTAATTTAGTAGGGGCCGTCGGGTCGAAGTGACGCAGGACGGGCGGTGTCATGAGGATCCGGCGCAACGTAATGAAGGCATCGTCGCAGGAAGGTGACCAGAGTAAAATCGGAACTGCCCGACAGAAGCTGCGTCAAAGGGGCTGCAATAGAGGCCAAGTTTCGAATGAAAGCAGGAGCACAAGCCTAAAAGCTGCGAAGGCCTTTGATGGATCTCGGCTTGGGAAAGGCAGCGACAGCACGAAGTTTGGCCGGGTCTGGAGAAACCTCTTCTTTGGAGACAACGTGCCCTAAAATGGTCAGTTGACGGGTGGCAAAACGACACTTCTTTAAGTTGAGCTGCAATCCGGCATCAGAAAGGCAGGTCAAAACGTGTTGCACGCGGTAGAGATAGTCAGGAGAGAAGACGACGATGTCGTCGAGATAGCAGAAGCAGGTCTTCTATTTCAGTTCACGCGAAATAGTGTCCATCATTCTCTCAAATGTCGCAGGAGCGCTGCAAAGGCCGAAAGGCATAACAGTAAATTAATACAAGCTGTCTGGAGTAACAAAAGCGGTTTTAGATCGGGACCTGCCAGTATCCAGAACGTAAATCGAGGTACTGGGATCGAGACCCAGCACATTCACCAAATGTAGGATGGGGGTTTATTAGAGGTACTGGGCGATCTAGAAGGCCGCCAGGAACAGTCAACATACGCCTAGGTCCAGAGCACACACCGATAGTGATGTCACTGGCTACAGCGCACAGAAGCTACTTCTTTGTCTTCGAATGAACATCTTTCTCTTTACAATTTATTTGCTCTTTTTCGACAGCCGCCGGCATGTGACCTTATCACAGTGATTCTAGCGTGCGCATCGATTTTATGTGTTCATTGTTTGTTCATGATCGTTGTCGAGAGACAATGCTTTATGATTGTTTTTTTTTTTTTTTTTGTCGCGCAAAATGTGTCAAGCTGTATCTGGAAGATTCCAGCCACTCGCGTGTGTTTCTAAATGTTCCAGGTTATCCAACAGCTACCGTTCGCGGCTTTATTTTGATTTTTCTTTACCGCCTTTAAATTAAGCTTTGACGACCACGGCAGGCATTCTCTGTTCGATGACCACTGTTATCGGCGCCGCCGAATCGCTTAGTTCTTTTGCGGACGCAAGACAACCCAGTAAGTAGTTTCTTGCTGCCCTTCCAGACTTCATTTGCTGTCATCGGCCTTGTCACCACCACGTGATACTATTCAACATGAGGTAAACATTCTGTTAGCATGTTTTGGTTGTATTTTGATGAATTACACTGCTGACAATGCTGCGCCAAAAAGAAGCGCTCTTAGCTCTTATAACTCAGAAAGCATGGGCTGGAATTTTCGGGTAGCCTTACTGAAGCACCCCGTAGTAGAAAATATAACATGAATAAGAGAAATTTAGCAGAAACAATTAAAGAAAGCCTGATATGATGCTAATGCATTGTGATCATATCATGATAATTAATTGTCCCTGTTAACTTTTTGTGTGTGATGTTCCCTGATTTACAAGCAATTCCTTTTTCCGATGTAAGAGTCCAAACTGAAGCCTAGCACTGTCATCTTCATTATCTGTCGTTCTCCCTAATTTCATTTTATACATCTTGCATTTGTGCTTATGTTTTTGCCTTTGCACTTTTACCTGAAGCAAATTTGAACATGTGCTATCGAAATGTATGTACATGGAAGAAGTCGGGCCTTATCAAGCTACTGCCAAGTGGCTTTTACTCGACCCCCTCCTCTTTTCTCTTTCAGAGGGGAAATGAAAATTTGCTTTGATAAACTTTAGTCTTGTAATTCGGAGGCAGCCATCTCAGAGGCACCTCTCATGCTCATCTTGTGCGCCTTTCCTTGTATTGTGGGTGGGAAAAGAAGCGCGGAGTGGTTCCTTACAACAGACACAGGGAAGCAAGAGCTCACCTAAGGGATACAGAACACTAACTGGCGCACTTTACTGTCCCATTGATAGCGCGAGCAACTGTGCTTCGTAGTAGTAACGGTACTTAGCTGAGTATTCGACGGGAACTTGTCCGGCGAAGGAAATTTACTATATTGAAGAAAACGATCGAAAACCGCGTGCTCATGTCATTCGACCCTTCACCAAGGTTGTTTCTTCGGTACGTCGACGACTCTTTCTGGCTCATCCGTTGAGAGGACGCCGAAAGGTTCCTGCGGCACCTGAATTCGCTTCAAGAAAGCGTCCACTTCACTATGGAGCGAGAGTCAACGGGCGCTTTCCCTTCCTCGACGTCCTTTTCGAAAGCACAAAAAACGGTTTCGCGACGAGTGTGTTCAGGAAGCCCACCCAACAGGACACAAACGATCGGTTGCTTCTGCGCTTTTTAATCAGCCCTTCAAGATTTTACAAGTCCAGGAATAATAAATAGGTCGTGAACTGCAGCCGCACAAGGAAGGACTTAAAAGAAAACGAATACTTGTCTCAATTGCTCCGTTCGCAAAGAACTACGCACTGCATCCCCTCCAACCGGAGCAAGAAGAGAACAGAAAAAGAAGAAGCGTGCTGTCATTCCCTATATGGCCAGGGTGTCAGCGAAACTTAATGCATGATATTTGCTGTCTGCGATGTCCAAGTGTCCCATGTACCATTCAACAACCTCCGAAATGGTATGAGTGAAAGGTCCGTTGGAGAAGACAAGCTACCTTGGCGTCGTCTACAAAATTTCTTGCAAAGCTTGCAGCGCTTCCTACATAGGCGAGACTGGCGATTTCAGAAGACGCTTGAAAGAATACCAGCGTGACGTGAAGAACAAAAGAGTGACTTCTAACACTCGAGCAGAGCACATTCAAGACATGGGCCACCTGATTTACTGGGATTTCGCGCGGATAATTGAAAGAAAAAAACTGTTTTCTACCCATCGACTCAACGAATCATTACATATCCTAATGACAAGCGAAGCGATGAGCAGAACATGGGGAAATCTACACGAGATGCGCATGCGCTCTGTACGCAACACTTTCGCTTACCAACCAACGGCCCATCTCGTTTCATCTTCATTGTGAACAAGGTGCCCGTATCAGTGCCGAACCGTCAATGGCTTTTTTGCATGCTTTTATTTCCCTCAGTGACCTCGGCGAGTGCTGTTTTCTTCAATATAGTAATATTACTTGCCTGTACCTCCCATTCACATCTGCTGTTCCTCTTTTTTTTTTGGGCCTCCATTCCCGGTTATAGTTATCCTTTTAGTGTTTTATGGGATGCTGAAATCACATGTACTCTCTGGGACAATCGGTCTTAGTTCACATGTATCACATTATGTGAGTAGTCGACTCTTCATCACCATGCATAGAGTGCACACAAGCCCAGCTTACATCTCCAGTAGTGTAACCCGACGCCATCGGTTAATAACAGCTATCGTATGAGGCCGACACTGTGGCGTTGATATAGTAGTAGCGCATTCACCTGGACTCCAAGTAGAAGCGAATTCCTCGCCTTGCTCCCGCTGTGAAGGACTCAGACGGCGCCATTATACTGTTCGAACGTCTCACTAAAGCATGCCTGCTGCGTCCGAATATTTGCATCTTGGCGAGCACGAGACACACTGTGCGCGCCTGATTCATAGCGTTTCATATCGTGGTGAGCCAACCGAGGCATCGTAACAAAGACGAGTAATGCCTAAGGCTTTTCCCGAGCACGGACACTCGTGCCTCGATATATCCAGTGTCTAGGCAGAGTCGCAAAATCCCCCCTGTGTTCTGCTGATCACGGCTTTCTGGAAGCGAAGGAAGCCCGAGGACAAATATACGCCGGCGTGTATCGATAGGATACGGTGTATTATTCGCTCTGACAGCATTCTCGCCCGAGAACGAGTTTTCCTGAGCTCGAAGAAAACAAGAAAGGACGAAATGAAGGCGTCGCCAAATTGGCCGATTTCGCAAGGACAATTTATTTAGTTACTATTATTAGATACTTGCATCACCGTATACGGCATTACAGCCTGCCTGACTGCGTTTGCGCATTTTTACACTGCGTATCACAGAAGTGCTATACTCAGAGCTCTTTAATATTACCAGTGACGAAACTTCCCATAGGGCCCATGTATAAAAAGACGGTGCTTTTAATTGGTCAACATCTGGGTGTATACAAATAGTGGCGGCGCCCGCGGCCATAAAAGGTGGTGGTGGTAGTGGTTATTTATAGTATATACAAACGGAAATATGTTTGCCAGCCCCGGTATCTGCTATTTGATATCTGAAGCACCTGAACTGGGGCAGCGGAAATAAAGCGATAGCGAGGAAAAGGTAGAGGAAATCAAAGATGTGAGTGATAGGGAGAAAGAAAAGGGTAGGTAAAAACAAAAGAAATATAATAAATATAATATTGTTACGTGGCAAGGTTAGTGCACGAAGGTTAGTCCATGATGACGCAGTACACAAAGCACAGAATCACAGCAGCGTTAACCTTCATCTAGCACTGAACGTTGCTGCCACTTTGTCGTCTTCTGTGTCACTCCTTCTGATCGTTGTCTTCTTTTACGTCCAGCGATGCAGGGCATATATGTCACATTACCCCCCCCCCCCCCCCCCCCCCCCACGAAAAGCACAGTCCCGGTGCGCACTAGGACGAACTACTGGAGGGGTAGTACGGCTTCGTTCGGGTGACATGAACAATCTCGGTGCGTGGCATAGAGGACTGTCGCGGCGGATGTACTGGGGCGACTTCGTATGTCACAGGAGTGACTGGCCGTAAAACACGGTAGGGTCCTGCGTAGCATGGCAAAAGCTTCTCGCACAGCCCAACTTTACGAGCGGGAGTCCAGAGCAAGACGAGAGAGCCCGGAGAGTAGTGGACATCCCGGTGGCGAGAATCATGGCGCCGTTTTTGAGAATTTTGGGAGGAGGCCAGTTTTCGGCGAGCAATAACACGGGCTGCGTCAGCTCGGGAGATGGCGTCACGAACGTAGCAACTGGCGTCAGCGGTGGGAGGCAATACGCTGTCAAAAGGAAGGGGAGGGTCGCGGCCGTACAGAAGATAAAACGGTGAGTAGCCCATTGTGTCGTGACGAGAGGAATTGTACGCGAACGTTACAAACGGCAAATTAATATCCCAGTCACGGTGATCATCCGAGACATACATAGAGAGCATGTCCGTGAGCGTGCGGTTGAGGCATTCGGTGAGGCCGTTCGTTTGTGGATGGTAAGCGGTGGTAAAATAGTGCTTAATGGAGCAGTACCGAAGAATTTCATCCACTACTCGAGCAAGAAAGCAACGGCCACGGTCAGTGAGCAGCTGGCGTGGAGCACCATGGAGCAGGATGACGTCATGGAGAAGAAACGCAGCCACATCAGTTGCACAGCTGGTGGGTATCGCTCGGGTGACAGCGTAGCGCGTAGTATAATCCGTGGCCACTGCAATCCATTTATTCCCCGACGCAGAAAGTGGGAAAGGCCCGAGGAGGTCAAGGCCAACTCGGGAAAACGGGTCTACTGGGATGTCGATCGGCTGCAGGGATCCAGCAGGCATAGCCGAGGGCTTCTTCCGTCGCTGACACCGGTCACAAGAAGCAACGTAACGACGAACAGAGCGACAGAGACCTGGCCAAAAGAAGCGGCGGCGGACGCTATCGTACGTACGCCAAGATGACCCGCTGTGGGTGCGTCGTGCAGCTGTTGAAGAACGGTGGTACGCAGGTGTTCGGGGACTACGAGCAGAAGCTCGGCGCCATCTGGTCGCATATTCCGTCGGTATAAGGTGCCGTTGTGAAGCACAAACAGAGCAAGGGTAGCATCAAGGTGTTCAGTGCTGAGGCGATTGATTATGCTGCAAAGCTTCGGATCTAAGCGCTGCTCATGGGGAATGTTTGAAAGGTCGGAGATGGCCAATACATATGTGTCATCGTCGCACTCGCTCGCAGGTGGGGGACCTACCGGGTTGCGGGACAGGCAATCGGCGTCAGCGTGCAGCCGGCCAGACTTGTGGACGACAGAAAAAGTGTATTCCTGAAGGCGGAGGGCCCAACAACCTAGGCGACCAGTAGGGTCCTTCAGCGTAGAAAGCCAGCATAAGGCATGTCTTTTTTTTGTCTGACGTATTTTGTCTGGGTCGGGTTGAACGCCACGGGCGTCGACCACGTGACCGAGCACCTTGAGTTCACGTCGGCCGAAGCTACATTTCTTCGAGTTCAGCTGAAGGCTAGCTCTTCGGAAGACGCCAAGAATGGCATCAAGGCGATGGAGATGGCTCTCGAATGTAGAAGAAAATACAATGACGTCATCGAGATAACACAAGCACGTCATCCATTTCAAGCCGCGCAGGAGAGAGTCCATCATGCGCTCGAATGTTGCGGGCGCATTACACAGGCCGAAAGGCATCACCTTGAATTGATACAGGCCATCGGGAGTGACGAAGGCGGTCTTCTCTCGGTCCCGTTCGTCGACTGCGATCTGCCAATAACCGGACCGAAGATCAATGGAAGAGAAATAGCTGGCGCCGTGTAAGCAGGCGAGGGCATCATCTATCCTGGGGAGCGGGTAAACGTCTTTCTTTGTAATTTTGTTGAGGTGTCGGTAATCAACGCAGAATCTCCAGGTATTGTCCTTCTTTTTAACAAGCACGACAGGCGACGCCCAGGGACTGCTCGAAGGCTCTATGTTTTTTGATAACATCTTGTCCACTTCATCTTGTATGACGCGTCGTTCAGAAATGGCGACTCGATAAGGTCTTCTGTGAATTGGGCGGGCGTCTCCGGTGTCGATACGATGTGTAACGAGGGACGTTTGTCCTAAGGGGCGGTCACCAAAATCGAAAATATCGCTGTACGAATGCAGAAGACTCGTAAGTGCTGTAGCACGGTCAGGGAGCAAATTAGATGCAACCATTCCTGATATGCGGGCCTCCAGAGATGGGGACGGTGCAGGTCGTGTCGGCACTTTAGCAGTAGGGTCAGGCAAAAGAGCGGCAACTGTGACGTCAGACAGTGGGGTCAGTTCGGCGAGAGTAATGCCCTCAGGAAGAACGTGCACAAAAAGGCCGAAGTTCAAGGCTGGAATATAAGCGTTGTTATTTTCTACGTGCACGATGTTATGAGGGAGAGCGATTCTAAGCTGCAGTGTCAGGTCGGTTATGGGGCAAACAACGTAGTCGCCATCAGGAACGGAGGGGAAAGGCGACATGAGCACATACACTCTAGCTTCTGGTGGCAGACGAGTAAATGTAGAGGAGTGGAGACGGAACGTTGAGGTATCAGAGGCCTGTTTGTCAGGACAGAGTGGCAGGTCCAGATGAAGCAGTCCAGAAGAACAGTCAATGAGCGCGGAATGTGCAGTTAAATAGTCGAGTCCTAATATAACGTCGTGAGGGCAACTGGTGAGGACTGTAAATAGGACAGGGATATGGCGGTCGGCAATGGTAATTCTCGCAGTACACATACCGATCACAGTAGCTGTATTGCCATCAGCAACACGAACGGTAGATGAGGAAGCGGGTGTGAGGACTTTGTTGAGGCGTTGATGGAGCGAGGAACTGAGGACGGAAATGTGGGCGCCAGTGTCAATAAGGGCAGAAACTGAGACTCCGTCCACAAAAATGTCAATGAGGTTACGCCTGGGTGCGAGGGTCAGTTCCGAGTTGACAGTGGTTGCAGCAGCCACTACAGGAACAGGATGCGATGGTGACGAGGGCGGTACGGGGTTGGAGGAAAGACCGACGTTGGCAAGTTCCTGTCGGACAACAGCCTGTATCATGGCCACGGTGTCAGGCACTGGAGAGGGGAATGGTGCAGGAGTTAATGCCTCGAGTTCTCGCCTGACGATCCGAGTCATTGTTGCGGACTGAGAAGGCTGTTGCAGAGGAGCCAGATCATCGCAGGATGATGTGGCTGCCGTGTTCGGAAGGCGCTCAAAGCGATGTACCAGGCGTCGTTGTTTAGCCTGCTTGAATCTTCGGCAAACTTGAAGCACCGACTCGACGGTAGAGCAATCCATGCAGAAGAGGATGTTGAACGCGTCATCTGCGATGCCCTTGAGGATGTGCCCTACCTTTTCACTTTCCAGCATGGAGCTGTTCGCCTTGCTACACAACGCGAGCACGTCTTGAATGTAGGCCAGGTAGGACTCCGTGGTGGATTGGGCGCGAGACGAAATTTCGGTTTTGGCTGCGAGAGCCCGTCCAATGGGCTTCCCGAACAAGTCGTGATGCTTTTGCTTGCAAATTTCCCAGGTCACCAGCTCGTGCTCGTGATTTTGAAACCATGTGCGAGCGGTTCCCGCCAAATAGAATATCAGATTGGCCAGCATGATGGTCGCGTCCCAATGATTGTTCCGGCTGCATCGCTCGTATTCATCCAGCCAGTCGTCAACATCTGTCTTGTCTTCGCCATTGAAGATGGGAGGGTGGCGGATGTTTGTGAGGACGAGTGGTTGCGCCGATGTTGTTGCGGTGGTAGGAGCTGCCTCAGAGGTCATAGTGGCCGTTGTTGACGTTGTGATCCCAGGTAGGTGGCGGCCGCTGCGCAAATCCAGCTTTCGGCTGCTTAAATGGATTTATGTGTGCACACGGGGATCTTTGATCACCTCCACCAAGATGTTACGTGGCAAGGTTAGTGCACGAAGGTTAGTCCAGGATGACGCAGTACACAAAGCACAGAATCACAGCAGCGTTAACCTTCTTCTAGCACTGAACGTTGCTGCCACTTTGTCGTCTTCTGTGTCACTCCTTCTGATCGTTGTCTTCTTTTACGTCCAGCGATGCAGGGCATATATGTCACAATATACATATAAATATATAAATATAACTATATGTATATTATATTTATTATATTTCTTTTACTTTTGCCATAAAAGAAAACTGCGTCTAAGTTGCAAACTTTCATTTTGTTGATAAATGCGCAACCACCTGCAAAATAAAATTAGCTGGACTTTCAGTAGTAAACATTCTTAGAGATAACAGCCGTACAGTCAACTGAGACGGACACACATAAGGAGGTTTCATCTACATCTCTACTGGGTGTCTTATTACTTCCTATAGATGGAGTAACAGTTTGTGCCAAATAAGTGGAACATATCGGGATACCCATGATCACCTTTTCTCTTAGCATAACGTTGATGTTTGCTGTGTTGTCTTGCAATCTGCTCGAGAGGAATAAGGGCTGCTTTTTTCCCCACCCAATTTTTCCTCGTTTTTCTCCTCCGGTCAGTGCTCGCCGCGGCCACGGCTTATCGCTTTCGGATTAGGCGCCGTTGCTCTGACTGATAGAATTCGCTTTTCCAGCACGCACGCAGATGCTGGCCGGCGTATTACGCCATGTTGTCAAATTGACCCCAAAACATTACGCCATTCCATAGTTTTTTTTTTTTTTTTTTTTTTGATGCCAGCAGATATACTTTTTTCCCCTCATAATGGCGGCTGTCATTCCAGACCGGTGATACAATCTCGTGATCGCGCTTGCTATTGAACGAACGTTATGCTCGTCGGAACCAAGAATCGAGAAACACGCGCCAACCAACACAAATAAGCATTTACTGCGGCTATATATATAACTCTATCTAGCAACGAGGCATTATAAACTCTCCCTTGTATCCATGCGAACCAGTTTGGCATAATGCGCAGTTCTCCCGTGACGCGTCAAGTGTTCTTTTTTTCAAATTACCTACTCGTACACCGTGCTCCAAATTCAAGCGTGGCGGCGCCGTAGGCGGAAACGGCAACAATTTTAATCTGGTGGTTCTCGATTTGGTTTTAATGCCTATTGTCGTATCGTAACTGAAGCGATATAACATGAGAAGCTCTTTCAGAAGCATGTAGATGAAACTGGATTTCACAGCAGAACTGTGGCATATCGTGCGGTCTGTATGATATGCCATACAATTCGTATGATATGCCGTGCGGATGGGGTGGTGTGTCGTGCAGATTGTGCGGTGTTCTGTGGTGGATGGTCTGTGGGGTTGTTGCGTCGTAGGAATGCTGTATCGGTTCGAACAACCCTAATGTATTGCATTACTGTACCATTTTTGTATATGATTTAGTGTGTATTATTATTTTATTATCTGTATATATTTACAAGAACTGTTTATGATGCTTCTGTTTTGTAAGCGATGGCAAAGACAGCCTTTTGTTGTTGTACAATGCAATACCGCTCCTGCTGCTGTACCCAGGCGAGGACAAGACCCAGTCAGGAGGTTTAGCACCTCCTTTTGTCTTGCCTCGTGGGCAATACCTGTATGTTGCCCGAAGGAGAAATAAACAAAAAAAAAATTTAACGCGACACTGTCAAATGCCTCGTTCCGCATAAAAACCGGCGTTGCCAGCGTTGTGAGCGAATTACCACGGAAACGGCTCTGGCAGGTGATGGGTGAAAGGTGAGATATAACCGGGGACCGATTAGCCGACGCGTTGTGTGACGTCAGACATTGCGAAATCAGAGTGCAAATGGGCCATTGTGAAAATCTATAGTGGCTGCACAGTAACCATAGTTCTGCGTAAAGAAAGGAAAAAAAAAATCCTATAAAGAAAGGTGCTAGGCAATGAGACACGACCTCCCCAGTGCTATTCACAGCTTGCTTAGAGGAAGTATTCAGAGACTTCGAATGGGAGCAGTTAGGGATAAGGGTTGATGAAGGATATCTCAGTAATCTGTGATTCGCTGACGACATTGCCTTGCTAAGTAACTCAGGAGATGAACTGCAAAGAATGACTGATGACCTAGACAGGTAGGTAGGTAGCAACTTTAATGATTCAAAAAAGAACCAAGTGAGGGGGGGGTAAAGGGAAGTGAGGGAGCAGGACGACGATGGGCCCTCAGGCCGCTCTAGACATAAAAAGCAGTAAGGTAGGTTTGGAAATCAATATTCAGAAGACTAAGGTAATGGTTAACAACCTCGGGAAGCAACAGAAGTTTACAATAGGTAGTGAAGCACTCAAAGTGGTAGGCGAGTATGTATACAGGACAGATATACGAGGTAACCACAGACATGGACCATGGAAGGAAAATAGCCAGGAGAATAAGATTAGGATGGAGCGCATTTGGCAAGTACTCGCGGATTATTACTAGCAGCTTACCGGTATTGCCCTAGAGGAAAATAGACAACAGTTGCATCTTACTGGCACTCGCCTATGGAGCTCTAATGCGGAAGCTAACGGAAAGGGTTCTACTAAAGATTTGTGGACAACGCACAGAACTATGGAACGCAAAATGGTAGGAACAACATTAGGAGATAGAAAGCGTGCAGAGCGGGTCAGAGAAATAACTCAAGTTACCAACATTTTAATGAAAATGAAGAAGAAATGGACATGGGCAGGGCATGTAGTGCGAAGTGAAGATAACCGATGGTTGAAAAGGGTAACCGATAACAAGGGAAGTAAAGTTTAGCAGGGGGCGGCAGAAAATTAGGTGGGCGGATGAGGTTAAAGTGAGGGTTCGCAGAAGTTAAGTGGATTCAGCTGACGCAGGACCGGGTTCATTGGAGTAATATGGGAGAGGTCTTTGTCATGGAATGGGTATAGTCCGGTTGATGATGATGAGGATGCGTGACGTCACGAGAGCAGATGACACAGTTATAGGTGGTGCCTTATAATGTTTCTCCGTTAATAAGGGACGGTGAGATGGGAATTGAACATTCCAGTACTCTCAAAGGAGAGGTAAGACACGCTGCTTATAAACCATGCACGCACATACACACGGCTCTGTTCAAGCGGGACTTTATAGGTATCTATATGCCCGGTGGCTTTTCATATTATGAGTAGTTTACAATTGCACGCTGCTGAATATGTGCGAGATAATATAGGCAAAAGCCAATTGGGTGCAGTCATTAGACAAGTAGCATGTAGGTGAGAGGATCCGCAAGAGGAGCGGAAGACGGGAGCCACTAACGCTATTGCGCCATGCCCTCAAATTCGGAGCTTAGGGAGCCCCTGAAACGTTACTTGCGATAATACTGTAATGTAAAATATTCATAGAGGCGCCCTTTGGGACCATTCCAGCCTAATTAGAAAGCTTTGCGTGTAGCTTATAATTTAGAAATGAGGCTTAAAAAGTACTCCCGGTGATCACTCTCAACCGAATATGGCGACACCTTGCCGCGCGCTTCCTCCTCGATGACGTCGTCGGAGCTGGCTGGGTGCGCTCGCTATTGGATGCCCCCAAGTGACAAGGGCGGACCGGGGCGAGGCGCTGTAGCGGCATTTTTAATTTGTTTCTTTGCGCACAGACCTGCGATTAGTTCTGGGGGTGGGTGAAGTGGGGGGAGGGAGGGAGGAGGAGCAGCGTCATTTTCGATCGCTGATTTGTTCGGGGCGAATGAAGCTAGCTTAATTTTTTTTGCTTTACTGAGATACCTATTGCTCGTGCGCATTTTGTAATTTATGAAACAACCCTCCGTGATGGTTCTGCGGTTAAGGCGCTTGAGTAATGAATCCAAGGACGTGGGTTCGAATCCTGGCCGCGGCGGCCGCTTTTTTTTTATGGGGGCTTTGTACTGTGCGATTTCTGTGCACGTTAAAAAAAAGTCTAAGTGATCGAGCTTTCCGGAGCGCTACAATACGGCGTCCCAATGGCCTGACTCGCTTTGGTATGTTAGACCCATAAACAAAACCTAACCAATAAATAGCTTTTAATCGGCCCTTTAACTATCTAAGATTTTTCTATGATTATATGCAGAACTATAATTGAAAGGGAGATGTCATCAGGGTAAGCTGGTGCGACAGAATTTGGTTTCGTATTCGGTTTTTTATGTTGTCAGGAATCATGTAATCACAGCTAAGAGCCAGGGAAAAAAATTCGTTTGAGGCACTGAGATCTCTCTTAAGTGCGGCAAGGCGAATGCTTTGCCTGCGACTCTTGGCACTCATTTGCAGTTTTCTCAGATGTTTTCAATCAATCAATCAATCAATCAATCAATCAATCAATCAATCAATCAATCAATCAATCAATCAATCAATCAATCAATCAATCAATCAATCAATTTTTCTTGCTCCTTTTCTTCTTGTTTGCTCTTTGTTTCTTATTGCTCTGCTACTTTCTCTGTTTTGGTTGCTTTTCCTCTTTTACTACTTCTTTCTCTTACTCTTGACCGTTTCATGTATTGTAATGTAGTGACGAGCATTAAACATTTGCAACGTTTTTGTACGATATTTTTTAACCAATTTTAACTTATTTTGCACAATTTCAACGTCCGTGGCTGCTTTGGCGTCTGCATAATATGTAGACCTCCATGGCTATTTCGACGTCCAACGGACGTTTTATGCTGAAATTAATTACCTAACTTTTCCACATCAACGACATTCGAAATTTTGTTCATGAAGTCATTTTTTTTCACGCTCTACGTCGCACAGCAATTCTTTTACTTATAAATTACTTATAAATGGTATGACACGCTCTGCTGAGGTACACTGGAGTGAGTAAGTGAGAAGACTATTTACACCGACACGGACCTCGGGGCAGCGGCTCAGCCAGGAGGAGGGTCTCCTTGCAGGCTTTCCTGCGTCGTGGCCGCAGAGAAGGTCTTGGAGTAAGCTTTCTTCGCTAGGCGTAGGACGATCTTTTGTTCATCCGCATTTGGGCTGCGGATGTAGGAATTTGATCAAGGGGATAAGTTCCTTTGGCTCCCGGAGAATCGGGGCATTGCCAGATTAAATGATTTTGACTCAGAGGTACGTTGCAGAGATTGCAAGCCTTTGGGTCCCCTGTCAACTCAGTATGCATAGTAACATGAGGAAAGAAACGATTGGCCTGAATATTTCGGCAGGCCCTGCATTCTGAGGGTATTAGGGATCTATCTGGTGGTGGATAGATCCTTCTGTTTAGTCTGGGAGTCTCAGAGAGCTCCTTGTAGGTGATGAGGGGGTCTTTGTCTCCGGGTAGCAGGGTCTCTATGGCCACTCGGGTGTATACATCTCGATTGAGGCGATGGGCAGCCTCATTGGCTAGTAGACCCTCGTGAGCTGGAATCCAGATGACTGAGACCTCCCGGTTTAGCGGGACCTTTCTCACTAGACTGGTCGCTTGCTTGGAAATTAGGCCTTTGCCGAAGTTCCTAACAGCCGCCTTATTATCTGAAAGGATAGTTCTGGCTTTAGTGCTTGTACATGCTAGTGCTATCGCAGCCTCTTCAGCTATTAAAGCGTTACGTGTATTATTGGATAAAATTACTTTCTGGGAGTGGTTCCCATCTACCATTGCTCTGACCGCGGCCCCTTCTAGCCCGCAGGCAGTACCGCAATAGGCTGATTCCTCAGGAGGGTCGTTTATTAGTTTGTTTTGAATAAATTTTGCTCTATGCTGTCTTCGTTCCTTGTCATGAATCGAATGCATATTCTTAGGGATCGGTGCAATTTTGAATTGTTTCCGCGTCTCAAGCTCTAGGAGTTCAGCGACATAGGGTGGCTCACCTGACTGAAGCTGTAGTTCTTGCAGCATTTTTCGGCCCACTACAGTGGAGTTGAGCCGCCAAATCTGAGCCTCCCTGACCGCTTTAGCAATCTCTTCCCAGGTATTATGCGTTCCCATAGCTAGAAGCTTCTCTGTCGGCGAGTTGGGGGGGATGCCTAAAGCCCTTGCGCACACCCATAAGCCTATAAAGATTTTCGCCTTAAACATGACTGGCTCGGTAGGCTCTGAAAGTATGGAAGCGCAGAGCTCGCTCCATGCTTGCCCACTGGTACGAGCAGCTGATTTTTATTTTCTTTCTCTTTCGGATCTCAGCCTGCGCCAAAGCGCCGTTCGTAAGCACCAGTTTTAGCGCTAATGCGGTGTGACGTAGGTGGCCATTACAAGGCTTCTAGCAGCCACGTAAAAATTTGACTGAAGAATAAATGAAGCGTCATGTTCTTCATCAAGAGCTCGGCGCTGAAACTTCTGTCGCATATCTCATGTCGATGCAGCATTGTATTGTCAAGTGCAACACACCCCGCGACTGACTGAAAAAAGAAAATTAGGGGCGGCTGAAATGGGTTCAGCCTGAATATGCGTAGCGAAGGCTATCGAACGCATTGTTCACAAAGTCCTACTCGAACGTACTCGTCGCCGATGCACTGGCTGTAAACCGTATGTTGTGATCGGCAATTCGGCGTGCCTCCTTGGCGTCTTCCGAATCGTATTGCTCCATTTGACGGGCTTCTTCCCTCTGGTATCTTCCGAATCTCCTCTCAGAAATTCTACAACACTATAGGCTTGACAGAAGGGCATACGCATCACCTGATAAACAGCTAGACCAAGAAATAACACCGAGAAGAATTCAAACAAACACGTATTCAAGTACAAAAAGACTTCACGCAATCTACCCACACGACTATGAGCTACAATGCGCACACTTTGACACAGAGGCGGAGACACCGCATGTTTATGAGCCTGTCATTACAACACCGCAGTAGGAAGGATCCCTACGATTGAACGGTAGAAGGAAATGCGTTCAACACAAGCTGACTTTAAGATCAAGATCGGCTGCAAAATCCAACGGACTCCAGAAAGAGGGCGGCTGACCACGAAGCCTTACTTTATGAAAGGATGTTTTCACCATCGTCATCATGCTCAATTTGACCGGCTTCCTCTTTCCGTAGTGGCTAGCGCACAAGGAAGATGCGCACAGAAGGTAGTGGGACAGGACACACGCTTCTGTGTGCGTCTTCCTTGTCCACTATGTCATAATCTGTAAACCAACTAGGCCAAATAAAAGCATTTTTAGTCATTACTTCTTGTTCTTCTTCCTTCTGTGCTTCACGGCAACTAGTCGCCATGGTTACGGCGCAAGCGCAGTAGTGACTAGCGACGCTTACCCGAAATGCGCCGTTGACTATACTAGTGTAGCTTTCGCTACAATAAGTCTATTGCACGGCAGTGCGCGCACCTGTGAAAGGACAATGGTGAGCCTCTGTGCGCTTATCGAGCAGGCTGACTTGAAGTCCCGCTTGCTTTTCGTCAGACAGTGCGCGCGTGACATGAATGCTCCGTGTACATGTGCTACCTCAAACGTGGCGCCCCACCTCGGCAGCTTTTGCAGTGTGTGGCGCGCGCGATCTGGCACGGCTGGCTACACACGCTACACATCTGCTCACCACATTCAGAGCTACGAAGACTGGACAGCCCCCAATACCAACGCCAAGCGCAAGCTTAGTGCCCTGCTAGACTTCATGTCGGAGTCTGGCGCCCTCAACCTCACCTAACCCACCCCCTTCCCCTCTAGGCCTCAGGTCATCCTCATGAATAAAGGTTTATGAATGAATGAAGTCTGCGACAGGACGCTACACTGCTTGACTATGTATTTACATCCTATTGTTTCTACACTGTGTTAATAATCCCAGTGGCCTCTCCCTCGCGCGCGCGTCCAGTCAGTCATAGTCGTTTTTGGACAGTGATTGAACATGCACGCAAGCG
This sequence comes from Amblyomma maculatum, assembly GCF_055883805.1. Taxonomy (NCBI): domain Eukaryota; kingdom Metazoa; phylum Arthropoda; class Arachnida; order Ixodida; family Ixodidae; genus Amblyomma; species Amblyomma maculatum. The sequence goes on from NC_139344.1 coordinate 423,795,814, forward strand.
ACGAGAAGTATTTAACTTTTTGTATTTTCTAAATAACGTACAAAGCTTACCTTATCCTTCCTTGCTACAACTACCCTCTGTACATCCCCTCGCTGTCCTCTCCCTATCTTTTTCTTTCCCTCCGAATACAGCCAGGGTGCTTAAGATACCAAATAGCGATTTGCGCTGCTGGCAACAGTATCCTTCCTTTAAAATAGTAATAATTATTGTGATTGTTATTATTAATAAGAATATTAATATTTATTTTATGTCTAATAAACCGCTACTACACCACCATCTCCACCAGGTAAAGGAGTCGGAAATGGTGGGGTCAGGATAACCAGGAAGCAAAGCAGGAGCTCCAGCTGGCGGCGGCTTTTAGGAAGGAATATTAGGCGCCCTGGGAGTGCGTTACAAGCGTCAGGGGAAAAGTTCAATGCAGCCTACAGCACTGTGAAAACATGGCAATCCGGCCTGTTGTATTGGGAACGGGGTGGCGGTGCTAGGGTCCCTAGAAATATTGCTAGTCTGTCGTCCGCCGGCCGCGGCGGGGGCTGCCGCTGAATGATCGCCGCGGTGGCGCTGCGGTGAACCGGAGTGCGCCACTGCTGACGGAGCAGACGACGCGCGCGCCCGTGCGCTTCGAAATGCATTCGCTGCATGCTCATTGTTAGGTGCCTTGTACATGCGATGCCGCTCTTTAGTCTTTGATTTCACTTTAGTCGTAATATTGAATTCGCATCCGAGTTGTTGGCATAACCACGGACGCGACTTTTTTTTTTCGTGAGCGAAGTTTTGCGCGCATGCCCCTGAGCCGATGTAGAAACGAAGCTGCTTTTTATACCCTATTATCCTGCTGAAGCTACCGCCGTGCCGTATTGTAATGAAGACTTCTGAGGATTTTGTGCAAACAATTGCGCTTGCATGGAGAACTATACTAGACGCACATTCTAGGCTCCAAGGACCATGTGTGCGAGCAACAGAGCACTGTCGCCGCCGTTTTCATTCACGCTATAGTTTCATCTTAACTTCTTCGGACGTTTAGCTAAGTTATAACACGTATGTAGAACTAGAAACTTTCGGATGCATGCACAATTAAAGCACGCAAGATGGGAACCCGAGCCCTTCAAATCGCACCGCGCTTCAGGCAAACTGCTGATAGGCATTCTTTGGTACTTAGGAAGCCTAGTAGCCACTCATCAGAATATGCCATCACTTTTCTTGACTTTCGTTTTGCAACCTCTAAAACATATTTTAACAGCCAGCTGTTAGTTGAGAGGAAGGGCACTAACACTTCTTTCAAACTCTGTCCTTGAAGGTGTTCATTTTCATTTCACTGAGAGCTTTTACCAGCTTTGCCACCTTGTCCTTCGTACGACAGACTGCTTGAGACATAGAAGTCTGTTTCTTAATTTTTTCTTCTTCTTGACAGGGTGTTCTGAGTTAATTTTCGCAAGTATTTGCAGGCTATATGCATGCTGCATCAGAAATAATGGTACAGTTTGTCGCAAATTAAGCAACGCCCATTGTAGGTGGGAAAGGTCTTGGTAATAAGCTTCAATCCGCTGCCAGGACACAAGCTGAGTTTCGCAATGTCCTGAAAAAGATTAATTACCTCTTCTGCCGACTTTACAGCTATCTCCTTGACTTTGTTTCCTCGAATGCACACAGCAGCATTCATGGCAGCTTCACCACTGCGATGGAACAGAACTCGCCGATGGCAATTGCCTCCGGAGATTCGTCCTCGCTTGAGTGGCACTATGCGAATGCTCATTGTTCAACATCAGAAAGATCGACATTTATCCCCAGTGGCGGTGGCATGCAGCTTTCTGCATTCCTGGAGCAGGCTCACGTCACACGATCCACCACCGCTGTATTCTTCAACTGGCTCCACTGATGCTCCAGGATCAGTGCACTTTTTTCTTTCTCTGCAGGTCTCCCTGCTGACTGTTTTTGCTCGTACAAGTTGCGCTCCTTTCTCTTGAGAGGCAGGGGTTTCAACAAGTATTTTGGAGTGTCAGGAAACAGAGTTGAGATGGCATCCTTCGTGAGTTGCGTAACATCCCGTGGAATCTCAATTACCTTTACCTGTCTTAAAACTTCGCTCAATAAAGCAGGGTTTGAAGTGTCGCTCACAAACGTCGACACTAGCTTATTCGTGTTACAGTAATGTGAGGGCAACCCCGATCCGGATCATCCGATATTTATATATACCGATATTTATATCAACGTCCAGGATTTCCTGTCTGCAACTCACAAAATAATGAGGAAGATATTCACCACTTGTGGGTTTGCCCGCCACTGAAGCCGACAATATCGGCACCTGACGGCAGTGGGCCTTTCACCGAGCAACCCATCTTCGTACATTGCTTGCACGCAAGGGCCTTATCATCGTTCTCTCTTGAATTTTATTAGAACACAGCCAGTCTATTTTCTTTCATTTATTACGCCTTTTAATTTTCGTTTTGCATATTCCTTTATGCCCTAGCTGAGACAATAAACAATGTTATTGCCTTTGCAGCCGCGCTTGATGTTGCGCTCCCACTCTTGCCTCTTCCCTGCGTCTTTCGGTGTCCTGAAGAGAGAACATTTCACCTTGCACGAGCGCTGCCCGGTCTTGCACCCGGGCAAGAAACATGTGCTATCACGCTTACCCCGTTTTCTGGACATGACGCGATCACATATCCATAAAAAAGGCACACTTGCACACATGCTAGCTAATTTGCGCGCATTCCGGCCCGCGAGCGAAAAAAAGTGCACGTGGTGCACGAGCCTTGTCACGGCACAAACGGATCAGCGCGGCGCAGATTCGCAGTACGGCACAACCGCCACAGCACCACGTACACAACGCGATCACGCTCCGAATGCGTACAGCGCCCCCTGCGCTTTCATCCGGGAAGCGGCCAACCGGCTCCATAGGGAACCCCGCTCGGACGGCAGACTAGCAAATACTTCTAGGGACTCTAGCGGTGCGGCCGACGCAAAACTACGTTAAGCGATAGCGAAGGGCCTCATTTCGCATAAAATCTCGTATCGCTTGTAAGGATCGCTGCAGTTGTCCACCGGCGATAATACTGATTGGTCGACGGGGTCACGACTGCACAGTCGTATGACGACGCGCGGGAATTTCCTCGCAACACTCTTGTTAAACTTTACTTTATTCTTCCAGTGAAGGTGATTAAAACGTGAAATCTTTCTGACTTTTGGCGGACTTCAATTCTACTGCATTTCGTCTAAGAGCCACACATGCTGCCGACTGGGCCACGCAAAGCAGGATTGTACGGCTTTGGAACAAGGAAGGATTTGTACGTTAATTGTGGTGTTTTTCATGCGTACTGTTACCTTACGACTGCATGGGAATGAGTATATGTGTAATTACAGAGAACCTTAAGGCGGGGCAAGCAAGTGTCTCCCTAATTGCTCTTACTGCATTTGCAATTCCGAGAGCGTTGAGATCAAGAAACGCCCATTGCAAAATGCACAATAAAAGACCAGTCTTTCAATGTGGTGTTTTATTAAGCGGCGAAATGAGCAAAATAGCGTACTTAGCTTCATTTTGTTCCACTTTGATGCGGTAAATACTTAATCAAATTTAATTTAAAGAAGGCGACAAACATTAAAATTTCCATAAGGGTCGATTTTTGTTTACAGTGTAAGTTACAGCGGTCAGGAATTATACAAACATTTTACTGTATTTTTCAGCAGCTATAAGGGAAATAAACAGAATAAGGTTGGATTATGGCTGATTATATGCGTATTGACGAGTACTGGACTGGCATAACGTAAAATAACTAGCATTAAGGTTGTTTACAGTGGATTAGTGAGTGTTTTAAAAAGAAGTAATTGCTTTTGCTTTCACAGTGCGTGAGTAGTCTCATGTGCCTTCCGTAGCATTTTTCTTCTCTTTGCACAGCAGCTGCTAATAAGCGAGATTAGAAATCATTTCCAATAACATATACGGTTAACGCAAGGTTAATTGCTGTAATATAACGCTATGACCTGTTTAAGTATGACACTTAATGCTTTTCCGGACCAATTTCTTGAAAAGGGTATGTCTGCTTATTGCTCCTAACCAAAACTTTCTAGAAATAGGCACAAGTTTTAGATCGCGAATCGTATTACTGGCCTATCGGTTCATGATCATGTATAAGAAGCATGACCGCGTATTGCTCTCCTTCGCCGACCTTCGGAGAGGCCGGTATAGCGCCTTCGTTTCTCGGACCCGCCGTTGCGTAAACTCCACGCTGCCTGCATTGAGGACAAAAATGCAAGTAGCAATAATCCGCAGCATAAACACAGCGGGTGCGCCTGCTCGAACCGCTTTTCGAAATGCGAAGCCATCAGCAGATCAATATGCAGGAACGGCTGATCGTGGAACAAGGCGCTCTGCACGCATCGTTTCGCAAACACCCGAGAATTCTCCGTCGACCAAGAGAAGTCATGTGAGAAATTCTAAGAGGCAGATATCGAAATGGATGATTACGGTGAGAAAAAAGAAACGCACACGAACCGAGAAGAGAAATATTCCGATGCGCGGTGAACCAGTATTCCAAATACTTCTTCTTTCTTCCACAGCGTACTGAAACCAATTCCTTTACAGTTTACTACTAGAGGCATGCGCTGACACAAATACCAGGCGCCTTCTTGCCTCATGGATGGTCACACGGTACATTGGGTGCTTTAAAAGCACATTTCGGTTGGAACTATTTCGGTTGGCAGTGAATTGGGTCGTCGACCCGGTTCAACCGTGAGGCAACTACTGAGAGCAAAGGTCATATTGCAAACTGCTATTTGCAGCAAATGCGATTTGTACAAAAAACAACTCCATACAAAACAATCAAGATAACCAGGGTACTGCTCTTAGCATTCGCAATTACACGCGAACATTAATTAAAAAAAAAAACGCGGTTACAAACATATGCGCCATTTTCTGTAAATATTTTTTTCCTATAAACGCGCAATTTTGGAGTAATCACAATCATTATCGGCAGTTGTAATGGCATATGCTTGACGCCAGATAATCAATTTTTTATTCGTTAGATTTTCAGATAACATTACTTAGGGTTTCCGGGCAAACAGCTATTTCCGGTAGCTTGACGGAGTCCTCAAAGCCATCAGCAAAGCAGTAGGTAATTTACTCACGAAAAATAACGAAAAAGAATACTGGGCCTTGAATAAATTCGTTTTATTTGAAAAAAAAAAAGTAGCAATGTAATAAGGTATGTAAAAAAGAGGCCATAAGTTGAGCGAAATGCACGTGTTGAAATAAAATGTTTACACAAAGAATCGATAATAATTTCAAACGGAGCTCTTCTTGAATGCGTTTTAAGATTTATTATATCTGTCATAATAACCAATAAATTACTATGAACCGATTCGTTAGCAATAAAAATAGTGGCGCTTTCAAGGATAATACAGTACCGAGTGCATACAGTCCAACCATTAGGCTAGGTGATACAATATATGGCAAAGGCCTCTGCCATACCCTTCTATTAATTAGCCCTATCTTATATGTGATATCTATAAATGCTTTATACCTGCAAACTTCAATAAATAATTCATGCTTATCTAACCCTCCCATATAACTTTCCGCCGCTGACTGCTAGCCTTGCTTGTTGTTGCAATCCAGTATGTTACCTTTAACTACCATTGGTGGTTAAGATTGCATTTGTAAGAAACTGGCACTAACGTTTGATCATTATTTAAAAGAATGTATCTGTGCTATAGAACAAACTCTTGCACCTCAAAAAGATAGTACAAACTAATGCGACAAGGCCCTGAATCGCTTATTATAATTGAATAAATTGTCCAGAACTTAAAGAAAAAGTCGTTTGTAATAATTAGTTTGCTGACCTGGAATTCTGTCGCTGGACGGGAGGGTGCAGGTACGAGAAAAAATTGGGAACTTCAGTTGAAGGAGGTCGTTACTGGGCTGAAAACATAGTACACACATGTCCACTAATAGGCAACACTGGATTTTATTCTTATGGGCACTGCGGCCCAACACTCCCTACGATCTGAGTGTTTTTACCGACTTGCTAACCTGTTCCCATTTGGTTGAGCTCTGAGACGACTTGTTATTGCAACAATTCTTCTTCTTCTTCTTCTTCTTCTTCTTCTTCTTCTTCTTCTTCTTCTTCTTCTTCTTCTTCTTCTTCTTCTTCTTCTTCTTCTTCTTCTTCTTCTTCTTCTTCTTCTTCTTCTTCTTCTTCTTCTTCTTCTTCTTCTTCTTCTTCTTATTATTATTATTATTATTATTATTATTATTATTATTATTATTATTATTATTATTATTATTATTATTATTATTATTATTAGAGAAATACTTATTTGAATGGATGATGCCCTTGTCCTTTCTAGCCATCAATATGGGTTCATTAAGGGAAGAGGTACTACTTTATTGCTTGAGGTTTTTGCTGAATAGTTGTACGCTGCTTTCGATAAAAACACGTTTAGCTGTGCTATCTTTCTGGATGTTAAGCAAGCCTTTGATACGGGTAATCATACTATTTTGTTAGAAAAACTGTACCTTCTGGGCATTCGAGGTTCTTTCTACGCTATTCTCAAAAATTTCTTATGCGGACGTTCACAAGTGGTCAGAATTAACAGCCAAATGGAATAGAGTGGAAAACTTCCTACGAAAGCGGGTGTACCACAGAGATCCTTTCTATCTCCATTACTCTTTATTATATTTACAAATGATCTGCTTGATTTTTCAATACTCGGACGACACAGTTTTGCTCACGAAGCATATAAGCTACGAGACGACAGTGAATGTGTTGCAAGAAAGCACTAATTATGCCATGAAACGGTTTTCTGAGAATGGAATCTCGGTGAACAATGATGTTTCAGAAATCCTTTAAAGACAGTACTTATAGATAAAGAAGTATTCTTGCATGATCATGATTCCCTCCCCTGTTGTTGCACGCCAATTGAATGCGTAAATTTGATCAAATATATCGGTGTTGTTTTTGACAGCAGCTTATCTTGACATGACCACTTGGCATACCTGTGTGCTAAGCTACGGAAATTTACATGTTTACTCTTCAATATGAAGTCTTTGGCGCCGATGTCAGTGAAAAAAAAAACAACTACAATTCATGCACTCGCGTACAGTGTTCTCAGATACGGCGTAACTACATTCGGGCCATGACCTTCACGCTCGCATCGCCGTATTGACAGTATATTAAAAAAAAAAAATCATGTTGAAGGGCATTGAGTACAATTGTCACATACCATCCGGCACGGACGTCTTTCAGTTCCTAGGTCTTCCGTCATTAATTCATCCTCTTTTTGAGTTGTTCATCGGCATTTTTGGAATTCAGACTTTTAATTATTAATACTCCTAAACGGAAGTTAAGGAAAACATTTCGTTATTATGAACCATGGAGTGTAATCAGATACGGGAAGGCAAGACGCTGTACTTATGTACCTGAAATTTTTGATGAAATACCGGATGAAATTTTTGCTTTAACTTCTATGCGTGACCTAAAGATGCATCTAAAAGCCTTCTGTTGATCTTTGTATTCTTTTGTTAGAGTGAAGTTATGCTTAAAAATATTGGTTAATTCATTTATTCTTATTTTGACGTCTACTCTGGGTTTAGAGTTGAATTTCTCAATACACATGCTGTTGACTTGTGTTTTCCACATTTTTTTTTTTTTTTTTTGCTCTCACTCGGGTGTACGAGAAGCGTTGTTTGTTGCTATATTTATTCCTGTTTTTGTAGTCTTGGCCGTAACTGCCCGGCTCAGTCACTCAAGCCTCTTGCTGGCTTTGACGGACCGGAACCATATTCTATTATCTGCAAAGTGGCAAAAAATACTAATATTATTATCATTATTATTAAACAAAAGAAACAAACAACAAAGTCAGCTTGTTGACTTCACTTGTTCCCGTATGGTTGAGCACTACGAGATTTTACCTAAGAGCGAACCAATGAACGATTCCGCTCCCTAAAGATAGGTAATTGATGTTCTGGTCGATATCATCTCGTTCTACTCGGGCCCAGCAAATTTCGTTGCAGCCACAGTTCCGAAACACTCCCCAAACACCCCCTGGACCTTCGGGACGGATGAGTACGTGCCGTAACCCCCGAGGCAGGCATGTTTCCTGGTCAGTAAAATGGCAATATCTCAGTCACAACAATTCGAAAAAAAAAAAAAGAAAAAAAGTGTTTCGCATCATTCATGTGAAAGTGTTGTTCTATTGTCAAAAATAAATTCTCATAATAGATTAACAATTTAGAACCTCTTTTCATGCAATTAGAAGAAACCAATCGAGCAGCTTAAGAGCATAAATAAATTCTGAGTGTATAACTGAACCATTGCCTCTTCATCGGTTGAGTAATGGTTAATTGACCATCAAAAACGTAGTTCTACATTATTATTATTATATTGGCTGTTCGTAGCGTTGAATTCTAAATAGTACTTTATTACATATAACCCCCACTTTCTAGCCTAAATATTGTATTTACTGGACTTTTTGCTTTTTCTCCTGTTCAATGCTATTTGTATCTGTAACTGCTTTTTATTCGTTTCTTATTTATATTTTAACTTTAAACTTTATATTCGAATCATACTGTCCCGCGTTCAGCTCTATTTCTTCATTGTATTTCCTTGTATTTCTAGCCTGTGTTTTATATACCACAGACTTGTTGCGCCTCGAGTGGTTGTTTATTTTATGTATATTTCTTTATTTTATGTATATTGTTTATTTTATGTATACAATAGTCAATGTCAGTTATTTGTTTTATTTTTCCTCTATCTGTTTTTTTTTTTTTTGTGATGTGCTCTACAATTCTCTGACTGGGTATATAGGACATGCTACTTATTGATTTCTTTCTCTCCGTGAAAATTTTCGTCTAAATTTCATTTCATGTGTTATCTGTTTCTTCTTTTGTTTTCTATCTGTGCGTGTAAAACTTGTGTGTGCATTTTTTGGGGGGGCTGCAGCACGAAAATTACATGGTTGTTCCTGCGCGCATTAAATAAAGATTGATTATTATTAATAATATTTTTATTATTATCATATGTATCACCATCCATTTTTCGAAAAAATTCGAAGGGCAAATGATGATAGTTATCAATAAGTTATAAAAAAAAAGACGCAAGGAAAGAATTAAAAGGAAGAACATTTTTTTTTTTTATCGCTGTCTTCAAACACATTTATCCTTTTTCTGACGGAGATTAATGCTCTGTCGGGTATTATAGGAGACACATGGAAGGCCTTGAAGCAGTCGATTACCAATAATAGTCCGTACAAGCTGGCCAAGAAAACATCTCAGAAAACATATCAAAGTAATAATCACATGCAGCACTATACATGTGCGTCAAGAAGTGAAGAGCAGTATTGTGAGTCAAGCGAACATCAAAAACTAGAGACCAAATATTGCGAGTCAAGAACACATGGTAAGTCAAAAATCAAGCTAGAACTTTCTATCCTAAGCACTAGATGATCGTTAGCCGAATATTTATTGGGCGCGAGGACATACCGTGGCGCCCCCTCTCGGAAGCGCCCGCGCGACGAACAAAGTGGGATAACGCGCGTTGAACGGCTGGTGTAGGATGCTCTCCTAGGCAGTTCAGTTGCACGTTAACATTACATTCATTTATTTAATATATACCTTGGTCTGGGGCCTGTATAAGCTTATTTTGAGGTATCACTCATTCGGCAAGAAAGCACTTCACCGAATCATAGTTATCGAAGTTGGAAGACGCGCATCGGCTGCAGCATTGCTGCTGTATGAAAAGATAAAGCAACTGAAGCAGCCACAAAACGAGTCAGATTTAAACGGTCACTGAACTAGTAATAGGATTCCTCTGCAAGATCAGAGGGTTGTCAGGAGCCTAACAGAGGCTGAGCGCCTTCGCATCGCGCCGGCGGAAACGGCACCGTTAACCTGCTCCCTTGAACCAGACAAGTTTGACTGTGGGGATGACATAGATTAATGTTTTAGCAAGTGTGAATACGAGCATTACACGCGGCGAATTCTTGCGCAGTAACTACCGTGATTGGCACTCTTGGTTAGAGCGGATATTTGTTTTCCCCGAGCGCAGTAGTTTTTTTTTTTTTTTTTTTTTTTTTTTTTTTTTTTTTAACGCCCATCTCGACTCGATCAGCACATCACAACATGCATGCAATGCTCTATCTTTTGTTTGGTCACCGACTCTGTAATTTGAAGCTACTACAGCACCTGAGACGCTGCCTGAGACAACTCACCATCCATACCCGAGGCGGTAGAATCTTCTAGTTCACTTCAGTTATACTTCCGTGTAAACGCATTGGTTTAGAATAATTTGAGACCTTCTGGCTTTCGCATGATCCTTCCTTTCTTTGGAAGTGTGCTGCTCCATGAGGAAGCCACCATCTTTCCAATTCTTCAGCAATAATATCGTTAGCGTCACTAGTGGCAAGCGCAAATTAAAACGCGCGCGCAGTTTCTTCTACCGCTCGCCGAACTGTTTAGCGCCAACTCCATGAACGAAATCTTGCTCGCTGAAATGTCCGCTGCGCGCATCATGAGAATGATCACTCGCTTCTTTGCCCATTAAAATTTTGATTAAGGAAGATTCTGTTAGCTTTTGTTTCGGGTAGCAACGGGGAGCTTGGGCCGGGTTTCCTCCCTATCTCCGGGTACAGAGAAGTAATGGACCGTAGCAACAGCTTAAATAAACTTCAAGAGCCTAATTAACGATGCCAGATGAAAAGTGTAAGGCTGCAACTCTTTATCAACCAAAACTACATAGATTAACGTGACTATTAGCTTTTAAAACGCAAACGCAAAAATTCAATCGAGCGTCTGCTTCAGCAGCAGTAAGATGAGTCACGTGATCCCACTTACTCCCCAGGTCGATACTAGCGCCGTTCGCTCCACTGGTGGCGCTCGCGCCCAATACTCATTTCTAAGATAATTCCGCTGAGCAGCCCTTCCCCCTCATCTGTTAATAACGAATGAATTTCTTTCTGCATGAGCTTATGGCCTCAGTCTTTTTTGACAGGGAAAATGACAAAAACATCTGATCGTTTGGCAGGTCAGCCTGCGCCAGCTTGAAATTAACTTTGCGCCAGTCGCAAGCCTTGTTCCGTCTTAATAATAGTTATTATTATTATTATTATTATTATTATTATTATTATTATTATTATTATTATTATTATTATTATTATTATTATTATTATTATTATTATTATTATTATTATTAAGACGCAACAAGGCTTGCGACTGGTACAACCGCCATAAAAATAAATCCGAGCAGCACGGCGCCCATACACCTTGTACTCTTTGAACTTCTTATCGGCGCGGTTGAACATGTCATCGAGGTACAATAGCGGCAATAAGAAATTCGAGCAACATACCACGAAAGCGGTGCTTCCTTCAGCATTCTGTTTATCATTCATGGACGCGAGTTACGCTTGTAGCCTTGGACGCACACAAGCAACCACGGTGTGATAGAATTTTGCAGCCCCGCCAGCGAGGTAGCTGCAGCAGCACTTATTCATCGGTTGTCGTACGTCTAAAACAGCAGTGTTTTGATAAGAGATCTTATTACAGTCTAGAAAGCATGTTCATACAAAATATTGTCAGTGGTTAACTCAGCTAAGCCAGGATATACAAAGCGAAAGCAGTAGTAGTCGTGGATGAGACCAAATCGTTTCTCTGTTGTTCCATCTAATCCGCCGCTTTGCGTTGTCGCTTTGCAGCAAATCTCTCTTCTCGTTCTTCGGGAGTTTCCATCGCTCGTTAAGCTCTATCAGCTTCATTTTTCGTATGTGCCGCTTGTTCACGGCGACTCATGTCGGTAGGATGAGTAGATTCGGCTTGTAGGCAAGCGCAGCGAGCGCTCGCACTATAGTACTACTGCGTCATCCTTGGTATAGCACTATATATACAGGCTCGCCGCAATTCTTTAGCGTACACGGACGCCTCTGTCTGCTGTGTACTGTGTGATGTCAGTTGTTGTTGTGGCTGTAGGAAGAAGGAAAAGAAAATGCATGGGTCTACTACTGGCTCTGTAGCTGAGCCACCTCCGCTGCCTCGTGCGAACAGAAGAAGAAAGTAGAGAAGAAAGAAAAAGAAGGAGACAAAGACGCGCGCCTCAACAGCCATCGTCCACCACCTAAACGGTGGCGGGTGCAATGCCGGCCTATAACAGATAAAAATTCGGTAGCTGGCTAGCCCCGCCGCAAGCGGCGTTGGCCTACCGTCCAAGCTCCGTAGAGCCAGGAACAGCTGCCCTTCACAACCTCCCCTTAATTCACGTGTGCTGTGCGATGTCAGCGCACGTTAAAGATCCCCAGGTGGTCGAAATTACTCCCTAGCCCTCCACTACGGCTCCTCTTTCTCTCTTTCCACTTTCATTCCCACCTTCCTCCCTTCCCTTACGGCGCGGTTCGGGTGTCCACAGAGCAAGTGTGACAGTTACTGCGCCTTTCCCTTCCTGTGAACCAATTTACAAAGATCCCCAGGTGGTCGAAATTACTCCGCAGCTCTCTACTACGGCTCCTCTTTCTCTATTTTCTTTTCTTCCCATCTTCCTCCCTTCCTCTATGGCGCGGTTCAGATGTCCGCAGAAACAAGTGTGACAGATATTACTGCGCCTTTCCCTTCCTGGAACTTATTATTATTATTAATGCGAAAGCATTACTTCGCTATGTTCACAGATTTCTGTCCGCAGACCGTGTCAGCAGAACGTGTCCATAAAATAGTGTCCGCAGTGGTTGCGAGTAATTGAGAAGTGGTAGAGGTTAATGAGTGGTGTCAATCAATAGAGGGTGACGTAATGTTGATGCCGTAAAAATAATTAGGCCAATAAATTATTGGGTAATTAATTACAATAACTGGTTCACAGGAAAGGAAAGGCGCAGTATCTGCCACACTTGTTCTGCGGACACCTGAACCGCGCGTAAAGGAAGAAAGGTGGAAGAGAAAGTTGAAAGACAGGAAGGGGTGCCGTAGTAGATATGACGTCAATAATGTGACGTCACGCAACCGGAATTAGAGCCAAGAAAAAGGGCATTGGTGCGCAATTTGAAAGTACCAAATACTAAAATGGGCAAACAAGAAGTGATATAATGTGAGGTAGAGTACGTGACGTCACGCAACCCGAAGTAGAGCTGAAAAAGGGCATAGGAAGGAATTTTTTTTTCTCGAAACGTTTGCCACAAGGCATAAGTTGAAAAAGGGGAATGGGATGGATAGAAAGTTGAAAGAAGGAGTAAAGTCCAGTTGCGCTTAGGTATTCGCAGAGGTTGGCGCTGTAGTGATTGTCCATTGTCCACTTCTCGTAATCCCAGTCGCGGTTGGCGCGCACTTTGAAAGTACCAAAAATTAAATGGGCAAACAAAAAGTGACTTAAGCAACTATATAGAAGAGACTAGAAGCAACCAACAGCAGCATCCATGTAGATGGATGCTGCTGTTGGTTGCTGTAGATTCTGTAGATTCTGTAGATTCTGGAGTGCTCTTTAATTTATTATTATTATTATTCTTGGTTGATTGATTGATTATTGTTATTATTGCATACGACTTCTCAAGTGAGCGGCTGCTCCATGGCTTATATCCCCCGCTGCAGCATAGCAGCTGGAGCACCGCACATGCGCACTGAGGCGCATAGCTAAGCAATGACGTCACGTCCGGCACTCCGCGGAAACCGCGTGGCGTAACTGAGTATAAATTTGGACGTAGACTGGTACCCCCGCGGCGGGCTAGGGAGGTGGTGAAGGGTGGCAGTTCCTTGCCCTACTGGGCTGAGACAGTAAGTCAACGCCGCTTGCGGCGGGGGCTAGCCTGCCATCGAAGTTTATCTGTTGTAGGCCGTCATTGCACCCGCCACTGTTTCGGTGGTGGACGACGGCTGTTGTTGCGGCGCGCGTCTTTATCTCACTCTTCTTTTTTCCTTTCTTCTCTATTTTCTCTTCTGTCCGCATGAGGCAGCGGAGGTGGCTCAGCTACAGAGCCAGTAGCTGGCCCGCGCAATTTATTTTCCTTCTTCCTATAGCCACAACAACATACCCCCGCCAAATGTTAGCCTAAATAATAGAGAAGCTGTCGCGGAGAGGCAGCTACAAAATAATACCTTCATGAACCAGGTCTGGGCGTTCCACGTGCTACCAGACCTTAGGGACAATTATCTGTGCAAACATTGTGGGGCGAGAGAAACCCTCGATCACATAATTTGGGAGTGCCCACAATCCCCGGGGATAGGACTAAATATAACATGTAGAGAAGCCTGGGATACCCTGCAGGAATACCCCACCTTCCTCCCCTCCGGGGTCCACCGAAAAAGTGACACACAGCACCTTTCCTTTCCTTTCCTGTAAACCAACGGCGACATCGATAGCTTTTCGAGCTTCCCGGAAAGCCGGAATAAGCATGGCATCAGGCTGCCTTGGGTTAACCAAGCATTCCAGGCAGGTGCCCACTTTCCATCAGCCGGAAAAAGCTTCGTGCGACGTGAAAACGCCACGAAGCTCCCCTGCAGCCCAAAATTTGCCATCACACAGCACTTGTGTTTAAAAGCGTGATTCCATGACTCCCGTAACCAACAGCTGCGTTTCTATTTGTATTTTCTTTTGTCCCATAATATTTAGGCTTCTGGTGTTCTTAGTAATTTTTGATAAGGCTACCTAGGTTGTCATAGGTATGTACGATCGCGCTTAGTGCACGATGCTGGTCAAAGAAAAAAGACACAGAAAGACCATTTGTTTCAATTCCGTCAACTACGCTGATTTATTTAACTCTAAGCATGACAGCAGTTATGTGCCGTCCACGTCACCACTGGAGGTTACACTGATGTGATTGATTTTGTGAAAACGCCTATTCAGTCACGGCTTCCCTGTAACGCGTTCTGCTCGTCCACGTCGGCAACAGCAGTTTTCTTGTCTTCCAGCTGTGAAAACGTGATTGCATCTTTCCAGCAAGTGACGCGACGATATATGAAGAACGCTCGCAGTACGGGGCACATACCGGTGTGCGCCAGACTTGCGCTTCAGTGACCAAGGCGTGGTGAAGAACCCACGCTAGTTGGCCTTGGAAACGGCAAGCTCTGAAACTGGCGTAGACGATGCGACCGGTGAGTGACTTCGAAACTGACATCTCAGCTTGTAGCGCTGCGATATCCGAACGCAGAGCAGGAAGCAGTGGCGTGAGGAAGTGGCTCCCGCCTTGGCGTGTCGTGTGCAGCCCGCATCATAGAATGTAGCGTCGAGGCAAGTAGCACCTGTTCCCGGATTAAGTCGCCACCCGCAACAAGGCTCGAACAAATGCGACGGCACGTCCTCGTCCTCCAAAGTTGATTCCAGGGACTTGGAAATGATGCCACTTGTACCAGAGTCTCTGCCGCTATCGAAGCGACGAGTCCTGGTGTAGACGCCGACGGTGTAATCATAGGGTGACTCCAGGGTCATACGCTCTGCGCCAACCTCTACGCGGTGGACAGTGATACTGGGATGAGGCAGCTTGAAGTGTCCGTCATGGCGCGTCCAGTGTGAAGATGAAAGTGGGGGCCGCATATGACGGGACAGCTTCAATGCAGGCCGCAGGTGTCCGCCGAGTGTGCCGCCATCTTGAGCAGGTTTGAAGGGGCATGATGCCACGTCCTTTCCCGTGAAAGCAGGCTCCAGGGTCTGGTCAACGATTCCTTGAAGCGCCAGGTCACCGGAGCCGCTGCATGTATGCATCCTTGGCGAGAGAAAGCGTTTTTCTTCCTGTGTCAGATGGAAGCAAGGATGAACCAGGTGCGATGCTCCTGTGAGGGTACAGACCCCAACCTGCGTTTACCTTTAGACAGCACAGTGGGCAAAAACGACGTTGACTGCGGAGTTATTCGAGTGGCTGAGCAGCATCGGGTGTTCCGCTGCGACGTATCTGCTCCACAGGTCACGAGGGTTCTGAAGAGCGTGAGCATGCGCGTGACTCTTCGCACTTTATTTTTTCGTCTTTCTTACAATATCATGTGCAACGCTATAGTGCCTAGATAGCAACGCTGCTAAAGGTAGAGCTCTCGTTTCCGCAGCCTGCGTCCGCGACGAAAAATAGTGCCTCATTGTTGTGAGCGAAATGGCTTGGTTCAACGCTGCTGAACCGAATGCGGAGCGATAGCTTTGATATCAGGCAACTGAGCGTTGCGTCGAACGCAACCAGCGCTCTGTCGAACGCATAAAAGTTCACCGGCGTTCTAGGCAGAATTCAATTTTATACCGGGATCATGCGATGCCGGTCGACGCTTTCCTGGATGCATGGATGGAATATAGGAGCGTCCCCTGTAAAACGGAATGGTAGCAGGTGCTATCATGCTAATTTTTCTCTCTATATCTTAATTATTGTTTTAGATTGGTTAACGTTACCGTAGTTCTATTTATTGAAATTTTTTTTCTACCTTACTAACATTATGTCACTTTTCGGCTTTTAGGCCACCAATCTCCCAGTCGTTTTTTGCTAGCTTCCATCGCATGTTTATTCACCTGGCCACTGGTACCTCTAAACCCCAGAGCTTCAGGAAGAGTGACTCCGCCTGCATCGACTTCCGGATCAATACCATTATATTCGAGTATAATATGGTCAATTGTTTCACTGGAGCTACCACATACAGCACATGCGTCCTCTTCATTGTTAAATTTATTTTTGTAGCTGCGTGTTCTAAGGCACCCTGATCTAGCTTCAAAAAGTAAGGCACTGCCTTTTGAGTTATCAAAGAAAGCTTCCTTCCTGATCTGCATTTTACCCTTTCGGTACAATTCCACACTCTGTTTCTTTTCCATCGAATTTATCCAATTTTTACTTTCTGTGTTTTTCATCTGTTGCTTAATGCTCTTTATTTCTCCGTCCTTGTGACTAGCATACTTACTAGTTAGTTTCCTACTTCTTTTCCTCCATTGTGAGTCAACGGTTTTTAAGTACAGGTATTTAAATACTTTAGCTGCCCATCTGTTGCTGTCCAATTTCCTCAGGCGTTCCTCATATAATATTTTACTCTGAGCTTCCCGTACTTCGAACGATGCCCAGCTTATATCTCCCTGTACCGCCTCATTTGTGGTTTTGCCGTGGGCACCTAGTGCTAATCGTCCAACGGCTCTCTGATTTATTTCTAATATCGACTGTACCTCTAATTTTAGGCACAATACCGCATTTCCGAAATTAAGCCCGAGCACCATAATTCCTTTCCAAATACCCCTCAAAATCTCATAACTGTTGTATCCCCACAATGCCCTATGCTTCAATATGCCGGCATTTCTTCGCCCTTTTGCCTTAAGTGATTGCTCATGCTTTTCAATGTATGCCAATTCTTCGTTTACCCATACACCGAGATATTTATATTCTGCTACGCTGGGTATTTCATGGCCTTGTATTTTAAGACCCTGATCAGATGAGCCGTTGAAAATCATTCGACCCGACCTAACTGCGCTAAAACTGAAGCCTAGAGCTTCCCCTTCGTCTCCGCAATACTTAACTAGAGTTTGCAATTCTTCCTGACTCTCAACTAGCAGCACAATATCGTCTGCATTCATCAAACCGGACAGGCGCAGCTCTACCGTCTTTCCACCTAATCTATAGGCACCATGCAGAAACCCAGGGGGCAGCACTCGCGGCGAACAGGCAGCGCCACGAGTGAGCGCCGGAACAGTTTGATAGGGAGACGCGCGGCCGCCTGGGCAGGGCGCGCGCTTGAAAAAGGCGGCCAGCGCAGCGAAATGGTAGCAGTTTCAGCCAGCTCGAGCGACGTAGCGAAGCACAAACAATGCGAGAGCCACACGACACAAGACGCAGAGACAAGGACGAGCCCTGGCCGCCTGTTGGGCGTTCATTTCTAGGCTAGAAACACGCGAAACGGAAGACGACAGGAGAAGCGCGCGCAGTTGGAAAAGGCCGAACAAAAAACGAAGGGGGTAGGAGGGGGGGGGGGGGGGCGTAAAAAACACGGTAAAAATGTAGAAAAATACAAAAAACATTTGTGGTGAACGCCCCTCCTCCCAAGTGTGGTACAGCTTCACAAAGGCCAGCTCGAATGCCCCAAGCGGGGTGGGTGAGAAAAAAAAAAAAAAAGCTGCGGCGAATCGAGCGGCCGAGAAGGACAGAACGAGTATGGGAGAAGAATAGGAATGAATGAAGCTGTAGTCGGAGAAGAGAAAAAAGGCTAAAAAATAAAAAGCGACAAGCCTGAAAACTCTAGAACGCGATTACGGGGGCCTGAAAATGCCGCAGGCACTTATATTACGCAGACGGATTTTGAAGAGCTTTAGCTGTTTTCTGGTGAGGCGGTTGCCACTTTTCTCGACGATAAAGGAAAGGATGGCAGATAACACGCGGTCGCTGATACAGCGACGCAGCTATGAGAATGAAAACTCCCTTACAGCACTGCACAAACGCTCTAGTTTCCAATACACATGCATGTCTACCTCTCTGTCACATGTCAGAATTGTAGCATGCTTAATTTTCTTTTTCGTCGAAAGAACATCCTGCCTCATCTCGACTTGAATGCTAGTTTTCTTTCGTTTGTTTTTTTAACGATCCTTAATGCCTCTTTAACGGTACTTTCAAGTCCTCTGCCACAAAATTACGTTTTGACAGGAGAAGGTAACAGGCAGTCAGCCGCTCGACAACTTGTTTGAAGCAGGATGGCATGTAATGAATGCCAGATCTGTTCACAGCGTCCACAAATAAGTAAAAAAAAATAACATTCATTTATTTTTTACTTATTTACTACTACAGTCTCGATTGAGCAGTATCGCATGAGAAACAGCTTATCATTCGAGATTCAACAGCTCAGTAGACATCGAAATGTCATTAACACAACTGGTAAATGAATAAAGCGAACGGAATGACATCCCCTGAATCACATCTACAGAGGAGGACGAAGCGGACAGCGAAGGAAAAGAAAAAAAAAAGGAACGAGCTGAGAGGGAGGAAAAAAAAATAATGAAAGCAAGCAAGCAAGCAAAAAAAAGTTGGCAAGGTAAATTCGCGAAACTAATGCGCAAGACATAGTAAATGCGCATTAAAACGCTCCATTCCTGTTGATTACTCTCTGCATTGTACTGGTGCTTATGCAAGCTATCGTAGACAGGGAAATATAGACCACAGGACAGCATACATAAAATTATGCAATGAACAACTGCATTCACGAGCGCGGCCCACTGGGCGCGCACGGCGGTCCCAGTAGCGCTGATGCGAGTTGGCCAATTTCTTTAAATATTATTATTTTTTTTTTTTCAGGTTGAGAAAGGATGATAATGCAGGTGAAGATATAGTGTGTCCTCTTTCGAAAAAAAAAAAATGCTTCGCGGTAAATCTGGACGCGGCAATACCCGGGCATGATTGCCAGCTCATTGCTCGTTGGAAGGCAGCGATTCGCACTTAGCTTCTCTTCTCGTCGTAAAGCTTATTCGGTGACGCGAAAACTATTTTATCAGGCCAGTGAAAATGTGTGCAACAGCAGCAATGCAAAGACTGCAACCTAGCAATTCCTTTGTAACCATAGAATGCCGCGAATCGAAAGAAAGAACGGCGAATGCGCCCCACGCACAGCAGATCCGCCGCGTCTCCGCTGCACGGCCGGGCGCACGTCTCCCTACCAAACTGTTCTTCCCGACGCGAGGGGCGCGCGCGTCGCACCGCGAGTTACTCCTGCACGGTGCCTATATGACAGGTTGAAACCTAGGTTACTTTCTTGTATCCTTCGTTCCAAATTTATCATATAAAGCATGAACAGCAGTGGTGATAGAGCACAATCTTGTCTTAATCCTTTGGATACCTTGACATCTTCCGTACTTCTTATCCCTTCCCATGTAATTTCTACTTTGTTATCCTGGTATATTTCCTGTAGGAACTCTCTTATCTCACAACCGATATCTTCTTCTTTTAATATGTTAAACAGGAGTTCCCTGTTTACGTTGTCGTACGTCCCGTTTATGTCCAGGAAGGCCGAATACGAAGGTCTATTTTCCACTCTAGATATTTCGATGCATTGGGTAAGCACGAACATGCTATCATCTAAGCGCCTTCCATTTCTAAAGCTGTTCTGAAGTTCTCCGACTATCTTGTTACTTTCTACCCATGCTTACACCTTTAATTTCATCGCCTGCATCGCCAATCTGTACATAACAGATGTTATGGTAATCGGCCTGTAGGACTTTATGTGCATCCTTGCCTTTTTCTTTATAAATCAAATTCATTTTACTCTGCCGCCAGTTGTCTGGAATTTGCTTATTCGTTACGACTGTTTTCAAAGCTTTTAACAACGTTTCCTTACTTCTTGGACCTAGTTCATTAATCAGCTTGATCGGAATTCGATCTATTCATGTAGATGTGTTTTTAGCAATTTTTTTTTGTTCCACTTTGTCTACTCGTTCAGCTCCCCGCGGCGGCGCGCGCCTGCGCAGTGAGGAAACTATCCTTCTCTCGTCGCCGGCACACTGTGCTGGGATGCCGCTAATCTCCTCCTTCTCTCTGTAGGGGGCGCAGTGGAGGAACCGCCGCGGAGCGGCGCAGCTGGTTGCCATGGTAACTCCGCAAGTACAGTGGTGGCCTCACCCGGCTCCGCGTAATGCCCTTAGCCTACTTTAGCCATCGCTACAAAATTTCATGAGCAACGAGCAACCATGTCGCACAAAGGCAACTTACTTTAAGAGTGGCCCGCGTCGGCGGAGTGCTGAATTTTTTGGAGGTGGTGGTTGTGGTTTATTGAATAATCGAAAGAAAGGAAAAGAGTGTTGCCGGCCGCAGCAACTGCTATCTAAAATATGAAGCTCCCGAGCTGCGCCCGGCGGGAAAGAAAAGGGGATAGGGAGAGGATAGCGAGGGGAAGTACAGAGGGAAGCGATAGCAAAAAAAAGACAGGGGAGCTTTGTACAATATTTAAAAAATAGAATTTACAATTTTTTTTTCTGCAGAACGCATTTTGCGGAGATAGCCCGCTTCATTAGTAGCTGTCTCCTTTTAAACTTTGCAACACGGTAAGAGGCAATTATCAACGTTTTGGGAAGTCAAAATTATTCTCAAAACTTCAGAAGGCCTACTGATTCTCCACACCACCGACGCCGTGATTGCAAAGAAATGCGGCGCTTGTGACGCCATAGCAGACCGGGGGTGAAAAGTAACTGGCTTTGCGCCCACTGGAATACATGGATGCGAAAGTTTTAAAAGCAGTTTTCTAAGCTCTAAGTTCACGGGGGATCTGTGATGTGACGTTTTGGTAAATAGCAACCACAAACATTCTAGAACAGAAAGTAAAAACATGAAGCACCATTTAAAAGGCACAGTATCTTTAAAATTCCGCGAAACGCATGGAGGTGCGGGTTGGGAGGGTGTGTTGGCAGCAGCAGCAGTTCGGCCGCATGCACGCATATTGAGTCATTCCTTTCCGCCTGCGCAGGTAACAGAGTGCAGCTACAAGAAGCTGCCGGCATGAAAATTTTCGGATCGACCCTGGCTGCATCGTTGATCCCCTAAGCAAAACATCACGTTCTGTGCAGCATCAGCAGCAAAGCGCATGCGCGCAATCCCAAGCCTCACGGTTGAAAGCCAGCAGGAAGCATCTTCCTATCAGTTTGCAGCAGTAGCTGCGGGTTTATGCACGCATATTGAGCTGTTTCTTTCAGCCTACGCAGATTCGTAATTCTCATATGCTTTTTTGTATAATACGATGGACATTCTATTTTAGCTGCTACTGCTGCTTCCGCTACAACATTTGTGCTACACACAACATTCATCTTTCTGTATTTTCGGGCTTCTAAACCTCTTTCGCTTGCTATGACATTCGCTTATCTTTTTCTTTTGTCTCTGATTTTTGTTGAAAAAATCAGGCAAGCAAGAGCTTGCGAAATTGTTCGAAGAACTTAAGCGTGAACTGAAGAATTAATTTAAAGGACTGCTTTAAAGTCTTGAAAGCGACACATGAAAAGAGGCAGAGAAAAGAAGGGATTCTTGGAACTTGCGAATGAAAATGACGAGAAAATGAAAATGTCGGTCAGTAAGCTGGAAAATGAACGCAGAGCTAAATAACACACTGATTTATTTGCAAAATGACCGAGATGCCCTACTTGTACAAATCAAAGATCGTGAAGTAAGACTTTTGGAAAATGAACAGCGTACCGCTGCCATGTGTCCAGCCAGATATTATCAAGTCTAAAATGAAACAACTCTGAGCTCAACGAACAAGAACGATGTTGATTCACGAGCTGAGCGATGAAAGACGTTGTCTTTAAAATATAACTTAGCTCTAGCAGTGTCAAGCAAAAAAACAAAACAAAACATTTGGTCAAAGCAAAAGCTACTACTCGTACCAAAAGCAGTCTTAGAAAAGCCTCTAAAGAAACAGCGCACAAACCAAACGCGGCTAGTCAACAGGCCAAAACGCCGAAGCAAAGCAGTGTTAAATTGGAAGCAAGGGCAGACGAGCCGAAAAAATAAATAGTTGGGTTTCAACCTAGGTTAAACCGAGTTAGACGTGCGAAAGCACGGTTTAATTCGGATTAGCTGTTGGTCGGTATATACCTTTTTTTTTCTGCCCTAAGGTTCAATTTGGTTACGCTCTAGAATATATGCACATTAGGCAAATTGTTCGCGTCTACAGTGTCCTGTATGCCGTTTCAACTCAGCCCGCCGGACACGGCGCGCTTTTTCGGCCGAGCCCCGGCTCCCTCGCCATCCTGGCATGGTCTGACGTGCCGTAGCAATTGCGCGGTGCGCCTATTATGTAGGCAACCAAGCCGCGAGGCAAGATGCCATTTTATTTTTTTCGTTAATTTTAGTTTTTATTTGTTTATTTATATTATTAATTAGTATGGATTATTTTATCAGTATTTGTTATAATTAACATCATCACTATTTATCAATTTTACATACCCTAGTAGTGCTTTTATTAGTAATTGGTTAACTGGAAAGAAGCATTATCTGTGGCGCATATTCTAAAGGCCCGGTTAGGCCTCGTGAAATAGCGCCTTTGCACTAAAAACAGACACGAAATTCTAGAGTAAGAGGAATGTGAGGCACGACAAATTCGTAGTTCTCAACCATTGCATCTAGTGGAGCTTTGTTCAGGTACTAAACGCGCAAGGTATTCTAACGAAGAGTGCAGCTTCACGGCGCCCGTCAAAAAAAGAGCATTGAGCAAGTTTTATTGTGCGTCGCGCCTTCATTCGGTACCACAGTACAAGGCAGCGAGGGAACATGCTTTCGTCAGGCACTTTAAACGTGCAGCGGGAGGGCTGCGGCCAGTTCCTGCCTCCAAGGCAGCGTCCACTGATGGCGATCGCAGTGCCGTGTGAGGAAGTGTGCCATTTCCCTGCACAGAATAGTTAATAAATGTGTACCGCAACCACCACCGCCACTTCGGCACGCACCTGCGCTCCGGTTGGCGGAGCTGTTCGGTTACTTTTAGCAAATACGGTATACCGCTATGGACGAGGACGGCTCGAAAGCATAGAGGGCAATGAGGCGGTGCACAGGATAGCCCGAGGCCGTCCCAAGCCCCGTTTCCATCTACTTCCGAACCAATTCGTCTCTACTAACATAAGTCGAAATTCTGAATTACCACTGATTTATTCATATGGAATACGCAGCCCACGCAAAGAACTCATTCGTCAGAAAGCCACTATATGGCGAAACAGGTTAGCACGCACACTATCAAACCTATCTCGACACAATAAGATTTGGTCCGCGAAATACTCTACAAATGCATGCCCGGCCTTCAGAGAGAATTTCGACATCCCCCACCTGGTTTGGAACTGCCCCAAGGAGCATTAAGCGTGCAGGTTACAGGAAGTCAACCATGAGCAAGGGAAGACGAAGCTTGCTCACACAGAGCTCCCCATTCATTCAACGCCAGCTGATCGGTCAGACCTGGAGGGCCGTATTCGACAATGGGTTCCTGGAATTCGGTGAACCACCCGCCTGATTACTTTATGCAAAGTTTATCCCCTCTCTCTCTCTCTGTGGCGAATACTCTTGCGGTTTCATCCGTAATGTGATCGGATCGCCAATTTGCCGCTGTTCAACACCACAAATATTCGAGGACACTGGCAACTAAAGTGATGAAAGGCGAAAGCCTGAGCGCTGCATTCTGCTACGCGATTTTACCGGGTGCGTGGCCTTAAATAGAGTTTAATTAGTTAATTACGAAACTGTTACTGATTAGTAAGTATTATTTATACAGTCAATAATTAGTAATTATTCAATAACACATAAATAATTGTTCAATAATTAGTAAGGGGTAATTGATAACCATATGACCGTATTAGGCGACAATGATAATTAAATGATTACGCAATTATCGCTAATTATGTTTGGCAAATAATTTGTCATAATCAGTGGTCATTTACTTAGTTAATAATTAGTTAGTAATTATTTAGTAATTGCCGATTACTTGTCATATGGCCGTATGTTGTGACCGTGCATGGTCCGCGCTTGCGCGCACTATTGTGCGCCTGTGGGCACTGTATTGATATGTGCTGTTTGTGGCTCTAAGTGAGCGTGTTCACATGAATCTTTTTGTGTGAGCATGCTTTGCTTTGTCGTGACCCTACAACTGCCAAGTTGGCCCTGTCAAGGAAACGCCAAGAAAAAATACAAAGAAACGTCGCCCTGTGAGAAATAGCCGGAAGTGCTTTTGTTCAACTGTTCACCCTTCCCGTCGAGAGGCGCTATTGTCAAGTGAGGAATGCCTATTGTCCAAAGAAGACGATCGGAGTGACACGTCCGCTGACGTACAGGAGAAGAAAGGAGCACGAGGATTACGGCCGTTAGAGGATTTCCCGTGAATGCAAGAAAGAGTTGCAATTGCCGGAAAGGGACAATGCTGGGAGCAGTATTCGTGGCGCGCACGTACACTTGGGTTTCTAAGAAGGAAATCCACTTGCCGGAACCACCATATCGGATCTTTACACAAGAATTGAAATTTACCTCCTCGCCGTTCCCAAGCTCTACCCGACAACAAGTGACCACGCCCGACGAAACAATACTCGACCAGTCAGTGCCTCAGACCACCAGTGCAGCGATGTGTTCGATTGGTTGCCGATATCTGAGGGGTGTGCCTTGGAACTGATTGGTCAGCATCTTCTGAGAGGGGCTGGACATAGGGGATTAGAGGACGTTGCAGAGCACGAAATGACGCTCTGAGCCCTGGGTAAACGGCTCATCCAGACACTTAACGCTTGCCATTTTACTGATATACCTTTTTTTTTTTCATGTAAATAAGTTTTCTCAAAGTGTCATTAAACCTGCTTGTATATATTTTACCAACTTCGAAGATTCAATCCTTCATCAACCCGGAGTCTCTGCACGCTACCAAGTGAAGGCCGGGTCGACTTAGTCCCAGCGTCACGGCACCGTATAAGACGGCATTAATTATTAATTTACTGATTACGCAACCGTCACTAATGAGTAATTATTAACTTGTTTGCCATCAGTTAGTAACGACTTAAATAGTTAATAATGAAATAAAAAGTCATTAAGTAGGAGTTAGCACCTAATTAAAACTTGATATTAATTAATATTTTATTGGGCATTTATTAGTAATTAAGCTTTTATTGACATATGACCTTCAGGCACGCATTCGCGCTTACTGTAGTCCGGAGTGCATGGCAATTTATCCTCATAATCAGCCTGACTACCCACTGTAGGGCGAAGGCCTTTTCCAGATTTCTCCAATTAACCCGGTTCTGTGCTAGCTGCATCCACTTGATCCCTGCGAACTTTTTAAACTCACCCGCCCATCTACCTTTCTGCCGCCGCCTGGTACGCTTCCCTTCCCTTGGAATCCAGTTTGTTACTCAAGCGACCATCGGCTATCCTCTCTTCGCACTACATATCCTGCCCATGCCCATTTCTTCTTGATTTCCACTAGAATGTCTGTAACTTGAGTTATTTCTCTGACCCACTCTGCACGCTTCCTATCTCCTAATGTTACCCCTACCATTTTTCGTTCCATAGCCCTCTGCGTTGTCCTCAACTTAAGTAGAACCCTCTTGGCTAGCCTCCACGTTTCAGTCCCATAGGTGAGTACAGGTAAGATGCAACTGAGCGGGCACGGAGGCACGATGAAGGAAAGCATGAAAGACTTACGCACCCGTTTCTTCGTTCTGCAGTTCGTCTCTGTTCTTGCGGCTGGGATGACGACAGATGGCCACCGGCAGGGGAATGCTTCAGCTGCGGCCGAATTCAGCGAGGCTGCGTCTGCCCCGGAACCGCCATTCCTGTCGACTGGCTTCGTGGCCATACGCCTCCTGGAGATTCACCTCTGCGCAGCCGCAACATCAACGTCATCACACTCGGAATGGATAAAGCCAGGCATCGAGTGTTCACTTGTCAGTGGGCACGGAGGCACGATGAAGGAAGGCATGAAAGACTTACGCACCCGTTTCTTCGTTCTGCAGGTTAGTTACTTCTCCAAATTACCGTTTACCTGCTTGAAATCGGATGATCGCTTCATCATCGTGCTTCCGTGCCTAGAAGCAGTGATTGCGCCTTTCTGTTCATTATTGCTACTCACATGCGGTGACGTCGAAAGCAATTCAGGCCCAGAAGATCTTGCACAGATACTGCAAACCATGAAAGATATGAACGAACGTTCCAAAAGAATGGAATTAGCGCAAAACACTATGCTGGAAAGCATGTCAGAACTGAAACAGCAGCAACAGTCGGTATCACAGGCGATGATAGAAATAAATGAGAGATGGCAAAAAGTAGAAAACCAAACTTCAGTATTCGAGCACTGGCAGCAGGACATGAAAGAGCTGCATGCTACAGTAGAGAGCCTCGAAAAAGACAATGTTGCGCTTCGATCCCGTCTTGATGACGCGGAGGATAGGTCTAGACGGAACAATTTGGTTTTTTATGGCATAACTGACAATGCAGATGAGACATCGTCCGAATCGGAGCAAAAAATTCTCGAAATAATAAAGACTACTATAAAAATTGATATATGTAGTTCAGATATCTCCCGTGCACACAGACTTGGGTGTTTTGTCAGTAGAAAAACAAGACCACTAATAGCTAGATTCGAAAACTACAAAACAAAGGAACTGGTCTTCTCAGAACGGGAGTGTTTGAAAAGTAGCGGTAAAGGAGTTACTGGAGACTTCTGCCCAGCAACGCGCAATGTCAGAAAAAAACTAATCGAATTTGGCAAATCCAAAGGTGGCGTATCCTTCAAACTTGGTTACAAGAAAATTTTTATAGGACGAAAGTGCTACGGCTACAACGAAAGTGAAGATGCCATTTATGAAATCAGCAATTCCTATGAAAATGCAGCAGAAATCGCGAGTGAAACTCATGGCAGAACTCACCGGTCTGGTCGCATGATGTCTACTAGCTAGGATCATATGAGGGGAGGCGCTTCGAATAGTCTCGAATGTTCAGTGTTATACACAAACATCCGTAGCCTTTATCCAAAAAAAGATGAATTATGCGCGATAATAGAAGACTGTAATGCTAATATTATTGTGTTAACAGAAACGTGGCTAAATAGCAAAATAAGAAATAGTGAACTGTTTCATTGTGAAAAGAAATATGTTGTCTTCCGGAGTGACCGAACGGGCAGAGTTGGTGGTGGGGTCCTAATTGCTATCAGTGAATGCATCGATTGTTTTGTTGTACCTATTACAACTAATTTAGAGCTAATATGGTGCTGCCTGAATCTGAACTTTAAAAAAGTAATATTAGGCGTATGTTATCGACCACCCTTGGCTGACTCATCATTTTGCGACAACCTACACGATTCTCTAAATCATATTGTAACTCGTTTCCCTGGTGCTGATCTTTTACTTCTAGGCTATTTCAATTTTCCAAATATCGTCTGGTCCTTTGATAACTCATTTTCAAATCCCCCGTCCGCCGAAGCTAATCTGTTTCTCTCCATTTGCTCAGACTTCAACTTATCCCAGATTGTTAATCGTTCTACACGTGTAACACATAGTACATCGTCAGTTCTCGACCTTATTCTTTCAACATCAGCAGACAACTTATCGATCGTTTCGCACCTGCCCGGGCTGAGCGATCATGATATCCTACATTTTACGCTAACGGTGACTCAAACAAAAACAAGCAGACAAAAAAGAAAATTTCGTGATTTTAACAAAGCTAACTACACCGCCATCAACAGCGAACTCTGCTCATTTCTAGATCTGTTTTTGCCATCACTTCACGACCGGTCCATAGAAACTAACTGGTCCATGTTCAAAAATAAAATTTCCGAATTAACCATCCGATACGTCCCCCTTAGAACCGCCTACACTAACAGCAAAGCGCCTTGGTATAATACACATCTGAACAGATTATCAAACAAGAAAAACCGTTTGTTCCGTGCAGCCAGACAGTCTTTAAAACTAACTCATTGGCTATCGTATAAAAAAGCGGCTAAATGTTACATCACGTCTTTAAGGTCAGCTAAGTTGTCTTTTTTAAACACTACTCTTCCACAGTTACTAAAGGCTAATCCAAAGCGATTTTGGAATGTCATACGAGGGAACACTAATAACACTAATAACAACACCTTATCATTGCTCACTAATTCAGGGGACTCAGTGCCGTCTCACCTCTGTTCAAAAGTACTTAACGACACATTCATTCAGTCATTTTCATCCCCTGTACCCACCAGTCATATTCCAGTTGTGAATGCTACCACTTATCAGCTCATGGACCCAATAATATTTGAATCAACAGGTATCAAAGCTTTAATAAACAAACTGAAACCCAAATTATCTTGTGGAACTGACGAGATAAATATTAAATTTTTGCAAAACACTGTAGAATACTGTTCAATAATACTGGAGTGCATTTTTTCGCAATCTTATGATCTTGGCATTTTGCCCCATGACTGGAAATCTGCTAAAGTAATCCCCATCCACAAATCAGGTCCAGCACACGATCCCCTCAATTACAGGCCTATTTCCCTAACATCCGTACCTTGTAAAATTATGGAGCACATTATATACACACATCTTGTTAACTTTCTCGAAAATAACAACTTTTTTTCAAGTGCACAGCATGGATTCCGTAAACTATTCTCTTGTGAAACTCAGCTTGTCTCCTTCACTAATGATTTGCATGCCTATTTAGATTCTGGCTTTTCGACTGACTGTATATTTCTTGATTTCTCTAAAGCTTTTGACAATGTAAGCCACGTACTACTCCTTCATAAACTCAGCTTTCTAAACATTGACCCTGCTGTAATTAATTGGATCCGCGCTTTCCTCACATCCCGCGTACAATTTGTAAATGCTAATGAAATCAACTCACCTTCTGTCCCAGTCCGGTCCGGCGTTCCGCAAGGGTCGGTTCTGGGACCACTCTTATTCTTGATTTATATAAATGACTTGCCTTCCTGTGTTTCTTCGAAAATTTGCCTATTTGCTGATGACTGTGTTTTATACCGTAAACTTGCTGATAATTCTGATATCCTACTAATCCAGAATGACCTTAATAATATTAGCGAATGGTGCAGTAAATGGTGCATGCAATTAAACATTAACAAATGCAAATCAATGAGGGTATCTCGAACTAATGTAACAAGTCCTATGTATATGCTTAATAACGTCCCATTAGAATCTGTAAAGTCATACCGCTACCTTGGTGTAATCGTTACTAGTGATCTAACCTGGAAATTGCATGTCAACTCCATCATCGCTAAAGCCAATCGTACTCTCGGATACATTCGTCGTAATTTCTCCTTTGCACCATCATCATTAAAGCTATTAATGTATACAACATACATTCGTCCACAACTGGAATACGCCTCATCTGTTTGGGACCCCGGTCAAGCAACACTCATACACTCCGTTGAGGCAGTACAAAATCGCTCAGCCCGGTTCATCTTAAATAACTATCAAAGGACAGCCAGCGTTACTAATATGAAAGCATACTTACATCTCCCGCTGTTATCTACTCGAAGAAAACTATCCCGCCTCTCACTTTTTCACAAAATATACTACCATAACTCCACCTTGCGTTCCTCATGGGTTCAGCCACCATCCTACATTTCGTTTCGCCGTAACCATAGTCAAAAGTTAAACATTCCGCGCACAAACACAGTTGCCTATTTTAACTCCTTTCTTCCCCGCAGCTGTAATGATTGGAATAACCTCTCTGCATCACTAACAAGTATAACTGAAGAACAAAAATTTAAATCCGCGCTGCAATCTTTCTTTTTTGCCTAGTTTTAAAACTTACTGTATGGTTATTTGCATAACATCATTGTATACTGTTGCTTATTATATTCTTATATTGTTGTTTTTAACACCTATGCCGTTTTCCTAAATTTCCTAAATTGCACATGTACCTTGTTCTTTTTGTTCTTTTTATTTGCTTTGTTTTTCAGATTTGTACGCTTTTGTTAACCTTCTGTTTTATATATATATCCTGTATGCGCCCCTCCCCTCTGTAACGTACAACTGTACCCTGAGGGTATTATAAATAAATAAATAAATAAATAAATAAATAAATAAATAAATAAATAAATAAATAAATAAATAAATAAATAAATAAATAAATAAATAAATAAATAAATAAATAAATAAATAAATAAATAAATAAATAAATAAATAAATAAATAAATAAATAAATAAATAAATAAACTGTTGTATACTTACCTCTTGAGCGATACCGGTAAGCTGCTAGTCGTAATCTGCGAGTGCTTCTTAAATGCGCTCCATCCCAATCTCATTCTTCTTGTCATTTCCTTTGCATGGTCCGGATTTGCGGTTACACCTGTATTAAGTAGATATATTCGCCTACTACTTCCAGTGCTTCGCTACCTAACGTAAACTGCTGTTCCTTCCCGAGACTGTTGAACATTACCTTAGTCTTCTGAATATTGATTTTGAAGCCTACCCTTCTACTTCTTCTGTCTAGGTCACCAATCATTCCCTGCAGTTCATTTCCTGAGTTACTTAGCAAGGCAATGTCATCAGCAAATCGCAGATGATTGAGGTATTCTCTGTCTACTCTTATCCCTAACTGCTCCCATTCCAAGTCTCTGAATGCTTCCTCTAAGCAAGCTGTGAATAGTACTGGGGAGATTGTATCTGCTTGCCTAAAACCTTTCTTTATGGGAACTTTGTTGCTTTCTTTATGCAGAATTATGGTTGCTGTGCAGCCACTATATATACATCTTCCAGCACTTTCAAGTATGGCTCGTCTACCCCCTGATTTCGCAATGCCTGCCTCACCGCCGAGGTTTCTACTGAGTCAAATGCTTTTTCGTAATCAATGAATGCTATGTATAAGGCCTGGTTATATTCCAAACATTTTTTTATCCCCTGGTTGATGGTGTAAATATGATCCCCCCCCCCCCCCCAATAGTAGAATACCGTTTCCGAAACCCTGCTTGATCCTTTGCTTGATTGCAGTCTAAGGTTGTCGTGATTCTATTAGCGATTACCTTAGTAAATACCTTATACGTAACAGACAGTAAGCTGTTATTAGTAATTAATTAGCTCGTTACGCAACCGCCACTGTTGAGTATTTACAATTAATTAGTAATAAGTGCTAAGTAATTAGGAAAATATTAATTATTGATTGTGCAACTACCACTAACGAGTAATTAATAAATAACTAGTCAATAATTAGTATTTCATCATTCATGGGCATATGGCCTTATAGAGCACGCATTCGCGTATACTGTGGTGGTGCTCTGTGACTGGTCGAGACCTCCATGATGTCATCTCGTCTCGACCAAACAGAGCCGCCGCAAAAGCGTGACACGTTTGCTGACGACAACGCTGAGGCTATAAAGGCTTTCGCCTTAAGAATGGCCATACCCCAGCGCTCCCCACATTTGCTCCGGCTATTGGATTACGTAGCAAGTAAATTCTTGCCGTGACCCCGCCGGCTGTGGCGCAGCGGTCAAGGCGCTCGACAGCTATGCTCAAAGATGCGGGATCGAATCCTGACCGTGATGGACGCTTTTGGACGCAAACGAAAAGCTGGGTGCCCTTGTTCTAGGTGGTGCCAAGTTGAAGAACCCCAGGTGGTTTAAATTTCCGGGAGACCTCTGCCACGCCGTCTCTCGTCGCCAGAACTGCTTTGGGACAATAAACCACCATAAATCAAACCCAATTATTTCCGCTAGTTGCTGAACCTCTTTGTCATCATCAAATCCCAGACCCGCTATTTTTATTCACAACGTTTCCCAATCCAGGATTAATTGTTCAGTTTCTCAGAGAAGGGATCGCTAAAGGAAGTTGAACATATGTGGGTGAGGAACAGCTCGTTCCTTTTTTAATGCCGACTTTTTATGCACTTCATTTTTTTGGCGTAATTTCAACTTCCTACTTAACGATTGTAAATTTTAAATCGTCGGAAACAGGATATCAGCCACGTATCAGGTTTGTACGTGCGTATGTTAGTACTGGTTGCCACACAGGCTAGCAACATGAGAAATATTGCCTGAAGGAACTCTTTGCCAAGGAAAGTTATCACGAAACGAAGAACTCTTTTCGGCATTACTAAACGTTTCACCCTAATAATACATCAAGAGTACAAAATGTTCAACATGTTCAATCACTGCCATAGCTTCTTTGTGATTAGGGATCGCTTTCGCTGTTATTGCTTCCATTCTCACATGTTGTAATGTATGGTGTTGATGTTTTCGGTAAATATAATAAAAGTGCAGCTTCAGGGAAGATATTTATCCTTCCTGAAAATGCGTTCAAACGAGTTCTGAGTTCACCGTGCATTTTACTAGCATGCAGAAATGTACTGTACTTGGCAAAGTTTCTCCCACGGAGCGCTCAGTTGTATTGAAAGACGAAACCACGGCGCCGTTCGATCGATGACGTGGGATGCTTCCGGCAGCGTGAAAATGAATGATTCGGTCGACTGACTGAACTCTCCATCACTGTGTGCCAGATGTGTCTCAGCACTTCTTTCCTTTTGATGCAGTTAGTGCTCGTTCACAAACGTCGTCTGATTACACAGGAACGTCCGCATTGTCTCCCATGTACTACCCTCGCACTGTTTCCGGATGAAGCGACGTTTAGCGGATTTCGACGTCGAAAGGCGTTGTTTCGTTCAAAAACAACAGGCAATGCTCTCGGTATTCATCCAAGCTTGCACAGCTATAAACAACAGGTGTGCGAAATGCGCGCCATCCCTCACGCGCTTTAACAAAAAAGTCCGGCCACGCTAGGTCGGTCGAGGAAACGAAACTGCGCGATACGTGTAAAAAGACCTGGTGCGTTTCGTGTGGATCATGAAATGCCGACAGGCTGCAACGTTCAGCTATGCACTCAGCGAGGATACTACGATGTGTGTTGCAAAATGTTTGCTCCAATTTCAGGTTTATTACTTCTCTACATTACGCGAGCATTTTGATGACCTTAAACATCAATGCTGGGTACAAGTGCAAGAAATATGAACGGATACCGTTAAAACTGTGTCGATGCAGGTCAACGCAGTGCGTCTGGTTGCTCTAAAAACTGCAGGCACACCCCTTCGTAAGTACTATATAAATATAATGCACGCGTGCAGCATTTAGAATGAAAAAAGTTCTTTAAGATGCTCCGACTTCAAAGGCTGAATACGTAAAGAGCGAGCAATCGGACCTGTGCAGCTTTCAGACTATATTTTAAAGCAGGGGCTTTAAAAGGCGTTAAGAATGGGGAGCGCTTTTTTAACGTTTACAAGTTATCCTGCAGCGCACGTCTGTCAGACGTAAATAGATCAACATATGATGGACGGCGGAATGTCTAACTGGTATGTTTCCAGCCGCCATGCACAGGCGGGGTTCAAGCATGCGGGCCAGCCGCAGTGAAGAGCTTTCATTAATCTTCTGGTCGTGACCATACGCGTTCAACGCGCCTATAGGCACAAGTGCATGAAAAATGAGTCGGGTTTTAACTAGGCTTAAAAGCTCCTAAAATGCTACTTGCGGTAATTGTTAACATATTCGAGTCCAATTTGAAAGTTTTGCGAGGAGCCTATAGTTTACAGAAAATTACAGTGACCGCTCGCAAACTCCCTTGTATCGTCATTAAGGCTTGCTGGGCGCACCCGCTGGTTCAGTGGACGCTTCGAAGGTAGGCGAGCGGGACAGAGCGCGGTCAGGCGCAGTCGCGACTAGGCTTCTTGCTATTTTTTTTTTTTGTTTGCGCACCGGCCTGGGCTGAGTAGAGGAGGAGGGGATCAGCATCACTTTATATCACCCAAATGCTCGGTGCTAATGAAACTAGCTTAAAAAGCTTTACTTTGCGGAGACGTTTGATGGGACGCCTAATATTCGTGCTCGTTTTCTGTTTTAGTAAGCAGTTCTTCATGGGTCCTAATACATGTAAATCACTGTTTGGCGCGGTTAAGCATGATTTCGGTTGTCGATTTAGCGCTGAGTGAGTGACACAATCTTTCAAGTACGAGGCCACTTTTCAGGAAAAAAAAAAAGGTAATGTCAAATACAAAAAGGAAGTTAGTGGTCTATACTAAAGATTGCTTTTTCTGTTTTATTCAGTGTTAAAATAAATAAGGAAAAAAGTGGCACCTGCATTACGCAGCCCGAATGGCATGACGTTGGATTCTTACAGTGCGTCTGGCGTTAAAAGAGCTGTCTTGGCACGGTCAGCATCGGCCAGCGGGACAAAAGCTTAAGACGAGTAAAATTCCGTACCTTTCAAATAGTCAAGGGCATCGTTCATTAGGGGCTGGTGATTTTATTCATGCGCCGATAGTCGACGCAAAAGCGGATTGAGCCGTTTTTTGTGACAAGAACGACGGAGGAGGTCCAAGGACTGTGCCAAGGTTGAATGACTCCACGTTTAAGCATGTCGGCCACTAGCTAGTCATTTATTTGATGTTCGGTCGCGGAGGGGTGACAAGGTTGATGGTGAAAAGGCGAATAGGTACCGGTGTCGATCTGATAGGTAACAACAGATGTGTGGCCTAAACGATGATGAGAAAAATGAAGGGAGGAACGTAACTGGTCAAGCAGGGAAAGGAGCCGCATCCGTTGAGTCAGCGTGAGCTTGTCATCAATAGAGATGGCGATGGATCAGCAGAAGTAGCAGTAAGCGCATGCAGCTACCGGTATGTGGCAAGGGTTATCATGGAAGTTGTCATATTCAAACATTGAGGCGACAAGTTGGATGTGTCCCAGACACTCGCCACGAAGAAATGAGGAGGATCAACTGAAAGGATTGATGAAGGCTATGGCGCTGCAGCCAGCTTCAGCAGTAAGCACGGCAAATGGCAGAGGTAGACATGGGGATGCGTGAGGTCGTCGGAAGGCGTGAAGGTGACAGGCCCGTCAGATAGTCGGAAAAAACAGATGAAAGGACGGCAGAGCATGGCGAGATTGAAACATCGCCTACAGTAAGTATGACACACGTGATACGGGTATCGATCGTCAATTCTTCACAGATGGGAACCAGCAGCGGCTAACAGATGGACAGTATTTGGAGCCGAGGGTCTCGGAAGTCGGGGTTATAGAGTAAATGCCGAGGAAGAAGGTCATAAGCGTTTGCTCGATGGCCGGCTTTGTCAAAAGAAGCTATGATGCGACATCGGCAGTGACGCATAACGTGTCCAGCGATGCAACAGGCGTAGCAAATCGGCAAGTTGTCCGGTGCTCGCTATGGCCGGAAACGTTGGGGGCGCGGCCGAACAGCAAGAGCGCGGGATGTCTCGAGGGGGAGCTCGAAAAGAGCAAACATAAGGGGCTTTAAGCAAACACTGGCAGTTGATTTCGGGCTATTTCGGCGTATGTAAGCGGTGCTGCAACGGGAGGTGCGTGACAAACTGGCGGCATGGCCTCGGACACTTGATCGTGCTTTGAAGGGTCGTTGCCAGATTTGATGGCGGGCTCGGAACTGACGCAAGAAGTGACAGCTGCCAAGCGATCTCCTCATGGACAAACTGCTTGATCTGGATCATGAGCGAACAGCTGGCTTCGGTCGTCTAGTCGATGTTGTTAAGAACCTCGGCCTGTGCTGAGGGCAATCGGTAGACGACTCGTCCACGACGCGTCCCGTGATAACTCTTGCACAGGTTGACAATCTCATTGACGGAGGTGAGACAGCTCTTGGCAACAAGCTTGCGAAAGACTTCGTCCTCAATGCCCTTCAAAATATGCTTGATGCGGTCATCTTCTGCAACTGATGCACTCACGCGTTTGCATGTATCGAAAACGTCTTCGATGTATGCTGATGATGTTTTCACCAACCTGCTGGGCGCGACTGCAGTTTACTAACGGCTGAACGCTCGAATAAGCCAGTGAAGGCGGTCTTGAAAGCGAACCAGAGGGCGAAGTGCGATTCGTGGTTTGAACCAGAGGTTCGCAAGACGGTGTTCGGGGGCTTCATGCTGTCGTTCCACGGGTTGTGAGCGCTCACCTTGTCGTAGGAGGACAGCCATTCCTCCACATCGTGGCTGTCCGTGCCACTGAAAGGGGCAGGATTCCGTTGACGAGGCGCACCGGGGCAGGCTGCGGGTGGCGGTGAAGAATCGGCTGGTTGGATGACGTCAGATGGCATCGTGGTAGCAAGCGTTAAACTGTGTAGCTTCGGGATGAGTCCGCGCACGCTTCACCAAGAATATAACAAACTTTATAATAGGGCGAGCTCGTTTACTATACGTGTCACCATTCTGGTCCCTGTCCGTGTATCAACACTCCGAGCCCACAAGTTGAGGTGAACCAAAGGTAAATTTATACACTATTTACAGTCAAGACACAGAGCCCAACAATATCGGAATGGGGGCGGATAGCAACTGGCTACTCGCGACTGTCTTCGCACAGCGACGGCCAGGGAGGCTCCGCCACGTCCGCTCCAGGCAAGCAGCTCTGCTTCTCGACGACGTTCATCAAGGTCTCGCCCGACAAGCGGCAGTGCCTTTATTTAAGAGGTCAGGAAGGCTTTGGAATTTGAACTGTTCAATCCAGAGGCAGCAGCCGGAAGCGGCCAAAAAGGCCCAATAGCGAGCGCGCTCGTCTCCCACTGCATATGTTCCTCGTCGCAAGGAGGAGAGGTAAGCGCACATCTATGACGTCAGTGAGAGTACTGACGCCCGGCGCTGACGCCTCTCCTCAGTGCTCCAGAGTCATGAGGTCTAGCACCTTGGCTAGTGAGGGGAATCAGGTGCTCGCCCGCACCCGCACACGTCGGTTCTAGTCGCCAACTGCTGAAGGAGCCTGATCATAACAATGGCTAGGTAAAGAAAACAGATTGCATGCCTTGCTTCGTCCTGCTGGAGCTCGCGTCTCGGGCCGGCGCGCTGGCGTCAGGTCATCTTCTTTACAGTATATTTATTTAAAAAAAAAGCACTAAACGTGCATCCCACGCTAGCAGTCACAACTCTTATACGTCTTGCCACAAGGAAAATTGCTTTTGCAGTCATGTAAATAGATTCAGCTATGTAAGCGCAATAGCGTAGACTGATGGAATAGTTGGTACGATATGCGCACCGGTACAAACACGAGGGAGGAAGGGACGATCTACTAACAACTGATAAACCAGAAACGAAAAAAAGCACGAGAAAACCAAACAGCATATTTTATGATGATAGAACAATCTCATGTTCTTTTTTTTATATGGCGATGGAAAGATGGATGCTAACGCATGCCGGACCTGTCTTCGCAATTTCTGGCGCGTCAATGATCTCCTAGTGACCGTATCTTTGTGATACGCCTGTGACAACTACTATGTTGGTCAAACTAGTCGTTGTCTTAACGATAGTGTTAGGAAACACTGCAATAATGTAAAAATGCTGCTCGTAATACCGGGATTCATTGCCGCGATTGTGCTTGTCATCCGCTGGTAGAGAAGTGTGAAGTTGTAGCATATCACAAAGATACGACCACTAGAGAGATCATCGAGGCTTCAAATATTGCGAAGCTAGTTCAGGCATGCCTTCATCATCAGCCTGACTATACCCACTGCAGGGCGAATGCCTCTCCCATATTTCTCCACTTAACCCGGTTCTGTGCTAGCTGCGTCCACTTGACCCCTGCGAACTTCTTAACCTCATCCGCCCACCTAACTTTCTGCCGCCCCCTGCTACGCTTTCCTCCCCTTGGAATCTAGTTTGTCACCCTAAGCGACCATCGGTTATCCTCTCTTCGCACTACATTTCCTGCTCATGCCCATTTCTTCTTAATTTCCACTAGAATGTCGGTAACTTTAGTTATTTCTCTGACCCACTCTGCACGCTTCCTATCTCTTAATGTGACCCCTACCATTTTTCGTTCCATAGCCCTCTGGGTTGTCCTCAACTTAAGTAGAACCCTCTTGGTTAGCCTCCACGTTTCTGCCCCATGCGTTAGCACTCAATCAATCGCTTTATCAGGAAAAGAACACCGGTTTCTTGTATCATCGTTGAATTTACTCCCGCATTCTTGTATTCCCTTGTTATTTTTGTCAGCCAGCTCGGCTCGCTGCGTATGCTCGTATGCCGTAGCCACAAATGGCAGGCGCAGCGAAACCGTGGCAGGAGCTGCCAACTTTGGTCTCTCGTCTCACGTGGGACAGTTATGTCAGAGTCAGCTTGCCAGGAACCTGGTATTCACGTTACCCATATAGGCCACAAAGGCACGTTCATACGGCTTGGTTAAAGCGGGGCTTTATATGTGGGCTGGTAGCCTACGCTATCACGTCATACCCTTAAAGACGGAGCTTAAGTGTCCCCCATATTTAGATGCAATAAAAACTTTTATCACTACTACATAAAATGCCGGTGAGCTTTGATGCGTTCAACGGAACGCGCTCCAACCGATGGCGCTGCCTTCGGCGCCGCTGCCGTCGCTGTGTAAACTGTGCGAGACGGGGGCCGTAGTGTCCGCGGTGTATATATCTCCCCAGGCCAGCGTTGAAACTGCGTTGGATGTTCTGGCTACTGGAATGCCTAGCCGAACTGAAAAGGAGTTGGTTATCATGACTGGGGACTTTAATAAAGACAAGAACTCCGCCTTCGTTCTAGATGCAGAAGAACAGTTTCTACTCGAGTTGAGCAAGCACCAACCTCAAACAACCACACCTTGGGGAAACAGTTTAAACTTGGCTTTGCATAGAGCCTTGGCAGATACAGAGCACGTCATCAGCAGAGTGGAAACCAAGTCCCACTACTTCACTGATAATCGCAGCGTCATCATTGGTATAAAGAATAAAAGCCTAGTCGTTACCTGAACAGTTCGTGTTATCTGTACACTAGAGCTAAACCAAACGCTTAACCACAAGCTACAACCTAAAACGCAGCCATGCAGCCGTTGCTTTCGCAATTCAGCTAGGGTTAACTAGAGCTAAACCACAGCCAACGTTTTTTTCTTCCTGGTTTATCAGAAGTAGCTACTTGTACGAGGCGCTCTGGATAAAACAATCAGTTGTCAGCGCTATGTCTCGTCCTTTCCTCTCTCGTGCGTTGCTTTTTCCCTACAGCTGTGTAAAGACACAAAATAATTACGATGTCTTCAATTGTCAATATTTAATGCAGAATTATCAAAAACAATGATTTGCAATAACGAATGGTCTTAAAACAATTGCCACAATTAAAAAACATATCGCTCGGTTTTAATTTTTGCCGTTTGTTGCGTAGCCTAATACATTGAATAAGTTTGCGAAGTCTCATTTGAAAACCTTTTGAGAAAGAAGTTACGAATGGTCGCGTAAGACGAAATGGCAGAAAAGTGAGTTTTGAGAAAAATAATCGAAAAAAATTGATACAGTTCTATTTCATATAGGAACTTCCAGGAGGGTTAAAATCTGCCACATTCGCAGCTTAGGTTCTTCAGAGTTTTGACCTTACTCCCTTTTGCTCGTGCAGGTGCAAGCTTTCTTGTCTTTCAATTCTTGCGGCATCGATCGAATGACGGGAAAATTTCTTAATGCAAGGTTGTCGCCTGTCAAGCAAGCTTTATAATTACACACGTGATTGAAGTGCGTCAACAAGGGAGTTAAATCTTACAAATACACGAGGCAGCGAACAGGTAGTGTGCAGGTTCTTCAGCTCGCACGGGAACGCTCCAGTGCACACATCCCACGTGGTCCAAATGTCGTGCTCTCCTCTTGTGAGCGTTTTTGCTGTTAAATAAGATAGACATACATGCTTAGAAACAACTATAATTTTGAACTGATAAATTAAGACGCAAACGAAGCAAAACCCGCAAAAGCAGGAAAATATTGTTGCGATATGTACGTGGAAACGGAAACTGTCAGCTTCGGCTTAGCAAAGTGCACAGGGGACTAAAGTACGGCTGTATATTTGGAAAGCTTTTAGTTAAAGGCATATTTTTGGGAATAGTTCAGAAATATGTTTTTTAATTTGATAAAATAAAAATGTGAAAATTTAATTTCTTCAAATAAGTTTTGAAAGTGGCCACATAATTTAAACATTTTTATTGCGCATTTGAATTTTTATCCACGAAGATGGTCTCGCAGTCAGCGCAGTAGTTCGAAACTGGGCAAGTTTCTGGTGCACAGTTTTCGTTGGAGCAATATATCACCCATAGGTAGGTTAGGTTTAGCTTAGGTGTCACTGTTAACAGTGACACATAAGCTAAATCTAACCTATCTATGGCAGCTTTTTTTCTTGCTCGGCTCTGATGATCGTATGTGTATTTTAGCACCAACAGCAGAGGGTATCAAACGAGCGGTGAAAAAATTGCCGACGATTACGTTACTTCGTAATGCGAAATTTGAGCGCAGCTCATCAGCTGTTTCACCTTTTCGATAGACTGAGGCAAATAATTCAAGCAAGACATCTATGTACAATTACAGACAACTTTTAGGAAAGCGGTTCATAGTAGCGAACGGCGGCGGCTATGCGTTTCGGCGCGGGCGGTGCCCACATCGGGATCCTGCACCACCGATCCGGCGCTCTGATTGCCGCCGCACAGGGGTGGCATTGGAGGAGGAGCGAAGAG
This sequence comes from Amblyomma maculatum, assembly GCF_055883805.1. NCBI lineage: Eukaryota > Metazoa > Arthropoda > Arachnida > Ixodida > Ixodidae > Amblyomma > Amblyomma maculatum. The sequence goes on from NC_139344.1 coordinate 423,836,621, forward strand.
AGCAATTAAGTTATCGGGAGGTCGCAGGAGGCGGCGCTTGGGCCCATAGGAACGTTGCGCCGGCAGCGGCTAACGGATGCCGCTGAAACCGCTAGCCAGTCGAGCAACGTGGCTCTGCGTTTCGGCACCGTGATCCGCTAAAGCCGAGCCGGCGCTTAGGCAGCCGGAGAATCTGATTCGATCTGATTTATTTAGAGGAAGGGAAAGGCGCGGTAACTGTCTCACTTGTTTTCTGTGGACACCGCAACCGCGCCCTAAGGGAAGGGAGGAAGGTGGGAGTGAAAGTGGAAAGAGAGAAAGAGGAGCCGTAGTGGAGGGCTACGGAGTAATTTCGACCACCTGGGGATCTTTAACGTGCGCTGACATCGCACAGCACACGAACGCCTCTTCGTTTCGCCTCCATCGAAACGCAGCCGCCGAGGTCGGGTTCGAACCCGGGTACTCCGGCACAGTAGTCGGGCGTCTTGCCACTGCACCACCCCCGCGGGGCAGGCAACCGGAGAACACCGTCGCCGCCACGCAGGAAGAGAGAGAGAGAGGGGGGGGGGGGGGGTTACACGCAGCGGCGAACGGTGGAGGCATGAGCGCGCGCAGCAACTGGAGAACCCAAGGGACGAGGGGGGAAGCGGAGGGGAGTGCGAGGGTACACGCTGCTGCGGAGCTGTTTACAAGGGACAACGGCGATGCCAACGGTGGCGGCGACGACGACGCGAAACGCAAAAACGGGCGCTAATGCGCTGCGCTCTAAAAGGGCAAGCAGACATTCACGGTCCGGTGGACTGCTCGCCTTACCGTCAGGGGCGTTTTCAGGGCTTCTTGTGATGGTTTACCACCGGAATGCGTTTATTTGGTTGAATGTTTAGTTGATTAGTGCGAACGGTTAGTTGTTAGTCCGAAATACAGGAAGCAGGTACTCTCAAAGTGGTCGCATGGATGGCGAAGCCGTAAGCGCGGGACGCCAAATGCAAACTATATCGGCACAACGCTAGAGGTAGAAAAACTCGTTCTAGTTTCGGTTTTAACCAATTCAGCAGTCCTGGCGACTGAAGGAAACTGATGTTTATCAAAGAATGACTCGCTGTTCACGCACGCGGCGTATGAAGTTACAGTGGTGACTTAGTTGTCTAAATCGCTGTCAGCGGGAAGTACACCTTTTTGCCGGTGGTGGTTCCAATCGCGCTCGAAGCCGAAGTCTGTAATGTTTCAATAAGCTTTCCCGCTATGGAATGAATTTGCGCTATAGCGTCTTAAATGCTGGACAATGAGCTTCTTATGGTAGTTTACTCCCTTCAACGATGCCACAGAGCGCCGGATCCGTGCTCTGTGCATGCAACTATTTTGTTTCCAGAGCGCGCAATAATCAATTTGTCATTCGCGTGTAACCTCGATCACTGTCATGAATAAGGATCGGCAGGTGGCTCCCTCGTGAGTGCTTTTTGTGTTCAACGTCACTGCAACATTTCCCAAAATTTTTGGCAATTGTTCCCTCATCGACGTCGCACTGCGGCAGCAAGGCAGATTCTGCGTGCTTCCTGTTCTGCATGTACTCGACATTTTCGCATGTTCTCCCGGTAGCATCGTGGGAAAAAGAAAGCTGGACAGCACTGCTTCTTGTCTTTTTAGACGCCAACGAGGTGAGGAAGCCGGGAGTGCCTTTCTATTGCTTTCTCACTGCCACCAGCCCTGTGAGAAGGGACACCAGAAGCTATTTCTTGACTTAGGTTGCACCTTTTCCTGGCAGTGTTCTCTTTCTCAAGGGAACAGCTTTCCGTGTAAAATAAAAGAAGTATAACACCTGGACAGCTCAGTGAGCCAAGAATGTCGAAGACGGAAGAGCAAAGAAGACCTAAACTTCGTGAAAAGGAGCTTTGAACACAAGTTAACCTAGCTCTATGTGGATATTTTCTTTCTTTTCGTTCCCCTTTATTCAAGTGATTTGGTTACAGAACTGCCGTTGGACCCGCGATAAAAGGCAGAATCGTGCCTGAGAGGGCGTGTCCTCCTTGGCTGCAGCGCACATAAAACACAGTAACGTATATACACAGTGAAAGTACTACACTGATGTTTCATCAAACGACTAAAGTGCGAATAAGACATAAATGCAGTTTGTTTAGACAACAGGTTGTTAACAGACTTATATATTTTAAAGCAAAAGTAAAAAGAATACAGATAAATGCGCAGCTTCCATGAAAGCAAGTAACCGTGTTGATAGGAACAAAGCAAAACCAGCCCTCAAAGCCTTCGGCCCTCTTTTAGAAGGAATTCCCGTGGCATACGTCACAGTCACGGCATCGTAGCAGTAACTAGTTGTTTAACTAGTTCAAGATATTCCTTTAGAAAATCTGACATTAAAAAATTCATTTTTGATCGCCGTATGTCACCCGGGAACACGGCTTTGGTATTAAACTTTTCCGCAGATATATGGACCAGTCTTCGCACAATATATATATTTTTAAATATGTTGCTTGTGCGTAGTGTCGCGATATCTCCAGGGCTAGTGTGTACGCTAATAATTGATGGACATCATTTTATTGCTTTTAAAATGAGACAGAGCATCTAGTGGTAGCTCAAATTCTCGATTGCTGGCACCGCTCGCGTTTTAAAGAAAAAAAAAAGACAGTCTTATTTGATATTGGTTGTCGTGGACCATACTAAAACAGTAACAAAACCGGGAATGTTAAAAGGGCATTGTAAATTTGCCTTTTCATATCAGATGAGAAATGATAACTTATTTATTTTAACATTTCAAGACTACGCCAGAGGTCACGCCGGAGTGTATCAACGTGAGGCGTCTATGAAATATTTTCATTCAATACATAGTCCCCAAAATTTAACAGGTGATCATTGTTCGATGGGACTGTTCCGATATTTTAAACTCAGGTTCGTAGGTGGATGGGTTCCTCTCAGCCGGGAGTGCAAATATACTGTTTTACCGGTGTTTAATAAAGGTCTATTCGACTAAAGCGACAAATCTAACCCGGTCAACCATTTGTTAGCATGATGAAGCATCTCTGCTACGTAGGTGCCTGAGAAGCACACATTTGTGTCGTCTTATATAAAATTAACTTTGTATTTTTTTTTTGTACAAGTGAAGAACACATTTGAAACGTTTCGCCTGCGCACACTAGCGCGATCCTGAGGTACAGAAATATTTGGAAAGCAAGGCGAAGTGAATATGTCTTTTCGTGCTGGCTTTGATGCTCTGCAAGCGAAATGAGTTACGATATGCACTCTCTAATATTTTAATGTTGCAGCATGGAAAGGCCCCGCTCTTCCGAAAATCCGGCATTGACGTTATGGCCGTTTCTAGCGAACAATGGCGAACAGGCATCTGCCAGATGGTATTTGGGAGGCGAGGTATGATCGAGCACTGATTAGTCAGCGGGTTTTGTGACGTCATGAGACCACGTGACGTGGCCGAGCTGGCAGGAGCTGCTTACCTAGGCAGTTCCTCTCGAATGAGAACCGAGCCAAAGTAGTATTGGGTCCCTAGTCAGACAAGCTATGCCTATAAACACAGAAACGTTTGCCAGGTTTAGTTAATAAAGTTGAACTTTATATCGATGTCGTGGGGTCATTTATCAAATGTGGTGTCTTACGACTCCACGCTAATGAATGTGTGCAAAATCAGAGGGGCGCTAATTAAGGGATTAATGATTATGCGCATGATGACAATGCGCATGTATACGAAAGAGTAGCCGCAAGAACCCCAGGTGGTCGAAATTTTCGGAGTCCTCCACTACGGCGTCTCTCATAGCCGGGACCGCTTTGGGACGTTAAACCGCACAAACCAAACCAAGCAAGAGATGCCGGCAGACGGGAGCCATTAATGCTGCATTGTCATGCCCTTACAGGCGGAGCTTAAGTGCCGTCCAAATTAAAAACAATAATAACTTCAGGTTGTTCAACTCGGTATCTTATAGAACAATGGAAATTGTTTGCCTGATGAAATCAATCACGAAATAGCTACATCGTCTCTGCCAATGTTTTTAAGTGCCGAATACTGGTTCAACGCGACGATCTGAAGATATCTTATATTGCTTTGGAAGGACTAGCCGAGTTAACGGAGGGGGAGATTAATTTTCCATCGCCTTATCTAATTGTCTAGTTGCATCAACAATTATCCAGATATGACAGACCAACCCTTAGGCCTTGCTGGCTTTTTTACTGGAGAACAAAATTTGGTGCCCCTTGAGGCAATGACGAGATAGGAAAAACAAAATATGATTTTCTTTCAAACAGACGTCCAATTTCGCAGTCACCAAGCTATTGAGCCGCTACATATGCACCGCTCCGAGGCGCCAAGCCCATCCGGAGTGGAATATAATAAAAAAAAAAAAGAATTGAGGTTGGGCATAAAGCAAATATCTGTTCCCGAGCAATTACCGTGCTTCTGAAACTCCGCCTGTGAACTTCGTAAACTGTTCTTTCACAAAAATAGCGCGCTAGATATAAAATGTACATTTAAGAGTTAAAAAATAATCAGGATTATACAAAGCTAATTCAAATATTATACAATATTGGGAAAAAAAGGCCATAGGTTGAGACGGCAAGGTCGTGACGGCAAGGCCAGCGATGTCTTGTCCAGCATTTTAATCCGATGACCAACCCAGGAGCGTGCCGTAGCCGGCCCCGCGGGACGATGACGATGGCATTTACAAATGAAAGAAGAAGATCATGGCATGTACAAATGAATGAAGATCAACGGAAGGCTCATAATATGAACTTTGCAGTGTTGATAGAAATGATAATGAGATATCAAAAACAATATGGGCTGTGCGCAGTAGGCGGTGATCGTTTACGCCACAAGCACTCATGCTGATCTCTTTCATTGCTCACACAACAAGGTGAATAATTTGGCTCACGGTATACAAGCGAGCGTGCGGCGGCATTAACAGCTTGCCCTGCGCAGCGCGCACAGCCATCAGGCGAGCATATTCGAGGACAAAGGCACACAAGTGAAGCAGAGTGTCATTACTTGAAGGCCAAGGGGCTTTTAAGGAACCTAAGCGTAGACATGCCTCAGTAAGCGCTGCAAAATATTTGGGTGTGGATAGTTTTAGGCGTAGAAGATATTTTATTACCCATGTACGAGCCCGTTTTGTCCTTTGCCCCTCTCAAGTTCTTTTTCGGCAGAGCGGCTGACAATTTCTCACAGTCGTTTGAGGGCGAGACATCACTGATGATGTCGCCGAAAGTTCTTGAAACAACATAAGTAAAAAAAAGCTTGAGGAATACGATCAGTGTGATCACTTCATCCTGTTTGTTTTCACTCCCAGACACCATAGAATATGTAGATATGTAGGCTGGGTCGCTGAAGTTTATTTGGTATTTATGCGATCAAGAAGCGCGAAAAGCCGAAGCAAGTATCAATAATAATAAAAGGTCTCAGCGGCAAACTGTGCGATAAGGTGTGTACGCGCTATGAGCAGTCAGGTGCAGCTGTACTCTGCAGAGCTGTTACGGAATCGAAATACAGCAGTAGAAATGCCAAACAGGAGAGCGTGAGAAACCTTGCATCCATTTGAAAGCTGGTCGGTACCCGGCGGCTTTGGGCATCGAAACGTATACCTCTCTAATGCGAGGGGAATGCTCTACTACAACGTCACTGCTTCGGTAAAAAAAATGGGGGAGGGGAATAGGCTCAAAGTGAATGTAAGTGCTCTGGAGGCAGTGCGAATCAGTGAAGCGCAGGCGCTACGGTTTTTTCAAATAACCTAATTTTTAGGTGGAAAGCCTTATATTTCCCACTACGTGAAAAGGGCGCATTTTGTTGGTGTGCTTGAGAGGCGGCCCTAACCTACGTCATCGAATGTACTCATGGCGCAACCCCTATGACGTCTTAATGCCGTAACAGAGCCATCTGCGACCGAGAGAGCTGCCCCTTCAGGCGACGTTGTACATGCGGTACATCTATATACCTACGTGTTTCTCAGTAGCGGACCTCCATGGTGGCGGCAGTTTTCCTGACGTTTCTTTTAAAAGTGTGGCGCAGCCGCTCGTATACAGTAATGTGGAGTGCCATACAAATTACCATTGCTTATAGCATAGATCTGCTAGTCAGATCGGAGGTTAACTCGCGACGTGGGTTCGAATCGACGATTTATTGATATATTTAGCTCGGGTTATATGCCGTCCCTGGGTTTAATGTATAAACTGTGATGCAACCTTTCGTCGTACAGAGTTTCGCGTGTTGTCATGCGATTTCTCGGTGCATGCGCCTACTATAATCAAGTTTAGCGGGCGACAAGGATTCGAAGCGATGAAATATGTATAATGGGTGAAACGTTTAGATCCCAGGGGGTTTGCTTCTGTGCCACACCGTGTGACTCATAAATCAATTCCCAATGTTCCAAATTTCATGAAAGTAAGAAGAGTTTTTGTCCCACCCTCTCCTTATGAAAATGAACTCTAAGGGAACTCCCCTGCATGGCGTAGAAGCAGACATTCCGAGCTCTGAATTCTCGGACTGAAGACCTAAAATGCAGATACAGCCTCTGTCAAAAGATTAGAGTGATTTTCGATCCAGGACGATGCATAAAGGACACACACACACACACACACACACACACACACACACACACACACACACACACACACACACACACACACACACACACACACACACACACACACACACACACACACACACACACACACACACACACACACACACACACACACACACACACACACACACACACACACACACACACACACACACACACACACACACACACACACACACACACACACACACACACACACACACACACACACACACGCACGCACGCACACGCACACGCACGTACACTCACACGCGCACACACACACGCACACACACACGCACACGCGCACACACACGCACGCACACACACACACGCACGTCGAATACACCCCGCCGGGGTGGCGCAGTGGTTACGGCGCTCGACTACTGTTCCCAAGGACGCGGGATCGAATCCCGGCCTCGGCGGCCCCTTTTCGATGGAGGCGAAAAGCAGAGTGCCCGTGTGCTGTGCGATGTCAGTGCACGTTAAAGAACCCCAGGTGGTCGAAATTTCCGGAGTCCTTTACTACGGCGTCTCTCATAGCCTGAGTCGCTTTGGGACGTTAAACCCCACAAACCAACCAACCAACCAACGTCGAATACAATGCCACCTGCAAGAACTGGTACTACATGTAGTCGAAAACATTTCCCCCGCCTGGTTTTCGCGTTCACATACAACGGTTTTAAGTGCATATAGCGATGCTTTTTGAGAACAATACCCAGACCTTCTCCAATGCGAGGCTCCGGCTAAACTATAAACCGCTTCGATTTTAAAAACGAAGTTGCAGATAGTATAAACAGGGACTGTCAGCCATGCCGATGAGAAGTAGATTTAGGATTTTTGGCGAAAAAATTGACTACGTCTTAGCTAGGCTAAGCCCAGCCATGCAAGCGGAAGATGTTTTATGCCGAAGTAAGTGTACCAGGTGTGTAAAGAAGAAGATGGGTGAAAAAAAAAAAAAAACAGTGAAAAAAGTAGAAGAAGCGTGCAGCAGAAGAGGAAGCACTTCAAAGAAATAATTACCTGCAGGTTAAGCCCCCCCCCCCCCCCTTGTCTCTAGCAGTATCACTATCGTTTCGTACTAGCGTCAAGGGATTTGAATTGGGAATCAATATGCAGGATTCGTGATGATTACATAATTGCCACTGATAGGCTGAATTCCTGACTCTTCTAAATTCTTCGAGGAATGTTTCCACCAAAATAATATGCCATTTCACTTTAAATGCTCTTCTGTTGTTTTTCATCAATGAATTTTTCAGAATTCTCGATCGGCGCTATGATCTTTGTCGTAATCGCCTGTGGACATTTCCATGTATATGCCACTATACCTGGGACCACCTCATATGTGGGTATGTGTCAGTTTTAAAACGTCAATAATAATAATAATAATAATAATAATAATAATAATAATAATAATAATAATAATAATAATAATAATAATAATAATAATAATAATAATAATAATAATAATAATAATAATAATAATAATAATAATAATAATAAAAAAGAACAAGAAGAAGAAGAGTCGAGCGTCACCGGATGGTCGCTCCGCACGTACACGTGCGTGTGCATGGCTGGTTTCTCGAAGGTGTTTGCTCGCTCCTGCTAGGAGAGTCGAGCTTTTGCTTTAAAACTTTGCAGGAAACAATTTCGTGCATCATATAATTGCTATAGATTAAGGCTGTGGTTGAGTGATCATCTTTAGGTGGCCTTTTACTTGAGCACTTTCTTCCGGGGTCAGGTTAGCGCTTACGCTCAAATCTCTACGAAATAATGTCGGCAATTGCAGAGGCAGCAAGGAGGGAGAAGCGAGTCCACAATAGAAGACCACAAGGCAGCGACAAAATCGATCTTCTTGCAGGCATTATCGACTCAGTGGGCTCTGCTCTTCCGTTTGTGCTTGGTACAGAGAACAAAGAATGACGCCCAGCAATCTTCTGCAACAAGAACCGCGGAATAAGTCCGAGCGTACGCTGTCGTACACGCTTCTGCACAATAGAGACTAATGAGAAATCGTTAGGGAGACTCGGGTCAAGCACCACCCACACCCGTCTACGGGCAACTGAATGCTATGTGACGGCCTGTCGGGGCTTGTTAGTTGAGCGAGCTTCTAGGAATTAGTGCGTGGCTGGTTACAATTACACGACTGTGTCTTCTGCCAGGGCGGCAAGAAGGGCGCGACGTAGGCTTGTCCGAAAGGTGATAGCTGAAAGCTTTTGCAAAATGTACTCAGGGCAAAACGCTTGTCTACAATGTCCGAACAGCTTTGTCTGCACTAGAATTAGGAGTGGCCGCAAAAACGTCAGCTACCAGAAACGCAGAAAAAAAAAAAATGCTATCCCTTGAGCCCGTTTCGATCCACGTGTCATATGGCTAGATCATCAAGTATGAAGACCAGAACACGCAACGCATTCATTCTAGATGATTCGTTTAGAAAATTCAACTTAAAAACAGAATTAAAAAATCTTAATTTCGTATCGTACTGATTACTTACTAGACAAGAATTTAGACCTCTTGACAAGGTTGGACGATATGAAAATAAACATTAAGCTTGCTAAAGAAACATATGTTTTGTTTTAGGCAGCTAAGAATAGAAAATAGATGCAAAAGATCAAACCACGCAGAAAGATAGAAAATGGGCAGGCCCATGCTCCTGACTTCTCCTTGGGGAAGTGATCTGATTACGTACACAGAAACTCTTCCTTCGTGTAAGTTGACGTCTGTAGACCCCATACGCCGAGCTTCGCGAAATCCGCCGTCTACCTCGAGCCTGCATTGCGAGAGCGTCATCGTCACTCGCCTAGCTACACCCGTTGCAGGAAGACCGGGGCCATTATGGCAATCTCCTGTGCCACCCTGTCACTGTGCATTTTTTAATTAAATCTAGGCCTTGACTATCTGCCAACAACTGCCATCCCCCCCCCCCCCCCCCCCCCCCCCCCCCCTGTGCATCTTTTCTCCGGAATTAAGCACATTAGCGGGACGAATCATAGGTTGGCCGTTTTTTATAGTACATTTTTCTTATGCTCTTTGCAATTCACATTTGCATGCAGACAAAGTAAGAAACATGCCATTATGACTGTGCCATGTAAGTGTGGGGTTAAGAACCCCTTGACATTGAAATTAGTTCGGAGACCAGAGCTTAGATGTCTTTCATAGCCCATGGGCAGCTCGACATGTTAAACCCCGTTAATCCGCTTGTTCCCTAATGGAGCAAACAGAGCTGGGCGGCTGCTACAGCTGCACTTTTATTCGGCGATGTCCTTACAAATGACTCAGAAAATATAGGTAGGCCGGACAACTGATAAACTAGAACTAAATGAAAGTACTTTTAAACATTTCCCGAATATCAAATCGCGGAAAACTCCCGCATTTCTCTCTTCCACAGAGTTTATCAAAACAGAATTTTACGTACACACTCATTATATCACGGCAACACTGTTTATTGCTTCGCGGCGAGACACTAATCAGAAAGTTAGCATACCATACCTTAACGCCATCATCGGTTCTCACTTTTTCTCAAAACAAGCGAGGACTGGAACACGTTTTATCTCCTTTATTAGAACTTGAAAATGCTTTGCTTTGATGCATTTTGAGTGCTTGTTTTTCTTCAACATTTTTTGTTTGCGTTCTTATTACGCTAGCAAGGAGTTAAAAAAAAAAAGTTTAGTCGGTTTGTTTGGTTTGTGGGGTTTCACGTCCCAAAGCGGCTCAGGCTATGAGAGACGCCATAGTGGAGGACGCCGGAAATTTTGACCACCTGGGGTTCTTTAACGTGCGCTGACATCGCGCAGCGTACGGGCGCCTTGCTTTTCGCCTCCACCGAAAAGCGGTCGCCGAGGCCGCTTCTCGATGGAGGCCTAGGACACTTGTGGGAGGCCGCTTTTCGGTGGAGGCCTAGGACACTTGTGGGAGGCCTAGGAGGCCTAGCAACAGTTCTTTCGATGGAGGCGAAAGAACTGTTGAAAAAGAAAGGCGAGAAAAGTGTTGAAGTGCTTATTCATTAGATACGCAAGCTTACAATAATGCATTTCGGTTTTCCGAGCCTATCATCATCAGTTTTAACTCCATGTTTTGCTTTTTTCTCCTTTGTAATATTTATTCTTGCGAGTTATTTGTTATACTTTGCATTGTATTGAACCCTTTCCTCTCTGGTGTATTTCGTACTCGGAAGGTAACGTAGCTGAAATATGAAACTCAATCGCATCTCTTGCAGCCCAGTTTGGTATTACGTTGCCTTGCCTGAAATCCTAGCTCTCTTATTTCTATGCACTCTACCATAATTTGTGAAGATGGCTATGACCGCTGTGTGTACGCTACAGACGTTTCCTATAGTCCCGAATATATTTCCTTAATTTCGCTTTTTTTGCGAGAGTCACAACATAAGACGCTGTAGGATCATGCTTTCGTTGAGAAGGAATTTCGCCAACTCGCTATGCTGCAATGCACGGACTCAAGGAAGAGACGGAAAAGCTGTACTGGCTTCCAGCTATAGCGTGTTAATGCAATAGCGTAAGAGTCTACATTAGCAGAAAAGCTCGGTGGTGTCAGCAAATTATCTGAATGCTCGAGAGCTTGATGACGCCACAAGGTCGAGTGCTTGCTGGCCGTCGGGGAATATGACTTCATGAAAGCACGTGACATGGCCGAAGCTAAGTTTCGAAGATGGTCCTGTTGCTTGCACTAAGGGTGCGCCTTTAGTATGGTGACTTGGAGGTTTCTTGCACCAGAAGGGCCCCGTTCCAGACGATATAAGACGACGGCTTTTGACTACGGGAAGCGGCGAGAGTAGCAGAAGGTTTAGGCACAGTAGATTTACAACATTTACAGCATATTAGGCTTAGATACTAACATGATGGAAAATACTAACCGGAAAGTCTTCCCTTCTCGGCATAGCGTATTATGTGCAGAGAACCAGAATCTAAACCTAGCCCGGAACAACGTATCTTATGAAGGATACCTTTGCTGGGTAGCCTTCATAGGGTTGGTCCTTGCTTCGAGCGTGCAACCCCCTTTTCAACTTTATCACCGCTGACCACTTTCTTCCAGGACATAGACATTAACAAAAATCACAAAATAGTTACAAAATCACAAAATAGTTACAAGATAGAAAAGGCAAGCGGCCCGCCGAACTACGTACCTCGTCCGACAGCTTTGGCCATGTACAGGTGTCACCCGTTAATAATTAGGGGGCATTATTAACGATGCGCCCTTAACGGTGCGCACACTCCCAGACACCCTTAGAGTGAGTGGGGGTAGCTGTTCCGCTCGCAAAGGAGATGCCCTCGACCTGCGTGGTAAGCTCAGCCGGAATTAAACTACCTTGTAGTGACAGAAGGGGGTGGCCGTTTGGTGCCCAGCTGTCGCCGGTTCAAGCCAGAGTAAGGTTCGGAGTCAGAATTGTAACAAACAAAAAACAATTTATGCACAGCAAGAGACGATACAAAGGAATACACAAACACTAAAATTGCACAGAAGAGAGGTTCACAAAATACAAACGCTAAGCATGCAATTACAGAGGTATTCAATAATACAAAGGATTTACAACAGCTCAAACACGAGGGAGTTACATAAACAAAAACCAAATTGTTCACCGGGCACTGTTGCAGTCCGACGACTCAAGAGTCACGATGTGGCCGCCATACGAGACGAGCGCCGCTCCTTTGCAGGTCCGTGGGCTTGCCAGCAGCGGGTGATCCCCGGGAGTCCAGTCGAAGCACTGGCGAACACGCCGAAACCACTGACTGACTGACTGACTGGCTGGCTGACCCAACAAGCGGCGCGGTCCCTTTAAATAGGGCGCGCCGCGTCTGTTTGTTAGCACGCGTCAAAGCTAGCGCGCACACAGACTTAGCTTCTCTGGTTATAGCGCTCTCTCCTCCTCCAGTCGAGCCGCGCGTCGTCATTGGCTAGGTCCCATAGAAGATTCTCGAATTTTCTAGCGTATTCCAGACCGATGAGTCCGCGTCATCGCCGGGCGATGAGAAAGAGGGCGACGGCGACGCGTACAAGGCTACGCGCTCTCTCACACGGGGAAGGAGGTTTTTCTCGAAGCTTTCCACGCGACGCCGCGCGGGCCTCGCGCCGTGCCGGCTTGATGAAAATGGTCGCCGATTTCGTGACAACAGGAAACCTTCTGGCTGAATCATGTGACGAGGAAAAACAATAGAAGTGGTAAATTATATGCATAACATTGTTTAAGTGGTCAATGCAGGGTCATGACTCCCATGTGGGTGTGATTTCCCCTGCCCAGCTGGCTAGAAGTGTTTGCGTCTTCCTGCCAAGTACGACTATTAAATCATTCCATGCTGAGCTGGTATCTGTGGCCGAGTGGTCTAAGACTGCCGCTGTCGGACTGCAAGAAAAAAAAACTACAAGGAGACCAACGTCCCTGTTTGTCAGGTGTCGCATGCACTGTACCAGATAGCGCCTTGCCGTGTAGCTGGGTCCTGCGACCCAGCTTCTTCTTCCCCAAAATAAAACCAAAAGTTTTGAAAGCAGTTTTAAAATTTCACAGTGTGACTATTATCTTTCTGTGCGCCGAACAATCAAATTATGAAAGTATGAAATCCATTACAAAGGCGTAGTACAGTAAAAACACTGCGTAAGGCAGGAGGTGCGAGTCGGGAGCGCAACCCTTAGTAACATGATTTTTTCTCTTTGGGACAGTGCAAACAGAGGCTGCAGCTAGTTAAAAATCTAGGAGATTGAGTACGTGACTGGAAAACATGTGCTGGCAGGTAGCAGCTGACAGCTGCGCTCGTCACGTGACGAGGCCGAGGATGGTGGCGACCACGGCTGCAGCTGGCAATTATGCTTGGTTGTGTGCAGATGTGTCTAGACAATGAGTATCAGGTCTGAATAGAGCCATAAACAACGCCACCTGTCGCAACCGTAGGGTAAAAACAGCCGGAACGTAATTGTTTGGATCCACGAGGTATATTATAAGTGGTAAGAAATACAGTTCAGTTCAGTTCAGTTCAGTCCTTCAGTCGTGTCCGACTCTTCGTGATCGTATGGACCATATCACGCCGCGCTTTCCGGTCCCTCACTATCTTCTTAACATCACATAACTTCATCTGCAGCGCCTCGAGGATGCCATCTAACCATTGCATTCACTGCCTACCCCTTCTCTGGTGACCCTCAACCTTTCCCAACATCAAATCTTTCTCCAGCGACTCCTCTCTTCTCATCAGATGACCAAAGTAGCTGAGCTTTAACTTTAGTATTTGACCCTCCAATGAGCAGTCAGGGTTTATGGTCGACAATATCGACTGATTTGATCTTCTGGCCGTCCAAGGAACTCTCAAGAGTCTCTGCCAGCCCCACAATTCAAACGCATCAATTCTTCGGCTGTCAGCCTTCTTCACAGTCCAACTCTCGCATACATACATCACAACTGGAAAGACCATAGCACGAGTTATACGGATCTTGGTTGGCAGACTAATGTCTCTGCTCTTTACTAGGTGGTCAAGGCTAGCCACGGCTCTCTTTCCCAGAAGCAGGCATCTCCTAATTTCATGGCAGCAGTCTCCTTCCGGGGTAACCTTGCAGCCCAAGAAAATTTGTCACAGCATCCACTTCTTGTCTCTTGATGCTCCAAGACTTGATGGGGCAAGACGCCATGATCTTTGTCTTTTTAATGTTCAGCTTAAGGCCAAACTTCTCACTCTCTTCTTGTACGCGCATCAGAAGTCTTTTGAGTTCCACTTCACTTTCTCCCTATAAAGTGGTATTATCCGCATATCTAAGGTTGTTTATACGTTTCCCAGCAATCTTCGGTCCAGCTAAAGACTCGTCCAGACCGGCCTTCCTCATGATGTACACAACATATAGGATAAATAGGCAGGGCGACAGTATGCAGCCTTGTCTCACTCCTTTCTCAATCGGAAACCAATCAGTAAGACCATGCTCAGTTCTGACTGTGGCCTCTTGCCCTTCATACAGGTTTCTGAGGAGACAGATGAGGTGAATTGGAACTCCCATCTCTTGGAGAGCTTGCCACAATCTGCTGTGATCTACGCAGTCAAACGCTTTCGCATAATCAATAAAGCAGAAGTAGGTGGGTTTCTGGAACTCTCTTGCGTTTTCCCTGATCCAGAAAAGGTGGGCAATCTGGTCCCTAGTTCCTCTGTCCTTGCGAAACCCAGCTTGCACGTCCGGAAGATCCCGATCCACATACTGCTGCAGCATACATTGGAGGATTTTCGGCATCACCTTGCTAGCATGCGAAATAAGCGCGATCGTGCGGTAGTTGGAACAATCTTTGGCACTGCCTTTTTTCGGAATGCGGATGTAAACTGGCCTCCTCCAATCCTGTGGCCGCTGCAGGGTTGTCCAAATTTGCTGACATAATGTATACAGAACGTTAACAGCGTCGTCATGGTTATTGGTTTGAAGCAACTCAGCTGGAATGCCATCAATTCCGCTAGCTTTGTTCTTAGCAAGGCTGGCTAAGGCCCATTCAACTTCACTCTTCAGGAGGCCCGGCTTGGGATCAGTAATCACAACCATCTTATTTTCGGTTTGCACCTCCGGGTCCTTCTTTCAGAGTTCTTCTGTGTATTCCTGCCACCTCTTCTTTATCTCAGAGGCTTCAGTAAGGTCCTTGCCTCGTTTGTCCTTTATCATGCCCAGCTTAGCACAGAAGCTTCCTTTGATATCTGTGATTGCCTTATACAGAGCTCTTGTGTTCCTCAATTCGCTGTTGTCCTCAACTGCTTGGCACTGTATGTTCAGGAAGGTATTCTTATCTCTTCTTGCTATTTTCTGAAAATCCGAAATTGAGAACTTTGTATCTTTCTCTTCCCCCCATAACTTTTGCCATCCTCCTTTCCTCAGCTATTTGCAAAGCCTCTTCAGAAACACAGTTTGCTTTCTTGCATTTCTTTTGCTTTGGAACTACCTTTCTAGCAACTTCTTGTATTATATCACGAAAATCAGTCCACATCTCTTCAGGCTCTTTGTCTTCTAGATCTAATTCTTGAAATCGATTCCTCACTTCCACAGCATATTGCCGCAATGTTAACGTACTGGCGCCGCCATGTGGCGAGCTCGGGAGACTGGCACGCGCTCGTCTTCTTCGCTCTCGGTGCTCGCCCGCCAGTTGGTTCCGTGCCTGATCTTGCCGGTGCTTTTACTTAGCCATAAGTAAACCTGCTGAACCAGTTTCACTGGCTTCTGTGACATTTTTGGTGGAGGTGCTGGGTAGATACCATGTACGAAGAGCCTCTGGCTGCCCCCTACGCCCATCTACACACCGTGGACACGACACCTGTGCACAAGGCGAGCCGTCGCTTGAGAGGCTTAGCACCCGAGTGTGGTCCTCTTGTTTCCCCACCGCGAATCACGATGACTACAGCGGCAATTCAGACCACCACTCAGCTTCCCGTGAGTGCCCAGCAGCTGATCTGCCATACTCCACGTATGCCCACCCCGTTTCATGGCGACAAGTTCGAAGACGTTGAGGACTGGCTGACCTGCTACGATCGGGTCGCTGTGTTTAATGCGTGGGACGAGGAGCGAAAATTGCAGAATGTTTATTTCGCGCTAGAAGACGCCGCCAAGATGTGGTTCGAAAACCATGAGGCTACCATTTCCACCTGGCAGGATTTCCGGCGGCAGCTGCTCGCAACATTCGGAAACGATACAAGAAAAGAGATGGCCGAACTCGCTCTACAGTCCCGAGCCCAGCGGCCTAATGAAAGCGTCGCCATGTTTGTGGAAGAAATGACTCGCCTTTTCAACCGGGCGGACCCGTCCATGTCGGAGGTAAAGAAGGTGCGCTACCTTATGCAAGGCGTCAAGGAGCAGCTGTTCGTTGGCCTTGTACGTGACCCTCCACGTACTGTTGCTGATTTTACGAAAGAAGCAACAAGCATCGAGTGTGCCTTGAATCAGCGATTTGTACATTTTGAACGCTCTGCGAACATCGCTGCCGTAGACTTCCGCTTGCCAATGGCCGGAAACGACAGGCAAGCCCTTCGCGAACTTATCCGAAGCATCGTGCGCGAAGAGCTGCAAAAGCTGCCCTCTCTCGAACAACATCCACGTGTTGGGGGCATCTCGGATATTGTGCGCGAAGAGCTCCGCCAAGCAGTACCATCAGTACCGTCGCCCCAGTCGCCTGCGCCACAGATCATGACGTACAGCGACGTGTTGCGTACCCCGGCGCCTGAACCGTTGGCCCCCTGCAACCCTGCTCCCCCCGCTCGTCCTCCACCCCAATATCCAGTTTCGACTGGTGTGCCTGAAGCTCGGCCACCCCTTCGCAAAGCACACGCGTGGCGCACACCGAACAATCTGCCTTTGTGCTTTCACTGAGGCGAAGCCGGTCACGTTCTGCGCCACTGCCCGTACCGTCGGATGGGCTTGCGCGGATTTTCCCCGGATGCCCCTCGGCCGCGCTATGGCGAACGACCTCGGGACATCGACCAATACCTCAGCGACCACGTCCCACCTGCGTCCTTCCAGCGACGCCAGTCCAGGTCACCACCGCCGAGACAGGTTTCCACCAGCCGCCGTTCTTTCCTCAGGCAGTCCCCAAGTCCGCACCGTGAAAACTGAAGACGGCGACCCTCGGGGGTAGGGCCGCCGTCGGTGGACACTACGACCAACATCCTCCGCTCACCGATTCGATCACACAGACCGACCTCCGACCCTTCGCTCCGACGAACAGTCCGACCACTTTTCGACGATCGCCGAAGCTTTCCTCCGACGCCCCCAATCGACGCACCGCACGACCAACGAGTCCGACGACCTCCCGACGATCACAGGAGGTTACCTTCGACGCCGTAATTCGACGCAACGAACGACCCGTCAGCCCGACGATCCCTGACACGCCGCACTTTGTCGACGGTGAGCTACCATCCGCCGAGATACCGATCGTCGTTGATAACCACAACACGACTGCCCTTGTAGATACTGGAGCTGATTTTTGCGTTATGAGTCATGGCCTTGCTACCATTCTGCGAAAAGTCCTGACTCCTTGGCACGGAGCCCCGATAAGGACAGCTGGAGGGCATGTGGTAACGCCGCTCGGAGTGTGCACCGCTCGCGTTGAGATTCACCACGTAACTTTCTCGTGTTGCTTTGTTGTGCTAGCAGAGTGCTCCAAGGACCTGATTCTCGGCCTTGATTTTCTTAGAGAAAACGACGCAATCATCGACCTTCGTGACTTCATGGTGACTTTCTCCACTCACCGCGCAATTTCCGACGAGTACAGACAGCACAGCGACGACTACACAGACAGGCCAATTTTCCGAGTGTGCGACGACCATGTCACTCTACCTCCACGCACCAGCTTGTTTGTTACAGTGCAGTGCGACAACCCCACCGCCTTGCAAGGCCTCGCGGAAACGAACGTGAATTTATTGTTGAGCCTACAAGTCTGCGTCACTCGGGGGATCTTTGCCTTGAGAAATAAACGAACTGAACTACTTTTAACGAACGTTAGTGCCGAATACCGCCATTTACCGCAAGGTACAGCTATCGCTTATTTTGACGAAGTCAGTGCGCCATCCGCCCATTGCGCCCTTTCGCTGGCCAACGAGAACCCTCCCGAGAGCACTGGACATACTGTTCAAACTGGCGTGAACCCAGCTTTATCTTACCCAGAAACGCCGCCTTCAAGCAATTTTGGACACTTACCGTGACTGCTTTGCCGTAACTTCCAAAGTGAAACAGACGTTAGTAACCAAACATCGAATTATAGTTGATCCCACCGAGCGCCCTATCCGCCAACACACCTACCGAGTATCGCCGAAAGAACGAGAGGCTATTCGGGCGCAAGTTGATGAAATGCTCCGCGATGATGTGATCTAGCCGTCCACAAGTCCATGGGCCTCACTAGTTGTGCTGGTCGCTAAAAAGGACGGAGCACACAGATTCTGCGTCGACTATAGGAGGCTTAACAAAATTACGAAAAAGGACGTCTATCCATTGCCTCGAATCAATGACTCGTTCGACCGGCTTCGCCACGCCCGATACTTTTCATCGCTCGATCTACGCAGTGGGTACTGGCAGATCGAAGTCAATGAAAGTGGTCGAGAGAAAACCGCATTCATTACTCCTGACGGACTGTACGAATTTAAGGTGCTTCCCTTCGGTTTGTTTTCCGCTCCCGCAACCTTTCAAAGAATGAGGGACACTGTCCTAGCCGGCCTGAAATGGCAGATGTGCCTCGTCTACCTTGACGACGTTGTCATTTTCTCTGCGACCTACGAAGAGCACCTCGAACGATTGACGGCCGTGCTAAATGCCATCTGCGGGGCCGGACTCTCACTAAAACCAGAAAAATGCCACTTTGCATTTCAACAGCTCAAGTTCCTGGGTCACGTCGTGAGTGCTGAGGGAATTAGCCCTGATCCAGAGAAGACGGCTGCCGTAGCTGCTTTCCCGACCCCCACTGATAAAAGTTCCGTGAGTCGGTTTTTGGGCCTTTGTGCATATTAAAGGAGATTTGTGCACGACTTCTCCCGAATAGCGGAACCATTGACTCGTCTAACAAAGGACGACCAGCCTTTCATCTGGGCCGACGAGCAGCAAAGGGCCTTCGAGGAGCTTCGCAAGCGCCTTCAAACAACGCCCGTACTTGGCCACTTCGACGAGGAGGCCGACACAGAATTGCATACCGACGCCAGTAACGTTGGCCTCAGTGCAGTTCTCGTTCAGTGGCAAGAAGGCGTTGAGCGGGTGATTGCTTACGCCAGCCGCACCCTGTCTCGTTCCGAAGCGAATTATTCTACGACCGAAAAGGAGTGCCTTGCAGTTGTGTGGGCGGTAACGAAATTTCGGCCGTATTTGTATGGTCGGCCGTTTACAGTGGTCAGCGACCACCACTCACTCTGTTGGTTAGCGAACCTTAAAGATCCTTCAGGCAGGTTAGCCCGCTGGAGTCTCCGCTTACAGGAGTTCGACGTCACTATTGTGTACAAGTCCGGCAAGAAACACAGTGACGCTGACTGCCTATCCCGAGACACTATCCCGTGTTCTTCAAGTGAAACAGATGACTCCGTCTTTCTCGGCGCTCTATCGACGCCAGATCTCGCCCAACAGCAGCGAGACGACACCGAACTGCGGCCCCTCATCGATTACCTCGAATTAACCGCCTCATCGCCGCCTCGCCTTTTCACGCGTGGCCTGTCGTCGTTCTGCTTGCGTGACGGCGTCCTCTACAAGAAAAACTACGCTTCCACAGACATTCAGTATCTGCTGGTTGTCCCAACGCCGCTCCGTACCGACGTTTTGCAGGCATGCCACGACGAGCTTTCTGCCGGACATCTAGGTTTTTCGTGCACCTTGGCACGAGTACGAGAAAAGTACTACTGGCCCAAGCTTGCCGCTATGGTTCAGCGCTATGTTAGGACGTGCCGTGATTGCCAACGTCGGAAGATACCACCTGTCAAGCCGGCAGGCCTGCTGCAGCCTATTGTTCATCCGCGAGTACCTTTTCACCAAGTCGGTATGGACTTGCTAGGGCCATTTCCTACGTCATCATTGGGCAACAGGTACATTATAGTCGCCACAGATTATCTAACCCGCTATTGTGAGACAAAAGCTCTTCCCAGCGGCACGTCTACTGATATTGCGAACTTTTTCATCTTTATCTAGTCCTTCGTCACGGTGCCCCTGCGATCGTTTTAACTGACAGAGGCACGGCATTTACTTCAGCTCTAACCCAGGAAGTGATGCGGCTCAGTGGCACTTGTCATCGCAGAACAACAGCTTACCACCCTCAGACGAGTGGCCTTACTGAGCGACTCAATAAGACCATCGCCGATATCCTTTCTATGTACGTCAACGAAGATCATAAGAACTGGGACCAGATACTACCGTATGCAACATTTCCTTATAACGCCGCCGTCCAGGAAACGACCCGCTTTACACCTTTTCGTTTGGTGTATGGTCACGAAGCTGTCACCATGCTGGATGCAATGCTACTGCCAAATGTTGCCCACCCATCGATTGCCGGTGCCGATCAATTCGTCCAGCATGCCGAGGCCGCTCGCCAGCTAGCTAGACTGAGAGTCCGGAGTCCGGACACAGCAAGTTAAAGATGCTCGATGGCAGAGGTGGGCAACCTCATGAGGTTTCGACCTCATGAGGTCAACCTCAACCTCAAAATGACCTCAACCTCACGGAGTGAGGTGAGGTCGGCAACACCTGAAATATTTCTGAGTGAGGTCAGCAAATGAGACCTCAACCTCATGCGTGAGTTTGAGGTTGAGTGAGGTCGTAACTTAGTGAGGTCGGCTTGTGAGGTCGAAATTATTGTTTCCCACAGCGATAAAACAGCCGGCAAAACACCTTTCATAATGCCTGTCGTGTACACTCTTTTGGCTACCAACGCGCACGTAACGAACAGTTTGCGTCTGTGCGTTTGCGTTCGACACGAAAAAAAAGGAGGGGGGGGGGGGGGGCGTAAAGTGCAGCGCGGCAAACAAGTGGGGTCGGACGACGGCTGCAGACTCGAAAGAAGGTGAAACAAGATCCCGCCACCATTCCGAGCGAGTTTGGGAAGTAAAGAAAGTCTGCGCAAACTCGAAGGGTTTCCAGGCCTACGTGGGTGTGTCAGCTTCTCGGGGAAAAAAAAAAGCTAGAATAGTAGAAAACAGGGAAGCGCAAGATCCAGCAACCAAGGAATTGCTTGGGGAGGATGGCACGAGAGAGGAGGTTTCAGAGAGGCATATGGAAAGAACAAGGATGCAGAAGAGACGAGAGATAAATGGCTTGACGAGAAGTCACCCCACGAAGACTATTTTAGTAAATAAAATCTGCTTTTGCTATTGTATATGGTACGAGTTAAAACGAAAGAAAGCAATAGGATGGTAGTTCGTAGTTGTATCAGTGCAATCCACTCTTTTATTATTATTATTATTATTAGTCACTAGACATTTAATTAACCCTTACATAAGAAGATAAATTTAATGTACCCTTCTCGAAGAATCATTGAAGAACAGACAGGTGACTGACGACTGCTTGCAGTCATTCCTTTCTCATACCCTACATGAGCTTGCGCCTTTTTCATTTACATGTTTGTTTATCGAGGGCCTCCCCTCCGTTTTACAGCTTGCAGCCAAAGTGGCGGGTGTGCCTTTTGTTCATAAGCTGGCTTCTGCTCTTTCGGCTCCGCAGCCGGTGTCCGATCTCAACTAGCGGACAAAGCGCGGACCCGGGAACCCCTCGGCATTTCTTGGAAAGTAAGCCACTGCACATACGCGCGCCTCTGGGAGTTTGTGAGTTTTAGGTATTTTTAAGTGCGTTTCTGTCAACGGGGCCGAGAGTTACAAGGACAGTGGCAGTGTGGGCGAGAGAGCGAGATGTGTGGGCGGTGCTCGAGCGTGTGAATGCGCGAGTGAAGATCTGTGTGTCCTGTTCTCTTTACACTTGCACCACCCCTATTTTTCCTCACTTCTTATTTTCGTTTTGTGTGGTCGCTTACCAGTGCCCCCTCTCGCATTTGCTCACAACCGGCCGCTTTTCTGCGGTACGGCCAATCGCCACCCTTTACTCCCCCCTCTCCCCCCCCCTGCCTAAAAGAAAGACAAAAAAATCAGAAGATAGAATTCTCAGATTCTTCCTCTCGCAACATTTTGTTTTTTTTTGCTTCTTTAGCTTTTGGTTACGCGCTATACCTCCGACTGGCGTATTCCTGGCAGTCTAAAGAATACAAAGACAGGCCGTTCCCGCTTCTCGGAGCACCGCGGCGGTTGAGCGGACTTCTGTCGCTTGTCGACCATGCAGGCATCTCATCGTTTCGCAGGAGGGACACGCTAGTCAGTGTTCAAACTCTGCTCTTTCTCCGTGTAGACGCGTTGCCACCCTGCTCCCCACCCGCTAGTCTTCCTCTCTTGACGGATACTGTGCAGTTGAAGAAAAACGAAACAACTCCCGTAGCATGGGTTAAGTGTTCGCGCTTCATTCTTCCAGTGGGCGTGGTTCTCTCGTCGCGACTAGTAGCTGGTGTCTCAGCCCCACGTTCTCATCGACACCAATCGTTCCTGGAACGTAAAAAAAAAGAAAAGAAGGCAGTATCTAAACAAAATGCTGTGTTCTTCGCGATTTACCGTGGCCGTCTTTTTTCAAGCGAAGACACGCAGCCATGCCGTGGTCGGCGACTTGCTGTAATTTATGACGGAAGTTTCCGCCCTTTCCAGCTGAGGTCTGCCCTTCTTCTTCGAGGTCTATCGCATTGTTGCGTTCGGCGTCGAGGGTGCATGAAATGGTTGCGGTTATGGCAGGTGTGGTTAGTGCAGTTATAGCGAAAAAATCTAAATATACCGACGATGATGTGCGCGCGCAGTTGTCGAATTGACAAAGACATCGAAGGCCATTTCCGTTACAATAGCCACGCAAAAGAAACGAAAAGCACTGTAAACTTGGAATGCATTCACTGCGACAAGAAACTGTGTGACAAGGAAACCAGCTTTTGAGCTTCTCTCGGCATCTCAAGGTAATGTGCGAATTATCGCTAATCCAACGTATTATTTCTTTAACTTACATCCATGATAAAAGGAATGTTTTGGGGCTGCAAATTCACCGTTAGTTATTATAAGTAGAAGGGAGGGTAATCTTTCCAATAATTTGTCACTGCGTTTGTTCTATACAGCACAACCCACTCGTCAGGATTATCGAAAGTAGCGCAATGTTAAAAGTCAAGCACACTTTACCTTTTTGTAACTAAGCGTCTCTGCATATCGCAACATTTTGTTCTGTCCGCCTCTTGTGGTAAGTCCCACGTCAGAAGTCAATTTAATAAAAGAATGTTATGGTACTACAATTCCATATATACGTAAGTGGTCGATCTACTTTTTTTTTGTAACAGACACGTAACACTGAAGAAACATTAGATTGCTTGCGATTTTCTCATCCGATTCGATTTCAAATCGCAGGAAAATGTCTTCACCAAGAAATTATGATTTGCTTCTCATAAAGAAACACTATTTGACGGTCACAGATATGTGCGACGTTTCACTGCAGACCTTCGGGGGGTTCGCATCCAGCAGTGCCAAGGACACACAAGCATTACAGCGGAAATTAGATCAAAAGTCACCATATCAAAACAAATAAAAATAAAATTTGAAGAGTTGAAACTAACCAATTAAACTGCCGTTATTAGGTCAGCTTGCTATGAACCAGTAGCCCCGCTGGCAAGTGTTCATCTCAATTTTTTTACTTTACAAGTAAGCCTCATCATATTCAATGTTGTTTAAAATTTATGTCGTCATTCTGGCGTGTCACCTGTGCCATGACGTTTTATAGTTAGTGTTCTCAAGTGAAAAACCTTTTTTTTTGAGGTCGAGCGACCGACCTCAAACTCACAGTTTGAGTTTGAGGCGAGGTTGAGTGAGGTCGGTGGTGGCATCAGAAAAATTGAGGTGAGGTCACCTGGTCAAACCTCAACCTCAAAGCGTGAGGTTGAGGTTGAGTGAGGTCAGGAAATTTTTATTGAGGTTGAGGTGAGGTTGCACTTTTTGAGGTCAAATCCCCACCTCTGCTCGACGGTATAACCTTCGTCACAGGGAGGTCATTAACAACCCTGGCGATCAGGTTTGGGTGTGGAAACCTGTTCGCCAGCGGGGTCGCTCCGAAAAGCTTCTGCGCCGCTACTTCGGCCCCTACGAAGTACAACGCAAGCTCAGCGACGTCACCTACGAAGTGACCCCGCAAGGGACTGTTCGCTCATCCCGACGGCAAGCACAATCGGAAGTCGTACATGTCGCCAGGATGAAGCCCTTCTACTCCCGCTAGGTCAAGCTACATGTGTTTTTTTTTCTTCTTTGCTTCATTTAACTACTTGATGTGAACGCACATCCTCGTCGACTACGGTTATCCTCGACCTCGCCACTCGGCATCGGGACGATGCCTTTTCCACAGGGAGGGGCAATGCCGCAATGTTATCGTACTGGCGCCGCCATGTGGCGAGCTCGGGAGACTGGCACGCGCTCGTCTTCTTCGCTCTCGGTGCTCGCCCGCCAGTCGGTTCCGTGCCTGATCTTGCCGTTGCTTTTACTTAGTCCTAAGTAAACCTGCTGAACCAGTTTCAGTGGCTTCTGTGACAATATTCTGATGGAATTTGATCCAGATCATACCTGAAAGGCCTTCTAGTTTTCTGCGTTTTCCTCAATCGAAGCTTAAGTTTGGCAACAAGAAGCTGATGATCGGTGCCACAATCGGCCCCAGGCCTTGTTTTTACTGCTTGATTAGCACTTCGCCATCTCTGCCGGCAAAGAATATAATCAATCTGATTCCTGTACAGACCGTCCGGTGAGGTCCATGTGTACAGGAGCCTCTTGTGCTGTTGAAAATGAGTATTCGCTATGGTCAGGTTGTTTTCTTGACAAAACTCTACTAGCCTCTGCCCCGCTTCTTTTGGCTCCCCAAGACCGAACTTGCTTCTAATTCCGAGTATTTCTTCACTCCTCACCTTAGCATTCCAGTCTCCTATGAGAAAAAGTACGTTTGAGGATAGAGAGCGGTCTAAAAGGCATTGCAGGTCAGCATAAAATCTCTCAACGTCAGCTTCTTCAGCAGTAGTGGTTGGTGCATAGACTTGGATAACTGTTATGTTGAAAGGGTGACCTTGGATCCGAAGTGAAATCATTCGGTCGTTTTTAGGGTTGTATCCGAGCACTGCTTGGCCCATTCTTTTGTTTACTATGAGAGCGACCCCATTCCTTCTCCTGGATGCGTGTCACCGGAATTAAATTTTCCCGTGGTCTCGCTGATACCCAAGATATCAATGTTCAATCTGTCCATTTCACGTTTGACGACATCCAGTTTACCTTGCGTCAATGATCTCACATTCCATGTTGCTATGTGATATATCTCCTTGCAACATCGGACTTTCCGGTCGCTTATTGCACATCAATAAAAAAAGGCACAAAAACTTCAGGCTGAAATTACAGAAAACAGTAGCGGATACGATGCTTCTAATGATGTCGCATTTCACTCTGATTGAAAACTAGAGCTGAGGGTCTCTTATACGTCAGAAAATTATGATGACGCTTTGATTTATGAAGGAAAATTTGTAATCTGACATCTTGTTCCAGCAGAGCGCTACAGCTGACTGTAAAGACCGACGGCCGACGTAATTGTCAGCTCTATTATGGTGCTATGCTGCCCCCCGATAGCCACGACACCGACGCATCTAGGCCGATGAAATGCGAAACTTGTGGAAAGGGTTTGAGCATGATATTCTAGTCGCCGTTGATGGCTGTCCGTGAAACTACCGGAACAATTCTAGAGTACTGAAATAATGTTTTCAACTACGGAAGTGATACTGAAGCCACACTGAGAGCAAGGCCTATCCGGTGCGGTATTTTATGAATTGCAGGCAGCCCACAGCGACCTAAAGTCGCTTATTGTGGCTTGGACATTGTTTCCTTGTGAACACTTCTTAGTTTAGCATCGCAGCTGCTTTATGAAGCACTGTGACGTTTGTTTTTTTAATGATGTGATCATAAGCACCAGGCAGCATGAACTCCGGCTACAAGGGCTCGTCTATGCCTAATTATACGGCGATTCAGAACTTTACTTCTTTGGAAGAAAAGTGGACGCGGCACTGGTTCACGCACTCTGGAGAAAATAAAGCAATCTACTGATATTGTCTTCAATTACCTGAGTGCGGCCATGTTTGAGGATACGCAACAGTGGGTTGACACCACTGTGCGTGTTTTCAAGCAAAAATAATTACATAACGTTACCTCGTAGGGTTACTTATAACCTTTATACACCGAGCTCCCGCCGGGGTGGCGCAGTGGTTACGGCGCTCGACCACTGTTCCCAAAGACGCGGGATCGAATCCCGGCCTCGGCGGCAGCTTTTCGATGGAGGCGAAAGGCAAGGCGCCCGTGTGCTGTGCGATGTCAGTGCACGTTAAAGAACCCCAGGTGGTCGAAATTACCGGAGTCCTCCACTACGGCGTCTCTCATAGCCTGAGTTGCTTTGGGACGTTAAACCCCACAAACCAACCAACCAACCTTCGGCATGGCGCAAACAACGGCACGTGAAGTTCCCAGATGCACCATACCAATGCGTGCAGTTGTGGCGTTATGCCATGTGAGTCTAAAGGGCTCCCTGTTGAGAAGTACCTGCTAGTGTGCCTGTTCTGCCCGCAAGGTTTTGGCAATTTCTCAGGGCTTCATCATGATATTGGAAGCTCATGCGCTCGATTCTGGCGTACTTTATTAGATGTACTTGTTGTTCACGCAGAAAAAGTAATATTTGCCTTCGTTTCTCTCGTTACCATTTTTCGTACAAAGTGCCTACAGCAGCAGCAGGTGCCTAAGGTGCCTACGAACAAGCCTACAACAGCGCCGCATCAAAGCTCGGTACCTGTTGCGAGGTAGTCGCTCTCATGTATGCCTCAGTACCTCTCTCATAGACCCTGTCGGTATGACATCGATGCTTATTCAATGGCGCATCGAAAGCAAGGCCGATGTTTACACAGTACATGCTTATTGCATGATAACAATAAATGCAAACATTACATGCCCCCCCCCCCCCCCCCCACCCTTCACCTTACGGCAGTTTTTACACACGGGGGAACATTGAGCCTCCACGAACTCAAAAACCAAACTGACGTGACAATAACATTCACCACTGGGGTGCTGCAACCTTTGCAACCTTCCGCATACGCTGTGAATATTTAAATTTGTTTCAAACCTTCCCGACACCTTGCTAGTTGTTTATAACTTGTGAAGGCAGACTGCATTGATTTGTTTTACCCTCAGGAACCATGCAGGCATTTCAGAGGGGAGTGGGCAGAAAGAAATACCAGTAAACAATGTAAACAGCGGTTACACAAATAATGGATTCTATATACACAATCTTAGCTATGAACTTGACAAAAACTTTATTATATGCAAAACTGGGAGAGTCGGCAGTGAAAGCTAAAACTGCCAAAATGGTTTGTATGAGCAATAGATATGATTTCATTTTAAAAATTCTTCCATTGTTTAGGTACGGGGAACAAATGAGCGAAAGAAAGAATCTGCTTTGCATAAGGGATGGCCACTTTGTAGGAATGATCAATGCGATGCGATATGCAACAGGGTCTATGAAGAAAATGTTTGTGTAATGTGGAATGATTATATGATATGTGAAATAGGGCTAGCCGACAAGTTTTTTTGCCGTGAAGCTAATGATGGAATACTCAGATTAGTTTTCATTTCTGCGATACTTGCTCCTCGGTTACAATTAGAAAGAATGAAAAGAGCAGAGTTATTCTGAATGTGTTCAAGTGCAGTGATTAAGAAGGTATGGCAAGGATGTCAAACTGCTGCTGAGTATTCCAACTTTGAAAACATTAAAGAGTTATAAAGAACTGATTGAAAAATAGATGGTGGGCGGGAAAACTTACGTCGGAGATGACCTAGCGTTTTGTTAGCATTGCTGATTAAGTAGTCTCTATGAAGCTTCCAAATTAGGTCGGATGAAATGTGAATGCGTATTTATTCATAAGAACTGACGCTATCAAATTCACCGTCATTCAGTTAGTATGGGGAGAAAAAATTAGCAATAAAGGTGAGAGACATGACCTTGGGTTTGTTAAAGTTTAATTCAATCGGCCGATGATTGCACCATACAACTATCGATGTGAGGTCTCGCTGTAAGATGTTGGCATCCCTGTCATTTTTTATCTCACGAAAAACAACGCGGTCATCAGAGAATAAATACTTGTTAGAGCACACACAAGGAAGGTCATTTATAACTTAGGAACAGTGATGATTCGTGAACGGAACCCTGTGTAACACCTTAAGGTACATTAGGAAGTGATGAGTTGCAGCAGTTAGCGCAGATGTATTATGGGTGATTAGTGAAAAAGCATGCGATCCATTTGAACAATGTAGTGTCAGTATTTTGGAGATGGTTTGGTTTGGTTTATGGGGTTTAACGTGTACCCAACAAGAAGCAAGAGCCAATGGAAAGTAGCAACTTATCGAACTTCCTATGGTCTACATACGATAAAAAATAGGCTGCTATGATCACTCAACGAACTTCTAGAACAGAATATAAATTTGAGCGCTATCTCGTACAAACTTTTAGCGGAACTGTTCATGTCGCGCACATAGCCTCTTCTTTTTGCTCTTATTTTATTTCTTGTTTAGCCTTGTTGCTCATGCGCCAGTATACCCTTGTTCCATTTAAATGCATATTTTGTGATGGTGCTATTACTTTTGCGTTGCTTACTGTCTTGTCCCATAATCTAATGATGTAAAAAAAACCGCCACTTCTACATGCTTTGTAATCTATTTTATTTCTCTCTTTGATGGTGTACCTTTCACCTCGGATTGATACCGCATGATCACTTGTACTGCCTTTGTGCTTTTTTTCCCCCCTGACAAGTGTTCATTTCGATGTTCCCTGCTGCTGCCAAGAAAGGGTAGAGGGCCCAGGGCTTTGCCAAGCTGTCAACGCGCAGCTTTAACTCCGGAGCCTCTGTCATCATGTACGGCATAATAGTCGAATAAATATTATTATAATTATTATTATTACTATTATTAAAGCGACTCGGGCTATGAGAGACGCCGTAGTGGAGGGTTCCGGAGATTTCGACTTCCTGGGGTCCTTTAAGGCGCAATGACATCGCACAGCACACGGGCGTCTCTCCGTTTCGCCTCCATTGAAAAGCGGCCGCCTCAGTCGGGATTCGATCCCGCGTCCACGGGCAGTGCATCGAGCCGCGCAACCACTGCACCACCATGGCGGGGCTTGTATTTAGGAGTATGTACGTAGAAGCAAATGCTGGCAAAACTTATCAAATGCTTTTGAGAAGTCTGAAAAGAGGCAATTAGCGACTTATGATTTATTCAGTATACGATGTAACCTATTTGAAAAGCAAACAAGTTGAGTCTGACATGAATATGTTGTGCGGAAACCATGCTGTGTGGACGAGGAAAATGAATTACTCTCAATAAAGTTCACAATAATGGCGATTACGATAGGCTCAGGTAATTTGCAACTTGTGGTAGTATGTTTTACGAGGCTATAATTACCTGGGAAGGACATGCTCCCAAATTTGTGAAGTGGAACGATCTTCGCAGTTTTCCAGTGTGCATGAAGTGTGCCAGTATCCTGTGATTGTTGAAAGATATTGGTTAAGATATCTGAGTTGTAGGCATAAGTGTTTTTAAAGGATTTGGCATTATCGATATTGTATCCTGGACTGGAATGGTATTTGAGAGTATTAATTAGGTGAGCAACTCCAGCTGTACCAACTGTTTCTGGGGGCATCACCAGGTAATAATGATGACATCGACCAAGAAGACGGGTACGGAATTAGAAGCAAACATTATTAACAAAAACATCACTTAGTATTATAGCAAAGGTGTTACTATTAACTGACTCACCGCACGAGTTTAAGACAGCCATAGGATTGCTAGCTGTGGGATTGATTACTCGCCAGAGTTTTCTGGGATTTAATTGTTTCCAGCATGTCAGGTAGGGTTTCAAATAAAAGCGGTATATGTCATTTTTTATTGTCGTTATGTATGTTTTGGAGGCAGCTTTGTAACCAGCCCCGCGCGAGTTAGTTGGTCAACGTTTTGCGATGCGATAAAGTCGTTTTTTTTTTGTTTGATAATTTTTTTATGTGGGCATTGCACCAATGCACATGCGAGTTAGAGAAGATGCTGGGAACTCGAATATATTTGTTTGTTAGACGGTCAACTTCATTTTTAAGGGCATCCCAGTTTGGATGCATGGGACGACCATAGAAGTTTGAAAGAAAAAGATTCCATGAAAGTGCATAGTTCATCATTTATCGCCATGAAATTTGCTTTTTTATAGTCGCGTTTAAGCTTTTTGCCATGGTATGTTTCGGGGTTTAATCTTCTTGCCATGATATGTTTGGTTGGTTCAATAACTAGCTTTGTCAGCGAGAATACAGAGCACAAATTAATGAATTCATGACCCTGCGTAAAGAAAGTTGGTTGGTTGGTTTGTAGGGTTTAACGTCCCAAAGTGACTCAAGCTATGAGAGACGCCGCAGTGGAGGACTCCGAAAATTTCCACTACCTAGTGTTTGCTTTAACTCACGGACGCCACTCCGTTTCGCCTCCATCGAAACGCAGCCGCCGGCGGTCATGATCGAACCTGAGTGCTCCGGCACAGTAGTCGGGCATCTTAACCACTTCACCGCTGCGGTGGTGTTCCTAAAAGAGGGAGACAAAACGAGCACCGTATTATTATTCCAAAAATGTTCGAAAAATTAGCCACCGAGCAGAAGTATAGGAGTGGAAGGGAATGTTATGCATATTTTGTTAAAATTGTCATGGAGTTGGTTTATGAAGTTAGGCAATGTATATGGGGACCGGTAGCATGCACAAAGTAATAATTTACGATAGTTAAGAAGTAACGAAACCAAGACTATTTCAAGGCCAGTGTTAATATTGATGCTTTAGGACGAAATATTATTAGATATAGCGAGCAGAACACCACTACCACAATAAGCCAACCGATTTCATCTGCATATAATACAATTATCTGCGTTGTGAAAATTTTCAAGGTATTGAACGTTAGGCGGGAGCCATGTTTCTGTAAGAGCAAAATTGTGCTCAGAACATGCATTAGTAATAAATGATATTGCATCGCGTTCATTCTGTACACTTCAAGCGTTAGTGAATATACCAGACAATTGCCTATTGGACGGAGAATTCAGACCACCGCCCCTCTCTCATCGCTAAACAATGGCGGAGGATGATGAATCTGAATGACTGGCAGTGCTGTCTGTGCGTGTCCCATGTTCTTGAACATAATCCGATGTTACGTCATACGCGTACAGCCTGTTGTTGATGTACTTTGGAATGAATTTCTGTGACTGAGGCTGAGATTTCGCAGAACCTAGCTTTTTGCCGCCAGTCCTAATAACAATAGAGAGAGCACTTTCTCTCGCATTTTAATATTTTAATGTTCGTGAATTTTGTAATAACGGGAGACATTTCTTAGAGGAAAAATTGCTCAAATGATAGACATGATCAAATGAGTCAGAGGAAAATGACTCGAACACAGCCATAATCTTATTTGTTGGTTTTTATTTTGTTTGGAGCTAGAATTCTTGAGAACCGGGAAGGTCGTAAAAAGCAGGTTATACCGAAGAGAATGGTCTTCTAGCTCGGTGACACGATTGTAAGCGGCAGTGTTCAGCTTTCAGTTCTTCTACTGATGCCTGAGTAGTTATTTGATCTGAGAGACGGTCGTATAAATCAGGTTTAGTTTTTAGATCGTCTAATCACTTGCGAATATTGGGAGTGCCGGTTTTTATAGTTTATTGACCGGATATTATGCATTTAATTTCAGCCGCCGAACCAGCTCGGCACTTCGTGCTTTGGAACGAGCGGGTGTACAAATTTTTGAGTAGCTGGAACAAGACAGTCATTTATTCAGCAGGGTCATTGGTTAAATTTTCGAATTCAGTGGGAGTGAGTTGGCGTCTAGGAGGACCAGGGTTGGAATCGATCTCACCTCCTCATAATAAGGGAAGCAACATCGAGAAGCACTCACACAATGTTTCGCAGAAGGTTCCGAGGCACGGGAACACCTCTGAGCACCTGTCATCAGATTTCTTTGCTTATAGTGGAAATTTGTTTACACGGTCGAAAGAGGGCTGAATTGAAAAGATGCCTTGAGCAGTGCCCTTTACCCAGTCTTTGTTACCTTAGTTACATTTATAATGAATATAAACGGTTTTATTCATTTATTTATTTATTTAAAAATACTGCAGAGTCACTTGACTCCAAGCAGGGGTGGACACAAATATAAATTACATTACAAGAATACATCAACGAAGACAATCACAATCAATTACAGAAAGTCAAATCACGAAACATACCAAACCAACAGCAACAAAAAAAAAAAACAATGCAGGAATATAAGTACACACAAAGAAACCACGAAACATAGCGCCAGGCCTGAAGAAGATAACTTGCCTTGGCCATGGTGTTTCCCATCGCAATGCTGTACTGCACAGCATCCTTCACATAAACTGTGAGGGTCGTTACTTGTTTCCAGCTTACACACACAAAAAAAAAACATCATACAGACTGCACGTGTCGCTCGTCGTTAACGATTATTATTTCGCGCTCTCACCTAACGACGTCATTCGTTTCCAACTTCCGGAAGAAAACGGAAAGAAAAGCCATTGCGCTCCGGTCGTTGAAGGTTTTCGAGCAAAACAGAAGTATTCCGAAACCTTTCCTACGGACCGTTTACGACGCGTGAAACGTTGTAGCAGCGTTCATTCAGCGCCTGGCGGAAGAAAAAAGCTACTGCCGGGGGCGAGAAGAAGAGCTACTGATGACGAAAAGATGGAGAGAGGAACAACCGAGGGTGAAAATACAAAACATCGAACGTGCCGTAGAGAGCAGTCAGAAGCCGCCTTTCATCGGAAGCTATTTGGTATTAAACTGCCTACTGCGGGAAAGAAGCGTCAGGAGGAAAGCGCAGCGCCTGGCACGTCCCTGATTCGATGGGAACGACAGGGAAGAAAGTTGAAAACGAGGAAACGCACTGCGTGCAATAGGGAGAAAAACAAATGCTGCGTGGGAAGAAAGCGGTTGATTCCCTCTACCTTTCGCGTATACACAAAGCAAAGAGGAAGCCGGCATCTTTGAAGTCATCGGGCGCATCATGATTGACGATGCGCAGGGGTAAATGATCACCCGCTGCCGTGAGCAAGCAGCCACGCAAAAGTGTTTGCGCACGCTAGCTCCAACGGCTCCCATACCTTTTCTTACGTACAATTTCCTCTTTGCTTTATTTAACCCCTAACCTGCTCCAAACGTAGAGAAAGAAGAGTGTGGAAGAGAGAGAGAGAGAGCGAAAGTAGAGAGCTTCTTTTCCATACTCCAAAGCAGACATTTCGTTGAGGAGCGATGGGCAGAAAAGTACACAGTATTCGTGGAAAGAGCAGTGACATTAAGCGGTGCGTCTTGTCGCTCTCCGCTGGACTAGTATTGGCCAGCTGCTGCCCATGTCTTCCCATTTTGACCGTTACGAAGTGGCTCGCTTGCCTTCGTTTTCTTTTTTTTTTTTTTTTAAAGATATGGTAAAGCGATAACCACCACGCGCTCCGTCGCTCGTTGCGAGCTAAGCGGAAGGCGCTCAGTGGTACGGCGTGGGCGGAAAGCGAAAGGTCGTTATGCAGCTGTGTGGAGGAATCCCTTTCGTTTGCGGTTTTGGAACGGCAGGACTGACGCTTTTGCAGGCGTTAATGAGTCTCACATTTCACGACGGCGATTCGGTTAACGTGTAATCCAGAAAATTGAAGTTTGTTCGCGAAATTTACTTTGCCTCTTTTGGCCTTGTTCTCGACGGAGAGTGAAACGTTTAAAACTCACTAAATAAGCAGAAAAATGCATTTTGTCTCCGTTTTATTCCCCAGAGTTAATGACCTAATTAAGAGGAGAAAGGTTTTCTTTCATCCCAATTAAGAAATGTAATATATATCTGAGCCGACATGTTTTCTCACGCGCACATAAACCATGCTCGCTTGGCACGCGGTCAGTATTGCTGATTAATACTATCTTTGTCGAATAGGCGAAAGAGAGCTTTTTGCTGCGTCGAATCAGGATGGTCATGGCGGCGATTTTGTCTACAAAATATTGCCTTACGCAGATTTTACCTCTCCGCCTCCCCCATTCACCGTAATGAATGCACCCTGTCATCCGTATGCAGGCGGTAATCGATATCGTAACTGTTGTTTTTATGTAAAATTAGAAACATGAACGTTGGTCTGAAAACAACTGGCTTGTAGGCTGCAAAATCATTTCATGTGGGGTTGGAAACACTGAAAAATTTCAGGACTGCGCTTAAGTCTGCCTAAGTGAAAATGGCGGAAGCCACCTTGCGCTACTGTTTTCATTAACGGCATTGTCATTGCTATTGTCACATTCATCATCACTATCGGTACTATTACCCTTATCATTGCGAAATAAATACTATATCATTAACATCGCTACTATCGTCCTTATAATCACTAACTGCATCGTCATTGTCATATCTACAGCCACCCTTCCGCTAGAGAAGGGGAATTGCGATTTGTTTCTCACAAAACCGGCGCGGAGCGGCAATAATAATAATAAAAAAAGACCGGTGTGGTGTAGGGGTTTGCGTGCTTGACTGGAGATCGAAGGGATAGCGGGAAACCGAAGGGATAGTGGAATAGTGGATAGTGGGATAGTGGAAACTTTCTTTTATTTTAGTGCCAGTGCAGAGGACGCTCTATGATCCCAATTTGTGCGGACGCCCCGCATGAGCCAATAAAAGCTTTAGCCCTAAAACGATTAACGGACACTCACGCTCTCCCTTCACAGCAGCCATCGCTATGCAGCGGCGAAAAGAAATATCTTTTGCGTGAGTCTAGATGTAAAGAGTGTTTTTACTAGAAGGTGAAACTTTTAAGACACAGAACAAGCAGCCGGTCTGTCGTTATGAGACAATGGGTTCTCAAAAGTAGCCAACGTCATGCGTGCTTGGTGCATTAATAAAAGGTACAATTTTCATCTCTGCTAGACAGAATGCGGACCGTAGTGAGAGAAGGACTTCAAAATGTTGCTTCCTCGTTGCTATCAGAGAGTATCCGCTTGCTCATCAGAACAACTTCCTAGTTCAATGTTGACGATGTCTGACGGTTTCATCTGGAAGCTGTTAACGTACAGGTAAACACCTCCCTTCCCAAATCATATCATCGTAAATAATTTTTTTCTCCTCCTCGTCATATATTTGGTTTCTGTCCTCATCGAAAGAAGTGTTCACGACCTCGTTATTGAACACGTACGTCCAGGAACTCTGGCTTGTGGAGAAAAGCAGCAAATCTCCAAAACTGCACATTTAAAAGTCAAGATCCTTGACAAATAAAGCGTACAGTAAATATACTTATGAGCGTTTCTCGTTATTTTCAGCCTGCGATGTTCGCCATCAAGAATAGGCCAGGCAGAGCAGTTGCTCAACATTCGTGCCGTTTTTTAAAGTATCTTTCCCTCTTTCGTTTCAAAGCAAATCCATGACTTACGTTCCGGGAATTGGGAACGGATAAAACTCATTGGGTGTGTGGGGCAGAATGCACGCGAAACGCATAACAATGGCAGGAATGGCCTTCGGACGAGAACTTAGAAGCATGGAATCCATGTCAGAATGCAATATAGATGCGAGGCAAAACACACTATCAGAAATGTCTCAAATGCGACAATTTCGCCCTTGATTACAGCACGTTTACAGCTGCCGACCACTGCATTGCACGCCGCCATCTTTCCACTCTCGCGGGAACATGGCGGCGTACAGTGGAGTGGTCACCACTGGTGCCAAAAGTAGATCAGATCAGGATTCTGGGGGTCATCTTATCTCACGGCCATAACGGAGAGGTCCTGAAGAAATTAGAAAGTTACGCGATGCAAATCCTCGGGCTCTTGAGGAGGATCGCCAAGGAGAGAAACTTATTAAAACTAATCCAGGCGTATGTTATAAACAGAATCAGTTACGCCACGGCCTACCTGGACATCAAGGCCGTAGAAAAAGAGAAATTAGACTGCCTGATCCGAAGATGCGTTAAGAAGGTTCTAGGATTGCCCCTGGGTACCTCGAGCGAACGGCTGCTCAAACTCGGGGTGCATAACACGAGGGCAGAATTGGCGGAGGCAGTACGAGTCTCCCAATTAGAGAAACTAAGCACGACCGAGACGGACACGGTGATCCTTGTAAAAGCAGGATTCAACCCAGACAGAGGAATTCAAAAAGAAGCCACAATTAGTAGGGAAAGCAGGAACGCCTTGGTAGTCTCCCCTTCCCTAGAAACATGCAACCAGAATTTAATCTCGAAAGAAGGGCCAAACGAGCCGAAGCTCTAGAGCGACGATTCAAGAACATGGGAGCGAAGGAGGTAGTCTATGTTGATGCGGCAAGTGGCAGAACAGGTGTGGCGGTAGTCTCGGTAGTCGATGGCCGAGGGGTGCCGCTATTCGCGGCAGCCATCAGAGGCCGCAACATAGGAGACTGCGGAGGAAGTTGCGATAGCGCTAGCTTGAGTAGGAACGGAAACCTAGTTCATAATTAGCGACACTAAAATTGCCATCCAAAATTTTTGGAAAGGGGAGGATATCGCCGCAGGCAGCCAAAATCATCACCCAAAGAACGATGAATAGTAAAATTCAGTTAATTCGGACATCCACTCTCGCTGCCGTCCCTGGCAACGCGGTGGCTCACGAGCTAGCCCGAGCTTTCTACTTCCAGGTAGCTGTCGAGCCCCCCGAACACTGAGCATACGACGAGCGTCTGCAGTATTTTGGAAAAATGACCGACCATTATAAATTGGGATGTAGGCTAGTACCCCCGCCAGATGTTAGACTAAATAATAGAGAAGCTGTCGCGTGGAGGCGGCTACAAACTAATACGTTCATGAACCCGGTCTGGGCGTTTCACGCGCTACCAGACCTTAGGGACAATGATCTGTGCAAACACTGTGGGGCGAGAGGGACCCTTGACCACTTAATTTGGGAGTGCTCACAATCTCCAGGGATAGGACCAAATATTGCAAGTAGAGTAGCCTGGGATACCCTGCTGCGAAGCGCGGACCTTGCGATCCAGCACCGCACCGTCCATCTGGCGGAAGAGGCCGCAACAAGCCAAGGGCAATCTGCCAGCCTCTAACCGCGGCCGTACCACTCTCCGTCTTGACCAGCACGACGCGTGCCGGGGGCGGGGAAGGGGACACCCATTTTCAATGGAAAACAAAGTTGTACAACCAACCAATCTTCACTCGCTAGCGGCGTCAGCGGCATCAGTCAGTCGCTGCTATCTTTTCGTCGCGCAACGCTCCTATGGGCCCGAGCGCTGCATTCCGCAACCTCCCGATAACTGCTCTCTTCATTTCTCCGACCACAAAGCTTTTTTCATCACAGCCA
Organism: Amblyomma maculatum; assembly: GCF_055883805.1. Lineage (NCBI taxonomy): Eukaryota > Metazoa > Arthropoda > Arachnida > Ixodida > Ixodidae > Amblyomma > Amblyomma maculatum. Next base: position 423,874,068 of record NC_139344.1, read on the forward strand.
AAAACTGTTAGTGGAGTGTTTCTTGAAGGAATAAGTGTGAAAAATTAAATAATATTGTCAGTAATTGTACATACGTGTCTTGCTTGAAATCTTCGCCTCAATCTATCGAAAAAGTGAACAGCTGATGAGTTGCACTCAAATTTCGCATTAGAAAGTAACGTAATCATCTGCATTTTTTTTTTCATTGCGTGAGCGAGATATATCGCGACAGCTGCTACTCGCTGCACTGTTGTATGCCTGGTGCCGTAGGTTCGGCACTGCTGCGGCGAAGTTCTATAATTTGCCGAACAGAAGCGCGACACATCGAAAATAGTCAATTGATATGCCCACACGTGAAAAAGGCAGTCTCTTATACCACCTGTGCAGGCGAAAACAAATCTGCAGTGGTTTAACATGACTGAACGAATTTGACAAGCATTTTACTTATTTATTTACAATACTAAAGATCCCCAGAGCGCTATTTACATAAGGGAGGGCGAATAATATTGAACGCTCGCAGAGAAGACAGGATGCAAAAGCAGCACTCCTATACCCAAGAAATGGCGGTGAAGAATGCATACTAATTGTTAGTACACGCAGCCACTCAGCAGCTCGTTCAAAGTTTAATCAAAAGCAAAGGCGACAGTTTGGTCAAGTTAGTCCTGCGATGTGGTAGGTATACTTTGAATGGATGGTTGGTGCTAGAAGAGATGTATAATGCAGGGTCAGTGTGTTGAAAAGGGAGAGTGCCGTGGTAGTTTGAAGAAATATATAATTGAACAAGCGCGTCGGCGCTGCTGAAGTGTTTGATATTCAAGGAGGCTCAGAACTGTGCAGTACTGTCGTGTGCGCAACTGGTTGTTACAAAATAAATCGCTCGATTATGCAACGATTAGTGCGGATTCCAAATTATAGAGGCATATTCAACCTGAGTTCTGACTATAGTGTGTTTTATGCCAGAAGTTTTGCGTCAGGTGTAGCAATGTGTACTGTTTTTGAAATTACTCTTAGTGTTTTACTCGCTTTGCCAGTGATGCATAGGAAGTACTGATTTCGTTAGCTTGGTTTCGTAGTTTTTCGCGCTCCACTCCAACCGCCGACCATACTGTTTGTCAAGGTCGAAAGTCAAAGTCATGCGATAACAGCTGATATTTGTTACTGGTGCATCATGATGCCTGACTTAGTTGCTAGGAGGATTAAATTTCGGTTTGATTTTGAAGATTACGCTGACGGCCACAGAGATGGACCCACAAGGTGCTCGACTTTTGCACTTAGTTGGGCTAATGCTCTGAAAGAAAATCGTGAATCGCGACTAAATATTTCACAGCCATTTAGGAAGGGAACGACAGTTTTGACGAAGATACTGAAAGTGCAACACGTAAGCCTGCAACCTGCGAGCAGTCAATGCTCGGAAAATGCGATACGCTCGCGCGGTCAGGCCCTGCTCGCTGTTTCTTCTCTTCAGTTACTCTTTGGGAGGCATTTTCATTTTGTTGCGCCCGGTTCTCCGAAGCACGTCGTACGCTGTACGTGCAAATAAGATGGCAGAGCATGGGGCCTAATTATATTGCATTTTCTCATTTATGGAATGCCATATGCTGCAGTCATGAAATTTTGAGAGGTGGGAAATCTTCCTTCTTACATCTGTTTTTTTTTTCCCTCAAGAATTCATACACTCACCCTTGATAATTGATTTGCGGTATGTTGCTCAAAATAACTGTACTACTTGCATTAAACAGTCCCCAAGCGTCTGTAGGAAGAAGCGTTGCATAACTGTAGTAAAACGTCTTTGAGTAAAGCAGTGATAAGGTCGAACTAATAACGTGCGTATTAAAGTCACTGACCAGACAACTGGAGCCACAATTGTAATTTCACTGATGTTATTATAATATACAAGCCTAGCATTATGGAACGTTTTTAATCGTGAAGCAACTCTACAAGTAACTTGAGTTTCAAGATCCTGCTATTAGCATGTTGTTAGGGATGGTTTGAGCCTACAGAGCATGGAAAAAAAAAATTCCTTTTCGAGTTTTTCCTGCGATCACACCGAGTAGTAAAGACTGGCATAGAAAAGGAGTGGACTGAGCTTTTAGAAATCCTTTTGAGGAAACCCTGGACTATTGCACAATAGTTCTATATCAGCACATCGTTAAAAACGGCCCAGGCTTTCAGTGCAGGTGCAAAATTATGCATGTGAGGAAACTAGTAATGTGCTTACAGCGAGTAATTAACACAGCCTTGGAAACGTAACAAGGCGCATTTCTGAAAACCTACAGTAAAATATTTCTGTACGTTAACCCAGCTAAACCGAGACGAAGCGAATTCATTGTCAGGCTTGGTTACGTTTCTTATTACTGATAGGTATGATCATATGGCTACTATCGTCATTATCGTCTAAATACACCGTCATTGGCCTGGCTTCTATCACCAATACCCTTATCGCTAACAACGGCGTCATTATCGTCGCTATTATCATCATCATCATCATCATCATCATGATCACTTATTGTATCGTCATTGTCATGACTATTATCCTCACTCCAAAAAAGAACTACGATCTGTTGGAACTGTTGGAACTCACCGCTTGTCTTAGTCTTGGCTCACGTTCGTTCTGGCGTGCGCTATGGTTTGTTTTTACGACATAGCGCAGTGCGGTGTGTATAGTGAGCAATATTTACCTTTTTTTTTCTCACAAAGTATAGGGCGGACGTTGGGAGAAGTCGCGTGGGCCTCTAATGATGGTACAAGTACTAGAATAAAATAATATATAAGGACCATCTCCTTCTTTTGCAGATACCATGAAGAAAAAAAAAAAATTTGGTCAAAGAAATAGAACACTTCTCACGCGCGTCGACGTGTGGGCAGCGGCGGCCATTTCCGGGCATTTTGTGGTCGCGAAAGTGTGAATAAAGTAGTCACTGCCGCCAGGCTAATTTCAAAAAAACCTGTTCCCACGTCCTACACCTTCGGTGATGTTTTCTTTGTCACCCGGACTACAGCGTCGATGACGTTCGCAGCGAGCACAATGGATCCCTCCGAAATGCTCTGGATGCGTGTCGCTGACGGATCCTTTCACACGGCCTATTCACCGCGCTGGTCCCAGCTTCGTTTTGCGGCCCACTTTCTTTGTCCGGGTGGCAGGGAACGGACGTAAATTGTATTCTTTTCTGCCACGAAGCCGTGTGTTCTTGAGAGTATTTTATCGAGAATCAGTCTGGCGTACATACGAGCGTGCCACTAAATGACTTGAGTGCAGAGGGGACATTTAAGCAACCTAATAATTGATTAAGAACGTATTGATCGATTAAAAGAAAAGCGAGGTGGTGATTGATTGAATAAATTGGTTTTGGCTTGACATACTCTTCTATGAAAAGCTGAGACGTGCAGGTTTACTGGCTTCAAAGAAAGAACCTTTTTGAACGACATTTTCCCGTATTTATTTTTAGTGCATAATTACGGCTCACTATAACCAGTTGAAAGCGACAAACAGACGGGTAGCGCTACAAACGCGGGGGTTGAAAATAGCTCTTAGTTTAGTTCATTTGTCGGTCAGCACCGTTGGAGATATAAAAGTATATTAAATAAACAAGGGCCGTAGAAGCCACGGGACGGGCACATTCTATAACTTTAATCGAAGGCAAATTGAGATCGATTTGGGGACAGCTGGCATTAAAAATGATGAAAAAATGTTGTAACACCTCTTGTCGTCGAGAAAGCTAGCATGGAGGGCTTGTAAAAGTGGCATATCCCTGCCTATATGACGCGACATAGGCAGTGGGTCATTGCTGAACTTTGTTTTTAGGATGACGATTTATTTTATCCCGTTCTAGCACCAGTAGGTGCTTAAAAAAATCCGTGCAATGCGTCTTTGGAGAACATACGTTTCGTAGTCCGCACAGTTAAAAACACACCACGAACACGAACAAAGCACGAAAGGTTTAAGGACCTAAAACCTTTTGTAGTCCTGGTTATTTATTCTCCACGAGGCTTAATCTGACCGTATGCTTAAAGAGCATTTTCTTGATGCCATATCAAACAAAGCGCTATCCTTGCTGTCTATGTACTGCTCCGAGGTCCTTGCACGTTGACGTCTGAAGCATGAGCTCGCGCAATGCAACTGAAGTGATTTTGCACAGGCACGCATGAATGGGCAGCGCATGCGATCAATATAATGCGCTCGAAGAAATATCTGCAACAAACCTAAACAAATATTTCATTTAGTACGAACTATATTACATTCTAATTGGCTAGTTACACGTCATTTTTACGCTAATTAGCAAAAAAAAAGAATACCTTACTGTGTTCCACACAAAATCCTGCGCAGAGTAGATTATTTTTCTGAAACTGAGAACGCGAAAAACACGAACCAAAAAATATTTCGCCGAATAACCTGATGTCTACTGGAGTTTGCGCTATTTTACTCAGGTTTGTCCCCCCCCCCCTCCCCTTCTTTTTTTCCCAACATTTATTAAAAATTATAAAAGCATTTACTCCCCGTATTAAGGATAAACACAATAGGAGTCTGTGGCCCTCTCTCTAACTACGTATATATACTAAATATCAAAGAGCCATAAGATACCAATTTACGTAAAAGAATACACGAAATATCAAGCCCCGCTACTTCTCAAAGTGTACACCTACTTTTCATGGCCTAGTCGGTAAATAGTCGAAAGCCTTCAACCAAAGGACGTGGGTTCAGACCTTGCAAAACGTTTTTCATTATAGGAAATCATATAAAAGCTGTGTAGTTTGAGATATGCGTTCACCTCCATTTCAAATTACATCAAATGTTTTCTTACATTCGTTCCACGGTCACGTGGTTTCTGCGACAATGGACTATACTGCACTTACAACCTCGCGTAAAAAGAAAATCCCAAAACGAATGGCGCCATGATGAAGATGATAGTTGATGGCTATCGTAATGTAAAATAGCTGATCATAATTACACTTCATATAACAACTGTTGCCCACGTTTCGATCTCGCAAAGAATACGAACCGTTCGCGTAACAGTCGCCGGAGCTGACGCGCTAAGGTTAAAATTCGTTTTTTTTTTTTTTTGCACCATCAACCAAACTCTGAATCGTCCACACAATCCACAGCGATGGCAGCACCGCTGCAAGCGGTATCGTCAGTTGTGTGATCAGTCTTTCGTAAATATCTTAAAAGATGAGCACCTAAGTATTAACTTAAAAAGTAGCTGTAAAAGTTTTAAGAATGAAAAGTGAGCTCCCTTGTGCTTATATGAACAAAAATTATCCGTTTATATGAGCCTTTAACAAGGCAGCCATTTGGGCAAGTTGGTGCGAATCTAACTGTGAATCAGCGATAAACGCATGAACACAAGAAAAGTACACTGGACAGCACTGTACTAAAAACTGGGGTTTACAGTTTACTCGAAGAAAAAACTGGCCAGGGAACCAAGTGGCCCATGCGTATCAGACACTCTCAAATGGACAAGTGTCGAGTCAACACGGTATTGCGAGGACGCTGACAACGGTAGTCACTCAGAACTTCATTTATGTCGCTTACTACCTACAAGTGCACACTGTTTGCTTAATAATATAATCTCTTTATTGTTGACTGATAATGACAGTGCACTAATGCACTTGTCACATGCCTTGCGTCCTAATGCGATAGGCCTCAGCTCCCACAGGCAGAAAAGGGAGATTGAGGGCGGGGGCGGGGGGGGGGGGGGGAAGGAGGCGAAAACTAATAGAATGCCTATTCCTTTCATATGCCCTAACGATTTCTCACGGCAGTGTTGCAGGTGGTTTCCGCGATCGTGTTTCCGACGGAAACCGATCCCATCTGCGTGCTGAAGAAGCGGGAATAAAGAGAAATAAACGTTCTGTTTCCCGCTAGAAATGTGCGCGGTCTGTTTTCTAGGCGCCTCTTCCCGCGCCTTTCTCAGAGCACGTTGGTGATGTCCATATGCTTTCTTCAGGCCCAGCCTTTACAACGCTATAAGATGTTCCATCCGTCTATACCATGTTTGCAGGAATAACAAAGCACACATTCACTTAGTTCTAGCTCAGTCCGGACTTCCTTCGTCAATTTAATATATAAGGTTCTGTCTAGAACACAAGCTCTGCTTTTGTTATATTTCCACCATGGAGCCATATCTATTAGAATATCTTAATATTTTTGTTCTTGCAAGTCGAATGTTCCTTAAGAAATGTGACCCCGTTAATAGCTTTAAGAGGGCTCGTTGCGGCACTGCCCGGCACTTAGGATGTTTAGAAACACAATTTGTGGGCATAATTTCTCTTTTGAAACTCTAGGCTTCGAAAAAATGGGGACGTCTAAGGGGCCCCGAAGCAATTTTTGTGAAAATCGGGATTCAGCAAAAAAGTAGTCTTTCATGCTGTTAACTGAAATATCGAACTGAAATTAGACATCAAAAAGCGCGAACAGCGAAGTTTTTTTGAGCAGGAATATACGTTATCGGAGTTATGTAATCGGCGCCACGGGGTACAGCTCGTGTCACGTCGCCGGCTGTGATTGGCGAAGATGTCGTGTGACGACACACTAAAACCATATCAGCGGCTGCTGATATGGCTCCGGCGCTACGTTGAGTGGACGGACAAAACAAGCAAATTGCAGGTGTCTGCGGCGTTGTAAAAGCGATTATGGCACGCCATTTTATGCCCATAAACGGCACACAGGCACACAGTCTTCTTTGCTTTGCGGAAGGCTGCCCTGACGCCCTCCAGTGTTCGAAAAGTCTGTTTCCGCTTCTACGGGTGTTTAGACCTTCTATGATTGGGGCATGTCTCACATAGTTATCGGCTGTTCAACGTCAAGGGCTGGGACCATGTTTTGCCGTTTCAGGGTACGTTTGCGAACGGTAGAAACATTACTGGCGAAGAATCGTTTGTCTATGTTTGCTTGCTCAATCACAGCGTGCCGTGCGACATTATAATAGGTGGAGGAAGGAATATACAAAACACATGGAATTCTAAGAAGGAATTACAATGGCGATACTAATACTTCACGATAAGTATTATGAACAAAAAAGGAAGATAGAGCATACCATATTGCAAGAGTGCGTAGGAAAACGACAATTTAAACAAATTGGTTGTAGCTCTGAATTACCGTACTTGGCTATCATGGCTAAGGCGCTTGCGTCTGTAATGTTTGCAGAAATGGCAATTTTCTCCTGGAATACTAATTCTATTGCAATAAATGGTGTGAAAAATTTAGCTTATCCTTTCTCCTTTTTTTAAGAGGTCGCCCTTCTAATACCTGCGATAGATATACCAGTTAGCTTGCTATATTTTCCATCCATCCTATTAATCTTGGTCTGCAGGAATTTTCTTCCACGTACCTTTTTACTTTCTCTTCCCGCACTGTCAATGAAAATTGGACCTTGTTTAAAGAAAAGTTGCTGTCATTAACGCATGCTCACATACCACAAATCTCATTTCGGGTCAACATTTCTAAGCCATCGTATCATAGGTCACTCCGCTCACTTAAGAATAAAAAGAAGCGCTTATTCAAAGCCGTACAAAAATCTCGATCCCCCTCGCTGAAACTGCAACAGAAACACCGCGAAAAGCAATACTGCCATGCCGTCCGTAAAGCTAAACACAAATTTTATTCCCATGACCTTCAATCCCTTATGCACAACAACTCGAAAAAAGTCTGAAGTACAATAGCCCCAGCTACCACGGAGGCCCAAATCGCTCTGCAGGATGAGGACGGAAATTTCATTACTGACGAAGAAAGTGCGACCATATTTAACAATTACTTCACTTCAGTTTCACCCAAGAAGACCATTCTAACATTCCCGCCATCGCCGAAGTCGGCTATAGATATATGACCCCGATTGAATTAAATGTTGAAGGCATCACGTCTTTAATCAATAGTCTTAAAGTGTCCACTAGCTCTGGTGCAGACGGAATCAACGCCAAAATTCTAAAACTCACTTTAACCTCTAGTAGCTTAATCCTGTATTAAATTTTTCAGCAGTCCCTATCTACAGGCGAACTTCCGTTTGATTGGAAAATTGGCAAAATCATCCCCGTGTTCAAATCTGGTGACAGAAATAATATTAGTAACTACCGGCCCATATCTTTAACAAGTATTGCATGTAAGCTTCTAGAGCACATCATTGCTTCAAACGTGGCGCAGCATCTTGAACATAACAGCTTTTTTTTTACCCCCATCAGCACGGTTTTAGAAAAGGACTGTCGTGCGATACACAACTCATGGAATTTTCCCACGAAGTGCATTCTAACATGAACGATAACCAACAGACTGATTGCATTTTCATCAATTTTTCTAAGGCATTTGATCGGGTAGTACATTGTCGTTTAATTTCCAGACTCTCCGCTTTAAACATTGACACATTAACGCTATCATGGATTAGAATGTTTCTCTCATTTCGCAAACAATTTACCTGTATAAATAGCTGCTCATCCTCTTTTTGTGAGGTATCGTCCGGTGTTCCCTAGGGCAGTGTTTTGGGCCCATTGTTATTTCTAATATATATTAACGATCTGCCAACCGACATTACCTCTAACATCCGTTTATTTGCTGATGACTGTATTATCTACCGTAAAATTTCTAATCCAGCCGATCATCTTGTTCTACAGACAGATCTCGACCATATAACAAACTGGTGCTCTATGTGGCAAATGACGGTTAACACTGGCAAGTGTAAATTAACGACTTTCAGCCGCAAACTATCAAATTCCTTTTTCACCTACTCCCTCAACAGCAACCAAATCACTGCAGTGCCTTCATACAAATATCTCGGTATTTACCTAACTCCAAACCTTTCTTGGTCGACACACATTAACAAAATAACAGCTAAGGCTTCACGAACCCTCAGATACTTAAAACGTAATCTTCTTGATGCGCCATCTGACACTCGAAAACTAGCTTACCAGACGTTTGTCCGCCCACAGCTTGAATTTGCTTCGCCCATTTGGTCACCTAACCAAAAGCATCTAACACACAGTCTTGAATCTATACAGAACCGTGCTGCACGCTTCATTGCTCGTGATTATAACCGTCATTCCAGCGTCACTAACATCAAGTTATCGCTATCACTTGCGTCTTTAGAATCACGTCGTACAGTAGCACTTCTTTGCTTATTTCATAAAATGGTTTACAGTCCTCACAGCCACGAACTACCTTTATCACGGCCATCTCGTACATCACATCGTCGCCACAATCATAGCAGCTTTGCGCGTATTTTTGGTCGTACTAAAACGTTTAACATGTCTGCCATTCCGCGTGCCATAAATCATTAGAACAGCCTTCCTGACGTTGTTACTAACACCAGAAATCCTGCCACGTTTCGAGATATGATAACCACGATCTTCACCTAATGTCATGCTTTTATGTGCGCTTACGAAAAATCTCTTTTACTACTGGTCTAATATGAACAAAATTACGCTCTTTTAAATACAGTACCGGATTGTGTTCCTTTCCCTATTGCCACATTTTGTACGTTGTATAGTTATTTTGTATTGTATAGTAATAACCAATGTATAACTTGTGTTTTTATCTTAAAGGGAGGGACAAAAAGCGGGGAAAATTTTTAAGTGTATTCTGCTCAGTACTTCTTGCTAACTATTGTATAACGCTTCTCTCAAATCGTTGTTTTTGCTCTGTTTATAACTTCATGTATGTACTGCCCCACTCACACAATGCTCCCATGTTGAAGGGGCCTGTGAGCAGCTTAAATAAATAAATAAATAAATAAATAAATAAATAAATAAATAAATAAATAAATAAATAAATAAATAAATAAATAAATAAATAAATAAATAAATAAATAAATAAATAAATAAATAAATAAATAAATAAATAAATAAATAAATAAATAAATAAATAAATAAATAAATACTGATATACATGTTTTTGTTGAATATTAAAGTAATAAACAAAGCTGTCTGTAAAATAAACAAAGTTATAATGAAACAGTATAATATATTAGTGTTTATTCAGAATTGCCACAAATACAAGTGTGGATGCAGGAGGTTTGTAGCAAGACAAACTTTATAAATTGGTAGCGTTGGGGCCTGGCTATATGTAATAAATAACCACAGCCTTATATATTGAGAAACAGGCTGAAATGTGGGCCCTGAATTCTAGTGTACTGCACCTGACGGTATGCCCACAAGCTGGAATTTTTCCAATGAAAATATCACTTAATATCTAGAACATTATGCCAAACTTAATTTTCCCTAAGTGCTTGAATTTTCGCCAAACAAGGGTGATTGTGTGTGTACATTAGCGTCGGCACGCGATACTAAGTCCAGGTGTATTTGCCCTTAGCTCCGGTTACCTCAGTGCATTACTGCGCTAGAAGGATAACAAGTGATGAACTCGGAAGAAGCTTAAGTAAAGAAAAACGTATTAGCTCGTTGTTACATTTTCCATAGCGTAATCGGGCCTAGAGTTCATGTAGTACGTCACCCGTTCATGCGGTCGCGGCAGATCTTTATGAAGCCTCTTTCTACGCACTCCAGACCAGTTAGAAACTGCGTGCCAATGATTTATCAAATTCAATCTTAAAACTGCTACGACCTTGATAGCACCAACTAATGCAAAAGGGCTTTCTTGCATGTAACTGACTTCGATTTTGAAGCAGCACATGCCAGTAGTCTAGGTATGAAAATATATGTTGCGGTTTTAATGTTTTTAAACCGAATAGGGACGTGCGAACACTTTTGTGGGCCGATGGTAGTTAATGCAGATGACGACAACGCGCATTGCACAGCTCGAGATTATGTTGGAGTTTTACAAGCAGGGTGATCGGCTGCGGTGATAACTGGGGTACTGCGCACTCGTTTCTCACGAGAAATTTCTGGGTGACAATTCGCGCCGTTACAGAGTTTTTGTTTCCGCCTTTCTCGGCAGATGCAAGACACGCCATCTTTGGTCTAGTTTGAGTGGGTGAAGTATTTCTTTCGCAATAGAAGTGGTAAGGTCAAATATCAAGGCGGATACGCTGCGGTGTTTGAGTTACTCGCCCCATGAACGCGTAGGCTGTGACGTAATGACTTCGCGAGCCAATCGGAAGCCATGCACAAGACAATTTTCTTGCTCGGCGCGGGCGTCCGTATGAACTTCGCAAAAAAAAAAAAAAAAATCCTCAAGAGGCCGGTCGACAACCTACATGCGCAGCACTAGCACGAAATATTCGCTTCGCTGCTAATTACACTACGTTCGGCTTGGTTGTCGAGGTTTCTTTTGTCTTTTTTTTTAAAGAGACGAAAATGAACTAGTGTTGCCCTAAATTTTAGCTAGTTTTCTGCGAACGAGGCACGTGCGTAATACTCGGAAACGCGCATTTTTTCTTTATTCTGGCGGTGCTGAATTCAACTGAGCTTCGAAATAAGGGACATCTGTGCTTAAAACATCGAAAGAAAAAACATTATTAAGGTTACTGAACGACTTCAAACGATTATAAAAAAAGTCGTCATGCTCAAGCTTGGGATTAAACTGTATAAACGGCCGCTAACCGGAGCCGCGTGGCAAAAAGTAAAAGTGTATATATCAACGAATGAGGGTCAACGCCTCGAAAGATCTCTGTCCATTAAAGAAAAAGAAAGTACCTGGAGCGCAGTTCTGTCAAATGTGGTAGAACCTAAAGCATAGAATACTTGCAGTAATCCCTTACCCTTAGCTTTTCTACGCTTATTTTGTGTAGAGAGAAAGACAGAAAAACAGAAAGGGAAAGGTGACTCCGAATGGACATAAGAGGTCCGTAAGAGGGCGTATGAAAGGCACATTACTGTGCAGGTTTTGAGTAAATGTAAGATAAGCACCCAAAGAAAATCACGATTGATTAAATCTAGGGATGGGGAACATTCTATTGAATCACATGCGCCACAAAAGCGCGTGCCAACTATAGAGCGAATTTTTCGGGACGCCTTTCGCATGACCTCCTTCTGATGAAGACGTTCGTTAAATTTCTAAAGAGTCTAAACAGAAAGCTCTGCTCTGTGCTCTGAGCTCTGTCCACCACTGTTCTTTTTCCATGTTTAGCGCCTGCAGGTGTAGTAGATAAACCTATACCTTTGACCGAATCCAGGCAAGCTATTTCCAAACATCTAGGAATGACTCCTTAGACAGAAAAGTTCGGTAATAGAGAAACGGCTGATTCATGCATTTTTTGTGCGCGCTCCGAGTGAGTATACATAATTGTGCGCGCTGTTATTGCCAATGATAAAGTAACCACGGCTACTCTTACCTGAAATATTCTAAAATAGGGGTTTTCATGAGGAGGGAGGGGGGGGGGGGGGAGGGGGCAAAGTAGCCTTAACGATGATGCCGATGTAGTCCTTTGCAAACTTTTAAGTACACGGTCATTCTAATATATGTTGATGTAGAAACACATTACAGTAGGAAGTACATAAGATTTGCCACAAATGAGAATAGAACCTCTATATCAATGTGTTAGTCGCTCGAAACACTACCTGAAATATTGTAAGTATAAATAAATACAAATACATGCATGTCCGCCGCAGTCACAAATACCTGAAAATTGCTTTTAAAGAAAAAGATACACCTGTAACATGAGCGGAGTGTAAAAAAAAGAAAAGTCGTAAAATACATCACTCACAATTAGGCGGAGTATACAAGTATAGCAACCAGAGCATGTATATGAGCCCATTAGTATCGTGACAGCATCGATGATTTTGTTATGTTTGCGTTTATTAGAGCTGCTTAAGCTTCCTGTCCTTTTGAACGAACGCCGTTCATGTAGCCCCAGGGTTTGGTTTATGAAAATGAATTGTCCAAAGCGACCCAATCTATGAAAGACGCCGCTATGGAGGGCTGCGAAAATTTCGACCGCCTGAGGGTGCTAACACCTTGCTGTACACTAGCTAGCGTCATAGGTTTCACTTCCATCACAATGCGGCCGCTGCGGACGGGGTCGAAACTGTATCCTCAGGATCAGAGCCGAGCACCCTAACCATTGAGCAACCGTTCCAGCTATATGAGCGCGCGTACACTTTGTTCGTTCCACACGTGTGCGTAGTACGTGAGGGTGTGCCGAGACCCCAATTTACATCAGTAGTATCGCCGACGACTGTGAGGAAGTAAAGTTGTTTGCCGACGATTGCGTCATGTACAGTGTTATAAATAGTGCTTCGCAATGTACATAGTTGACTGAACATTTTTGTGAGCTTGCGACTTGGTACGAGGATGAGGCTATGAAGATAAAGGTTATTGAAACTGTTTTTGTTACTTCTCATCCGTAGTAGTCCATCAAACAGATTACCAGGCTTTTTTGATACTGACACGCAATAAAAGCTGCCTTTACCAGGGGATAAGTTCTTTTATTGTATAGCACACACCCATGTGAGGGTAACCTTATTGGCCTGTAACATAAGTAACCTGAGAGTATTGTTGAATACTAGTAGAGTCGATTCCGGATATATCGAATTATCGCATATATCTAGCTCTCAGAATATTCGCGGAAACTTCCAATGCAAAATTATAGGGTGGTGTTTGCGTTCATCGAACTACTGTTCAGCGGAACATTCAATATATCGAACTGCGCTTTGATCGTGTCCCTGTAAGGGGCGCTTGTCCTAATGGCATCCTCAAAATCACAGTTCGCGAGCAGAGCCAGGCCGGTCGAGCAGCGTTGTGCACCTGCTGTCAACGCTAATGTTGTAAGAACACGTGATGAGGCAGGGGTCGAATCCGCTTGCAAGTGGCCTTCGGTCTGTAGTGCTTGCTGTTAGTGAGACAAGGCTGTCATGCGAAAAAGTCACTGTTCGGCACATTACGTGTTGTGCACTGAAGCTAGCCTTAGCAGGCAATTGCTGCGGTGCTTCTAGCATGTTCTGCTTCGCTGCTGAACGAAACTGTGAAATCAACTCTACCTATATTATATGAGCTCTTATTGCTTCTGGCTTTGGCTTATCCCAAAAGCACTGGGGGCAGCACCAGTATTTAAGTGGTGACAGTGGCGACAGATGTTTGCTTTAAGTGTCAGTGCGATGGGCGTTTCCTGATCTCACTTTGAGTACACGGCGCACATGAGCCAAGAAATGTTTTGAACTATGTTGTTAAATGAGTCTTGATCAAGACCGTCACTAAAATCTGCAAATGCTGTTATCTACGACGTCTCTGGCTATTACCCTGGTGAAACGGCACTTCTTCAAGGTATTTACTGCAAAGGAGGTTTGTTGCTCTAAAGGGCAAAACCAATTAGGGGCAGCGCTGCTGTAACACGACAAGTGGATGGATAGATGGAATGTAGAAGCGTCCCCTTTGGAACGGGGTGGTAGCAGCTGCTACGATGCTCGTACCCCCCCCCCCCTCTTATATCTTAATTATTGTTTTAGATCAGTTAACTATACCATCATTCTATTTATTGAATTTTTGTTTCTACATTACTAACGTTATGTTACTTTTCTGATTTTAAGCCACCAATCTTCAATCGTTTTTTGCTAGCTTCCGCCGCAGGTTCATTCACCCGGCCACTGGTATCTCTACACACCAGGGCCTTATGAACAGTGACTACGCCTGCATCGACTCCCGGTTGCATATCATCCCATTCGAGTATAAGATGGTTAATTGTTTCTGTGAATTTACCACATATATTGCACATGTGTCATCTTCATGGTTTAATTTCGTTTTGTAGCTGCGTGTTCTAAGGCACCCTGATCTAGTTTCACAAAGTAGGGCAAGTGGATGGATGGATGGATGGATGGATGGATGGATGGATGGATGGATGGATGGATGGATGGATGGATGGATGGATGGATGGATGGAACATAGGAGCGTCCCCTTTGAAACGGGTTGGTAGCAGTAGCTGTCATGCTCATTTTTCTCCCTATATCTCAATTATTGTTTTAGATTGGGTACTATACTATTATTCTATTTATTGAATTTTTGTTTCTACATTACTAACACTATGTTACTTTTCTGCTTTTAAGTCACCAATCTTCAACCGTTTTTTGCTAGCTTCCACCGCAGGTTCATTCACCCAGCCACTGGTATCTCTAAACACCAGGGCCTCAGGAACAGTGACTACGCCTGCATCGACTTCATGTTGGATATCATCACATTCGAATATAAGATGGCTAATTGTTTCTGTGGATTTACCACATATATTACACATGTGTCATCTTCATGGTTTAATTTCGTTTTGTAGCTGCGTGTTCAAAGGCATCCTGATCTAGTTTCAAAAAATAGAGCAAGTGGATGGATGGATGGAATATAGGAGCGTCCCCTTTGAAACGGGGTAGTAGCAGTTGCTATCATGGTCATTTTTCTCCCTATATCTTATATAAGTGCAAACTTCCGTGAGCGCCGCCTGCCGAGCGGCAAAATAAGGTTAAATATATAAAATTGGACGTTTCTATTTTTTTTGAGCTCACTCGCTGCGCTCATGTTTGGGCTGCTCCTTTACACAGCTTGAAGGCCGCTGACGGCCTCCTTTACCGCCACGACGAACCTTTATCGTAAAAGTATCGAGGCTTTGCCATGTGTACCTGCACGTCAACTACCTTTGGAACAAGTAACCTTAATTCTTAAACACTCCTGTTTACTGTGCCCGTCCCGTGCTGGCTATAAGATTCAATGCGCTTGGGCGCCCCACAAACCTGGAGGAATTCAAAAACTAGGCACACTTTTTTTTTCGAGTTTTTCCCAGCGCACACAGCTGATGGGGCAGCCTCATTTTCGATTTCGGCTCGTAATGGCTTGCTGGCTTGCTGGCCTAAGCGAATGAGTTATAGCTCTATCAAGAGTGTTCAAGGGGACATTTGTTTTCGCTGCAGGGAGACTGCTTCTTCAGCTGTGGGCTGCTTATTTGAGTTCTTTCCTGACCAATTTTTATTCCCCAGAAAAGTATGTGTGGAAGAGAAAAAAGAGTAACAGCTTTTTCTTTTCTACGGATATGATCGTGCTCATTTCACAGCATAGATATATCAGCTTCATTTCTTCTTACGAACAGCTTAAGCATTGCCGCTATTTCCACACACTGAAAAGCAGCTCTTTTCATTCACCTTCACATTTCCTCCACTCGCATGGGACGAAGGCTGAATTGAATGCGATGTTAGCGGACACGCACATTTTCCTTGGTTTCTTTCCTTTACCGCTGGGTCGCGTCAGTACATAAGCAACACTTTCCGGTTCGCGCCGTTCACAGAAGAAGGAAATGCAGTAATGCAACGAAGCTCTTATTCTGCGTGTTTTTTTCTTCTGCGGCGCGTGTTCCATCGAGCGACGCGGCGAGAAGATTCGCGGCCTATTCTGCGGGCTCGAGACGTTGCAAGCGTACAGTATACGCGCTACCCGGCCACTAATGAGCTGGAACGAGTGGATATGCTAGTCGGAATGACGCGTTCCGAAAGTCGCCTCCTCCCCCTCCCCCTATGATATAGGACGCCTATCTCGTGGTCGGTTCGAGAGGAGTAACTTTACGTGTGCTCGAGTCCACGCAGGAAGCCAGTGATGAGGCCCGGGCGTTACCCGCCTTGCCTGTTCGATACTGTTGCAATGGGAACAGATCTTTATTGGTCGCAGGTGCATGATTGAGCTCGCCAGCCAATTCCGCTTTGCTCTTGTGGCAGAGCCTGTCGACCTCGCTGTCATGAAAAGAAGGATAGAAGTTGTCCACTGTATATCTTCTGCGAGCACTACATGCATGTGCTTTATGCAATCTTCACATGCCTGCGTGTGTGGTTTCTGCTCACGGGTGCGCATCGCATTGCATCGGTTCACTGGCGTACATTGATTTTGTATTCCCTGGAACTCGTTTGCCAGCGATAAAAGCATCCCTACAACGCCAACCTCTGTGTTCCCTAGCAGCTCAGAAATGACAACTGTACTTCTTGCGTGGCCCCTGTGCACAGATCATGCGAAGGAGCAAGAAAAGAAAGGAATGGCTGCCAAGTGAGATTTTACATTTTATTTGTTTATTTATTCATGTTGTAGGGGTGTGTTTATTCGGTAAACCCAGATGGATCCAGCCGCTCAGGAGGAACTCGCTGCGGAGTGTCAGGCGTGGCGAATCAGCAAGGCAGCGACCAACATATTCGTCCTCGAGTGTGTCAGCACGCGATGCATGGCAGTGGCTATCAAGACGAAGATTGCCATACTCCATTTCCCCCCCCCCCCCCCCCCCCCCCCCGGGGTAGAAAAGGAGCCATCCAGGCGACTTATGGAGCCGAAAGAACAGACGGATCGTAGTAGGGCTTGATTCGGTTCACATGAACTGTTTCGCGTCCACGGCAACGCAAGTCCTCAGAGAGCGTAACAGGCTCAACTACGTAGTTGACAGCAGAGTGGAAGGAGGGCAGCAGAAAATGGAGTAATGTCTGTGTCATTGGCGACAAGGAGTTTTGCAGACTGGGTAGGGACATCACACAAGACGGTATCACAAAGAGGTAAAAAGGAAACTTCCGCGCGGGCGCAGTCAATAACGGCACGATGAGTGGAAAGGAAATCGTAGCCCAGGATGATGTCGTGTGAGCAGTGAGACAGTACAATAAACTCGATGGTGTACAAGACGTCTTCGATGAGAACACGGGCCGTGCACGCCGCTGAGGGATGAATGCGCTGTGATGAGGCGGTGCGAAGCGAAAAGTCGGAAGGCGCGGTGGTCACCTTGCGAAGACGACGGCAAAGAGCTTCACTGATGACGGATACGGCAGCGCCTGTGTCGACAAGAGCGAGTATTGCGACCCCGTCGACAAACACTCGTATTACGTTAGCGGGAGAACACGGAGGACTTGAAGAGTTCGAACCATGCGCAGTTCTTGCCCCGGGAACTGCGACTGCTGGTTTCCCTCAACAGTGCCGGTAGAACGTCGTAGCGGAGATGGCGAACGGCGATGAGGGAAGATGATCGGCGAGTGGCATATGTTTGATTGTCGCGAGATACAAAGTCGGAACCGGGCGGAGTTCTCGGCGAGGGCTGGTCGGTATCGTAAGAGTAGTTCCAAAGGTTAGGGCGAGGAGGTGGAAGGCGTTGGCGGCAAAGGCCTGCGACATGACCCGGCAGCCCACAAGAGTAGCAGATTGGCCGGTTGTCCGCGGTACGCCAAGGGTTCGTAGGGCGTTGGCGTACCCTTGCAATAGGGTCATTGAATGCAGACCCAGCCATAGGCGAAGGAAGGTTAGAAGGAGCGGCCTGGTAGGAAAGAGGTCCTGATGGCATTAGTGGCCTGGCCACAACTTGGGCGTACGTTAGTGGTGCCGTTACCTGCGCTGGCACTGCGCTGGTCGGCAGCACTGGGCTGGGCGGGAGCACGGAACTGGGCGGAAAGACATCAGCAATGTGGTCTTGCACGGCACGCCGTATGGTAGGGGCCAAAGACGGAGCCACGTCAGGAACAAGGCGGCCAGTATCTTGTAACTGAGGGACAAGTGATAGCTGGCGGGCGACCTCTTCTCGAACGAAGGCTTTGATCTGTTGAATTAAAGGGCTGTCCTCTGATGGAGTAGAATCGCCCAGAGCTAGTGCAGAGATGGTGTCGTCTCTAACGCCGGACCGCCGGGTAGAAGCGCGCTTCTTACGAAGCACGTCGTAGCTCTGACAGAGTTTGATTACGTCACTGACCGTGGCAGGACTTTTTCACCCATAGCATCTGGCACGCGTCGTCAGATATGCCTTTCATGATGTTTTCTATCTTATCCGCTTCGGACATTAAGGGGTCGACACGCTTGCATAGGTCAACGATGTCTTCTATGTAACTCGTGAACGACTCTTCGGCCTGCTGAGTGCGCTCGCGCAAGCGTTGTTCTGCTCGGAGCTTGCAAACTGCAGGGCGGCCGCAAAATTCTTAAATGCAGACCAAGATGGCAGGTCTGCCTCATGGTTGCGAAACCAGAGGTTCGCCACGTAAGTCAGGTAAAAGATTACGTTACCTAATTTCGTAGTGTCGTCCCATCGGTTGTAAGTACTGACACGCTCGTATGCCGACAACCAATCGTCAACGTCTTGATCGGCCGTGCCACTGAAGAGGCATGGGTCACGCTGCCGTAGAGCTCCAGAACACAGGACCGTGGTTGGGAGGGGCGGCGATGTTGAGGCAGTATCGTCTGGCATGGTGGAAGCAGATGGCAACCTGCGGCTTCTTAGTTCCAGGGTGGACGGGAACGTACCCAGCAGCACCTGCACCAATTGTAGGGGTGTGTTTATTCGGTAAACCCAGATGGATCCAGCCGCTCAGGAGGAACTCGCTGCGGAGCGTCAGGCGTGGCGAATCAGCAAGGCAGCGACCAACTTCTTCGTCCTCGAGTGTGTCAGCACGCGATGCATAACAGTGGCTATGAAGACGAAGATTACCACACTACAATGTATCTACAGCGCCCGTTGAGGGCATTTTTGTAGGGGATACAGTAGCAAAGTATAGATCGTCATGAAGGTCCCCCCCCCCCAACTTGCAAAAAAAAAAAAAAATAAAAAAAAAAATAAAAAAAATAAAAATACAACGCATTCCAATACTGAGCAAACTGATAACAAAAAATCATGAAATGAAGAAAGACGTAAACAACATGGCTTATTCTAATACGAAAAAAAGCGCACAGCACATAAAAAAGAAAAAAAAGGTTAATTCAACAAAAGGCATGACAGAGCGTTTTGAAACGAAGATTTCGGGGCTAAGACAACTTCTGGCAATCTATTCCAGTCATGCGCTGTTTTGGGAACAAATGACTTTTATTGCGACAGCAATACTATGCCAGGTTTCGGCCGGTCGCGTGGTCCCGGGAAGGGACACGTTTGACCTTGAACAGCTGCGAGAAAGACGAAGACTAAGAAGAAGAAGAAGACAAAAAAGATGAAGAAGAAGACGACAAAGAAGACTAAGACGAAGAAGAAGGCAACGAAGAAGAAGACAAAGAAGACGAAATAGACGAAGAACGCTCGGTTACCCGCAGCTGCTTTCGCTCCACATTCTATTCAGCAGCATTGAACCATTCTCATTTATATGTGGGCTGGGAACTTACGCTCTCACATCATACTCTTAAAGGATGAGCTTAAGTGTCCCCAATAATGTAGCACTTTAGACTGATATGGCGTGGTAAGGGAATGATGTAGCAGACAAAAGAAGCTTCTGCTGTTGCTATCGCAATTCAACTAGGATTAACCAGAGCTAAACCACAACTATGTTTTAAAGACAATTTATACGGCACTGGTATTCTTGAACCTTTAAATAATTATCCAAACAGGAGGATGTATAGCTGGGAGCGTTCTTGTATGAATCCTTAAATAAACCTGTTGTGCCTGCAAAAATATTGTAAAATAACTTAAGTCTAAGGTGTTTGCGCCTGTCTTGCAATAGAGGCCACCCCAAAGTTTTACAGATCTGAAAGGAGCTTTTGGTGAAATCATAGTTTGCGGACACAAAGCTTGCTGCTCGTTTCTGAATTCGTTCAAGTTCAATAATAAGTCTTTTTGCTTCCGGTTCCCAAGTCACACATCTATATTCTAAGATGGGGTGCACAGTTGTCAAGTAGAGGGACTTCTTCAAGTCAGCAGGTGCCTGCTTGAAATTGCATCTAAAATAAATATTGCCGACGATTACGTTACTTCCTAATGCGAAATTTGAGCGCAGCTCATCAGCTGTTTCACCTTTTTGATAGATTGAGGCAACGATTTCGAGCAAGACACTTATGTACAATTACACACAACTTTTTTGTTTAATTTTTCACACGTATTCCTTCAAGAAACACTCCACTAACAGTTCTTGGCTGTCATGAAAGAAACTTTGTGGTCGGAGAAATGAAGATAGCAATTAAGTTATCAGGAGGTTGCGGGAGGCAGCGCGTGGACCCTTAGGAACGTTGCGCGACGAACAGATAGCAGCGACTGACTGATGATGCTAACGCCGCTTGCGAGTGAAGCGACTGGGAATGGGATGCACGCACCGTGATCAGCCGGCGTTTCGGTAACCGGAGAGCACCATCGCCGCCACGCAGGAAGAGGGGGGGACCTCCTCCCCGCTGACTCCGGCAACCCCCCCCCCCCCCCCCTCTTCCTTTCCTCGTGTTCTCCGGTTGCTGAGTGCACTCCTGCCCCCATCATTCGCCGCTGAGTGTACCCCCCCCCCCTCTTCCTGCGTGGCTCCGGCTGCCGAAGCGCCACCTCGAACTGGGGGGATGAAAGAGGGCGAAGCCGGTTACGAGGCAGACGCGGCCGACGCCGCCGACAACGACGATGCGAAACCCAGGAACGGGCGCCAAAGAGCTGCGCTCTAAAAGTTGAACACACGGCTAGCTTTGGCAGCAATATGGTTTACATGGTCGTTCCAAGAGAGGTTGTTTGCGAAGATCACACCTAAGTACTTGTAATTCTTAACAAATGATAAATTTATGGCGCCTAGAGAGCACTGTGTAGGTAAAGGTTGCTTTTATTTGCAAATTGCAGAACTTTACAATTTCAAAAAATTATCATGTTTCATGTTTTGCACCATGCTAAGACAGAGTCGAGGTCACTTGACAATTCGTAGGAGTCACACAGGTGACGTCACGGTAAATGCAACAATCGTGGACATTTAATCTGACCCGACTGGAAACCCGGTTAAATATATCATTGATAAATATTAAAGAAAGAAGCGGGGCCAAAACTGATCCCTGAGGAACACTATAAGACTGCAATATTTGATGAACTTGCGCTTTCAAATAACGAGTTGCTTTCTACCGACGAGATACGCTTGGAGCCATTTCAGCAGGGTGGGTAGAATTTCGAGTGTAGACAGTTTCAGTAACACTAAATTATGTGCGACAGAATCAAAAGCTTTCTGAAAATCCCAAAATATGCAGTCAACCTCGTTACCATTGTTAAGCGAGAATGCGACATCGTGAGCAAACTATCAGTTGCGTATCGCAAGAGAGAGAGAGAGAGAGAAAACTTTTAATGAGCATATAATCAGTAAATATTCGCAGGAGCTGGGTGGTCGGTGCCCCTAGTCCACGGCTCCGCTGGCAGCAGCTGACTTGCGGACTAGCTGGATAATCCAGGCTTGCTGGTCCAGGTTGT
This sequence comes from Amblyomma maculatum, assembly GCF_055883805.1. Taxonomy (NCBI): domain Eukaryota; kingdom Metazoa; phylum Arthropoda; class Arachnida; order Ixodida; family Ixodidae; genus Amblyomma; species Amblyomma maculatum. Next base: position 423,896,018 of record NC_139344.1, read on the forward strand.
CGCTGGTCAGGGCCGCCTCCCACTGCTCGTGTGTCGGGCATGGCACTATTAACGTTGGGTCAGGTTTGTCCTGGCATTCCCAAGAGATGTGAAAGAGTGTGGGGCTTGCACCGCACCAAGGACAGTAACTCGTGTATTTTGTTGGGCTTATCTTACAAGAAAATCCCTTTCTTAAGCCATATTGCATTGGACGAAAAAAGTTATCCTGGAGGTGCTTAAATAAATCAGTGGAAATGGTGTGTTCTAGCGATATGCATGTAAAACTTGTAAGGGAGATCGGCCAATAGTTTTCATCATCATCATCATCATCGTTATCAGCCTGACTATACCCACTGCAGGGCGAAAGCCTCTCCCATATTTCTCCACTTAACCCGGTTCTGTGCTAGCTGCATCCACTTGACCCCTGCGAACTCCTTAACCTCATCCGCCCACCTAACTTTCTGCCGCCCCCTGCTACGCTTTTCTTCCCTTGGAATCCAGTTTGTTACCCTAAGCGACTATCGGTTATCCTCTCTTCGCACTACATGTCCTGCCCATGCCCATTTCTTCTTAATTTCCACTAGAATGTCGGTAACTTGAGTTATTTTTCTGACCCACTCTGTACGCTTCCTATCTCTTAATGTTACCTCCATCATTTTTCTTTCCATAGCCCTCTGGGTTGCCCTCAACCTAAGTAGAACTCTCTTGGTTAGCCTCCACGTTTCAGCCCCATAGGTGAGCGCAGGTAAGATGCAACTGTTGTATACTTTCCTCTTGAGCGATACCGGTAGGCTGCTAGTCATAATTTGCGAGTGCTTGCCAAATACGCTCCATCCCAATCTTATTCTTCTTGTTATTTCTTTTTCATGGTCCGGATCTGCGGTTACTACCTGTCCTAAGTAGACATATTCGCTACTACTTCCAGTACTTCGCTACCTAATGTAAACTGCTGTTCCTTCCCGAGGCTGTTGAACATTACCTTAGTCTTCTGCATATTGATTTTCGAGCCTACCTTTCTACTTTTCCTGTCTAGGTCACCAATCATTATTTGCAGTTCATCCCCCTATTACTTAACAAGACACTGTCATCAGAAAATCGAAGATTACTGAGGTATTCTCCATCTACCCTTATCCCTAACTGCTCCCATTCCAAGTCTCTGAATACTTCCTCTAAGCAAGCTGTGAATAGTACTGGGGAGATTGTGTCTCCTTGCCTAACACCTTTCTTTATGGGAATTTTGTTACTTTCTTTATGCAGAACTATGGTTGTTGTGTAGCCACTATAGTGCAGCCACTATAGTTTTAAGTTTTTGGTTAGTCGACACTTTTATATAGAGGAACTACGTTGGCGCTTTTCCAGTCCTTGGGCAAGGCGCCGGCAACCATTGATTTTTGAAGGAGTGTCAATAAAAAGGGAGCGGCAGAAACTTCACTGTTCTCCGAGATGAAATTCGGAATACGGTCAGGAGCGGGTACCGTGTTTATCTTTAGCTTCTGCGAAAGTAACACTATTCCATATATTAAGAAATCTATGCAACCCATCTCTGTAAACTCATTCACAATATGTAAGCCTTCGGTAGGGCATGCTGATAGAGAAACAACAGACTGAAAATATCGATTTAACTATTCAGCCTTGCCTTTCAGATCTGAGCTATAGCTGACGTCATCTATAACACAGGGAATATTGTCTCTTACGCGCGGCTTCCGGTTTACATACTTTCATGCTTGTTATGAATTATTCTTTATATTTCCACCTAGAACACCCAGATACGCACGTTCGGCCCTACGCATCTCTCGCGCTATAATCTTGTTCAGCTCTTTCAATTTACAATGCAAGAAGGCTCTGATGATTGACAGTACGTACGGTATAAGTCCCCTTCATGGATCACTGCCTTGTCGTGGCGGAGGGGCTTGCGAAACTCGATGAAGTCGTGAGCTCTGCTATGTAGGGCAACCCAAGATAGACAGGTCACGGCAGAGAGTTCTGACAAAATGTGATTCACAGGAGAAGGTAATGGCAACCTACTCCAGTATTTACTGCCAAGAAAACGCTATGGCCAGTTACAATACCATTAATGATATGGCGCCGGAAGATGAGCCCCCAAGGTTGGAAGGCGTCCCACATGTTACTGGGGATGAACAAAGGGTGATTCCTAGTAGCTCCAGGACGAATGAAGCGGCTGGGCTAAAGCCAATAGGACGCTCAGTTGTGGATGTGTCGGGAAGCGACCGGAAAGTCCGATGTTGCAAGGAGATATATCACATAGCAACATGGAGTGTAAGATCTATGACGCAAGGTAAACAGGATGTCGTCAAGCGAGAAATGGACAGATTGAACATTGATATCTTGGGTATCAGCGAGCTCAAGTGGACCGGAATGGGAGAATTTAACTCCGGCGACCATTATGTCTTTTATTCTGGGTACGAATCCAAGAGAAGGAATGGGGTCGCTCTCATAGTAAACAGAAGAATGGGCAAAGCAGTGCTATGGTACAACCCCAAAAACGACCGAATGATTTCACTTCGGATCCAAGGTCACCCTTTCAACATAACAGTTATCCAAGTCTATGCACCGACCACTACTACTGAAGAAGCTGACGTTGAGAGATTTTATGCGGACCTACAATGCCTTTTAGACCGCACCCCATCATCAGACGTCGTTTTTCTCATAGGAGAGTGGATTGCTAAGGTCGGGAGTGAAGAAATAATGGAAATATAGGCAAGTTCAATCTTGGCGAGCCAAATGAAGCTGGGCAGAGGCTAGTAGAGTTTTGTCAAGAAAACAACCTGACCATAGCGAATACTCATTTTCAACAGTACAAGAGGCGCCTGTACATATGGACTTCACCGGACGGTCTGTACAGGAATCAGATCGATTATATTCTTTGCCGGCAGAGATGGAGAAGCGCTATACAAGCAGTAAAAACAAGGCCTGGGGCCGATTGTGGCACCGATCATCAGCTTCTTGTTGCCAAAATTAGGCTTCGATTGAGGAAAACGCAGAAAACTAGAAGGCCTTTCAGGTATGATCTGGATCAAATTCCATTAGAATATGCTGTGGAAGTGAAGAATCGATTTCAAGAATTAGATCTAGAAGACAGAGAGCCCAAAGAGATGTGGACTGATGTTCGTGATATAATACAAGATGTTGCTACTAAGGTAGTTCCAAAGCAAAAGAAATTCAAGAAAGCAAACTGGTTATCTGAAGAGGCTTTGCAAATAGCTAAAGAAAGGAGGATGGCAAACGTTATGGGGGAAAGAGAAAGATACAAGGTTCTCAATGCGGATTTTCAGAAAATAGCAGCGAGAGATAAGAATGCCTTCCTGAACATACAGTGCCAAGCAGTTGAGGACAACAGCCAATTAAGGAACACAAGAGCTGTGTATAAGACAATCAAAGATATCAAAGGAAGCTTCTGTGCTAAGCTGGGCGTGACAAAGGACAAACGAGGCAAGGACCTCACTGAAGCCTCAGAGATAAAGAAGAGGTGGCAGGAATACGCAGAAGAACTGTACAAGAAGGACCCGAATGTGCAAACCCAACATAAGACGGTTGTGATTACTGATCTCGAGCCGGGCATCCTGAAGAGTGAACTTGAATGGGCCTTAGCATGCCTTGCTAAGAACAAAGCTAGCGGAATTGATGGCATTATAGCTGAGTTGCTTCAAAACCTCAACCATAACGCTGTTAACAATCTGCATACATTATGTCAGAAGATTTGGACAACCCTGCAGTGGCCACAGGATTGGAGGAGGTCAGTTTACATCCCCATTCCAAAGAAAGGCAGTGCCAAAGATTGTTCCAACTACCGCACGATCGCGCTTATTTCGCATGCTAGCAAGGTGATGTTGAAAGTATGTGAATCGGGGGCTTCCGAACGTGCAAGCTGGGTTTTGCAAGGACAGAGGAACTAGAGACCAAATTGCCAACCTTCGCTGGATCATGGAAAATCAAGAGAGTTCCAGAAACCCATCTACTTCTGCTTTATTGATTATGCGAAAGCGTTTGCGTAGATCACAGCAGATTGTGGCAAGCTCTCCAAGACATGGGAGTTCCAATTCACCTCATCTGTCTCCTCAGGAACCTGTATGAAGGACAAGAGGCCACAGTCAGAACTGGGCATGGTCTTACTGATTGGTTTCCGATTGAGAAAGGAGTGAGGCAAGGCTGCATACTGTCGCCCTGCCTATTTAACCTATATGCAGTGTGCATCATGAGGAAGGCCGGTCTGGACGAGTCTTCAGCTGGAGTGAAGATTGCTGGAAAACGTATCAACAACCTTAGATATGCGGATGATACCACTTTAATGGCAGAAAGTGAAGTGGAACTCAAGAGACTTCTGATGCGCGTACAAGAAGAGAGTGCGAAGTTTGGGCTTAAACTGAACATTAAAAAGACAAAGATCATTGCATCTTGCCCTATCAAGTCCTTGAGAATCAATGGACAAGAAATGGGAGCTGTGACAGAGTTTCTCTTCTTGGGCTCCAAGATTACCTCGGAAGGAGACTGCAGCCATGAAAATAGGAGACGCCTGCTTCTGGGAAAGAGAGCAATGGTTAGCCTTGACCGCCTCGTAAAGAGCAGAGACATTAGTCTGCCAACCAAGATCCGTATAACTCGTGCTATGGTCTTTCCACTTGTGATGTATGGATGCGAGAGTTGGACTGTGAAGAAGGCTGACCACCGAAGAATTGACGCGTTTGTATTGTGGTGCTGGCGAAGACTCTTGAGAATTCCTTGGACAGCCAGAAGATCAAATCAGTCGATATTGTCGACCATAAACCCTGACTGCTCATTGGAGGGTCAAATTCTAAAGTTAAAGCTCAGCTACTTCGGTCATCTGATGAGAAGAGAGGAGTCGCTGGAGAAAGATTTGATGTTGGGAAAGTTTGAGGGTCGCCGCAGAAGGGGTAGGCAGCGAACGCAATGGTTAGATGGCATCCTCGAGGCACTGCAGATGAAGTTATGTGATGTTAGGAAGATAGTGAGAGACCGGAAAGCGTGGCGTGGCATGGTCCATAGGGTCACGAAGAGTCGGACACGACTGAACGACTGAACTGAACGATATAGGTGGTGCCTTTTGTTGAACAAGGTTCGAATGGCGGTGCTGCTCCAAAGCTTATCTGTTCGACACTTCGACGAAATGGTGCGTGATGCAACATACGTCTGCACTAAGGCCAGGAGTTTTGTCCTCAGCTGGTGCCATGTGGAATGTATATCAAGTCTGGAACTGCGATGTCTAAATTCTGGCAGAAAGGCATCGAGTTCACGCAATAGCGAGACTTAGTCTCCTCTGTCGTAATGAAATACCGTCCAATTCAGCGCACACAACCTTGACTATGAGTTCCTCTAGTTTTTGTTCAATGGCCTGCTGATTACAGCGAAGCGAACAAATTTCGTCAAGAATGTCGCACTGTTTTCCAAGATTGATGGCATCGGCATAATAGCCTTAGACATTTTCTGTTCTTGTTATTCGGTTCGAGAACCAGGATTCAGCTCGACATCCCCGGCAAGCAGTAACAGCAACTTTGAAAACAGACAAAAAATGGCCCCAGAGTAGCACAACCTAAACAGATCTTGTGATAGGCAAGCATGTACAGGCATTGGGTGGGATCTGACGCCAAGTTTCTAAAAGTTTTGCCATTTAAACAATGATAGGAATTTGCATCCAGACTATGTAGTTCGGTTACTTATCATCCCAAGGCCGTTGAATTGAATCCCGTCCGCCGCAGTAGCATTTTAAATGGTGGAGGATTGCGACCATGTCATGGCGAGCTTGCTGTGTGAGCTTTTCGTTTCTCTGATATGCCTACTGTCTACCTGTATTTTCACTGCTGTCGTGTGACACCTTAAAGACGCACTTGCAGTTTTCGTTTACCCATGCGGGTTGGAAAATATTGCATGCATGCAGTGTATTATTATTATTGACATTCTTCTGTTGTGAGTTTTAGGGCACATATAGGCGACTAGGCAATCATGCAACAACCACAGGGTAGAATTTTTTGGTTGCATCAGAAACCTCTAAATTATGTTTAAAGTTTCATATTTTGTCAGGAAGATTGGCTTGTTTTAACAAAGTAAAAACACAAGACATATACACAAGGGCATATCGTCGTATGGGTAAACACAGGTAAAGGGGAATTAAGCAATCAGAAATGTTTCTTTCTTCATTTTGTCCAGCTTTGCGTGCAAGCATAAAATGTTATTTGCATTGACAATTTCTCCGCGTAGTTCGCATACTGCTGTCTCTTCTTTGGGTAGAATAGAACAGTGTGTGAGGTGCTTGTTTAATGAAAAGGCGACAGAAAATGGGCTTCATGAATTATTCTTGATGTGCCCCTGACTTTCATACTGCCATAATGAGCTTCAGTTGGTGTAACCTAACATTTACTACATTATTTCATTTGAATTGCCAGCCGTGCACGTATTTCTCGGCTGTATTTGCCGTGTACTAAACTTACCGTACCTTTGTAAGGAATTGTAACTTTTTGTATCTATGTGTCGAGCTTGTGCGGTGCTAACGTTGGCATCTTCATTGGCATCTAAAGTCCCCGTTCATCGAAAAATCCAGCTTTGACGTTGGGCGAAAAATCATGATCATGGCGCTGGCACGCAGTAGCAGGCAATTGACATGACTGAGCACTAATTGGACGCTGTGTTGCCAAACATTACGTTTGAGAGGAGCTGCCAACTCTGGCCTCTCTTTTCTCATGGGAGTGTGATATCAGAATCAACCTGCCAGGACACTTGCATCCAAGTTACTTTTAGGCAACGAAGGCACATCCACACGGCTTGGTTAATACGGGTATTTACGTGTCGGCTGGTAGCCTATGCTATCGCGTCATTTCCTGAAAGGTGCAGCTTAGGTGTACTCCATAATGTTTTTACCCAATTGAGACGTATAACGGCACTTCCTGTGTGTCGTGCTTATTTTGAACCGTTCATATAAAGCTCTTTGTGTGCCCCTCATTTTCTGCTTAGTACTGAATATTCTTGAAATTTATGTTGGTGCGGTGTTTCGTTTTTCTGAAATTGTGTTAACGTGAAGTCGCACACAGATTGCAGGCATAGTACTAAGGCAGATGTTGATGGGATGGAGCACCTTATAAAAGCACTCGTAGAATATCACCAGCAGCTTACCGGTATCGCTCAAGAGGAAAGTATACAACAGTTGCATCTTACCTGTACTCACCTATGGGGCTGAAACGTGGAGGCTAACCGAGAGGGTACTACTTAAGTTGAGGACAACCCAGAGGGCTATGGAAAGGAAAATGGTAGGGGTAACATTAAGAGATAGGAAGCGTACAGAGTGGGTCAGAGAAATAACTTAAGTTACCGACATTCTAGTAGAAATTAAGAAGAAGAAATGGGCATAGGCAGGGCATGTAGTGCGAAGCGAGGATAACCGATGGTCGCTTAGGGTAACAAACTGGATTCCAAGGGAAGGAAAGCGTAGCAGGGGCCGGCAGAAAGTTAGGTGGGCGGATGAGGCTAAGAAGTTCGCAGGGGTCAAGTGGATGCAGCTAGCCCAGAACCGGGTTAATTAGAGAAATATGGGAGAGGCCGTCGCCCTGCAGTGGGTATAGTCAGGCCGTTGCTGATAATAATGAATATTAATTGGTTCACAGGAAAGGAAAGGCGCAGTATCTGTCACGCTTGCTTCTGTGAACACCTGAACCGCGCCGTAAGGTAAGAAAGTAAAGTGGGAGTTACAGTGGAGAGAGAGAAAGAGGAGCCGTACGTAGTGGAAGGCTATGGAACAATTTTGACCACCTGGGGATCTTTAACGTGTGCTCACATCGCACAGCACACGAACGCCTCTTCGTTTTGCCAACATCGAAACGCAGCCGCCGCGGTCGGGTTTGAGCCCGGGTACTCCGGAACAGTAGTCGGGCATCTTACAACTGCAGCACCCCGGCGGGGCAGAGACAGAGACAGAGATATATTTTAATGGCAACAGGAGATGTCTGCCTGGTGGTAAGCCTAGCATGCTACTCCTGATGAGGGTTGAGGGATGAGGGTGACAGAGTGTGGGAGGGGAAGGGGAAATAAATGAGAAAAAAAAGAGAATCGGTGTCGCACACTTTCACACGCACATAAGCACACACAGATGAGTTTTAAAGGGTATTGACCAACCCTGTGTCCTTAAGAAAAGTTAACTTTCATACGCACATAATCACACACAGATGAGTTTTAAAGGGTTTAAATCAACCCTGTGTCCTTCAGAAAAGTTAGTAAGGCCTTGGTAGCTCGCGCAGCAGACGATCCGTCGCACCAAGGACCCAGGACATGTTCAAGGCGCAAGGCTGTTTCTTTAGGTAAGCTTAAATTATTGCGCAGTGTCCTGCGATGTGCAGTAAACCGTTGACAAGAGGTTACCAAATGTTCAAAATTTTCACACACATCACATGTAGAGCACAGAGGCCTGCTCGCTATGCCTATTTTATGTAGGAAGTAGTTTGTGTATGACACATTTAAGCGGATTCTGTGTAGACAGTTTCGATGCCACCTGTTCAAATTGTGAGGAATTCGAAAGACGCAAGTGGGATCTATTCGGTGTAGAGGTCGATATTGATGGTTCGGGTCACACCACAGAGAGCGTTGCAATCGCCACGATTCAGTTGCTACAAGTCTTGCTGCATCTCTTCGTGAGAATGGTATTGAAATTGTCCTTGTGGAATCTTTTAGTTCTTTTGCAGCGGCGTCTGCGAGGTCGTTGCCCGCGATGCCGCAGTGAGCAGGTAACCACTGTAGCACAATGCTGTGACTCAGGTCATAGGCCTCTGTGTGTAGCTTATTTATGTCAATGACGAGCTCTTCCTGAATTCTTGATGATTTAAGCAATTGTAGTGCAGCGCGACAATCGCTGAAGATAACCCATGCTGCAGGGCGTTGTTGTAGAATATATATAATTGCTTCTCTCAGAGCTGTTAACTCAGTAGCCACAGCTGAAGTGCGATGACTGAGTGTTGCCGAGATTGTGGTGTGCATTGATGGTATCCACACGCCGATGGATGAAGAAATAGCTGTGATAGAGCCATCAGTATAGATGTGGCAATGATAACTGTAGCGTGCACAGATGTGCTCAAGGGCGAAGTATTTAAGTGCGGGTCCTGGGGTGTGGGCTTTTCTTTTGATGCCAGGTATAGTTGTCGAAATTTGCCATGAAGCAAAATGCGAAAAACCATTGCCCGTATATGCGATAAGCTACCGGCGGGGCAATATGATACAGTAGCTTATCGCATATACGGGCAATGGTTTTTCGCATTTTTATGCTTTGAATTTTGTTTTTGTTTCATTTTTATACGCTAAGCATCGGTTTTTTAGGCTGATGCTTAGCATCAGCCAACATTGGCTTTTCGTTGTGTTTTGACAGCTTTGTACCCTTCTTTTCCCAATGTTTTAATCTTTCAATTATATCAGTAGTTGGTCAATTACACACTCTTACACAGAAAATACAGAGAAAACAGCTGGAAGGCAAGGTTCAAAACATTTTTGATTTCCTTACTGACAGTTGGACTGCTCTTTTCTACTATCTTTTTTTTATTTTTAAGCTAATACCATGCAGTGCTACCCTCCCCCTCCCCTCCCTCCCACCTCTCTTCTCGATCTCGAGGACCAGTGCTTATATAAAAACATTAGCTCTGATTTTGCTGAGTGACCTATTCAAGCTAGAACTTTCTGTAACAAGCCGTTCAACTTGCTGTTAAAAATGAAAAAGGTCGAAGTCAAATTTCACGATGAAGCATCGCGAGATCTCCATGAACAACTGTAAATGTATGTAGTCGAGTTTGTTCTCTCGTGAAACGATCAGAGAAGGCATGCTTTTTCTTCCATTCATTCAACTTGTGGTACTTGCTCTATGTCGGACTAGTGCTAATTTTCTTGTTTTTGAGCTTACACAGTAGCTTTAAGTAGCATGTCATTGGGCAGACATGCAACATGCCCCAAAGAAAACTTCGCAGATCTGAGAAAAGAATGTATGCCCTATGATGACAGTGCACTCCATACTTGTTTCTGAACTTCACTGATCTTTTGATGTAGGTATGCTTTCGGGTAAAGAATAGGCGCAAGGCAGTGCATGCCCTTGAATACTCAATTCCTCTCGAACTCTCTTCCTTGCGGACATACCTGTTCATATAAATTTCCATTTATCCATATTGCGGGGCCATTTATGCTTCTGCGTCTCATCGCTTGGCCTATCAGCTGCGCATGAGGGGAAAACTCTGTCTTGCCTTGTCGTGTCAAGTTGTCGCAGCTGCTGCAGCGGCGGTTAACAGGGTCGACAAGATTGATCGGTTCTGCTTTAAAGATTCAATTCTGGGTTAGGCAGGAGAGCGAACTGCGAAGAAAACACGTGCCTCCACGGCACATTTCGCTTTACGCAGCAAAAGAAAAAGTGACACGATACACGAAACAAAAGATACTCGACAGTTCGCTTCCCAGAGTGCTTCGTAAAGTGGCTTGAAGCACGCAAGCGTGGAATTAGTTAGCACTGCTTTTTTTTTTTCGCTCATTAAATTTTCACAAAACTTGGCCCAGCGGAAGCGGGACAAGCTACGTGACTACTCTCGTATTCAAGGTGCAGTATACGGGCATAGGAATCAATGAAATAAGCGTTTCATCCCCTTTTCCTCGCTGCGGTGGTGGAGTGGTTAGGGAGCTCACTATCTAAGGATGCGGAATCGGACCCGGCCGCAGCGGCCGCTTTTCTATGGGGGTGAAAAGCAAGGCGGCCGCTTGTCGTGCGATGTGAGTACACAACGAAGAACCCTGTGTGGTCAATATTTCTAAAACCTTCCACAACGACTCCTTGGTTTGGTTTGGCAAAACTTTATTTCCCACAGTAGGGGTCCTGGAGGACACTCGGCTAGGCGCCAGGTGTAGAGGGCAGCTCCCACGTCGGAACAGAGAGCCCAAAGCTCTCCGCCGCCGCGCGGGCCACCTGGACAGCCCGAAGCTGATCATGTAGTGATGCACTTTTTAAAACTTTGTCCCAACGTTCCTTGTTCTTGGCGTAGGCGTCGCTCGATGCACAACCACACAGCATATGGTTTAAGTCTACACGGTCACTGCACCGTTCACACACATGTTGTCCGTCGTAGTCTGGGTCGACGTGCTTCATGCGCCAGGGGTTGGGGTATGAGTTCGTTTGGAGCAAGCGTAACGTGACTGATTGGCTGCAGGTTAATTTCTTATCCGGGAGGGGAAATGCTCGTCTGCCTAGATAAAAGTGCTTAGTGAGCTCGTTGTACGTGAATAATTGATCTCTGTACTCGATATGTGGAGTAACAGGGGAAACCGGAGGGACGCGGTCGATGAGTCCTCGCGCCGCCTCGTGTGCGATATCATTGAGATTCCGCAGGCCGCCCCCTAAGCTGCCCATGTGTGCCGGGAACCATACGATGGAGTGATCGGTGATGTTACTTCCGCCTAAGATCCGTAGCGTCGTCTTGTCTATCCCGCCCTTGGCGAAAGCTCGAGTGAATGCTCTAGAGTCGCTGTATACAGTTGTGAAGTCCGAGTCTTTTAGAGCTAGTGCTATCGCTGCTTGTTCAGCTACCTCTGGCTTCTTGGTGTAAAGTGTGAGTGAATTGCGCGTACGCCCGTGTCCGTCGACTACTGCTACCGAGTAGGCATGCTTTCCCGGTATGTACGCTGCATCCACGAAAGCTGTCTGGTCGGGGAACTGTGCCGCGTCCGCAGCGAGGGCTTTGGCGCGGGCGAGCCTTCTTCCTTGATTGTGGATCGGGTGTACGTTTCTTGGGAAGGGGGACACTTTGATTGCTTCTCGCACGACTTTAGGTAACTGCAGGACGTTGTCCTTTTCTACTATGGTGTTCAGGCCGAGCTTAACGAGAATCTCTCTGCCCGCTTTGGTGCTTGATAGGCGTGCAATCTGTGCCGTGTGCTGTGCCTCAATGATTTCGGCAAGGGTATTGTGCAATCCTAGCTGTAAGAGCAATTCAGTGGAGGCATTATCGGGGTGCCCCAACGCTGTCTTGAAAGCTCGGCGCATGTGTACTTCAAGCCTTCTCTGATGTTCCTTTTTCCAGTTCAACATTGCAGCCACGTATGTGATGTGACACAGTACAAAAGCATGGACCATTTGAATAGCGTTGTCCTCGCTCAGTCCCCTGTGCCTATTCATGATGCGCCGAAACATCCGGATCGCGTTTGCAATCTTGATCGTGATGCTGTCAAGCATCGCCCAGTTGGACCCGTTGCTTTGGATGATTAGTCCTAGAATTCGTATTTTATCGACCGTGGGTATGCGAGTTCCATTCCTGTCGTATAACTCTATGCACGGTGTGTGGTGTCGGCGCCAGTCGTTGGACGGGCGGCCTGGTCTTGGGGGGGTGGTAGATGAGTAGCTCGGATTTTCTAGAAGAGCAGCGAAGTCCCATTGGGGCAAGATGGGCCTCGGTAACCGTGATGGCTTCTTGCGTGAGTCGTTTTAGTTGCGTGATGGCTTCTTGCGTGAGACTCCTTAGCGTAAGTCGTTTTAGTACGTTAAACACCGCAAAGCAAGCCAAACTATCATCTGTTTTTGTTTGTAGGCTTTCAAAACGGGCACGTTGTTTCAGAGGATTCTTTTAAAGTCGATGGGTGGTATGGCTACCCTCCCAGCGGCTGCTTTTTGCTCGTACTTTACCCCACTCATGATTATAAATCAGCGCTTAAAGGGACAGCAAAGAACGAAACGTCCTATTTATATATCACAATGTTTCGCAGTGGTCTGTGGCGATCGTAACAAATGAGACAATAGAAATGCGGGAGCCCTGTTTCGTTCAGCGTTGTTGTAGATAATCAGCACACAGTGCTGGCTGCACCTCCGTGCTGGATAGGAGAATCGGAGATATGATTGCCTCAAGCTGACACCCGACTACAGGCTCAATAACTAATGCGTGCTCTTCGCACTGCAGAGATTATTCGTGATTTTATACCAGCAGTCCCTTATGGGTATGCACTGATTCACCGATTTATACAATACGTTCTAATCATCAGCATCGCTACGCCCGCTAGAAGATAAAGGCCTCTTCCGTAGCGCCTCCCTCTGCTGTGCTAGCTGCGGTCACGTTATTCCGGCAATCTTTGTAACCTCATCCGGCCACCGAACGTTCTACCACCCTCACTGCACTTTCCTGACCTTGCAATCCAATATGATCGGTTAATTTGTCTCGTTAATATATGTCCTTTCTGTATCCATTAATATTTCTTCATTTCGGTTAGAATATGACTGACTTGCGTTTCTCGCCTTACCCAATCTGCTTCTTTCCTCTCCCTTAATGTTACTTTATTTCCTTTCTATAGCACGCGCTGTTGTCCCCAGTTTAAATTGACCACTATTCATTAGCCTTTAGGTTCCTGCTCCATTAGTGAGTTTCCTTTTGTCTAAACCTGGCAACTCCTTCATGCGTTAAGACCTGCCACATGCGCTCCATGGCATTCTTACTCTTCAAGTTACTCATTCCCGTGGCCCAGGTCTGCGGTCACTACTCATGTCAGATAGCAATTTATGGCTATTTACAAATAATAAGTTCTAGAATTGGTATTACGTTTTACGAAAGAGTAAGATTTATTGAGACACAAAATGGGTTAGATAATTGAAGCATTTAAAGATGGCTCAATATACGGCGTTGCGTACGTGCTGTTCACCTTCGACTTTTCGGTCTCGCTTAATTGACAGAACCTTGCATTTCTCTGGAGACGACCACACTCGCCTCAATAAAGAATCAGAAATCAATGACCTGGAAACGTTGGACTTATTACACTGGTTTGAAAAGCTGTCTTGCCTTGAACTGCACTTAACACCTGTACCAGGTACCGAGCCGCATCGACATTAAGTCGCATGACGTTCCGTAAACAATTAAGTAGCCCTCACACAGACGTGTTTTCTCACAAATGTCAGTGCCGTTTATGAATCAGGAATATAGAGTAAGCAACTTTTTATCAAAGCAACCTTATTCTGGAGTAGTTCAGAGTTCGCATTTATTCAATGGAATAAATCTGCTTTTGCAGTCCGATTAGCAGTCCACTTGGAATAGCCAAGAGTTAGTTTTATATGAGCCCTGTGATGATGCATGGCCAGTTTGCAACTATCTCTTGCGGGCTCCAAACAATGCATGCAAATAGCCGGAGAGGGGTTTAGAGCAGATTTGTAAAATAACCTAAAAGATTTGTAATAACCTAATAACCTTGAACTCTCATCTAGTGATACACTATTTAAGTCTGCTCCTCCAATCGGCTCATTGTCTTCGTGTACTTAGTAACGTCGACCCATTTCTGCGTATGTACTGCCATGCTGAGCGAGGCACTGTCGGTCACTCGATCGTAGTGAATTCTTAGCAGGATGGCTTACTGCTCGAGGGCAAGATCAATTAAAGCAACTTAAAAACAGCTGGAGATAACACCAAAAGTCCTATGGTAAATTTAATTGCCAATGGACGGCTTGCCGATCAAATGAAATCATATACAAAAAGATTGTCTAGCGACATATCAAGTTAATAATTATATTGTAAGTTGATGTTTAAATCCAAAGAAGGATGTAAGACCGCTGAAAGTCGTTTAGAACGGCTTCGACCCACCCGAGAAAGACGGTGCAGATAGAGGTCTCCCTAAGCCCCACGCAGGCAGCGTGGAAAAATGCCCACTTTCGCCCGTAATGTAGAGCCCCTTTATGTATCCCTTCAACCCACCCCATGGCGAAAACCAGAAGGCTCCGGCATGGGCGAGTCGCCATGGTTGCCCTCGTCCCCGTTCCAGCGTATGGCCCCTGCCCTTCTCTCTCATCGCGCCTCTCACATTTGCCACCCATTCCAAGAGGTCCATCTTTAATATGAAATGTAGCATTCATAACACACGAAATAAAAAAAATAGAATACAAAAATTAGGAAAAAGTGAACAAGCTGAGAAGAGCAGGTCTCTCTATGATTTTAGGCTGTACGCTTTGGAATTTGGAGCTTTCACACAATTTCCGTACAAAAAATATGACGGTTGCTTGATTTCATGTGCTAAAGTGCACCAGTCGCATGAGATAACAAAGGTATGAAGTGCTTCTTAACTGTCGTTTGGCAAACGTAACAGTTGTTTATTAGCTGAAGTGCGTTCTATAATATTGTGACATATATGCCCTGCGTCGCTGGACGTTGAAAAAGACAACGATCAGCAACAGTGACACAGAAGAAGACAAAGTGGTAGCAACGGTTAGAGCTAGAAGAAGGTTGACGCTGCTGTGCTTCTGTGTTTTGTGTGCTGTGTCGTCTTGGACTAACCTTCGTGAACTAACCTTGCCACGTGTCATCTTGGTGGAGGTGACTGAAGATCCCTGTGTGCACAGATAAATCTATTTAATCAGCCAAAAACTGGATTTGCGCAGTGGCCACCACCTACCTGGGATCACAACGTCAACAACGACCGCTATGACCTCTGAGGCAGCTCCTACCACCGCAACAACATCGGCGCAATCACTCGTCCTCACGAAAATCCGCCACCCTTCCATCTTCAATGGCAAAACAAGACAGATGTTGACGACTGGCTGGATGAATACGAGCGATGCAGCCGGAACAATCATTGGGACGCGACCATCATGCTGGCCAATCTGATATTCTATTTGGCGGGAACCGCTCGCACATGGTTTCAAAATCACGAGCACGAGCTGGTGACCTGGGACATTTGCAAGCAAAAGCTTCACGACTTGTTCGGGAAGCCCATTGGACGGGCTCTCGCAGTCAAAACCGAACTTTCGTCTCGCGATCAATCCACCACGGAGTCCTACCTGGCCTACATTCAAGACGAGGCCGAGACTGTACACTTGCATTTAAATTGAACTAAACAATGACTAAAGCCCAGACACAATAAATGAGTCAACAAGGAAAGGGGAAACGCAAGAAAAAGGGCAAGACCGTAATAATAGAATTTTGTTTGGCAGCAAAGCAAGACATTTATCGTTTTTACTCATGACAGTGAAGTGTAATTCACGCCTGCAAGTTGCCACGGCAAGCAGTCAGCTACAATTGGTCAATAAAAAGCTAATTGAGCTTGTGAACACCTGTGTGCAGCCTGTATGTTTTGCTTGAATGCCACAAGGACAGACATCGCGACTGTCGATCCCAATGAAAAACATTCAAAGTAACGCGCACAGTAAGAAACAAAAAATGTTTTTTTTTTCAGAGACCCACGGTTATTTAAAAAAAAAAAGAACGATCGGTTAAAATATGTTCCATCGACTGCGTGTACCTAGTGTCTCTCCTTCACGCAAGACGGTTGACAATAGCTGCAGATGTTACATATATCTGCGGACACTCTGGAGAGCGCTTAATTGAATAAAAAATATCGAACAGCCATCTTCGACACTGTCGACAGTAAACATCGGTGCAGACATGTGCAGGCTATCCCGGTGCTCGACTAAATGTTACTCAGGTGCTCACTGCCGGTGCACTAACAATGCATCGCTCGAACGAAGGAGAGTAATGTGTACATCTTACAAAATACGAACCCAACGTGTCCGTAAGTGCACTTGCTCAAATTCGGTCTGTTTGGCAGAAGACTGCTCCAGCACTCTAGACTGCCTGCATGATTCTAATAAGACGCTAAAATACGATAGTTTTCTTTTACTTCCAGACAGACATAAGGCTGGGCTTAAAACATATCCCTGAAGGCTGTCATATCAACAGACAAATTTTCCGCAGGTCAACGGTACAGCAAAGCAAGCACAACAAGCACAATAATTTCTCGCGGTGGGCGCACACACAACGGCGTCGAGATAGCGATGTGAAAGCAAGCACAGTGTTCCCGATATCCAGATTATTGGGGTAACTCGTGCACGCGTCTTTTAATTCTCGCACACTTCAAAATCATTGCAGCAAAATGAGAAGGTGCCACCGCTGCCAATATTTCCGCTGTCTGTCGCCAGATGACGCTGCTCAGAGGACCCTACCGTTGAGAAAACGGAATCACACGCCGCCCGCTCACGACATCTATTTCAACTGATTCCGCAATCAATCCTTGCAGCCTGCCGAGCACCATTATTTTTGGGCTGTTGCAGAACGTTACACCCATTTCTAGGCAGTGTCCGCCTCGCTCGACGAAACATGATTCCTAGCGTAATCTACTGTTGATATCATCCGTCGTCGAAACCAAATCTTGCTTCTCGTTTATTTTTTATTTATTTTTTGCAAAATCGATAAAACAAATGCTCACAGAAGCATACACTGCCAGTTGCGTATGCTCGTGAGAACACAGGACCACTTCGGCTTGGCTCCATCTTAACTGTAATAGGTTTTCCTTTATATTGTAGCGTGTGCAACAGCAGCCGCTAGGCGGCAGCTCATCGAGAGTCTCGTGCGCGGACTGGAAGAAGTGGTCTCGTGGCGTTCGAGAAGAAGCTGAAGTCGGCTGCTGTCTCTCAGTGCTCTCTGGACCTACTCTTCTGTGCCTTCTAGGTCAACCCCCCTATTAAAACCAACCTTCTGGTTGCGGGCCTAAACGGCTACGTGACACTGGTGGAGGTGAGGCCTTGAATTACATGTCTCGGGCCTCTCGCAGCCGCTCATCGAGTCCCACCCGGCTTCCGCTCGTGTCGACACCCGTTCATCGCTGCAGCCGTCGCCTCCGAGGTCTGGCGCCGGAATTCGCTCTTCTACCTGAACCGACGCCAGCTGATCAGCAGTTCGAGACTTCTGTAATGGCACAGGCAAGTCAGCACCAGTTGCTGCTTCAGCAGCCTCGTACGCCCCCCAGTTTCCATGGCGCTACTGGGGAAGATGTCGACGACTGGATCGACCAGTTCGAGCGAGTGGCGCAATTCAATCAGTGGAGCCCTGCTCAGAAGCTGCACAATGTGTATTTCGCCCTTGAGGACTGCGCAAAAACATGGTATGAGAATAGGGAAGCCAGTCTTCAAAGCTGGGATTCCTTTCGCCAGCAGCTGCGGGACACTTTTTCCAGCCATGACCGCCGTGATCGCGCACGCCGCCTCCTAGAAGCTCGTGTGCAACTACCAAACGAGAGCGTGGCCATGTTCGCTGAGGACGTGACGCGTCTTTGCCGACGGGCTGATCCCGACATGACGGAATCAGCGAAGTTGCGCCACCTGATGCAGGGCGTAAAAGAACCCCTCTTCGCTGGTCTGGTTCGAAGTCCACCTCAAACCGTCGCGGACTTCATCAATGAAGCTACCCTCATTGAGCGAGCCCTGCAGCAAAGATACCGGCGCACGGAGTCTGCCTGTGGTCAGCCCTTCAGCAGTGTGGCCACATTGAACGGATCCACTGACGATCACTCTCTGCGTGAGCTGATCCGCGAGGTAGTTCGCGAGGAGCTCCTCAAGTTCAACCTTGGATCGCCTAACCCGACTGCCGTGGCTGTCACCGAAGCCGTGCGGGAAGAAATACGTCAGACATTGTCCCCGCCTGAGTCACCGTCGGAGCCACGTTCTATGAACTACGCAGCGGCTCTTCGTCGGCCTGCAGTGCCTCCTGCGCAACAGCTTCGATTCGAAGCACAGTCGCCACCCACTTTGCAGCCACCGTTCTACCAACCGTCCTTCCAGCCGCCATACCAGCAGAGCCTCGTCATACAGCCGTCCGCTCCTCAGCCACTATACTACCAGCCTTCCTACCAGCCACCGCCCCAGCAGAGCCCCGTCATGCAGCCACCGGTTCGGAAGGCAGACGTCTGGCGCACTCCTCGCCAACGGCCGCTGTGCTACCACTGTGGAGAACCCGGCCACTTGTACCGTCGTTGTCCATACCGTGAGCTCGGTCTTCGGGGTTTTTCTCGCGATTCCCCGCGTCCCCGGGTCGGCGAACGCCCTCCAGAAATCGAGGAATACCTCGCAACCCGTGCAACCTCTTCAAGCAACCGTACACAGTCTTCTCCCGCGCGCTACTCGTCACCTAGCCGCCGTGATTTTAATGATGCGCCGAGGCGCCGGTCGCCAAGCCCACACCGGGGAAACTGAAGGCGGCGACCTCAGGGGGGCAGGTTGCTGACGAACGGAACCGATATCCCGAAGACCCCCCCGTGACGACTCAGTCCGATGCTGTGACTAGGATGCCGCCGCAGCCACATGAATCCGAAACTCCCAATCAACCTCAAGCCGATCAAGTTGTTAGCGCCGACCTTTCCGTTCTCGTCGACGGACACCCAGTAACAGCTTTGGTAGACACCGGAGCAGACTTCTCAATAATAAGCAAAAATTTCGCAGATCGGCTCTCTAAAGTGAAAACTGAATGGCTGGGGCCGCAAATTCGTACTGCTGGCGGTCATCTTATGACGCCGATCGGACGATGCACTGCCCGAGTAACCATCGCCGATTCAGCCTTTGTAGCCGTTTTTGTTATCCTGCCACACTGCTGCAAGGATCTCATACTCGGCATGGACTTTTTACGTGAGCATGGGGCGATTATTAATGTTCCTCGCCGTACTGTAACGTTTTCGACGCTTGAAACGATGACCGCTGACTCAGAAAGACGCCACGCACCTTTACGCATCGTTGACGCGAATGTATTCATGCCGCCGCGTTCGTCTGCTCTCGTCGCAGTCAGGTGCGACGATCAGTCCTGTGCTGCCGGTGTTGCCGAACAGAACATAGAGCTTCTGTTACATCATGGAGTCTGTGTTGCACGCGGTATAGTTCATCTGACTAATGGTCTAGCTCACGTACTGATTACGAACTTCGGGAACGAACGGCAACGCATCGCTAAAGGCACCACGGTAGCTTACTTTGAAGGTGTCGCAGAAGCAGCCCACGGCTGCTTTGTTCTTGAGACCAACACGTCTGCCAGCCAAACGCCCAACTTCGACCCTGATGTGAATCCCGCTCTATCACCGGCAGAGAAGGGCAGACTCGTTGGGCTACTCTTTCAGTTTCAAGACTGCTTCTCATCCGCCTCCGCGGTTAAACAGACGCCCTTGACCAAGCACCTCATAATAACCGACGACCGCACCCGACCAGTCAGACAGAACCCCTACCGAGTGTCACCGCGGGAACGCGAAGTCATTGCTCAACAGGTCGACGAGATGTTAAATGACGGTGTCATCCAGCCATCGAGGAGTCCCTGGGCTTCGCCTGTTGTCCTCGTTAAGAAGAAAGACGGAAGTTTAAGGTTCTGTGTGGACTACCGTAAGCTCAATCAGGTCACAAAAAAAAGACGTCTACCCGCTGCCACGCATTGATGACTCATTAGACCGGTTGCGCCACGCGCGCTACTTTTCATCGCTTGATCTCAAGAGCGGTTACTGGCAGATCGAAGTCGATGAACGTGATCGCGAGAAGACAGCGTTTGTCACGCCCGATGGACTTTATGAATTCAAAGTCCTACCTTTCGGATTGTGCTCCGCTCCAGCGACATTTCAGCGAATGATGGACGCAGTTCTATCTGGTCTTAAATGGCAGATGTGTCTAGTCTAGCTGGACGACGTTGTTGTGTTTTCACCAACGTTCGAGGAACACCTTCAACGTCTCTCCGCTGTGCTACGGGCTATCAGATCTGCCGGCCTCACGTTAAAACCACAAAAGTGTCACTTTGGCTATGAAGAGCTCATGTTCTTGGGCCACGTCGTCAGCCATCGAGGAGTTCGTCCCGATCCCGCTAAAACAGCTGCCGTCACCAAATTCCCTACTCCATGTAACAAGAAGACAGTTCGCCGTTTCTTGGGCCTCTGCGCCTATTACCGCAGATTTATTGAAAACTTTTCACGCATTGCCGCTCCGTTGACACGTCTCACCCGGGATGATATCACCTTCACCTGGACGGACGAACAGCAAAAGGCATTCGACGAGTTACGGCACCGCTTGCAGACAACACCTGTACTTGCCCATTTCGATGCGAATGCCGAGACTCTGGTCCACACAGATGCCAGCAACGTGGGTCTAGGCGCTGTACTCGTCCAGTGGCAAGACGGTGCCGAGCGAGTTATCGCATACGCAAGCCGGACTTTGTCCCGTGCCGAATCAAACTATTCAACCACCGAAAAAGAATGTCTGGCCGTTGTATGGGCGGTGATGAAATTTCGACCCTATCTTTATGGCCGGCACTTTCGGGTTGTGAGTGACCACCACTCTCTGTGCTGGTTAACAAACTTGCGAGACCCCTCCGGACGCCTTGCACGATGGAGCTTACGGCTACAGGAGTTCGACATGACCATCGTGTATAAGTCTGGACGTCAGCACAACGACGCTGACTGCTTGTCCCGTTCACCTGTCGAGGCTGCGCGGGAAGACGAAGAACCAGACTTTCCCCTTATCGCAGCCGTCGACGCGCTCACTGTTTCGCAGCAGCAACGTAATGATCCGGCTCTCGCACCACTTATTGATTTTCTACAAGAGCGCACTACAGAAATTCCCCGTCTCTTCGCCAGAACGTATTCGTCGTTTTGCATGCGAAACAATGTTTTATACAAGATCAACTTCGCTCCGACGGGAAGAGATTATCTCCTCGTCGTACCAGAGTCTCTTCGCGAAGAAATCTTACAGGCATGTCATGACGAGCCCACCGCGGGTCACCTGGGGTATGCTCGAACTCTGGCCCGAATTAAGAAGAGTTATTATTGGCCAAATCTTGCGGCCGCAGTACGCCATTACGTGAGAACATGCCATGATTGCCAGCGACGAAAAACACCGCCTGTGAAACCGGCCGGTTTACTACATCCTGTTCAAGTGCCAAGATACCCATTCGAACAAGTTGGCATGGATTTGTTGGGTCCTTTTCCAATTTCTGATTCTGGCAACAGATGGATAATTGTCGCTACAGATTACCTTACGCGTTACGCTGAAACGAAGGCCCTCCAGCGTGGTACGGCAATCGAGGCAGCGAAATTTTTCATCGAACGCATAGTCCTCAGGCACGGCGCCCCGAGAGTTATAATAACGGACCGAGGCACTGCTTTCACTGCCAAGCTACTGGAATCTGTCATGCAGCTAAGCGGCACTACCCATCGCAGGTCAACAGCCTACCATCCACAAACTAATGGCTTGACAGAACGTCTGAACAAAACTCTCGCCGACATGATGTCCATGTACGTGGATGTTGAACATCGGTCTTGGGATGACGTCCTCCCGTACGTCACGTTCGCGTACAACACGGCGCAGCAGGAAACAACGCAAATGACGCCTTTCTCCTTATTGTATGACCGTGAAGTTTCGACAATGCTCGAAGCCATGTTGCCCCACGACGGCCGTGACCTCGAAGTTGGCGCCGAGGAGTTCACTCAACGCGCAGAGCAAGCGCGACAGCTAGCGAGGGCACGCATCCGGAACCAGCAAGGTCGAGACGCCCAGCGGTACGATCACCGCCACCGTGTAGTGACTTTCGAACCGGGCGACAGGGTGTGGCTCTGGACTCCGATTCGACGTCGGGGACTATCCGAAAAACTTCTGAAACAGTACTTTGGCCCATACAAAGTGCTCCGTCAGCTGAGCGACGTGACTTACGAAGTGCTTCCGGACGGCTTTTCTTCTACTCGTCGTCAGCAGAAATCCGAGGTTGCTCATGTCGTGCGCATGAAACCGTACTTTTCGCGAGAAAATTAGCGCACCGCCTACCGCATGTTTCTTGCTTTATTTTTTTTTCTTTCTGCTTTTGAATTCATCAAACTCGCATTTATTTTTTTAGAGAGGGGGGGTAATGTAGCGTGTGCAACAGCAGCCGCTAGGCGGCAGCTCATCGAGAGTCTCGTGCGCGGACTGGAAGAAGTGGTCTCGTGGCGTTCGAGAAGAAGCTGAAGTCGGCTGCTGTCTCTCAGTGCTCTCTGGACCTACTCTTCTGTGCCTTCTAGGTCAACCCCCCTATTAAAACCAACCTTCTGGTTGCGGGCCTAAACGGCTACGTGACAATATACACCATCAGAATCGTAAATTTCAGAGCTCCGTGGAGAGCAGTAGAAATGCCCCCGGTGTTGACAAGGTTCTATGCTGCGGGGTAATTAGGTGTTCGTGGTCGTTATACGGTGTTTGAAAATGGATTTTCGCCGTTAATGTTCCCATTCTCGTAATTCATATTTAGCGTGTACACTTTCATTAAGTATGGTCATAGGTTGTCAGCTCCTGGCCCCATCTGCACTCCGGCTGAATGTCCTCAGGGTATACTTTACTAAATACGTATGGACTGAGCAAATGTCAAGTCTGCAATCGTCTCCAGACCCATGCCTGCGCCCTGGCCAACTGATTGTCCGGGGGCGAAAAATCTCTACTCAAGTTTATAATCGCTTGAAATTTCGCGGACGGACAGCAGATCAACTCTCGTGGATCTTCTCGGAATAGCCGGCTAACATGCTTGGCTGACAAAATCTCGAACAGTTATCTGAGACGCCTCGCTTCCGGTATCTAGACAACTTCCTCTTCGCTAGTAACCTGACTCATTACGTGTGCCGCTGTATTAGACATTCTGCCCCTCGCCGAATCTCGGTGGCTCCTTTAGAATTTGTACCAATAAGATGATTATTAGTATTAGATATATCTAGCTTCGTAGCTGGCTCCTCTGCTGTTTTTGAAATTTCGAGTACACTCTGGCAGATAGAGGGAGAGGGGCACAGCGTCGTGCATGTCGTAGGGTCTGCGCACTCTCGTGGCGCCCTTGTCATGTCTAGAACTTTAGAGCGTCTATATTTAAGAGCTAGTCGCACCGTTATGGCCTGGTTCTTGGTCGGGCTTCGACAGAGGAAGCAGACAGATAAGAGAGGTGTGAGCTCAAGAGTTGTATAGCGCTCGAGGTTGTGTATCTGCGCATATAAAACCATATTGTTGAGCTAGTTGGTGCATTTCACAGAGCTTTGTAATATTTTTTTCTCTGCGCATATAGTTTTGACAAAGCTTTTTTGTAACTGGAAGTGAAGTCGCTTTTATCATTTTGTGCATCGGGTCTGTATGGTTTGTTTGTTATTAGTGTTATGTAAAGTTCAATTTGTTCTTTTGCCTAGGCCTGAAGAATCACTGAGTCGAATCATTAGGGTTAACTTGTGCTGAGATTCAAACCATGCTCCGAGTCATAAGTGTGTACGGACTCACGCAGATCATCATCTGATTCCGGACTCACGTTTAGATCACTATCTGAGTTGCGACTCCGTACTGACGTTTCAATCATGATCTGAGTCGTGAGTCTGGAATCACACTCAGATGATGGTGTGAGTGGTGAGTGTGAGTTCATACTCATTTTCAGATCAGTGTTTTCGTGACGTCAGTGTGCGCCATTCTCTTCATTTACTGACAGCAGCGTGGAGGGAAGATTATTTGCCGCAACAAAAGACGCTTGCAGGCACACTGGCTTGCATTGTCTCTCGGGGACCGCAAGACAAATACGTGTAACGTCTTCCTGCGTGCGTGCACTCCCCTGCACATTTGGTGCTTTTTTCACGGGATGAATGTTGCCAATTATATACAATGGAAGGTAGAGGCATATTCAATCTATTTCAGACCATTTGTGTATGCCTTCTGACAATCTACAATGTTAAACTTTATAAGAAAGCAAATATCACATGTGGCACTTCAACCACACGAAAAGCAATCAACCAAACTAAACCACAAAGAACGAAGGTTCCTACCTAAAGATAATTACCATGGTGAGGACCACGTGGGCTAAAGAAGTTGTTTAGCTCAATTATTGACTGAGTCCAAATTATTCTCCAGTCAAAGAGACGGAGCCCAAATGTTCTAGCCAGTCCAGATGAGTCGTTAGTCGAAAAGAGTGAGTGAGTTCAGGAGAGTCATGAGTCAAGACGAGTATGAGCTCACATAAATCATGAGTTGAAATGAGTTAGTCCAGATGAGTTGTGAGTCGAGGCGAGTGCGTGAGCGCAAATGAGTCGCGTGTCAAAGTGAGCCCTTAGTGGAAACAAGTTTATAAGGTTAAAACGACTGAGTGAGCTAAGATAAGCCGTGAGTTGAAGTGCATTGTGAGTCTAATTGAGTTTGAGTTCATGAGTTTACAACCCCAGTGTGTATGCGTATGATGTTTGAGTGAGCCTCCGGATTGACCAAAATTTTGTGAGTGAGCCTGAGTGAAAAATCGTGATTTTGCCCAGGTATATTCGTCTGTCGAGTCTGATTGTCTTTCGTCTCCGTACCAATTACACATCGCCCTCAGAGTCGACGTGCATCTCGAAGAACCGAAATACAACAGTGAGAGAAGAAAATTTGTGAGCCTGTACGGACTCAACTGCACTCCGCGAAAGCCCGTTACTCGAGCCGAATCATACTTTTCGCCGCTCACAGGAATCTCCCAGTATTTCAATGTGGGTATGCATGGCCACCTGGAAGAACATAAAGACCCCAAGTGGGGACAGTCAGGGCAGGGACAAGCGGAAGTGTCACAGAGCAAGGGGCAACGCGGCTAGGAAGGAGCAAATGGTGCTCAAGTGAGCGGGATTTGTTGGGTCCGTTGGTGTTCCTGGTCCGGCATTACGAGTGGGAGGTGCGTGATGTTTACATGTTATAGAATAGCGCGCATGTGCCACAAACATACAGCGGATACTGGCCGGACCAACGTGCCTCTAAAACCCCCACTGTGACAATGAGGCGGAATTAGTCCGAAGCTAAAAAGAACAATGAGTACAAACTTAAGCTTTGAGAAACAAAGGCATGACTAAAGACTGGAAGGCGAGAAACCAAGAAAGAGAAACCGAAGTAAAAATCACAAATGTCGGGGCCAAGACAAAAATCTGAACGGTCGAGCTCGATACATATGAAGCGTTAGCTGAAGCAGAAACTAGAAAATTAGAAGTTGAAATCTAGAAATAGAACAAGTCTATCGGGGATGTCAGATTGAAGCAGACAGAAAAAGGATTAAAGCACAAGCTAACTGAAGGAAAGAAATCGAGATTGAATAACGCATGTTATTGCAAAGTTCCTAGTCGAGGCTGCAGTGTGGTAGGTAGACCGCCAAATGTTGATACTCACATGACCGCATTGATCATAGTTAAAAGATGGTCGAGAGGTGTCAAGCCGGCTTCCATCACTCAAGTTTCGAAAAAAGAAGTGCCAGAGCGGCAAATGCGTTTAGTGAAAAAGTGATAAGCCATCGTAATGTACCGTAAGCAAACCGGTGATTTCTCCATGCAGAGGAGAGAGCTGTCGAGCGGAAATTCACGATCCGGTCGCCTATTTGCGTCATCTGCAGGGATCGTGCTCCCTGAAGGGAAGGCATGCTTATTACAAGCAAGATTAATACTTTGCCAGTAGAAAATATCTTGCACAAGGGTATGACTGCACACAATGCCTGCACTTTCTAGGTTTCTGAAATAGGTGCACTGCTATCGAGTATGATAGAGTACAATTCTGTTATTAAACAGAAGCTGTGATATATCACAATATTAAGGATCTAACTGGAGCCTGGCGACTGAGAAATGGACATGGCACTGTTATTTGCAGCTTATTTCATTTTGGTGTTGTTTCATTTGGCCCTGTGCCATTGCAAACTGCTGTTAGGGACGCGGGCTTCAGGGGATGACGCCATTATGCCACTTAAGTAAAGGGTTTCCACACCCATGCCACACCGAGCATGGGCATGATAAAGGGCGCGATTACAAGTTTGGCACTCTTCACGAGCTCTGCTGGAGCCACTTTCGCCTCAACAAAGACACTGTGCGCTAGACGGCAACAAATGTATTCATACTTATTCTAAATACTTTAAAAAGTCCAGAAGGACATTGAGGACGGGGAAAAAGACTGAGATATCTACAGGAGAAACTAGTTAATGCAACGTGAGGTGCAAGGTAAAAACTGAACAGAAACTAATGTATGTACGCGGCAAAACGCAATGGCGAAAATATACATAAATGCGAAGTGCTCGATGAAGCATGGTCGCTGGGCTACTGCCGGGAAAAATGCAACGCTTCTACAACGAATAGTCTGGATACAAGGCCTTACGCGCACCGACCGTGCTAGAGGTTTGAAATGAAATGTTTTGGAAATATGGCGGTTGCATTCGCTGCCGGAACCCGAAGAGCAGGTATAGTTAGCATGACTCCTAAATTATAGGATTCTCCTTGATGTATGCTTGGTTGACAGAGCGCCATGCAGTGTCAAGAAAATGAACGCACAGTGTGAAGCATCTGTCGAAAGAGACCCAACGCTTGACCTTGCCTTGCACGTTTCTGCGTGACACAGTACACGTATAACGCCACGCTGGCCTTCTTTGCCATGTACACAAATCTCTTCAACTATTGTTCACTTGTGACACAAACAGCCAGAGCAAAGAAGGGCCTGTTTCGACTAAACAAGAGTATACGCACTCCCAAACACGTAGTACTTGAAATAGAATGCTTCTGCAAGAAGTGTAGGCGGCATTACTTGGCTCGCGGCAGAGAATGAGCAGTGAAGCCAGCCATTATTAACAATATATTAAGGCCCTAGTAATAGTTAGGAGGTTTCGACATTATCCCAACGGCTTTCTGAGCTCGCCCACAATTTTAATTTGTTTTTATAGTATCCTTGCCACTGGTAGATGCTGAAGTTGCCTTCAGTAGCTCTAGGTGCTCTTCGGGCGCCATATGTGGCTCAAAAATGATACTCTAGAACAGAGTGTTTCGTTTCAATCTTGGTTATCGCTTCGTTTCACTAGCAGCAGCACCCTCAATTTTGCGATATGCTGGGACTATCACTTCAAACAAGGTTGACAAAATAAACTAGAAGCATATTTTTTCGAGATGGATGGTTGTGCGCTTTAACGAAGCCATGTTGAGTTTTGCCTCCTTTAAATTGTGTCACAAGTGTTTTGTTTAAATGGAGACCCTTATTCAACCCTAGCACAGTGCAGACCCAGAAAGAGAATGTGATTATTTTTATGTTTGTGACGACGCAACACTGTGTCATCATCCAATTGAAAGGGTTGAACATTTTCACTTTTCAGTCTTCTAATGTGCCTCGAAGGACGGCCAAAGGAAGAGGGGCAGGGGGCGAAAAAGGATTAATGGTGTGCTTGTATGCTGACCAGCATCACTTAAACGTGACTAAAATATTCAAAGTGCTGCCCTTCACCTAATTTGGCATCGGTAAGTGTTTTGGCGGTTTGTTTGATGAGTCACATATTGTCGTTTTCAAGAATACACGGTTCGCGGCCTCATTCAGCAGAGCAGTTCACGACCCCACCGCAGCGCTGCTATCTCCGTCGACTCTTGCTGCTAGAGTGCTTGTGACTGCAGCCTTCTGCCCTGACTTCTGTGCTGTCAAGCAACATGTGTGATGAACTCTAGTGCGGAGCACTCTCCTGTGTCGCTGCTGGCGTTCGCTTCGAAGAGGGGCGACGTGAATGTACCGTGTGGGTTGCCTAACGTGTAGGGTGCTCGGCGTGCCTGCATTGAGGCACGAAAGAGGGGTGTCACGAGAACCCTCTTTATGTTCCATATGGCATCACGATTGCCGAAACCAAAACTGTTGAGTGAATAACTTGAGTGAAATAACAACAGCAACGATATATTATGTCGATTGTAATGCCCCAAAGAACGATCTGCGAAATGAATGAATGAATGAATGAATGAATGAATGAATGAATGAATGAATGAATGAATCAATCAATCAATCTGTTAGACAGTCAGTCTGTCGGACGGTCGGTCAGTCAGTCATTCAACTGGTTAAATATTAACCTGTTATCCAATTAATAAATCAAGTAGTGTGGGCAAGCTAAAACAGCACTCGTTACAACAGCACAAAAAATCAAAGCGACGAAATATTACTGGAATAAGACAGCATTCCCTTATACATAGCTCAGTCCTTTTCAAAGCGTAATGTTATGGCGCAATGCTCACGTGCGCAACCGCCATGCATAAATGAAATGTTGTTACGATCAGTTCCAGTTTTACCGAATATTTTATCCTGGCATATTGTGCGATGCTTAATTAGGATTTAACCACTGCTAGCCAGTAGCATTTAACGGAATGCTTGGAGAATGTTTCCCTTTCCATTCTTACTTCTCCTTTTCTTATATCTTTTCTCAGCGTTCTTTTCGTTTCACATCCCTATTATAACTTGATCCGTTGAAGGTGTTCTCTTAATTTTATTGTTCCGTCTTTTAGTATCTTCTTACATCTCAGCGTATCTCAACAGATCGTTCCATGGAAAAGCCATGGTTGCTAAGACAGCGGTCGGCTTTTCCGCATTGATCTAGCCAGCGAGTTGTGGCAGGCCAATGCGTTCTGCGTGCTTCTTCAAACATGAAGCTATGAAAGCAGACTGAAATCGGAGTAGCCTGTGCATTCATGTATTTTATCAATAACTTTTTGTGTTCTGTCTTCACACATACAGGAAAGGCCGCTGAGTAGCAGTTGCACTCGTGAACTATGAAACCGCGTAGACAGGAATGACACACAATAAATGTCAGAGTGCAATAGAAAAAATGCCTTGTGATTTACATGACCAATTTAAGTATGACTTAGTGCTCTTCCTCACTTTGAACTCTTCATTTGCTTAACTTAGATCAAGAGAGACAGCCAACGTACTACGAAATATATACCAGCTGCAGCTCTCAGGACACATAATTCTGTCCCCATCGGCTGTAACCGCACGAAGTAGACATAAATATTTTTAAAACGAAGCCGTCAGAACGTTTCTGCATGGCCTATGCTTAACGTGTCTGACACGGGATCCAAGGTTCCGATTCCCATTCTCATCTCACGCTCACTTATAATAGGAGCTGCGTGAGTTGGCAGCTCCTGCCGACTTGTCCACTTCGTGTACTCTCGTGACGTTAAACACACAGCCGACCATTCAATGTCACCTGCTCCCATTACTCTTCTCATTAGAAGTTTGAGTGCAAAAATTAAAGGCTCGCTCAAGAGTAGACGTGAAGCGCCCTCAACGCGGTCTTTTAATTTTTAAAATTGTTGTAGGTGAAAGGAAGGCACAATATGCTTAAAACTTGACAAGAATATGGATGTTAAATGGCAAGCGAAATCATGTGATGCAATCCTGAACGCCGTAAAAAAATAGGCAAATGTTTAGTCCTGGTAAACTTAACTGACAAAAACGACAACGGAACGTTTGGCTCGTTGCCCAGTTATAGTGGGGCACTGGTTAAGATGCCCGACTACTGTGCCGGAGTACCATGGTTTGAACCCGACCACCGGTGGCTGCATTTGGATGGAGGCAAAATGGAGAGGCGTCCGTGTGCTGTGCAATGTTAGTCTACGTTAAAATAATTGGTTCACAGGAAGGATAAGGCGTAATATCTATCGCACTTGTTTTCATGGACGCCTGACCTGGGCCGTAAGGAGAGAAAGGAAGATGGGAGTGAAAGTGGAAAGAGAGAACGAGGAGCAATCGTGGAGGGTCACGGAGTAATTTAGACCACCTGGAAATGTGTTGTGGCTGTAGGAAGAAAGAAAATAAAATGCACGGGCCTGCTACTGGCTCTGTAGCTGAGCCACCTCCGCTGCCTCGTGCGGACAGAAGAGAAAATAAACAAGAAAGAAAAAGGAAGAGGGACAGAAAGACGTGCGCCGCAACAACAGCCGTCGTCCACCACCCCCGAAGCGGTGGCGGGGGCAATGAGGGCCTACAACAGGTAACAATTCAGTGGCAGGCTAGCCCCCGCCGTAAGCGGCGGTGACCCACCTGTCCTATCCCCATCAGTGCCAGGATCAGCCTTTCCCACCTGGTGATATTTAACGTCCTCAGGTGGCCGAAATACCATCGCAGCCCTCCACTACGGCCCCCCTTTCCCCTCTTTTCACTTTTACTCTCACATTCTTCCCTTCCCATCGGCGCGCTACAGGTGCTCACAAAGAGTCGACTTTATCTCGGCAACCTCGCGGTAAAGAGGGAGAGGTCTGTCCGCTTGTGGACCGAAGTATTGTTCGGGTGTAAGCACACGACGCGCCGTGCTCATCCAGTACAGTATGAGCGGGCGACCAGGGTGAGACAAGTCCTGCGCGTTTCTTTTCCTTGAACCAATTACTATTATTATTGAAGAGAGATATCGCAGAGCGCACTTGTGAACAAACGCGCGGCAGTGGAATTGGTGCACGCGTCCCTTTATGTGCGCTTTTGGAGCAGAGAAAGCTTGCATTGAGCGAAAACACATCCAGAATATTGAGTGAGTGCGGTGGTGGCGTTTCTGACGAAAATTACATACCTGTGTCGCAGGATTTCTGAGCGCTGTAGGGAAACTTTCATATTGATTGCTGTCGATGTGTACATATTTAATGATAGGATGATTTTTCGGCGGCAATGTAACGAATGTACAATCAAAACTAAATTTACACTGGCTAATATGTGAATCTAAGACTGAAGTGCGATTGACAGTTTAAATTCACGAAAATTGCCGGGATCGAACGGCTCAAGTGGAATTTTTAAAGTACTCTTTAAAGAAGCTTATGATCAAAATGCGTTGCCTCCTTAAGTGTGAGCAACACTGTCTTTATTTCTAAAATTGATGATGCTGAAAGCTGCGACAGGTTACAGTGTACAGTTATAATTACTAACGATGGAAACGGTTGTCATAGAATATGCGAAATTAACGTTTACTAGCCGAGATGTCCCCGTCTCTCCAACGCGATGCAATGTCTAAAAGATTTTGACTTAGTTGCCCAATTCCTCTTACACTCCCATCTTCCTCCCTTTCCTTACGATGGGGTGTCCGCGGAAAAAGTGAGACAAATAGTGCGTGCTTTCTATAAAAAGTATTAAGCTATAGATTGTACAGCTTGTTCGGCCGAAAAGCTGTCGGAGTTGTAGCATTGGTAGTGTAGTTCTAGTCGGCACCCACGTTGGAAAAAATCGGGGATGGCTAAAGAAATCGCATCATGTAAAATTGTGGTTCTAGTGATTAATGATTATCTTATGTATGATAGGCGATAACGAGTAATAAATTAAGTGCAGTTCATTAAGCGATTAATTATATAAAGGAAAGAAACAGCAAATCGGGAGAAGAGGGTTTAGAGTTGTCAAAATGGTAAGAATATAAAACCAGTGCTGGATGATTGAAACAAAAAAAAAAAAATTGTGCATACTTTATCAATTATACACTGCACTAACTGAAAAATGAATTAGAAAAAGAGGCCTTCAAATGTATAAAAACGCTCCCAAGGGAAAGTCAAGCCTGATCCTAAATCAGGAAATGCAGGGTGTGTAAACTGATAAATTATTTGAAACTTTTGAAAAATTAAAAAAAAGTGTTCAAAGGCATCGAAATTCTCAGAATAAAAAGAGAATGTTTGATGATGCTAATTAAGAAAATATATAGCGCTAATTTATCAATTTTTAAATGAAACAATTGAAAAACTGAAAAATTGAGGGAAGAGGGCTAAGGTGGAAGAGGCTGAAAATGAAAACCGAATGCTTGACGATGCTAGTTAACAAAATTTAGAGTGTAATATGAAAGATTCATCATCGTAACCATCATAATCATATTCAGCCTGACTATACCCATTGCAGTGAGAAGACCTTTCCTATATTTCTCCAATTAACCGGGTTCTGTGCTAGCTGCATCCACTTGACCCCTGCGAACTTCTTAACTTCATCCGCCCACCTAACTTTCTGCCGCCCCCTGCTACGCCTTCTCCTTCCCTTGGAATCCAGTTTCTTACCCTAAGCGAACATCGGTCATCCTCTCTTCGCACAACATGCCCTGCCCATGCCCATTCCTTCTTCTTGATTTGCGCTAGAATGTCAGCAACTTGAGTTATTTCTCTGACCCATTTTGCACGCTTCCTATCTCTTAATGTTACCCCTACTATTTTTCGTTCCATAGCCCTCTGCGTTGTCCTCAACTTAAATGGAGCCCTCTGGTTAGCCTCCACGTTTCAGCCCCATAGGTGAGTACAGGTAAGATCAAATATTAGAAGTAATTAAAAATAAAAATTACCACACAAAGGATCTAAGAGGTGAAAATCGTCAGAATGAGAAACCTATATGCTTGATAGTGCTAATTCAGGAAATGTAAAGTGTAATTGATCAACTAATTGAATTAATGAGAAAACGGAAAATTAACAAGCAGGGTAAAATTTGTGATAATGGCCAGAATGAAAAGCCAATGTTTAATAAAAATTTGACGATGCTGAAAAACATTCTTGTGAAGACGAACAACTT
Source organism: Amblyomma maculatum (assembly GCF_055883805.1). Classification (NCBI taxonomy): domain Eukaryota; kingdom Metazoa; phylum Arthropoda; class Arachnida; order Ixodida; family Ixodidae; genus Amblyomma; species Amblyomma maculatum. The sequence goes on from NC_139344.1 coordinate 423,929,019, forward strand.
CTGAACGTACCGTATATAGTGAGTGGTATTGCTATCGGTTTGTGTGTTTGGGGATGACCTCTCTAAGCACAGACCACTGTCCTGCTTCTTTGGTTCCAATGCCTTCCAATATACCCCCTCTCCCTCTCAAATTTGGTAGAGGCACTGGGTGACGACTATGGAGCTGCGTATAGTCACTCTCTCTACACCAGCGATGCCTGATGACGTTGCGCACCAAGTCGAGCAAGCGTGCCCGGCTGTCACCTGTGCCGTATCTCTTCGCCAGCGGAACCGGGCTATCTTCTGTTGAGCCGATGAGCCCGACGTTGAAGACTGGCTCACATCTTACGAATAGGTGAGCCTCTGCAGTAGACGGGAGGATAAGACGAAGCTGAACAAAGATGTTTTTATCTAACCGTCGCCTCTATGATATGGTATTGGAACTACGAGGGTGATATCCGAACTTGAACCGCCTTCAAAACGAAGCTTGCTGAAGTCTTTGATCACCCGTCTGTCAGCAAACTTCGTGCTAAATAGTGCTTGCGTGAATTTTTGCAGCGGCCCTGCGAAAGCTTTACCAGATACATAAAAGTCGTTGACTTATGCAAACGCGTCAGTGTGAATATGTCCGAGGCTTACAAGTTAAAACACATCTTGAAAGGCATCGGCGAGGATGCCATCAGAGGCTGTTAGCTCGCGACGTGCGCACGATGACTGAAATGTTCAAGCTTAGTCAAAGCTTCGAAGACCGCGCAAGCAGAGGATACTGACTCGGCAATACCAAGCCCAGGCTGAATCGCTTGCTCGACTGACGCCTGCAGCTGCCAATACCTATATGCCGCAGTAAATTAAAGACTTCGTTCGTGAAGGGGTAGCTCGTTAACTATTTCTTCTGCTTAGCATTCAACAGATGCCGCCATATTTGGTCCCAGCTATCTGACACGCTATACAAGAGCAGGTTACTGAGGCGTTTCCGTCTATACATTTACCGGCATCTCTTGCCGCGCCTCAGATTTACGCCGGTGCTGTTTCAAGCTTTTCACCGGTCCCGTGTCTTACACCGACGTCGCCCCAAGATCTGTCGCCGGCCCCCAGATTTACGCCGATGTCCTAGCACAATCACCACCGTCTGTTTATACCTCAATATTTGTACCTGTGGAAAGGCCGGCACCTCTTCTGCGACCAGCTCGATGAGTAAGTTTTCCATGGCGCAAAGTGGTTTGATTAGGTATGTGGGGATTAAAGCCCCAGAGCGACTCAGGCTTTGAGAGATGCCGTAGTGGAGGACTCCGGAAATTGCGACCACCTGGGGTTCTTAATTGTGTACTGACATCGCACAGTACACGGGCGCCTTGCTCTCTGCCTCCACTGAAAAGCGGACGCCGAGGCTGGGATTTGATCCTGCATTCTCGGGAACAGTAGTCGAGCGCCGTAACCACTGCGACACCTCGACGAGGCCCATGGCGCAAAGTTACAGCAGCCCTTAATGCTGCACTTGCGGATATATATGCCTACGCCATCTCCACGTGTCAACATCACATGCGCAAGCTTCGAGGTACTAGTCTCTAACGGCTCAGTATTCCGCGCCTGTCGACCAACCATCAAGTCCTCCTTTTCCCCTCATCGTTCAGGCCTCTCGAGCCGCCGCTCTCCTCCGCCAGGAGACTGCTCTATCTCCTTGAGGAAAACTAGCTGCCGCAGTTACTTAGGCAAGAACCATGCCCCCCTCAAATGTCGAAGACCTCATCGATCCCCTGCACCTTATTGACGTTTTTTAGAGGGTGTTTCTGTAATGGCCCTGATTGACAACGGTGCCGTGATTTCGGTAATGGACTCGGGGGTGGCGCAGTGGTTACGGCGCTCGATTACTGTTCCCAAGGATGCGGGATCGAATCCCGGCCTCGGCGGCCGCTTTTCGATGCAGGCGAAAAGCAAGGCGCCCGTGTGCTGTGCGATGTCAGTGCACGGTAAAGAACCCCAAGTCATCGAAATTTCCGGAGTCTTCCACTACGGCGTCTCTCATAGCCTGAGGCGCTTTGGGACGTTAAACTCCACAAACCACAAACCGAAAATTGTTGTAGTTCTTTAAAAATACAGATGGTTTATATTGTAACCCGCGCTAACCATGTCAGTTCGGAGGGGGAAGAAGACGAAGGTCGTGCGGAGTGCGCGTGATTCTGAGCCGCCGCTGCTTTTGCCTGGTCAAGCGCCTGCTCTGTGCCTCCTGTGCCTCAGCGCCCCAACCCCATCCTTTGACCTTGTCCTTCTGGAGTGCCGTTCGGGTAGCGATAGAACCCGTGACATTCTGGTGGAGGTGCGGGGTAAATGCAGCACAGCCCCTCAACACCCGCTACTCTGAGTCCGCCCCCAAATCTCAGCAGCCGCCCCTTCGACAAGGAGGCCGAGATACGCGCCAGCCAGCGACTTCAAGGGTTTGCTCCTGAATTTCGTCTGTTGCCGAACTCCGGCTCTCTACAACTTACAATGGCCCGGAGTACCACGACCCAATGCCAACAGACGGACTCGTTTCTCGCACCGTCCGTGGTGTATCTACGATGACTCCTCGTACGGCTGCTACGTTCCATGCCGATGTCTTCGAAGATGTAGAGGATTGGTTGGATCAGTACGAACGTGTGGCTCACCACAATGGCTGGAATGCCGAAAACTGTCTTCAGAATTTGTATTTCTGCCTGAACAGTACTGCTCGGCACTGGTTCGAAAATCACAAGGCCTCTCTTACATCCTGGGACACCTGTAAAGAAGAGCTGCGATGGACGTTCGCCAATCAGTATCGGTGACAGCGAGCAGAAGACCTTCTGGAAACAAGAGTGCAATGACCCGACGAAACACAGTGACAAGTTTTGTTCAAGACGTCTTACGACTTAGCTCCCGGGCCGACCCCCGTACCACCGAGGAAAAAAGGTGCGTGCACTCACGCGGGGCATAAAGAGGGACATTTTCGGCGGGCTTATTCGACATCCGCCGACTACAGTGGGACAATTTGTAAATGAGGCAACGAACATCGAGCGAGCCTTGGTTGCGGGAGCGGACCATTATCGTCGCCTTGCTGGAGGTCCCAGCGTTTCGAACCTTTCAGCTGCTCGCTTTCCGGTTGGTTCCCTCGACAAAGCAAACCTGCGCGAGATCATCCGCGAAGTTGTACGAGAGGAAATACGGCAGCTGCGTACACCTGCTTATGGTACGCCATCCTGCGCCCTCACGGATGCTGTCCGTGAAGAAATACAACGTGCCCTTTATCCACAGTGCTCCGTTGCTTCTTCACCTACTCAGCCCGTTGAGACGTACGCGTTCGTTGCTAGTCGCCCGCCGCCGCAGCAGCCACCACCGCCGCCTGTTCGCCGTCAGTACTTGCCTACACAACCCCGTATCCCTGCGTACGATCTTTGTCCGCAGCAGCAATGTATGAGCCAGGCCGATACGTGGAGGACAACCGACCAACTCCCGCTATGCTTCCACTGCGGAGAAGGAGGCCACGTCTACCTTCGCTGCCCTTACCACGAGCTTGGTCCTCGCAGTTTTCAGCGGAATGCTCCCCGCCCGGAGTTCGGCGAGCAACCTCACGCCATCGCGGATTATTTTCGCCGTTCACCACCACCTGACCGGTCTTTACGTAGCGACCTTCGCTCGCAACCGTCCCGCCGGTACGATTCTCCCCTTCGCAGCAATTGACGGGAAAGCCTGTCCCCTCGTCGGGAAAACTAAGCACGGCGATGTCTGGAGGTGACGTTGCCGAACCCGTTCCTGTTAAAGAGCCTCCACGTTTCTCGCCCCGATCCCCCACTCGAACCGACGATCAACCCGACGACCTTACCGACGAACGTCGCACCGAACTTTTCGCCGAACTTCCCGCCGAACTTTCCGACGAGCTTTCTGACGAACTTCACGACGAACTCCCCGACAAAGCTTCCTACGTCCGTCGTGGCACAGTGTACAATAACCTTGATGTTGTGATCGACGGATACGACGTGACGGCACTCGTTGACACCGGTGCAGACTATTCTGTTATCAGTGGTGAGCTATGCCGCCGACTTCGCAAGGTAACGACGCAGTGGGATGGCACCTATATCAGAACCGCTGGAGGCCACCTCGTGAGACCAATCGGCAGATGCACTGCTCGTATTGAGATTAACGGTCTGAAGTGCCCGGTTACCTTTGTTGTACTATCAAAACGTTCTAGAGACATTATTCTCGACATGGACTTTTTGAGTGATTGCAGCTCTGTAATCGACTTTACCGACCGCCGCCTTAGGCTTCGTCAAACTCTATATACCTCGGCGCAAACAAAGCCCCAGGTTCGCACAGCACGCGTCTTGGCGGAGCACGTGACCTTATCGCCCCAATCTAGCGTATTTCTCCATGACACGTCCGACCACGTTGATTCTGGCGAAGTTTTGCTGGAAGGAAGTGCTCAGCTGCTTCTTGAACGGGGTCTTGGTGTTGCTCGAGGTCTCGCGCAGCTGGATACTGGCTGCGTACACGTCCTAGTCACGAACTTTGTGGCACTCCGCAGCGCCTTACGAAAGGCACGGCTCTTGGTACCATCGAGAGCATTACCGCCCTTATTCAAGTTGTTGCCCTGTCCGAAGGTGCTTTCTCTTCCCCCTCCGTCAATGGTGCTCCTGAAGTCTTGATCCCAGATCGCGGTGCCGTGTTCGTGTCCCAGCTAATGGCAGAAATCTTGCGTTTAAGTCACACGCACCACCGCAAAACTACCGCATACCATCCTCCCCCCCCCCCCAAACGAATGGGCTCACTGAGCGTCTTAATAAGACTATGGTCGACATGATATCTATGAATGTGGACGTCGAGCATCATACATGGGACAACATTCTTCCCTGCGTAACTTCCGCTTATAACACCGCAACTCAGCAAACAACCGGGTTTTCGCCATTCCGCCTGGTGCATGGCCGAGAGGTGATTACCATGCTTGACGCCATGCTTCCCCATGAGTCGGAGGCCTACTCTTACGACGATGTCCAACTGGTAACCCAGCACGCGGAAGAAGCCCGACAGTTAGCACGACTACGCATCCAAGACCGCCAGCGCGTCGATGCACGCAGGTACAACCTCCGGCATCGTGAACTTGGTTTTGCACCTGGTGATAAAGTTTGGGTGTGGACTCCCGTTCGCTGTCGCGGTCTCAGCGAGAAGCTCCTAAAACGTTACTTTGGCCCATACGAGGTCGTTCGCCGTATAAGCGACGTAAATTACGAGGAGATTCCGATTGTTCCAAGCACATCTCGTCGGCCCCTTCATTCTGAAATGGTGCATGTGGTTCGCCTCAAAACGTACTGTGAACGCTAGAACCACGTATTCTGACTTTGCGCTCTGCTCGATGTAACGTTTCAGTTACGCTGGAACGCGCATCGGGACGAGGCGCCTTTCAGGGGGAGGAGTAGTGTAATCCGCGCTAACCGTGTCAGTTCTGGAGCGGGAAGAAGACGAAGATCGTGTGGAGTGCGCGTGGTTCTGGGCCGCCGCTGCTTTTGCCTGGTCAAGCGCCTGCTCTCTGCCTCCTGTGCCTCAGCGCCCCAACCCCATTCTTTGACCCTGTCCTTCTGGACTGCCGTCCGAGTAGCGATAGAACCCGTGACAATATCAGTTAATCACGGGATATCGTGCAGGAGCAGGACGTTTTGACAGTATTGTCTTTGCTGTCCCAATTTTAAACATTATTTTGCTGTATTAGTCCGGCGGCCATGCTACCAGACCACACATTGCATGTGCCTCATAGAGCCGATCGTAAAATAATGCTTTCATTGGCGATGGCGTTCGATACGAATCGCACTTTGTAATATAGTTTGGCAACCACAATTTTTGATCAGTGTAGTTCTAGGAGGCCTATTGCGTCCTCCACAAGTGCATCATTTGAAATGCAATATCTTATCAGCTATTCTACTGCCCTTCTTATCGGTTTCTTGCTGAACCTTTTTTATGCATACTGCCTCTGTGCATCCACATGTTTCTGTACGTGAGCAATAAAATCGGCTTCCGTTGATTTCTACTGCCGCTGTCATCTTTCCCTCTGTCTTTCCTGTTATTGTACATGACGATACTCTTTGTCAGACAACCAGGATGGCCCTCCACACTAACCAAGGAAGCAGGCCCAGAACAGAAAGTAGTCAAGCGCGCCTAGCAGTGTATGAAAGCGGGGGAGCTCGCCTCTCCCGCCAGCGCCGCAGCTTTGGAGCAACATCTTTTTCAATTCGTTTCTGAACCAGTTTCGCACATGCTGAGTGTTCCCCCACTGCCTTTCTTCTCCATTAGTAGCCGTCGTAACACTGCCTCTCCCCACGCAGTATGTTTTGATCACTAGATAGCAAAGAGGCACAGGTTCTCTGAATGACGGACCAATGTTCCTCCTGCTCGTCCTCTCATCCGCCTACGCTCGGAAAGGTCGAAGGTCAAATCGGCTTCAAATATTGGGTTTTTAGGAGATGCAGGTAGTAGTGTTGCAGCACTAAAATTAGAGGATCTCTTGGATGTCTCTTAAGAGGAGAATGAAGAAAGCCTCAGTTCAGTTCAGTCGTTCAGTCTTGTCCGACTCTTCGTGACCCTATGGACCATGTCACGCCACGCTTTCCGGTCTCTCACTATCTTCCTAACATCATCTGCAGTGCCTCGAGGATTCCATCTAACCATCGCGTTCGCTGCCTACCCCTTCTCCGGCGACCCTCAACCTTTCCCAACATCAAATCTTTCTCCAGCGACTCCTCTCTTCTCATCAGATGACCAAAGTAGCTGGGCATTAACTTTAAAATTTGACCCTCCAATGAGCAGTCAGGGTTTATGGTCGACAATATCGACTGATTTGTTTTTCTGGCAGTCCAAGGAACTCTCAAGAGTCTTCGCCAGCACCACAACTCAAACGCGTCAATTCTTCGGCGGTCAGCCTTTTTCACAGTCCAACTCTCGCATCCATACATCACAACTGGAAAGACCATAGCACGAGTTATACGGATCTTGGTTGGCAGACTAATGTCTCTGCTCTTTACGAAGCGGTCAAGGCTAACCATTGCTCTCTTTCCCAGAAGCAGGCGTCTCCTAATTTCATGGCTGCAGTCTCCTTCCGAGGTAATCTTCGAGCCCAAGAAGAGAAAATCTGTCACAGCTTCCACTTCTTGTCTATTGATGCTCAAGGACTTGATAGGACAAGACGCCATGATCTTTGTCTTTTTAATGTTCAGTTTAAGCCCAAACTTCTCACTCTCTTCTTGTACGCGCATCAGAAGTCTCTTGAGTTCCACTTCACTTTCTGCCATTAAAGTGGTATCATCCGCATATTTAAGGTTGTTGATACGTTTTCCAGCAATCTTCACTCCAGCTGAAGACTCGTCCAGACCGGCCTTCCTCATGATGCACTCTGCATATAGGCTAAATAGGCAGGGTGACAGTATGCAGCCTTGCCTCACTCCTTTATCAATCGAAAACCAATCAGTAAGACCATGTCCAGTTCTGACTGTGGCCTCTTGTCCTTCATACAGGTTCCTGAGGAGACAGATGAGGTGAATTGGAAGTCCCATCTCTTGGAGACCTTGCCACAATCTGCTGTGATCTATGCAGTCAAACGCTTTCGCGTAATCAATAAAGCAGAAGTAGATGGGTTTCTGGAGCTCTCTTGCCTGTTCCATGATCCAGCGAAAGTTGACAATTTGGTCTCTAGTTCCTCTGCCCTTTCGAAACCCAGCTTGCACGTCTGGAAGCTCCCGATTCACATACTGCTGCAACCTACCTTGGAGGATTTTCAACATCACCTTGCTAGGATGCGAAATAAGCGAGACCGTGCGGTAGTTGGAACAATCTTTGGCACTGCATTTCTTTGGAATGGGGATGTAAACTGACCTCCTCTAATCCTGTGGCCACTGCAGGGTTGTCCAAATCTTCTGACTAATGCATGCAGAATGTTAACAGCGTCATGATTGAGGTTTTGAAGCAACTCAGCTGGAATGCCATCAATTCCGCTAGCTTTGTTCTTAGCAAGGCTGGCTAACGCCCATTCAACTTCACTCTTCAGGATGCCCGGCTCGAAATCAGTAATCACAACCGTCTCATGTTGGGTTTGATCACTGCCTTGTCTTGGCGGAGGGGCTTGCGAAACTCGATGAAGTCGTGAGCTCTGCTGTGTAGGGCCACCCAAGATAGACAGGTCACGGCAGAGAGTTCTGACAAAATGTGATTCACTGGAGAAGGTAATGGCAACCCACTCCAGTATTTTCTGCCAAGCAAACCCTATGGCCAGTCACAAGAAAGCCTACCCATCTTCTATTATTTGCTTCTCATCATTTGCCTCTTATTGGCATTCGTTGCAATGCTACATACCATCGGTTCTGTCGCGTGGCGTTCCTTGGTGCATGTTCACGTGTGGGATTGCAGATGGCAGGAACACTAGACAAGAACACATCTCACGAAATCTCGTGCAATATGACAGATCTCGAGCACAAATCTCGCGCACAGGATTTTATTCCATGAACCTACAAAGGTTTTCGAATTAAAAAAAAAAACCAAGACGGCAGTTTCTAGACTCACGCTGCGCACGGTCGGCGCCCAGCTGTTAAGATTCAGGACGCACTGTACACAGTAGATTTCGTTCCTTTTTAAGTCGAAAGTCTTTAATGGCTCATACTGTCGTCCGTTCGGTCACATTAGTATCCTATTTCTTGTCTAGTGTCAGGCCAGAATGGTTTCCATGGAGGCCGCCGCCACTAGTTAGTCGTAGATTGGGACCGATAATGATAGTTAGCGGTGGTTAGTGATAGTGATGAAAATGACAGAGATGACTGTCACTATGACGTCATCACCTGGTGACGTCATGACCGGATGTGACCTCATCATGAAGTCACATCCGGCCATGTCTAGTAACCGCGGCTATGTCATGATGACGTCACATGCGGTCATGACGTCACCAGGCGATTCACCCGCCTGGTGTCCGATCCAGGCGTCCGTGTGGCGTCATCCATTTTGCGCTTCCTTCCTCTGAACAGCCTTGCGATAGTGCCATTCCAGACTTATCGCAAGGCTGTTCAGAGGAAATGAAAGTTCTGACCGAGAGGAGCAAAAGTTATTTTTGTCTGCGTATACTTGCTAGGACTGCGTACTCATTTGTATAGGACGAAAGCATGATTTGCCGCACGAGTGGCCTGCGAAAGGAATTGGAGCAGAGTGTATGAGCCAGGAGCGGTACCCTTTGTGTGCGGTGCGATGGCAGTGTACGTTAAAGTCCCCACACGGTCGACATTACTCCGGAGCCTCCACTACTGCCCCCTCTTTCTCTAGGAGAGGAGTGGCAGACTGGGGAGCGAGCGGACGCATCTCACATGAGCTCCGGGATTTCCCCAGCAAAATTCCGTGTTTTTGGCCACTTGCGTTCACCGACTTTGCCCTGAACGTTCATCTAGCGCTCCCGACCCGGTGTGGTGATTTCCAGACTAAAGAAAGCAAAGTTTAAAAATTTTCGACCAAATTCTTTTGGCCGCAACAGCTGCAACAGCTAAGCCTATCAGCTGCCTCACGACATAGGCGCGTTCGCGCGCAGCGGCGGTGGCGACGTCGCGTCCGCCAAGCCCAACAATACCAATACTATGCCCTACACTGTGGAAGGCACCGACATTACTGCCGCGGAGTAATCCGATGGCTCATGGACGGCTTTCGAGATGCAACGCCGATACCGAAGACCATCTCTGCCCCAGAAACAACCTGCCGAGGCCCAGACGCCGCCCGCACGCGGCCACCAACAACCACCCCCAACGGATGAATCCTTGCCGCCACTGCAAAGCAGCAGTCCCCCAACTAATCCAGCCACAAGCCAACCACTTCAGCCGCAGGAATCAAGGGATGACTCTTTTCCCCCTCTACGTGGATGCAGTGGGAGCAGAAATAGGAGCAGGTCGTCGTCACAGAGACGCAGCTCACGGACCAACTCTTACTCCGGAGAGGAAGGAAGCCTTGCCAAACATTTGGCATGAAAGACGCCACTTACAGACGACAAGCAACGCCGAACACCCGACCCACAGGTATGGTAGTTGGCAGAGTTAGTCCGACAACTGCAACAACAGTTAGCTCAGTCTAACGCAAAAATAAAACAGCTAGAAACTGCAAACGCGAAATAAAATTGAGAAGTCGTCTTAACCTGCGCTCGCGTTGAAATCACCCGCAATGAGGACATGGAAGTAGATCAAAATCGCCGTAACAAACGAAAGGCACCTTGGTACCTCGGCCAGATACAGTGGACTTAGAGAGTAATTATGAAGAGAGATTTGCAAAAATAGACCAACGACTCGCCAAGGTTGAGGAAACTATCCAGAAATTAATACCACCGCTTAACAAAGTAATTGACACAATGGAAAAGTTTCCAACTACTTTCGAAACTGTCCTAGCTAAACTCTACACGCTTACAACCAGGGTTGACGCACTAGCATCTCCTCATCTCCTAGCCTGATCATCACATCTCCAACGCCAAATCCAGGCTCTTTGCCTCCCGCCCACACTGCATTCTCACGCCCAGCCGACGGAACTTTGGCGCGTCCGTCCCCCAGCAGCATTCTCCGACCCAGCGTATTGCAACCCGCGCGAGTGGAACCTTACACGATACGCGATGGCTAGTACACCTGTTATAGTGTGGCAATGGAACTGCAGGGGATTCCGAGCCAAGCGCAAGGCTCTGGAATATGCAGTTTTGGCCCAAACAAACAGACCGGTAGTCAAAGCACTTCAAGAGACGAATACAGAAGTAAAGCTTGCAGGGTATACAGCATACAACGAAAAAGTGTCGGCTGAGCACCGGTCGATCACAGCTACACTTGTACACCGTAATCTAACTGCAAAACAACTATATTCGGAAACACCGGAGGTCTCTCATACATTAATACAAATCCTGCCGAACAAACGAACACAATCTCCCCTTTACATTCTAAATGTATATAGTCCACCTAAAGACAACAGCACGAAAATAGCCACACTCTTTTGTGAGGCGCATGTAGCCGCTCAAAATGGAATGTTGCTGACTGTTGGAGACTTTAACGCACCCCATGCAGAATGGGGCTACTCAGTTAACAGTAGAAGGGGAACTAAATTATGGAAGACAGCTCAGACGCTATGGCATACCATACTCGTCGACCCTGATAAGCCTACGCGCATTGGTAACAGTGTAACCAGGGATACGTGCCCTGACCTTACCTTTGCCAGAAATATCCCCGATGCGAGATGGGAAAATCTAAATAAAAACATAGGAAGCGACCATTATGTATTATGTACCATTTTCTGAGCCAAGCATTGCAAAATGCGTCGCCAGGAAGTGAAGCACACGAACTGGGACGCCTTTAGATATGTCCGCTCTGCAAAGGCCAACGGACATATCTGTGCCGCACAGCATCCGGGCGCAGCCTGATAATGCACTACAGGTATCGAGACCTGCGCACTTTGCTTGTCCGGACACTAGTAGTGCATTGCTAGGTGGCACTCGCATGCAGGATGGCACAGTTCGAAGCCTATAGTAGAAGTCTGCTACGTTCGCTCCGAATAGTACATATACATTAGCCAGAAAATGACACTAAGTATTCATCCAAGACTGGTGGATCCAAGTTAAAATACCGTGAAACTAGGCTGCCATAAATGCAGGTGTGGGCCTCTGACAGCAGCGTGGCAATTTGGAACATGCGACCGATGTTCTGAGGCCCTAACGTTTTTTTTTGTTGCGAAAAATTCACAAATGCAAATTCGATGGCCACTTTGCTGAAAGCACACTCCACAGCTTGCAGAACAGTGCTCATCTTATATTGGACCAAGTTTCAGGAGGCGGAAGCTTGCACCCCTAAATGACTTCAGGGGCAAGGGCCGATGAGGGTACCTTGGCCTTGGGTGACCTCAAGGTTGTTTTACAGGCTTGTCTTCTGGAGGGTGCCTGAAATGCAAAACATCTTCAGTATTTAAGCGTAAAAGCAGGGCTTGCAGTTAAGCAAAAGCTTTAATTTCAAACCTCTGTCAAAGAAATAATGTTAACCTCGAGTATTAGAAGCAAACTTCTGCTTATTTAATTGCCTGTTACCTATCTCATGGAAGTCATTACATTTGCAATGACAATGGCAATTCCTTCTAATTCATAGCTCGAAGTACTACGATTTCTGCATTTGATTAGTGGTAACTAACATGTTGTTACTGAAAAATGTGCCAATATAGACCGTAAGTGAGATTTCAACAAGCACGGGTAGTACATTAAACCATAAAAAAGAGTCACTATGAAAAAAGTAATAAACATCGAAACCAACCTGCCCAGTTACTAAGTTATGAGAACCGAAAACTTCATACCATATGTATAGCAGGTTTTTGTGATGTGCTTTAATCATAGCAAATAAGTTCGCACTTTCTGAAAAAGCTGCTCGGACCTCAGCCGTTATCTAATGACTTGATCACGGTGCTAAATATGTCGCTGCTATGCGTATTGCATAGGTGTGAAACGATGATCAGAAATGTTTTGGTAGGAAAGATATGACATGCCGCCATGAAATCATAGTTGAATGATAAACGGCAATGTGAGTTTGCCATGTTGACGTTAAAACTATTTGTAACGTTAACTTCCTTTAGTCATCAGTGCGCCGCACTTTTAAACGGTCATGACAGCTAACTTTCGAGCATAAACTGATTATTGCATCTCACTCCACGGCTGATAATAGTTCCTAGAAATTAGAATTCAATCGGTGCAGTAGGTATTTTTAAAATTAATTTACGTTTAATCATTCAAAAGCAGCTGCCTGATTTGGCAACCATTGGCGGTTGACGTCACAACAACACGCTGTGGACGGTGGTCGCTGAGAGTTTTTCTTCATCAAAATGATTTTAATTCCATTATCTCTGTTTGCTTTGAGAAGCCTTTAGATGTAGTATGTTATCTTGATCTAATAATTTAGTGGAATCCCCCAAGATGGAGTAGATTCATAATCAAGGAGTAATGAGTCATTGGCCCCACCCAAGCGCAGCACTACCGCTACAAAGCAAAGCTATACAGCTTTCTCAGAAACCTCGTAGTTTCTTTATTATCCTTATCATCGCTATCATCATTATTATTGACACTGACTGAATCGTGGTTGTTATCGCTACTATCATTATCATGCTAGACACGAAGAATTTTGATCAGTTTGTCACGAGCTCGGCGTTGCGTGCGCGCTATAGGCTGGGGATAGCGGGAATAGTGTTGATTATTTAGTAGAGACAGCATTTTGTTTCTTAACTGTCAGTTCGCCGCGAACATTTCCGGCGAACATTTATGCAGCCTATACGAGCTTATAGAGGGTCTTTTGTCTTAAAAAGGTGCGAGCTCAACCAAGTTATCTGCTTTAGTGATGTCACCCAACCCACCTACAATTAGAGTCCCGGCCATGTCACCTGTCAACCACAACCTATGGTAGAAACATAATCATTTTTAGCTCTCAGCTCCCAGAGCAGATTATCCGGAGAACGGAATCTGTAGCAATATTGGGTTAAAAATAGCGATAACGATAATGCTCCGGTCTCTATAAAAAAATACGGCGTCAGCGCGGTTGGCGAGGCATTATAGAAGAAGTATTAGAAGCATGTCTCTGTCAGGAGTTGGAAGGTCGCATGGCCGCAAGCCGCGGCTAGTACCGTGACGTCACCGGACCGTAGATACAACTTGGCATCCTCCTGTGATAATGTAATCCAACCCTACGGCATTCTTGGATTCCTAGTCAGAGAAGCTTTTTTTAAACCACGGAGGTACATTCTGACGGGACAGTTAAACGAAGCTTTATATCGATGAAGGTTAGTCTTTCACACACTGGAGCGATTTAGCATAGCATAGATTTAGCATAGTATGTCTATACTAGCGTAGACGCCTGGACCGGCTTACCCGACGACTCCCACGCACGCGCACCAACAAAGGTGTGGTAAGATGTGGCCCTGATCCGTGCGCAGCCAGCATCCGGTAAACAAGTATACGTCTATACTTTACCGTCGTATACAACTGAAATCTGCGGTAACTGTTAAATGTCATTCCTGCGTGACTTTCTCGCCAAAAAACAAAAAGCTTACCATCTTACCAGTGTAAAAGCTCGAGAAGCAATTTTGATACTCTGGATTGTTTGCTAGTCAAGTATCGAAAACTGAATTCGAGTACTGTTCAGCGGAATAATAAACACGCCGCATGCTTCATAATTCGCAACTGCATGCTGTGCTTGCGAGATACACTACAGGGATCGTTCGGCCGAAACGTCTCTATTCCCCAGAATCGAGAGCCGTAACCCACAAACCTATCGAAAAATATTAAGCAATTTGATAAAATAAACTTGTCGCCATTGGTGTTGCCACCCAATGCCTTCCGATATTCTCTCACAGCCCCATTAGCATGCAATTCTTGCAAGCTGAAAAATTACGCGCATGGCAACCACACACGACGCTTCACTTGAACCAAGCCGTGCAAACCTGCATAGTCAGTCTAGTGCGTCTGACGCGAGTTCCAAGGATCCCGGAAAGGACGCGTTGGAACGCAGGCCATCTGCGCGGTAGGCGGGCACGCAACACATCACAGGCCACGAAGGGTGCCTCAAACGTACTTAGAGGGCACCTATATAGCGTAGGCGTTATGGTGCGTGTGACACTGTGACACGCTAATATGTTTTAAGAGTGTCAGCTGTTACTTCTAGGTGACCCTCAATTGTTGGCCCTCCTAGAGGTGGCCAGGTGGCCCTTTAGGTGTCCTCAGTGTTTTTATGAGATAGGGTGAGAGTGCGGGCTATCGTTAGTGTGCCATGATGAATATAGCAACTCAGTTGGAAGTCTAACGCTTTTACATCACCTTTTTTCCGTCCTTTTTTCTTTTTTTGCTGTGTTGCGCTATGTGCATTATTTTTACGCGAAGCGTACGCTGCTGGGGTGGTCGAGGCAGCGTCGACGTAAAACAGATCTGATAAAAACGAGTAGAAAAAAAATGTGCATGTGATTTCGCATCACAATTGTGACGCGATTGTTCCTTGTGCAACGTTAAGGGCGGTGGCACACTATTTCGCTTTCCATTTACTATCCAATCTGTTGGCGAAGTTGGAGGCCAGTTTACGGTGGGTATTCGAATGTACCTTTTATTGTATGCCGTTCACATGAAGTGTATGTGTCCATAGAGAAGCGAGACAGATACTGCCCCTTATTTCCCCCTAAAAACAAAACAAACTAACGACTTTTAACAATTTGCCAAACTTTCTATCAGTCTCCCGTTGCCGTATATTTGTGGGATGAAAAGATGAAGCCGCCATCCTGGCTCCTCTTTAAGGGGACTCTTAGCGCTCAGCGTCTTCGTTCTTTTATTTGGTTGATCAGTTGCTTCCGCAGAAATACCCCTTTGTTTTCCTTCTGCTTAGCCTGATATTTTTGCCTTACTCATAGTATTCACGGTTTCCTTGCAAGCCCGTCGGTGAAAAAGGGTACATACTTTACTTATCCTTTCCACCTTCTATAAGGTGTCCGCTGCGCTGTTTGCTTTCATGCCACAGAGTCGTTTCTATACCATATATCGCACAGCCCGAGTCACACACGTGGTCAAAGGTTGAAGAAAAACGATAGGTTACGCGAAGGTGACGTCAAATCCACGTGACTCACACTGCGATTTTGTAGCATTTTTGCTCATAAACATGGCGCTTTAATATATATGCAGACCACCCGTTGTGTGGCACGTGCAGACACGGCTGCTGTTCGCGCTCAGCAGACGACTGCTTGCGGTGACTACTTGCGTGCTTTTGACGGAGAGCTCCAAATCACACGATGCTCAGCTACCCATCAGACGGCCCATCACCACCGGCACTCTTGGTCTCCTGAGCTGGGCCCCGGAACAACTATTCCGAGTTCGGCTCAACCGTTGCAAGGGGCGGAAAAGGGTCCGCAGATTTTGCCACAGTTGAACAGTACTGCACGAAAATACGCAAAACATGGTAAGAGACCTGAAATATCAAACCTATAGC
Organism: Amblyomma maculatum; assembly: GCF_055883805.1. NCBI lineage: Eukaryota > Metazoa > Arthropoda > Arachnida > Ixodida > Ixodidae > Amblyomma > Amblyomma maculatum. The sequence continues at coordinate 423,944,975 of NC_139344.1, forward strand.
TGCGGTTCCGAAGGAATCTTCTCACATTTTTGGCTTTTTTTCCGCACTGGATTTCGATATTTTGGCAGTGATGATCATTTCAGTATTATGCATCGTGCTCGAGAACTGCAGTTGCGAAGGTGGCCTGTCCAAAGACGCAAAAATATTCTGATTACTGGTTTACTGCTATTCACACGCGACAAGGCTTTCACCTCTTACAATAGACCTAGCCTCACCAGGCAAGATTCGGGTGAAATGATGTCATTACATTGACAAAAGAAGAGCAAATGATGCCAGCCCTCGCATAAATTTGATGTAAAAGATGATGCATGGGCCAAGAGAAAAGGCGAGCAGTATGATTCCCAAATAGTCAAAGTGCCCCAAAATTGTTACGCTAACCTATACAGTACCCGAAATAATGAAGACGATAATGAGAGACGCAGTAGTGAAGAGCAATCAGCTATTCTGCCCGTAATGAAGCAGGACGTATATAGAAAGCCTTCGAATCAATGAAAAGAGGGAAGACAGCTGGGGAAGATAAGAAAAAGTGCAGAGTTGTTGAAGGGTGGAAGGATCGTACTAGAAAACTGGCCACTCTATACACAATGCCTCGAGACTACCGGAATCTTGGACGAAAGCTTAAGGTATAAGCAAGCGGACTACATGAACGAAAAATTAGACGATTTAGCTTACTATCCGTTACGTAGAATATATTTGCCAAAGTAAGCGTTAATGGAATCAGGGTAACCTTGGTCTTCAATCAACCACAGGAACAGGTAGGTTTAGTGATGGATAGTGGAAAATAGATCATATATGCACTCTATCGACTAGTTGATAGAAAAATGATCGGAATGTAACCAACCCGCATACATGGCTTTCATAGATTACGATAAAGAATTAGGTTCAGTTGAAATATTGACCGTTAGGTATGAGTTGCGGAATCAAGGTTTAGATATGTCATATGTGAAAATACAAGAAGATATTTTTTTTTATTGATACTGTAAGCCTTCTTCAGGCTCATACAGAAGTGGGTCAAGTCAATCGTACATAGTAACAGTACAAACAAAAAAAGGAACACAATAAAAACTGAAAATCCCCGACAGTCAACTAACATCATTTTCATTGGCGTAAAAACGTTAAACTTTTTGGAAAAAGACATCAGGGTTAGTAATGTTAACAATTTTACATGGTAGCGCATTCCACATTTTGATTACCTCAGGAAAAAATGAGTATTTAAACGTGTCACAACGCGCCCAGAATGGTCTAATGCAATAAATATGTTTACCTAGGGTGGAGTGACGCTGGGGTGTATTCAGGTAGTCCTCCTTAGCTATGTTTAATCTATGATGAGAAGTATTGAAATGGAACTTCATTGCAGTCATTTTCCGGGTATAGTGGACGTACAGTACCATACCTAGCCCTCCACAAGGAAAGCAATGAAATCCCATAAGGAAGGGTATTTGATGAAGACGAATGACCTGCGCAGTGTTAACCACCGTTTCCTTAGAAGAAACATCCAGAGACCTGAATTGGACGAATTTATAGATAATGGTTAATGGAGAATACCTAAGTAATTCGCTATTCGCTGATGTCATTGCCTTGCTGACAAACTCAGAGGACAAATCGCATAGGATAAAATTATAACCTACACACGCAAAGAAAGGTAGGCCCAAATATTAAAACATGCAGAAGACTAACCTAATGTCCAACAGCTTAGGAAATCAACGGTAATTTACGACTGGTATAGCTGGGCGGAAGTGGTGCGGGAATACATCTACTTATGACAGGCAATGGCCGCAGATGGCCACCACGAAAAAGAAATCACTAAGGGTCAGACAGGGTTATAGAATAACTGGAAATTACTCTCACACCATGAATGGTGGCTTACCTGTATCCCTTGAGATGGAAGCATATAGCGCTGTACCTTAATAAAGGTGGACGCTAATGGAAATGGTTCAACCTAATCTGACGACAGTGGAAAAAGCTATGGAACGTTGGAAGCGTGCCAAGTGGTTGCGGTAGAAAACGTGAGCGAGTGACAGTGAAAAAAAAAAAAAAGAAATCGGGAAGGAAAAAGCATAGTGGGTCATGTATTGCGAAGAGAGGATAACCGATGGATGCTAAGGGTGACAGAGTGAATCTCAAAGAAAGGCAATCGTAGCAATGGCGACAGAAAATTAGGTATGACATTAAGAAGTTTTGCGGAGATCAAGTGGATGAAGCTGGTATAGGGTTCGGCTAATTGGAGCGATGCAGGAGAGGTCTCTGCCGTGCAGTGTGGGCGCAGTCAGGCTGAGTGATGATGATCATGATGATATGCGAAACACGTGGAACAGCTCCTGGTTCCAACCCCCTTCCCTCGAGAACCAGCATCCGCCCACTTGGATAATAAGGCAGCGAAATAAACATCACAATTGCGGATGTCATGAGTGAGCAAAATTCGTCAACTTGAAGTTATGCTCCACATTTTGCCAACGGGAGTCATCTCATTGGCGACAGCGCAGGAAGACAAGTTGCTCGAACACAGAAGAAATAGTTTTATGCGTAAACAAGGTGAATTCAAGGGGGACACTCTTAGGTTTGACGAAATGGTTAGAGAGATAAAGTAAAATGAATGCCGAGAATGATTACACTGGCCACCACTCCGTTTCAGAAGGGGTGTATCTAACAACCATCCATTGACTGCATACATCGAGAGATATAGAATGATATTTCGGCTAATGAATGACCGCACTTAAGTGAACCGGAAAAGCTTCCTGCTCAGAGAATTCATCAATTGGCAGGACGATATTCCTATCCCTTATCTCAAAACAAAAGTAAAGAGAGTGCGCGATAAAGTATGCAAAGCTGTGAAGCCGTAGCTTCCACTTGTTGAATCCTTACGAGATGCCTCTTCCGTTGGTAATACGCCTGGCGGCGTTTCTTAAACTCGGCGAAGTTCCTCAGCGAGAAAAATGGGCGGTGATATTTGCGGATGTACGACGTGCGCATTGAGATGGTTCTGGTAGGCCTCTTTGCACCCGCATTCTTCTTTTGCTGGCATGGCACGGCACGACGACCTGCAGGGTTAAAAGAGCCCCATGACATGCACTGAGTGAAGCGAAGGTCTAGTTTCCAACGTTTCAAACATCTGCGATGCACCGCCACACAGACAGTACAGGATCAATTTTTTGACAAGTGGTCAGTGACCTTACATTTTTTTCAACCAGGATCAATAAAAGTAGGCGTTGAACCGACCGTAACTTTCGTTGGGCTCCGCGCTTGCCATGTCCACCTATAGTTTTTCTCTATGCCATAAATGAGCACGAGCCTCTGGGTACGCAAAGTTTCCAGCGCATAAGATTATAAAGCAAAACGTGAAATAACGTAACGACGGAGTGTCGCTTGTTTAGATACGCGATAACTGCATGACGTGTGTTGTTAACAAAACAATATATCCCAGCTCGTTTATTGCTATTCCGTATCAAAATTAAATTATCAGAAAACAAAAGCTACTAAGCAGCCGCAGAATAACCGCCATTAACCAAGCAGAAGTGCGGCGATTCAATTTTAGTAAGCGGGCAAAACGTTTGCATATTCCTGTTCCACATAACGAGGCCCCGAGGGCGGAGTCCGCTGCGTGACCAATACTTTTGTGGTATGTTCTTGGCAGTTTTCGGCCATGAATGTGCCCCATTACCCTATATCAGGGATTCTCACTTATTTGCCCTCAAGGGCTCCAATAGCCTTCAATATGTGCCAAGGAACCTCTTCAATCAGGCGATGTTGCTTGATCATACACCCGCTTTGGTTTTTTTCTATACTTCACTTTTCTAAGCACTTGTCTTGCTGTTCACAATCAGATAATTGATGATTGCCCATTTCTCGCCGACCTCTATATTCCAAACTAATAGCAGTAAAGTTATCATAAGACTAATGTTTCATCTCACAGCTTACCTGAGCACTTGGTCAACGCTACGCGACCGGATGGGCCGCGCACAAAATCACGAAACTGCTCTCTCAGCTTTCATGGTTATCCGGTGCTCTATACTTTTACGTATCATGGCGGAGTAACCTCTTATGCCGCCGAGATCGTCCACGGGCCGGCATCTTGGCATGACAGCAAGGTAGCCAAGCTCCATATACTATGTACGGGCGGGGTCTAGAGTGACGATGCGCATAATTGAGAAACGAGCTAGGGTAAGAAAAGCTAACGACCGAAAAGGGGCTTCAACGAACCAGGCAGTGTGCCTGTTCTGTGCATGTACCGAAAAGTGGGACAGGGGAAGAGGAAGCAGGGGAGGAAAGGAAGTTGTTACTATACTACACCTAGCTTGCGGAAGGGGACGATGGCACAATCCCTAACATCAAAATCCCTAATGCCCGCCGTACGCCTGTTCCATCTTAAAAAAGTGCCCGGCTTTAGTGGCGTTGAACGGCGGTGGTGCGCTCGGTACAGCTCGATGCAATGGACGACGTCGGCCGCCGACCATTGTAGGAAAAGCAGAAAGGTAGACCTAAAATCAGTATGTAGAATACTAAGGTAACATTCAGTAGCCTCAGAAAGGAATGGCAGTTTACAATAGGTAGCGAAGCACTGTAAGTGGTAGGCGAACATATCTGCTTAGGACAGGTAGTAACAGCAGGTCCAGACCACGAAAAGGGAAAAACAAGAATAAGGCTGTGATGGAGCGCATTTGGCAAGCACTCGTAGATTATGACTAGCAGCTTATCAGTATCGTTCAAGAGGAAAGTATACAACATTTGCATCTTGCCTGTACTCACCTGTGGGGTAGAAACGTGGAGGCTTGCAAGGAGGATTCTACTTAAGTTGAGGACAACGCAGAGGGCTATGGAACGGAATACGGCAGGTGTAACGTTAATAGGTAGGAAGCGTGCAGAGTGGGTCCGATAAATAACTCGAGTTAATGACATTTTACTTGAAATCAAGAAGAAATGGGCATTGGCAGGACATGTAGTGCGAAGAGAGCATAAAGGAATATCTAAATGGGCAAGTATTTGGTTACCAAGGAAAGGAAAATGCAGCAAGGTAGAGAAGAAATTTAGGTGGATGGAGGAGGTTAAGTTCGTTGGGGTCAAGCAGATGCAGCTAGCACAGGACCGGGTTAATTGAAGGAATACGGGAGAAGCCTTCGCTCTACAGTGGGTATAATCGGGCTGTTCATGATGAATGTATGAGTAGCCGGGTCCATTTGTGCCTGGTCTGCGCCTGATGCTTTGCTCAGTGTGCACTATATGCGAATTAAAACATTTAGCCGCCGTTCAAATGAGCCCTTTGCCCGTAAATCACGCACTCTACTCTTCATAAGCAACTGCACAAATAGGGACAATGACGGCACACTCATCTGCATCCGCCGCTGTTGCGCTGCTCCCGCAGCCAGGGCAGTGATGCAGAAAGTGAGCAAAGGCTCCGGGCAGCAATTGACATAACTGTGAGGTACAAGGATGAATGAGGATTGGCTTGTTCGCCACAAATATCGGACATAGATATCGGACTATAGGCTATATGCGCCCTGTAATGAGTTTGCTGAAACTTGTGGCGCCGCCGAGCGGGCGACGGATGTAGCAATGAGGCGACCCAGAAGCAGCAGACGTGCATCTTGCGGCCGCTGTGCCTTTTTGTTTTTGCATTTTCTTACCCCATTGAGCGTGATCTACTCATTTAGCGGCTTCACTAAGCTCACACAATGTTTCGACTGCTACGAACGCGAACAAGAACAACAAGAATAAGAGCACATATGCTGACTGAAATATTGCCGAAATCGCGAAGTCGACGCAAGCATCAAGTTGTACGCGAGCAACGTTGAGTGAAGTTCTTTGGCTTAAGGGGCCAGTGGCGTACAGACGCCAAGGGGTGAAGAAAACGATTGCTGGAGAGTGTAGAATACGGTATAAACTTCTGAGTGTGGGAACTCACCGCTGTGCGCGTCGCTTACTGTATAATGTAATTGGTATCTACTGGTACCTGTGGTTCAGGAGGGACATTTCCCAGGCATTAAAGGACGAAACTTCTAGACAAGCAACAAAGACGCGCTGTCGCTGTATGGAATTCTAGCCGCATTTCGTGCGAAGCGAATTCCAAAATTGTGCATGTGCTCTGCGAACCGGCCTTTTATACTACAGCGTCTATTCGGGGTGTTAAACCCAACACACGCTCAGTACTTTGAGGTGCAGAATTATATTAGCATCTCAGTAAATATAGTTCTTACGGTAGCGAACAAGTCGAAACGTGCTGTGTGGAGGCCCGTTAGATCCTTGACGCGAAGCAGGAACTTCGTATCTAGTAACTAGATACGAAGTAATCCAAAAATCTTTTGCACCTACTGCTCAATCTGCTCAGGATTTCCTTGTGCCACACGATAAAGCATTCCATCATTAGCAGCAACAAGCAAAATAATGCCGATAACGACCTGACTTATAGACTATTTGTCGTTGAGCGCCGGCTTACACTCCGGATTTCCGCACGCCTGCAGTATGGAGGTACAACGTGCGTGCTCGTTTTCGTTGATGAAGCACGCTGGTCGTATGTGACAGCCAAGGCATTCATACCGCCAACTGTACCTGCGTTTCTGCACCTCCACGGTTCCATTGAAAGCTGCGCACAACTAACAAAATTGTCCGGCACAGCATGAAATTATAAAGCAAAAGCGCGAGGAAGGTATCAAGCTGCTGCAAGCAGGCAAGGAAAAAACAACGACAACAGGCGATCAAAATCATTTCAGCTTGGTTCTGCGCATTCAGGGATCGGGCATTAGCTCCATTCACCCACGCGAAACACAACGTCGTACGCGCTCCTATTCCGCCGCGAGAAGCATATCGCGGTTAGGCCTTTCCAAGACATCTGTCGCGTTGTGGTCGGATGTAGCTCTGACGGCATCGAAACCACTGAAAATAACGACCGACATGCTTCCCGCCGTATGATGCAACTGAAACCTGTCCGTGCCTGCCGCCTCAAATTACTCGGTGATATGGCAGCGCTGAAAGCTGCGCTCTAATATAACGCGCACATTGAGGCACCCTACGCTTCACTAGAGTTATTTTACAGGCATAATATATATACTATATATTAACATTACGCTCCAGTATCGCCGCCTAGCCACTTCGCGACCGTTAGCTGCAGATGCTGTACTGGTCAATCCACACTAACACATTATAGCGAAGTTGGTTGAACCACGCCTCCGGTAAAAATCTGCGACAACGCTCCGTAGATAAGACGCACTGAGATTCATTAATATTTCAGCCAAGCTCTCGTGCTGGTCAACACCTGTGGCATTACAGGATGCCGATTAACAAAATAAAAATTAAAGCCCAGACTGTTGTACAAGTAGACGACTTTTTTAACGAGCGTGTTAGTGCCGCCGTGCACCGAGCTGAGAGGAGTGCCACTTTGAAAGATGAATTAAGAGCGAAACGACAGACGTCTCTTTCCCTTCTATTCTACATCCGCACAGCCTCGCAGTCCGGTCATCGAGACGATTTTACTTACCGGCACTTTTCTTCAGTCTGGGGAAGCAAGGAAGGTGGCTTTCCCCACTATGCGGCACAGCAGCGCCCGGGGGATCTTGAAGAGCTGGTGCATCAAGCGCATCCTGCTTTGCGTTGAGCGGTTGCTCCGCCCCGTCTTGGTCGGTGCCGACGCTGCGGCGGCAGTCTAGGACAGAAACGAGTGTATTCCCCAGCATTGGCGTGGCCGATGTGGGGGGCTGAATGTTCTCGGCCTGCATCAGGAAGAAGAATGTGGGCGATATCATGTTGGAGAGCGACAACAACACCTGCGCGCCGGCAAGGACACGGCAGTAAATTACCAGGTTCGTACGTGCGCAGCAGGTAACAGGTAAGGGTATACTTCCAATACAGTTTTCTCAATTATATAATGCACCGATGACTTGGTAATACGATTACATTTTTCAGCGGTATTATAGTATAAGGAGATCTGACATGATATGATAACACATGATTTATTATAAAATTAGTTTATATCTCGGGAAATCCTTGACGTATAGGTGATGACTGCGACTTGATTAGGAAGGTCCTTCTAGTCGAATACTGCTCGAAAAAAAAAAAGGAATAATTAGGCTGGGCCTTCATGGGCATGAGGGGTCAGCTTTAATGACTCCAGTCGGTGGCTCTCAATGCGGTTGCTCATTCGCGTACGTCCACTTTGTCCTCGCCTAATTACCAATTCCTAAGCTTATCCCTCTAACATTTCTCAGGTTTGTAACAGCATACACTCCAAGCCTAAACGTTTTTTATACAGAAACCCAGGACTAGCAGCTGCAGTGAAGTGAGGACCCGAGTAAACGTTTTGCCCAGCAAAACGTTTACTCATCACCTACCGACCTCAGTGCATGTTTCTCCCTCTTCGTCCTTTCTGCGAGAAAATTTAACATGTGGAAATTTCTTCTGGAACCGCCACCCCACCTTATGTCACCCGCTGGATGATTGCTGGCAGGAAGGCACCTAAGAGAAACATAGAAATAGAGGACGAAACACAGGCAATCTAAACTAAGCATGAGAAAAGAAAGGACTACAGTGGGCGAAAGCGCAGATATGTCTTATTAAGATGCGGCGTAGAAGTTGATTTCTTCTTTGTCCATTGTGCAAGCATAACAGAAATGAATGTTTGACGTGAATAAATTTTCTAAAGTGCGGGCCTCTAATGCAACTGATTTACTGGCTGTTTAAACATGCTTAATAAAACAAAATATCATGCCGGACAGATAAAAAATAAAACTCTACTGAAGGCTTTGCTAAGGCACCCTGTGTGCTCTTGATAGTGCATTTTGGAATGCTAACATTGCGAGTTTTTGCTCTCACACCGTGCTGCCACACTGCTGCACACTGCGCTGTCATTTCATTGCGATTCAAGCGCAATGCATCTCGTCCAGCAAAGTCGGTTTCGCAGTCGTATGCCTTTCACGATGTAGTGTTCAAAAACCTTTCCTCAACGTAGAGGCGCGGAAAGAAACTAGTGCCGAAATCCTTGTCGCTAACCGTTGTCGTATCGGGGCCGGCCCTGGAGGAGGTTGGTGAAAAGGTGTCTGCCAGCGAGCGGCGGAGGTTGACTTGAAGCCCTCGTGCCTCCTTCCGTCTGGCCTGGGCGGCAATGGAACGCTGGTTGCGAAGATAAACGGGGTCCCATCGGTGAGTCTCATTCTTAACCGCTCTGCGTATACTTGAACGCCTGCTGAAGGGCCGAGTATATGCCCTGCTCATCCTACTGCTCTTCTGGAAGCAGCCAAACGGTATCCAATCCAACGGAACAGCTAAGGAGACAGCGCTTCGAATCACTGCGCGTGCAGTGGATTGCGTGCGCTTAGAGCACCAGCCCAAGTGATGTTGAGGAATAGCGATGATAATGGCTCAGGGAGATATATTTAATCGTTTTCTAGAAAGACAAAGCTCGTTTTGTAAATGTTTGGCCAGGGTTAGTATCAATTTTTCTTGCGATTTAAAACAAAGCCTGATAAATAGCAGGCGATGTCAGTATTTAAATTCGAAGCCGACTAACAGCGAAGCTATAGAAAAACAAACAAAAAAGCGCTGAAACGCTTTTGACAAAATACTGTCATATTTGTGTGGACGTGTTTTACTTTTTCCTTATCCTTGAATAATTTGGATGTTTTTCTTTTCAGTTCAATTTTCTCTATGCTCCGTTTAGTTCTCAGTGCATAAAGTGTTCCATTAAATCTAACCTCCAAATATTTTCGCTTACAGCTGTTCGCAAAAACCTTGATATATACCCTCTTTGCAGTACGTATCATGTTATACAAGTCCAGAAAAGGTAAGACTATATCGCAAAAAATGATTGGTCAGCTCTTCGCATGAAGCAGCCAATTTCGCAAGGGAAGCTATGTTGCACACCTGCTGCCAAGGTTGATGTTCGCCACCTGGTGTGGACACTTGTGCAGGGATGAGGAAGTCAGAGATACGGATTCTCTAGGAAGTGGGACTGTCAGCGACGAGGGAGGAGGATTTCTCCAAGTGGCAAACGGACAATACTAAGAGCAAGAGCCTTCTCCGGTTTCTGGAAGAAACGCTTTACTTGACTTTCTAAGGTATGCTTTAAAGAGACAGAACACTGGAATTTAGGTCTCAATTTTTATTCGCCGCAGTGCAAAGATTGATATCTAAAATGTTCGATTCCATAACGGTTTTGTTAGAACTCTCTAGAAAGTTTTATCGGGAATTTTTCAATCAATGCGTGCGCCCGTTATTATGTAGTCCGATGCTGGAAACCATGAGCAGCGATGACGAATGGTGGTCAACAAAAAAGTCGTACCGAAAAAAAATATAACTTTTACTCGCCAGATAGTAATCAGACATTTTTTGCGTAGAGTGACGTCCTTTTCAGTTTCACGCTCAATGCTATAACGGCACAATAACGAACGCCCTCGTCGACGAACGTTTTAGCGAGCACTGTCATTGCTACATTCACGAAATTGTAAACACTGTGGTGCCATCAAGTGGCAAGACCTGAAAGCATACGGTGCGAAAGCAGAGGTGGTTTATATTTAAGGACGCACTGGAGAGAGCGCAAAATATAATAAATTAGGGCAAGCACTCCTAGAAGAAAAAAGAACGTGCAGTTACGAAAATCAGCGACATTTTGCTGATATGTAGTCACGTGGGGGGCTACAATGAAAGTACCAGGGTTTTTCCGCTAGATAGTGCCTCGGCTGTTTTTATGAGATTTTCAATGGAAAATTAAAATTGTAAAGCCTCTTTTCTTTAATATTGTAGTGCTCAATCTGTACTATATGAGGCAAGATATTTTCATCTCCACCATAATCTCATGACATATTTTGGCCGGTGTTCTGTCGTTTTAAAGCAATTTTGCCAAAGCAAAAAAAAAACAAAACAAAACTCTGGATGTAGCATTCGCAGCCTCCCGGTAACTTGGTTCACCTGGCACCAACGCGCCGACCTTTATAAAATTGTTAGGTCGATCATACTTTTGAGAGGAATCATGTTGTATTCCAATGGCAGATCGCGAGTGCTTAGTCGGATCACAAACGGAGCACCTCGCTCCCACCTAGATCTCTTCCTCCATATTTGCCATTGGAATGCGTTGGTTCGGGTGGGGCATGCTCCCTGGTGGACCGAAGCCAATTAGCGCGCAGACCTGGTTATCGTGGCTCCGCCCTCATCATTGTCCATCATCGCCTTAGCTCTGTTGCGAGCCCATTTTCGCAGCTGTTGTCAAAACAAGCATATTTGATGGCTTCCCTAACAGAAATTCGATATCTGCTCCAGATATGGAATATATGCTGCCAGATACAAATATATAAGGCAGCATTAAGAGCTTATTTGGGCTAAACAAATCGGAAATTAGGCCAGATAAGGTCATATATGTGCAACACGTTACCCTTATATGGCTCAAATTTGGCTATATAATGCATCATATACTCCATATCTGAATAGGTAACGGGACCTTATATGACTAGACCAGGAGCATATATGGTATCCTCGCAACCTTATGTGGCCAGATAAAGGGCATGCATGGTCCCGTCATGACCTTAATGGTGAGATCAGGGCCATGCCTGGCATCATCACAACCTTATACAGCCTAATCAGGGCCTTATGTGGGCGCCATAATGACTGTATATTAGCAATATATCGCCATCTACCTACTGCAAAATCTAATATTTGCATCATGTGGTCCACCAGCTTCAATGTTTTTACACATTCAGCATGGCCTGCATGCTTACTTTTGACATAATTGTATCCAATTTAAATATTTCGATCATTCCAAATTTTGCTACACATTATTCTACCATGTGTTCTATAATCCAGGGGTGCACTGGGATATGGCTACATGTCCTGCTGCCCCCTACTAAGTCGCATTTGCATTTAAAAAGCGGCGGCAGTTCGGTGCACTATGGTCGGTTCGGATGAGCGATTCAAATTATCAAGAAAATGATGACCGTTCAGTAGACGGCCCCAGCTGCGCTAGCCAGACGGTGACTCATATGTCTGGCTGCCCTCTTCTCTCTCAGACAGCGGCAGTCGCTGCGTCGCGGGCTCGCATTTCATCCCTCCTCGTGACCGCCGCGCTCTACCGCAGAGGCCACGCGCTCTCCTTTTTTGTATGTGCTTATTTCTTTCCTCTCCCCCTTTCCACTCCGTCGCGGTGCGCATCTGCAGCAAGTGTGTCGCGTTCCTTTTCGGTGGCCGGTATCGGCAGTTCGGTTCAACTGGCGGGCGTGCTGCGGGTTGTGTATACCGGTGTGTGTGTGTGTGTGCGTGTGCGTGTGCGTGTGTGTGTGTGTGTGTGTGTGTGTGTGTGTGTGTGTGTGTGTGTGTGTGTGTGTGTGTGTGTGTGTGTGTGTGTGTGTGTGTGTGTGTGTGTGTGTGTGTGTGTGTGTGTGTGTGTGTGTGTGTGCCAGCGCCAGTTCGCTATTAGCTGTGTGCATGTAACAAAAATCTCGAAAGGAACTTGAGTCTGACCGCTGGCCCAGATGAAATTACTGTGTCCCCCTGCGGGTAGAAGATGCCTCCCAGCCTTGGTAACGAACCTGATGGTCGCCTGAGCTTTGCGGGGCGTCTGCCCTGGGCGGCCCCGGCCAAATCTTCACCATGGTGTAGAAACTGCCAGCGGATCGCACCATCGTGTCCTCTCATCTTCACGCCAGATCACAAAAACAGCGAGCATGAGACTTCTTGTCAGAAAATAGCACATGCCAGACTCAGGATATCGTTCCGCTTATTATTTTGGTAGAAAACAATTTTCCAATCTACGAATTCGATGGTAATTGCCAGTATGTGATATTTTTCCGTAAATTTCGTTGCTAATTTGCCTCGCTCCAGCAAGCCTGACAGATTTCAGTGGTTGGATACGGTCTTCCGTTGTTTATTATTATTATTATTAATATTATTATTATTATTATTATTATTATTATTATTATTATTATTATTATTATTATTATTATTATTATTATTTTCATTACCTAAGCAGCTTCATGCTTGATTTGGTTTAGGGGCGGAGCTGTCACTGTCATGACAAATGCCATCGGACACTCAAAAAATTCGCAATAGATTTTTATTGCTTTTTTTGTTTTCTGTCTTAATTTCAAAAGCAGCCTCGAGTCAGTCGCGTTCACTCATTTTGCACTGATGTCCGTGCTTAAGGTAACACCGGTACTTCCTGACAGCCTATATGTACTCTGCTGCTGCTACTCTGCTAATGCCTTGTACTGCACTTCGCCTTATTTCTCGTTAGCCTAGATTGCCAATGGACGGGCCAAATAGTCAGACTCGGCCGACCTGCCGACCGTTTTGCGTAAAGAAGGGTAGAATTTCTTCGAGCTGCAAGAAAATGAATAGATTGACGATATGTTTTGTCAGTGTGTGACGTCATAATTTACCAAAAAGGCTGCATGTGAATTTTTATTTTAGTCATTGTTTTTTACCTATTGTTATCTCTCAGTAGCCTTTTTATTCCGCCAAGAACGAGCAAGCCATAGCACACTGCCGCGCATATAAGCAAGTGTTTGGAGCTGTTTGGAGAAACAGATGGCTGGGCTGCAAGTTTTTTTTACCGGAATGTAGTTGCAGCAAGAGGTTACATAATTAAAAGTAAGACAGAGGAATGAAAAGATTTGTGCGAGCCGGGGCCTCAAGCACGAGGTCCGCGGGTGGCAGTAAGAGTGAGCGAATGGACAGTAAGAGGAAATAAAATAGAGGAGAGATAGGGAGTGCGCAATATATAGGTCAGGTAAAATTAGTAATAACAATGTCTGTACACGAGCCCGACCACCGCCCGCGATTTTATTTTACCGCTCGTCATTGCGAGTAGGAGCCAAGAGCGCGGGTTTCCCTCCGCCGCCGCCGTCAAGATGCCAGCACTGGAAAGGGGATGGGCGACAGAGCCCCGTCATGCACGCTTCGCCTCTGACGAAACAATCCCATCTCTTCCCTCATCTTTCTTCCCGGTCTCCTTGCTCAGCTTCCACCGTGCGAGGCGGAACCTATTTTCACTCTCGTCCAACTGTGCCCAGCTCCGTACGCGTTCACCTCCGCCGTTCGTGTTGTGTATGCATGCGTTTTTTTTTTTTCACTGGAGCGAGATGGGGTGTGGGACAAAAGAACGGCTTTATGAATTTCGGGTCAGCGAGGTAATTATAGCGCGTTGTGTGTTCGTTGTCTCTTTGGCCCCTATCTCTACTCCCATCCCGTTAACGGGTTTCCTCGGAACGTTTGCGCAGCTTGGGGAGAAGTTGGGAAACTTGTTGGGAAGCTGAACAGGGCGTCGATACACATGCCGCTGCTCCTGGTGCTGACGCCAGATCGGGCTAGTTTGTCGCTGTCTACGTGGTTAGAGAAAAAAGGGAAATGCCCTTGCCCGTTTAAACGCCCACGCTCTTAGAGCGGTTGGGTTTTAGACAGCAAGAAAACGCGCTTGTCGGTCTTTGGCCAACCACCCATTCTGTAACTAAAAAGTTACTTTCCTTTGTTTGTCTTAACGAGCACGTCCTTGTGTCCTCAGTATATGTTCCAACAAGATTCATAGACGCACGATTCAACTCCGCATATATGAAGCTGTTCGTAGTTTGCAGAAGCAAAACCCATATTTTACACTTCGTGACAGCTCCAGTGTACATAAGAAACCCGGGTTTACAGGCCCTATTTGTGAGTAACACCTTCCTTTCGTCATTTTATGTTGTCAATAGTTCGGAAATAATGTAGTCTATACGCAAGTTGGCTTTTGTTCGGCACGAATAGAGAATGAGACAAAAAGTTGGTAAAACATTTTATTAGCAACTCTTTTTGCGAATTTTCTTGCTTGACGCCATTGCGCAAAGCAGCACAGACCGAGTGGCAAGAATTTAATCTGTCGTCTTTTGTGATATTGATCCTCAAAACTTCGGCCACTTTTACCATGTCGTCTGAAATCTGTTGCGTACGTTGGTGATCTACTATTCGTTCACGAGAGAAATAAAAAAGCGCATTGTATTTCAATGCAGCAAGTCAGTAATATCTAGTTCGCAGGCAATTGAGCAAATTTCACAACAACCGCCATTGATACGGCAAAATATTTCAAACTTGTTTGAACCTCGAGTCGTTCAACAAGCTTGACTCGCTGCAGTCACTCGGAATACTCTCTTGTGACGTAGCGGCAGAAATACGAGCGTGTTCACTTGCATGTAAAATAGCCTGGAGAAGTGTTTAGTGCTTTCATGTTGATTTCTCGGTAGCGCGCGTGCAAGGCCGACATGTCCTGCCATTGCCATCGCTTGCATGGGTAACGCAGACATCAAAATCACCGACGGCGTCGTTGAAGGAAGCATCCAGCTGCTCACGTGGAACGCATGTAGAATTTCCTCTCTGAAGTTTGCAGGCACAGCAAGACGATGTGCGGTCCTATTCGATGCAAACTTCTTCACAAAGACGTCATTTTGTAACGCGAAAGACAACAGCTGACGCCTAAACAAAGCGGAAGGGAAGCGCTCTTTCCTTAGGTAATCGGCTAGGTCTTTCAGCTCAGGGTCTGAGCGCTGCTGTTTGCGAAACTGCTGGCGCTTATTGGTCCCGAAAAGGCGTATTCATCGTCTTCTTTCGGAGGAGCGTCGACGGGAGCTCGGGATAAGCAGTCTGTGCCAGAATGCTTGGGGCCAGATTTATATACTACAGTCACATCAAATTCTAGAAGACGTAGGCTGCATTGGGCAAGGCGGCCGGAGAGGTCTTTCAAATTTGTCAGCCAGTAGAGGGTGTGGGGATCGCTTACAACCTTGAATGGTCGGATGTATAAGGATGAAAAGAACTATGAAGTTGCCCAAATGATCACGAGGAACTTTTTCTCGGTCATCAAATAATTCGCTTTGGCTTTCGACAGCGAACAGCTGGCGTACGCGGTAACTCTTTCCTGTCCTTGAGGTCTCTCAACAAGAACTTCGCTTAAGCCAATGGTGCTTGCGTCGGTATGATTTCTGTCACGGCGTTTTCAGCGAGGACAGGTGAGGTCTGTAAGTGGCGCTCACGTTACTTTAAAGCTGCCGCTTGAAGCGCTTCCCATTTATAAGGCACATCAGCCTTTGTAAGTTGCGTGACCTGTTCGACGATGAGCGAAACGTTGCTGACAAATTTACGGTAATAACCGTATAGCCCAAGTGTTAGGTTGGGAGCCTATGGCCGCCCCAGTTCCCCCTCCTCCCCCTGCTCACTGACCTGGTCCCCCTCTCTTGTGTGCGTCCGGCAGGACACCCCGCGGTGAAAGAATGGCCATCGCCGGAGCGCTGAGCCTTTTGTGTCGTGGTGTGGGGACAAGCTAGCCGTCCTCGCGAGCCCTTCTGTTTCTGAGAATTGTGTTTTATGGCCCTCGAAGATGCGGCGCGCGGATGTCCCAGAAATGGAGACGGGATGGGGACCGCTACTACCGCTACGGCTCCTCGG
This sequence comes from Amblyomma maculatum, assembly GCF_055883805.1. Lineage (NCBI taxonomy): Eukaryota > Metazoa > Arthropoda > Arachnida > Ixodida > Ixodidae > Amblyomma > Amblyomma maculatum. The sequence goes on from NC_139344.1 coordinate 423,961,349, forward strand.
ACCACACGTGGCTCCTGCTGAGCGATGCCTTTGTTCGTTGAGTACTTTTCCGTGTCGGTCCGGGGGCTGTAACCATGTGTTTAGACATTCGACAGTTTCGAGAAAACGCGCGGTGCTGGAAAATAAAAACAACTTCGTTAGCTTCGACACGCAATTGACCCATTTAAGTTGGTCTAAAATTCTCGGATTGGCTACCAGAAGTGGGACTGTAATTGATGCGTAGGAGGTGCCCATAAAAACTTGGGAACATTGATTTAAGGGTATGTTTTGGCGCGAAATAGCGGGAGCGCGCCGGGTCTCGGGCCGTCTCTAGACTGTCATCGTTTTATCCGCCTTTCTTCATCTGCCCTGTACGTTTTCAGCCGTGTCTTGAATAAACGGCCTTTATATTCAAGCCTTCTCCAACTTGCAACGTGTCGCCGGACGAGCGGACGAAAGAGCTTGGCGCTCTTCGTTCGACTGACGCCCTGTACGATCACTAACGTCATATTGATCACTTCGACGGGCATCACCCCTTTCGCATCTGCGCACAGCTTTCTTTTCGGAAGGCTGCGGAAACTCTGCGATCGCAGCAGTTTTCTGCGGGTCTGGGCGAACGCCATCCTTACTCACGATAACGCCCATAAATAGCAGCTCCTCATAGTGCAGTGACAATTCATGCTTTCAACGTTAAACCTATCTATGTGATTGCGTCACGCACTGTTTGAAGCCTTCTCAGGTGGGCTTCAAAGTTAGACAACAGCGTCGTCTAAGTATACCAGACAAATTTGCCATTTCAAGCGGTGTCCGTTGCTCGCCGGTGCGGAGCAGATGCTGAATGACATTACCTTGAACTCGAAAAGGCCGTCTGGCATGATGAACTCCGTCTTCTCACAGTCTCTTTTATCGACCTCAGTTTGTCAGTCCCCGCACTTCAGGTCCATCGGCGAGAAGTATTTAACATTACAGAGCCGATCCAGTGTGTCGTCGATGCGGAAAGCAGGTAGACATCCTTATTCGTTATGCTATTTAGGCGGTGGCAATCAACGCGGAAGCGATGTGTGCCGTCTTCTCCAAAACAACTGGTGCAGCTCAGGGGCTCTTCGATGGCTGGATCACGTCATCACGACGTATTTCCTCAACTTGCTGGCGTATGGCCTGGTGTTCTCGCGCCGATTCACGGTAGGGGCTTTGACGAAGATGTCGGACATGTTCGTCCGTGATGATGCGGTGCTTTGACAACGAATTTTGCCGCACCTTTGACTAAAGAAAATCACTTGATGTAACTTTCAAGAAGAGTACGATTCAAGCCTTGTCTGTCTCGAGGTAGCGCTGCGTTGATGTCGGACGTGGGCTGCTTTGCTCGGTTGGGTGCATCGTCTTCAGGTTGACTGGGGAGGGCGACATCATCTCGGGTATGCGCTAGCTCGTCGTGCCCTTATTCAGATGTCGGTATTCATCGGTGAAGTTCGCAAATAGCACTTGAGCTTGTCCATGACAGAAACTTGTGACGCCTCTTGCGATTCCCAGTCCACGCTCCAAGGACAACTGGGTGCTTCCTTTCGCGACGCCTACTGCAGTTTTGACGTCGGCGTTGCCCACGCAGGCGACGACGCTTCGGGGCGGCACGGTCAAGTTTCCGTCGAGGACGCTTATAGCGACGTGGTGCGTCGATGTCGTCGTAAAAGGTTTGGCGTTGTCCGTCGAGAGCATGATGAGTTTTGAGCGAAGGTCGATGATCGCCTGATGTTCGTTCAAAGGCTCCATGCCCGAAATCGCCTCTCGCGAGCAGTTCCGTACAACCAGGAAGCTCATAGAATAAGTTCACCTGCTCACTGTCACTCTTGCGGTGCTTCGTCTGAATGGCTTAATAAGGTTGCCCCCTGCGGTGCGGATCAGCGGGTCATGCCAAGTGGTTGTCATTTCCTTGAGCTGCGTGGCGAACTCTTCAGTGATGACAGAATAGTCGGCTCGGGTGTCCACACTAAGGTGATAACCATGCGACTATTGACAGCAACTTCGCTGTCACTTGTTCACGTCTTCGTATTGCATGTTGGCTTCAGTGTTCGATTTCTACTTCGTCGTGTGCTGAGGTCGAGGTCGCGGCACACGATTGTTAATCCGCTGGGAAGTGGTGTCAGCTTGAAATCTGGTCGTGTTGTCGTCGTATATAGCGGCAGTGTCATATTAGGGACTGAGATCGTGATCGTCGAGGTAGTCTGCAAGGGTGCGTCATCGAAAAAGCGATATCATCATCTCTCGTTGTCTTCTGTGAAAGATCTTCGGTTTGTTGCCGCTGAACAACGTCATTTTCAAAGGTTGCTGCCTTTATTTTTCCCTAGGGCGCTAGGGGACTTTCCTTGCACGTAATCGTGGCTCATCGACGCAAATCGGGCATTGTTAGGCGATAGGCAGCATGACAGACGTCTTGGCAACGCGTGCTCTCCCCGCCGGAGGAAGTCGTCGATTTCTTCTGGTCGCTCGCCAAACGGGGTCACGGGGCGCCTATAGCGAAAAAGCACAGGCCATTCCGTCTGTGCCGGCAGTGACGGAGGATGGGTTCAATCTCATCACATTGGAAGCAGAGTGGTTGGTTGTGAGAAGTCCTCCATACATAACATTTTCTTGGCCTTGAGGGTTGCCCGTTGGCTTGGTGGGTGGAGGCCGAGGGGTGGCTTTCTTAAACAGCACGGTAGCAGCGAGGGCTTGGAAGGATACTTCGGGGTGCCGGCCGACATAATATTGTGCAGGCAGACGTAATACATTGTTGTTGCTTCAGGTGCTGAAACCGTCGAAGCCGTCGCCTGAGGAACGCCCAGTGCCTGCTGGACTTCGTCACTGACGACGTCTGCGATGGTCGCCACCTGGGGGTTGTTGGGATGACGGCAGGAAGCGGTGGAGTTCCTCTCTGACGATCTCTCAGACGAGGCCTTCTCCGCTCGCAGACGCGCTGCTGCAGTGACTTGCGCAAGCCGATTCGAGTGGTCGATCGTAGTGACTTGCGGACCGCGTTTCATGAGTCCGATTGTAAAGTCGCACCCTTACATGTAAGCTATTTTCTATATTCGCTGCTTCCTTATTGAACTCCGCGACAGTCTCTGGTGGCTGGCGAGGGATACCTGCGCATAGCTGAAATTCCACACCGTGCCTCAACATGTTCACCTTTGTCTCCTCTGTCATGCCGGGATCGACGCGGCGAAAGAGACGCCTTATCTCCTCATCATAAGCCAGGACAGACTCATTTGGGAGCTGAATTCTTGATTGGAGGGGAGCGTGGGCTCTTTCTTTTTGGACGGAACTTGCAAGGCCATTTGAAAAACTCCGTCCTGAACTTCTTCCAATTCTTCAAAGAAGTTCATCATTTTCGAACCAGACTCGGGCATGTCCGTGAGGAGCAAAGTAGACTTGCCAGAGTTTGCAGCATCGTTACGGCCATCGAATTCTGCAACATGGTCGAAAAGGTCCCTCCAGTCTTCGGCATCTTCAGTGGGCAGTCCTTGGAAGATAGGGGACTCCCGGTACTGTAGACTGGGTCACTACCAATGTTGGCGCCTTCCAGGGTTGAACGGGGTCCGTTCGGGTTAGAGCTCTTTAAGTCGACGACTGGTTCGGTGGCCTGTTGGCTTGTCCCACAGGGCGACAGGAACAGAACTGGGGTCTTGGCCTGAAGGGGTAAACCGGTACACGATATGGTTAACACCTCCACCAGATGTCCCGTAGTGGTGACAACGCCGTTGGCAACAAACGAGGTGGCTTGAACTTCGTTTGAATGAACTCGTTATTACACTTGCGTCCGCAAAAAACTAAACATTCAGCAGAGGCGATAACAACAATCAGGCTCGGCTGTCGTCGAACGAAGAGTGCTCGTTTCACTCGTCTGTGCTCGATTTAAAGACGGCGAAAAAAAAGTAAAGGTAAAACAGCAAAGTGTGACTAGCATACCCTGGAAAATTGTAGAAACACGCACGTTTCCAGAATCCTTCGAGATACATCTTGCTCCGTCTTCTGCAACAAAAGAAAGGATAAAGTCGCGTCTCGCGACAACCAGCATGGACAAGCAAAGAGTACACAATTGATCCGTGAGATTCAATCACAAAGTTAAGGACGAATGCCGGCGTTTGCTAAAAAGGAACAGAGATTTGAATAGTTCGTGGCAATATAGATCTAGGCCTGAAATAAATAAAAATAAGTCACTTTTCAAGCATGTGGATCATTTATGAAACCAACACCCGGTACATAAGAGTGGACCAGTAATGGCAGCAAATACAAGTTTAGGTAGCAAGTATCGAAAGTAAAGTAAGGCTTCATGTCATTTATCCCTTTATAACATTACGCGCAGAAATGCGTTGTTTTCTAAAAAATATGCAGCATGGCTTGCGCCACTAGGTTTACAAATGACTTTGATTTGACTGCTAACAATGATGTAGCTTTTGTGCACGTTTTGTTTGTTTTATTAGGTGTTAGACTTGTTGTGAATGATCTATTGGTACTGTACTTCAACTTGATAATTTAGGTAAAGATTCGTTTGAATGGATTACTGAATATTATTCGGAAGTTATTTGTGATTGTCAACGGATTTTTTTCAACATTTTCTCCAGTTGTTTTTGTAGCACCTAAGTGCTAGTGCTGGTTCATTGTTGTTTTGCTGCATACACGTGACATTACGTAACTGCGGCATATTTGCCGATGCCTGCTTCTTTTGCAGAGTCATTAATAAACCAATGTAACTATGAACCTTTCAAGAATATTTTACTTTATTTAGAGAGGTATTGAAGCGCTTTTGTTACATTCATAAAAGTTAAAACACTGAAGATAAAAGTTGACTTGTGTGAGAGAGAAACAACTTTATTTGCCTCAGATGTCGTGGTGGTGTCGAGATGGTGGGTCCTTTGTGGCCCCCAGGTGGGGGCGACATCCTGGGCCCATGAAATAAGTGCAGGTTGTGTGTTCTTGTCTGGCTTGGGGAGGAGTTTGTGCCTGCTTTCCGTAGAGGGAGCTGGCAGAAGGGCCCCGGGGGGCGGGTTATTTTCGCATCCCCAGTGGATGTGCGCCTGAGCAGCGGGTTCTTTGTTGCTTCAATATATATATTTAGTCATATTCCCCGTTAGTAATTAGTGATAGCCTGGAGTGACTAAGAATTGAGAGTGTCTGTAATCTGCGTAGCATGGGTGGCTTGTGCTCGGTCGAGGTTGGGGTGGGGAGGCGGGAAAAGGCATCGCGTCTCTTTGGGAAAATTGGTAATTTCGGTGAACGTCTGGGGGCTTCAGCGAGTGCGCCTGGGTGCGTGAGACCAACCGCTCGGATTTTTAATACTCGGGCAAGTTTGTAGGCCCCATCGTTTCCTGAGTTGCACGCGTGGGCGGGTACCCAGACTAGGTTAATTTTGTGGTCGGGTGTGCAGCCGCACAGGATGCGTGCAGCAGGAAGGCAGATGAAGCCTGCCGAGAATTTTAGAATTGCTCTTTTTGAGTCACTGAGGAACAGACATGGGCATCCTCACGAGGGTGAACCCTCATGAGGGCGTCCTCACCCTCACCTCGTGAGGATCTGACTCGATGAGGTGAGGGCGAGGGAGGATCGGCGCTGAAAAATTTGTGAGGACGAGGGTGAGGGAGGGCAGAGGCGGTGAGGGGAGGGTGAGGGAGGGAAAGATACAGAGTTTGAGGGGCGAGGGCAAATGTTCAACGAAAGGCATAGTTTCTGCAGTAAGAAAAAACGCGGCAATCCGAAAGGCAAGAGTGACAACACACGTTCTCCTCCACTATGCATATGTTGTATAGAAAACAGATGTAATGGAGCGGGACACGGGCGCTGCAGCTATAGAGGAAGCAGGAACGAAAGCCACAAAATTGCCCCGGCGCTCGTGGTGAAGAACCCTAGGAAGCTGCAGGGAGTCACCGAGAGCGATGTCGCTGCTTCCAGCCTCACAAAACACGACGGGACCGGCAAAGTACGCAGGACAACCGTTTCTAACTGCTAATGTTCTTTGCCATTTAGGGAAAACCACGCTCAGAAAAAAAAAAAGCGCGTCCAAAATAGAGGGGACGCGCAGAGAAACGAACACAAAAGACCGAGGTGGGGTGATCTTATCTGCTGGGGCCCTGCCACATGTTTTTCTTTTTTTTTTTCCCCGTCCGGATAGCTTGCATGAGTAGCCGACGCATGCGAAATGTTTCTTGACAGTGTTACTTGGCTGTTTGGTTAGCAAGGTTTTACATAAAAACTTTCATAAGTTGTGTAATTTGCAATTCGCAACAAAACCAAAGGAAAATGAACAGCAGTGAATTTTTGCTGATAATAGCTGCAATAAAATAAACCGCAGTTCAATATCAGTTGCAATCTTTGTCATGTGTTTGCAGAAACAAGTATTTTCTTATTTCTTTTACCATTTTTCGCTTTGTTGTAAATTGGCAAAATTGTCAAATCGTGCATTAATATGTGCGGCTCGTAATTACAGCGCATTGTTTTTTCTGCAATTTCTATAGCATTAAGTTTTACTTTTTTTTATTTTCTTAAGACAGTTTTCTTCAGATGGGTTTTAACATAACATCGATTTGAAAGTAATAACTACAGCATGTGAGCATTGAACACAATTTCACGAAAGAGTTGTTTCATTTCCAGTATCCAAAGTGTTCTCATTTCGTGTTAACCTGTTGAAGTCCTGTACTGGAGTAAGGTTCTTTAATATTATTTGCTTTTAGCATCTGTTCTGTATTCAGAATACGTTAAATGCATGGAAATGTCCGACGATCGTAAGGCCGTATGTTGTCACAGACTCACGCATGAGGGGGGTATTACAATGCTGAACCGGGTTTAATTCTTTGCCGAATGCGCTTTCGGGTTTGACGCGCAAGGGTGCTTGCAGTTCTTAGATACATGTGTTTCTGTATGCAAAATCAAAGCGTGCTGGAGGTATCAGCCTCGCTATATAAAAAAAAAGAAGGTATTTTAAGCCACCAGTTAGCTCATTCCAAGATTCCTAAGAAGAGCATTGCTAAAAACTACCTGCATGCCGCTCTTTACAAATCCTGTCTACATGAAATGACATGTATAGCGTGGATGTCTGGTTGCAAACACTGACCAGTGCAGGATTTCCCTTTGGGGTGGTCACCTCTGTTTTAAAGGACCTTGCCAGGGATGTTAGGGATGTAGAGCAGCACCGCTGTGCTGAAAAAGCGCAAGGTACAAGATCCGTTGTCATTCCATATTACTATCAAATCTCCCACCGCTTAAAAAACGTGGCTCAGAAAGGTGACGTCCTGGTAGTCATCACTGTACCCGAAAAACTGGCTGGCTTGTGCAATATGGTGCAAGGAAAGCACAAGCAGCTAAGGATGCAGTATCAAACATTTAGGCAGGTTCATCCCGAGGGAGAGTGCCGTCGTTTACCATATACCGATGTCCCGTGTCAGAAGCTACACAGAACAAATTGGATGTTGCAGAAACGCCCCACTTCAGAGCTCCACGCGTGAGTAGACGCACTGGCGGGGTAGTGGGGACCTGGCCGTCTATGTCGTCAGTGTCGTGGTTCTGTTCCAATGGCGGGCGCCTCTTTCCGTGAAACGACAATCTTGAAGAAGTTTGCGTTCAAACTGAGCAGAAAAGTATACGAAGCATACTACATTAAGATGGAATTCACCACTTGTGTTAGCAAGAAGCCTCCGATAACTTAAGGAGTCGTACGTACGGCAACGTGCCAGTGTTTTTATTTTGCCATTACTTAATTTGCCAAGATAAGCTTCACTGTAGGGGTAGACCACGTTTATGTCGGCTTTCAACAGCTTCTTATCCAAAGCATGGTTTCCTGTGCTTGGTATGTCACGATATAAAGCGAAAAAGTGATGTAGGTTCAATGCTGCCGAATAAGGCAAACGCTGAACTGGAATTTTTAACTGACGCAAAGCAGGGTTTAGGTTCGAGGAAAGCTACAAAACATCGATTCACATTCGGTTAGAGAGGTCCGTACTGAGTGTTTTTGACCTATGAGATGAGAGGGTGACGTCGAAGTCCAGCCCTCCAGGACGCTTAAAAGACCCGCTGCCCCAAAGCCACGCAGGCACATTTGTTGGGTTTGATTAAAACGGGCTGTAATTGTAGCTTCGGACTTTATGAGAACGTTTTAATAAGTGTCCCTACATTTTCGTAACATAAAGATGACCAGCTGAGATGAAATACCTTTATGCATGCCGCTAAGGCTAGAGTCGCGCCAGAGAGCACCTGTCTCGCATACTGTTAAAAGAAGAGGAAGACTCTTCGAGGGTTTGCGTGATTGCTCTCGAACGCGCAGCACTACCTCAGCTTCAGCGCCCCACATTCACTCTAAGACTGATTCAATATTAATAAAGCAGACAGCTGAGATAAAAGTTAACCCAATTCCGCGTAGTCATGGTATGTCCTAGGATCCCCAGCTGGCAGGTTGAAACTATGACAGCACTGATTTTTGTACACCTTATTGTGCTTAGCCATGTCTGTGGAAGGAAAGAAGCCTCCTCTCTTCCGCGGATTTCCCGTGTTGTGCAAGCAGTTGATCGCTTCTCATGTGAAGCAGTGGAATGATCAGCGAGATGTCTGCTACTTTTTCTGTCTTGTGCCAAACACACGCATACACCATATGTGTGTTGCTAAGCAAACTAAAAACGAAGCAACGAACGCCATTACTCGTACAGGCCGCAGGAAGACGTTACATTGGGCGGGCTACAGTGTTCTACAAGGCTGTAAGCCGGAACATTGTTAGCCGGGGCCCACCTCAGCCTGCACGCCCGAGAGCTTTGGTTGGCGGCTCTTCGTTTGAAGACCGCTTGGAAGGGCGACATATAACGCACAAAACAATCAGTGTGCGCCTGGCTTTGCACCCTGTGGCAATGCGCCGACGACAGGCGCTAGACTTCCCCCACAGCGAAGGCAGCTGACATTACGAAAGCTGTTCAACAAAGAAAAAAAAAAGAAAATATCCGAGCGGTGGGCAGACCACGCACGCTGGCCCACGGCTGGGCTCAAGAGGCGGTTGTGGCTGGTCTTATCAGATCTCCCTGAGGCGCCGGGTGGAGACATAAATGGACGTGGCAGCATTGCTCTCGGAAGGATACACACGCGTCCACCACCATGCGTTCCTTTCCCGCTCTCTCTGTCCAAAGAAAGGGTCTTTCTTCAGCTCAATCTCGTCCCCCCCCCTCCCCCCCCCCCAAAAAAAAAAAAGAAACAGCGAGCGGCAGGAACGGCTGGAGAAGCCCTTCAGTTTGTGTGGCTGTGTCCTTTCGATTGGACCACTCAAGTTGCTGACACTTGTTGAAACAACACTTTGGTGTGCTGTTGCAAATTATATATGCTCAAGGACATCCTTGTACTATGTGCGCGAAAAAGTTTGAATTGTGGCAGTGTCCTCGGATATTATTGGGAAATGCGCGGTCCAAGTGAAAGGTGTGTAGGACGTCATGCAGGTTCCAGGTGAGTTTCATTATTTTTGCCGCTCTTGTCTTCACAGTGCAGACAATCCGTTTTCCGGCTTTTGCATATGCGGGTTCTGTCCGGAATGAAGCATATCAGCTAGGAGATGTGAACTTAGACGAACTGATGCAGAGTGCTGATTGCGACTAGTTGGCGCATATGTGTTGCTCTTCTGTTCCCGTTCTATAAGCACTGCTTTTTTCATAAGTAATCCTAGATTTAAGCACAGTATTCAGGAAGCATAATCAAACCTTATGCATGAAATTCTGGCCTGTTCACTTTGCACATCGTACTGCTCTAGTTAGGCGCTGTCTCGTCCTGTTCTCGTATAACTTTATTAAAAAGAGAAAAAAAAAACGGTTTTACGCAACACTGAGGCGGTGTTCGTGAACACCAGAAGCGCAACAGAGTTACGTGTTTCACTTTGCGTTTTCGGTTTGTTCTTGGGGGAAGGCGGGATGCGATCGGGGCACATCATCGGTGGTACCTGCGGCGCCGTGTCTTAACAATCGCATTTTTACGCGGCGTTTCAAAATGACACTACATGTACATGTCTGAAATTGTCGAGCCCGGCCCCGGGCTCGCATGCTATGTCCCACCATCCCCCCCGTCTCCCCTGCGAAGCCATCGAGGGTCATGATCCCTCACTCCCTCGAAATTTACGCTTCTGTGTGATAGCGTTTTCCTGTTACTTGAATTAGATTACATCGTTCTGTTGTCTAATATGCCGTATACGCCTCATGCTATCCGTCTGCGGCTGGTTAGAAGTTGGAACCTCCTCTTTCCTCATGCGCGGTGTGAACGCATTTCATCATTCTATTTCCTTCAAACTTATGGAGTGTGAACCGGTGGGCATGTTTGCCCGGTAAATTACGGCAGTGGTTATTTTTCTTGCTCCTCGAAGTTTCGCCTTTGATTGGCATGCTTAGGGCACTGCCAGAATTGTTCTTTGCACTTTTCACAACCTGTGGTTTCCATGTGCAGTGCATATCTTTATCTCAGCAACTGTCGATCGGAACAAGTACCAGACGACTCTTGCCAGTGATACGCTACAGCATGAACGCAGCCCCGTCATTTATTTAAGTCCATTGTTAGCTCGAGAAATTCGGATTGCTAAATGATCAACGCGGCTTGACACTGCCGAAAACAGACGCAGAGAATAGTTTGCGCTTACTTTGACTCACTGTAACATTGCCATAAATCGAAAATAATGAAAAATAACAAATATAAAAACTGCTGGGCATGAGGTTGAGGGTGAGGGAGGGCAAATGAGATGAGGGTGAGGGTGAGTGGGGACCAGCAATATTTTTTTAAGTGAGGATGAGGGCGAGGGAGGGCGAAGAATTTTTTTTAAGTGAGGGTGAGGGTGAGGGAGGGCTGCCGATTTGAAATTGAGGGTGAGGGAGGAAAGGCCAAAATGAGGGCATTTGCCCACCTCTGCTGAGGAATGTACGCGTACGCGGGTCAGCGATGGCCAGTGCTATCGCTGTTTCTTCCGCTACGGTGCTTGTGTGAAGACCTCTTGTCAAAAATACCTAATATACATAACATAATTTCAGCAGCTGAGTGAGAATGTGTTAATTGAAAGTCAAACAAGTTTACAAAATGAATATATTTTTGTACAATATTTTATGAATAAATGTTTAGAGCATTTGGTTAATATAAAATAAAAGGACATCAAAAAGTAAGTTAAGATACGAAAACCGACAAAATGCTTATAAGGGTGAGCAGAAAAGGAGTAAAATACATGCTCATTTTGATAAAATGTTGCACATATACAAATGTAAGAAAAAAAAATACAAACCAAGAAAATTTAATCCTTTTGGTGGCAACATAGAATGTAAGCTGGCAGACCTGATTAAACTTGGGGAAATGAGTGATCGTTCTAGCAGGTAGCTCCTACTAAGGCCATGGACATTGATTCCATGACTCAAATTCACTGTGAGTACCAACAAATTAAAATGCGCAGATATTGTTTTTCTAATTACGGACTGCTATTTGACCATAAGCACAAGTAATTTAAAATATTAAGTAGCTTTGGTTCCAGGGCATTTGCTCCGAAATATCAGTTCTTTGCTCAACGACCTGAGACAAAAATCGAATTTCAAATACATACGATGAACTAGAGTACCCATCTTGGCAGCCTTGCCTCCTGGACGTAATCAGTAAGGTTTCAAAATTACCGAACGCGACTGAAAGCTTTACCGTTAAAAAAATATGAGTAAAAACCGAGTGCAAGAAAGGCTCGGCATATATTCTCCAGTGCCCGAACACAAGGACTCGCTGAAGTGGTATATTACGACTAATTGTAGCATCGCAATTAGTCGCGAGAAATGCAGTTAAAAAGTTTGTTATATAACGAAAACGAAGCATAACGCCTTGAATGTCAAGGAGCTTGCATTTAAGCGCGTTGTTGTCAGTTATTTTGCTCGCCGGGAATATTGTCCCTAAATATCGCACAAATTACATCCGCAGACGACCTTCACCATTTTTTGAAAGAGCAATCACCTTATATAGCCTTTTTAATTTCAAATGCAATCTCCCATGCTGTGAGATCTAAATGCCTATGCAGGTGCTGCATAAACATATATCTTCGACTCATTGCGGCCTAAACGAAAGAGAAAGTTAGGTAGGAAACAGGAATATCAATACTATAATTCCCGAGGAAAGGTGCTTTCCTCTCATCGCATATTGCAGGCGAGAACCCTTATGCAAATCTGTTTCTCGTATGAAATTTTTGTGCAGGAAGCTCTTTGTACTCTGTAATACAGTGAAGTAAAAAAAAAAGAATGTCGGCTGTGCGTGGCCGCCTTCCGCTAGTAGAAGTGCCGTTCGCTCGACCCGTGTAAGAGAGTTTGTCCCAAACGGGATAAGAAATAAACAGCCGCAATTTGCTACGTTATATATAAGAAACATGTGCACTCGGCAACTTCAGGTCTTTGGCTTTGCATGCAGGCATTGCAGTTTTCACAGTGGCAGGGCGGTTCTCTTCTGTGGCTGCCAGGATGAGCAGCTGTGTCATTCCTGACATGGGCGAGAGTATACTGCTTTGTGTTCTATGAAGCTTTCTAAGCAATGTTTATAGAGCTCGAAAAGCAGAAAAGCCGTGGGCGTCGGAGTAGTAGCAGTAATAGTGGTAATAGTTGCCATCATGTGTCGCAATTAATCTGGGCTGCGTAAAATTGTATTATGGTAATTTGTGGTTCTAGTGAATAATGAATTATTGGTGTGTGATAGGCGGTGACAAGTTAATTAAACCTTTCTAAACTGTTGCTCTATTGTTGAAATAAAGTAATAAAATAAATGAAAAAAAGAGGGTTCAAGGTGATGAAATGCTGAGAATGAAAAGGCAGTGTTTCATGACGCCAGATACAGAAATATGGAGTGTTTAATTGTTCCGATATTTATTGCAGAAATCGAAAGCATAAAAAATGCGTTCAAATGTGTCATACTGTTCATGATTGAAAGCCAATGTTTCCTTAGCCTAAGAATCGGTGTATAAACATTTTGAAAAATTAGAAAAGAAACAATAAAGTTTAAAAAAATTAAGAATTTACAATGAAAAGAGTAAATAAAATAAAAATAAACAATGCCAAAGACATCGTGCGTGTGTGTGAAACGTTATTTTCTTACACCCTTAATGGCGGAGCGTAAGCGTCCATCTAATATTATCGAAATACTTCATACTTCCTCCAAAGTTTCTCTACAACCATGCGCCATTTATGAATAGGCGCCGAGAGACAAATATTTCGAGCCTTCAGCGTAGCGCGGCCGGTAGCCATGTCTTACCTACGTGACGCTGTAACGTCACACCCCACGTGACACTAGGGTGAGAGCTGGGCTACCAACTCAAGCGGTCGGCAGGAGTTGCCGACTTGGGTCTCTCGTTTCACATGGGACGGTTATGTCAGAATCAGCTTGCTAGGACCCTGGCATTCACGTTACCCCTATAGGCCACTAAGGCACGTTCATGCGGCTTGGTTAAAGCGGGACTTTATATGTGAGCTGAGGAAAAAGAAAAAGAGAAGAAGAACGCTCGGTCACCCGCAGCTACTGGTTTCGCTCAATATTTGTTTCAGCAGCGCTGAACCCTTGTAATTTTTTTGCTCAAAGCGTATACAGCTCGTTCAGCCGAAAAGACATCGCCGTCGCCTTTGGAGGTGTGCACAAGCTAGGGTTGACCCGAAAACCCCTAACCAGCCCGGGCTCGGGCCGTGCCCGGAAAGGTTATATTTGTCTCGGGTGGGCTGGGCTGGGCCGGACACACTCTGGGTGACTGCCGGCACTCTTGGAGAAATGGAAGCCGTTCTTCAGGCGGGCGCGGACACGATAACCTATTATGCTCGTACAGTAGGGCTGGCCTGTTCCCCGTCCAAGTCGGAGCTCCTGATCCTCTTGGCTCGAGGCATAGTTCCGACCTCATCTCCCACCCTTAACTTTCCTATCGACGCACATCCCGTCCCTTCTGTCTCTTGCACGGGTATTCTCAGTCTCTTTCTATACAGTCCAGTGGAAAACACACTACTGTCCTTTCCCGCCTCACTACCACTTTCCAGCAGACGGTGTGTCTCATATGGCGGGTCGCTAACCGGCACCGGCATACGCGAGCACGACCTCGGTCATCCAGTGCAGGCCTTTGTGCTAAGCCCCCTTGTCTACTCTCTCCCTTATCTTTTTCTATCCTCGTGCCGAGGAAGACAAGGTCAACCTTCTCATCCGCCAAACCTACAAGTCGGCTCTCGGGCTTCCAACTTCTCGTCTGCTGGCGATGCGCGTCCACAATACTCTTTCAGAACTTGTGGAGGCCCAACGCATGGCACAACTCGATCGTCTACTTCGTACCACTCCTGGCAGAGCCCATCTTGCTTCCATTCGCTTGACCTCTGTCTCCCTTGTCTCTGTCACCCATTTCTTACTCTCCTATATCTTCTTCATGCTCACTGTCAACCTTTTTCCCAAGAACATGCACCGTGAACATCATGCTGCTCGCCGATCTACCCACGCCTCCACTCTCTGGTGCGAGTACGGTACGCGTCCGACGCTGTGTATGCTGATGCGGCCCCATACCTCTCGCTCCCCGCCTATGCCCGGACCACTGTTTGTAATATACCAACCCCTCTATCCGTCGCCACTCTCCCATCTCTCGCTTTCACTGCCGCAGAGGAAGCAGCCATCGCCCTCGCCATTGCCAACACACCAGCCCTTTTCATATTTAGCGACTCTAAGACCGCAGTCCGCAACTTTGCGGAGGGTAAAATATATAGAAGAAATATATGTTGTCCTTGTCTCGTCTTCTCCTTGCCTCTTTACGCTGCCATATATTGGTTCCAGAAATGTTCCAACACGCCCAATATAACATGCTAGTCAGGTAGAAGCTCTTCCTGTGCGCTCAACATTCTTGAGCACTTCCCCCCCCCCCCCCCCCCCCGTCTTTCCCGTCCTGTCTAAGTGTTCTGGGTTCCGGCTCACGCAGAGAACCCTGGAAATGAGGCGGCAAATTCCATCGCTCGGGAAAGGATAGACCGATCTGGCCCCCTCCACTCCGGGGTGGACACGCGTGGCTCCCTCCTCACCTTCCATGACATTACCCACTACTAACACAACTCTAGTTTATCCCTCCCTCCCCCTCACATTTCCCTATCTAAAATCAAACAAAATACGTGACACTATTTATATGTCCACACTTGCCTCTCCCCTGCACTCCTTGCCCTATTCAGGCCGGCGCGTTTCGCCGAAATGCACGCTATGCAGCTCTCCCCGGAGCAGACTATGTTCACATTCTATACTCATATCCAGCGCACTTCCCCCCCCGTTTCCTGGCAATTAAACTGCCCGCAGCTGTGGGAGGCTGCTTTGGCCAGCTAGAAGCCGCCTATTCAACAGCAGCTTACGACCTGGGCAGCGGAAGTCTCCTCCACGAGTAACCTGGAGGCCACGACCATCAGCCGGAAGGCCACACACGAAACGGCGGCCACAAAATTTTCTTTTAGCCTTCTCTAAATAGAGTTTTCATCACTATCCACTCTTGATGAACACTTGCAGCGGACCGTGAGAGTGAACAGTATTGGAGAGGGCAGGCTAAAGAGATAAAGGACAAAGCTGATAATAGGAGAGGGACCAACCTATCTATTTTTTCAAGGGTCACAGTTTGCAATTTGTTTTTATCAGTAAGCTCTGGTGTGTTGTGTTATGCAGGTGTTGCATTGTTCACGGTTAAATATTCAGAAGCTGCACAGGAATTTCGCTGTATTTGTCTGGTCGTCTGAATGGGAGCGCTGCAGCCGGACTAACTTGTTCAGACGAGTAAAAGATGGTGGGCTAGGATTGGGCCACCCGTTTTTGCGACAGCTGGTCAGTCGTTTCTTGTTTTTTAGAGACACGACCGACCCTTTCTTACGCACCATATGCCAAGACAGCTTTGGTTGGCTGCTACCGAAGTACGTTGTTTCAACTAAAGACTTTTCCACAGGGATTAAGGGCTTTTATAAAGAAGTCGTAGCAAGTGTTCGGTTTTCTTCAGCTCGGTTTACATGTGATTATTTGTCTACAGTAAAACGGAAGAAATTGTATCGTGCATTGTGTGACATTATGTTCCCTGTGCCTTTGTACACGGCCTTGTACGATGGAGGCAGACGTGCAGATGTTTTAAAAGAATGCAGGTGACGCCAGGAACAGAAACCTCCGTTTTTAAATTGCTCAACAGAACCTTGCCGGTAAATACATTTTTGGAGAAAAAGGGATTATTCATACCATAGGGATCACACTGTTTAATATGCAGGAAGCCAGAAACCATAGACCATGTTTTTTTTTACACTGTTGAGAAGGAGTATATTTTTGGGACGTATTTCGAAGAACGCTAATGAAATATTTTCCGCTAGACCCGCATGGTATTTGGTGCTTAAGCGTAGAAAGTGAGGCTGGGGTACCATTTGATTTAATTATGCTCATGGGCTTCCACTGTATATAGCGCTCAAGAATGGCAGGTTACCATTGCGATGAAGATGCATGGTGTCACCCGTTAATATTTATAAAGCATTATTAACGATGCGCCCTTAATGGTGCGCACATTCGCAGGCACCCTTAGAGTGAGTCGGGGTAGCTGTTTCGGTCGCAAAGGAGATGCCCTCGACCTGCGTGGCAAGCTCAGCCGGAATTCAACTACCTTGTAGTGACAGAAGGAGGTGGCCGTTTGGTGCCCAGCTGTCGCCGGTTCAAGCCAGAGTAAGGATCGGAGCCAGAAGTAACAAACGAAACAAACTTTATACACAGCAAGAGACAATACAGAGGAATACACAAACACTAAAGTTGCACAGACGAGAGGTTCACAGAATAACAAACGCTAAGCATGCAACTACAGAGGTATTCAATAACACAAAGGCTTACAACACAGATCAAACACGAGAGAGTCACATAAACCAACACCAAATTGTTCACCGGGCACTGTTGCAGTCCGACGCCTCGAGAGTCATGATCTGGCCGCCATGCAAGACGAGCGCCGCTCCCTCGCAGGTCCGTGGGCTTGTCAGCAGCGGGTGATCCCCGGGAGTCCAGTTGTCGCACTTGCGAACACGCCGCAACCACTGACTGACTGACTGACTGACTGACTGACTGACTGACTGACTGACTGACTGACTGACTGACTGACTGACCGACTGACCGACTGACCGACTGACCGACTGACCGACCGACCGACCGACCGACCGACCGACCGACCGACCGACCGACCGACCGACCGACCGACCGACCGACCGACCGACCGACTGACTGACTGGCTGGCTGGCTGGCTGGCTGACTGGCTGACTGGCTGACTGGCTGACTGGCTGACTGGCTGACTGACTGACTGACTGACTGACTGACTGCACAAGCGGCGCGGCCTCCATAAATAGGGCGCGCCGCGTCTGTATGTTAAGGCACGCTGAAACTAACGCGCACAGACACTTGGCTTCGCTGGTTAAAGCACTCCCTTTTCCTCCCGTCGAGCCGCGCGTCGTCATTGGCTAAGACCCGCAGAATGTTCTAGAGACGTCTGGCATTTTCCGGACTGATGAATCAGCGTTATCGCCGGGTGATGAGAAAGAGGGTAACGGCGACGCGTACAAAGCTGCGCGCTCTCTCGCGCGGGGAAGGGTTTTTTTTTTCTCGAAATTTGTGGAAGTTTCCATGCGGCGACACGTGGGCCTCGCGCCGCGCCGGCTTGGTAAAAAATGTGCGCCGATTTCGTGACACACAGCCTGCCAGAATTTATTTTCGCGAAAGCGTGGACAGGTTTTTGGCAATCCAGAAAGCTGCAGCAAACCTCCCGAGAGGCTCCCACCTCCCACCGGTAAAAATGGGTACAAGCGTCCACCGGCCTGGCGCTCGGCTTTTGTAGGGAGAAAAGCCGTTTGGGAGAAGCTCCGTAAACCCCGCTGCGCGCCCCTCCTTCGCAGTGGGCCCAAACCCAGTTTCGAACCTCGCAGCCTGCAAAGGTGGTTCAGTTTGTCTTGCAAAGGTACTTCCTTTGAGCCTCACCTGAAGTGCTCCCTTAGAACCTTTAGTGTGTCATATATAAATCGGGTATGTAAATAGCATTTGAGTGATGTTTGTTGATTTTGTTTTCGTGAAAAGCAATGTGTCAAGACAGGCAATAACGAAAAAAAAAAAGAGGCGCCCGTGTGCTGTGGGATATCAGCGCACGTTAAAGATCCCCAGATGATCCAAATTACTGCGAAGGCCTCCAATACGACACCTCTTTCTCACTATCCACCTTCTCTCCCACCTTCCTCCCTTTCCTTACTCCACTGTCAGGTTTCCACATAAAGCAAGTGTGACCGATGTTGCCTCTTTCTCTTCCTGCGAACCAATTAATATTACTTTCCTCCATAACAGCATAGGCTGCTTTTGAATGCGGGCGAAACGGAGAGGTGTCCATGTGCTGTGCAATGTCGGGGCATGTTGAAGAGCCCCAGGTGGTCGAAATTAGTCCATAGCCCTCCACTAGGTCACCTTTATCTCTGTTTCTGCTTTCACTCGCACACTTCTTCCTTGCCTCACGGCGCAGTCAGGTGTCCACTGAACGTCCACCTTACAGCGCCTTGGCTTTCCTCTAAACTAATCACTGTCATAAATGTGCGAACGCAGTGAACAAGAAATGGTTCTGTGCGCCTGATCTATGTGCTTTTTTGGAGGTTTTGGAGCGTCTTGAGAGGTGCCATTTTGTCGCATCCCCAGGAGTCTTCTCCGTCGACCTCGTTCGCCTACAAACAATTATCGGTGGCCCCCCTTTCAGGGCTCCTCTGGCCACTATCGCCCGTTGAGATCACTGTAACAAACCTTGTTGGTCCTCTCAGCGGTCGCTGCACAGCCGTCTTTCATCGCTCCACGTTCGCATTTTTGGGCACCACATCTACATTTTGACAGGCTCATGTGAAGTGATATATTGTGGGTTTTTCTTCGCACCAGGGACATGCGTTCGTGTATGTCGTAGGGTGCATTTTGTGCAGTACGTTTAGGTTTGGATATAAACCTGTTTGTTCAGTCACGACCGGTCTCGAGGGAAAGCGCGCTTCTCTTCTCTTACGGCCTCACCAATGGGGTCTGTTTCCACCGCCCGCCGTGCCTCGGTGGGGTCGCCACCGTCCCACTGCTGCGCCTCTGCTACCGCCGTTCACGCGCAAGGGAAACGCGCGCTCGCTCTTCGCTCCGCCCCCCTCAGTTGCAACCGGCAGGTCCTGACATTTCACCTCTTACGGTTTCTACAAAGACGCCGTAATCAGCGCCTAAGATTTATCGTGTACGAGGAATAAAATATAGACAACTCCGCAAACGCGTGCGCGTGCCTTAATCAGTGCGGCCGAGCGCGGTCGAATGAAGCTGGTAGACATATTTCAACATTTTTTGCCCCTAACTTTTGTACAGGAATAAATTTATCAGACTGTGCAGTGTTCTTTCAAAAGCTGTGAGCAGGTGAAGCTTGACCTGACGTGAGTGCATGGCAAACTCTTGGCTGGAGATTCTGTGAACCAGAGCAAAAGAGGCACCGGCGAAAAATCATGGCGCGTCTCAGATCCAGAGTAAGGAACAAAATTTACTCATATAGTTAAAATTGCAGTTGTCTAGTGGAGTGCGCTGTTCTATCTTCGTTCAAAACAAATCATTCGGTTGAAAGACAGAATATGGATATGTCTCGCGACTGACGCACGTACGTGTATAACAAACATAGTCGGTTTAATACATAGATAAACAACAACTTTTAATCAAGGAAATGGGCATGAACAGTTATGCCTGATTGAAAAGAGCAGCAAACAATAAAAAAAATTGTCCTTCACAGTTATGCATTGTTCCACATATTCATCAATTCATCAAAACGTGACCTGCAGCTCGATAATTCAGTCTCAATCTTCCTTGCCGGTTTGTTCATATAAGGAGCTGGCCTGTAAATCCTGTCTGTCACTTTCTTGGCATAATTGACAAGAAGGATTCTGATAAATTTTTCAGATATCAAAGAAGCGGACCTTATAGGCTGTTGTTAATTCCTTCAGGGCAACTCAGCAATGGCGATTGCTCAATTGCGCTGCTTGAATCAGGATTTGAAGTACTCCGAGGGCATTTGCGTGTGGTAGAGGCACGATATTTTTTTTTTTTTTTATAAGGAAACCTTGTTCAATAGGGCAATAAATTCTGGTTTCGGATAATGCAGTCCACTAGAATTCTTGTCCTCGTAGAAGAGTGTACATGGGGCTGCTTCTTTCGCTAGTTTCAAGAAAGCGCAGCGTCACACCCGAGGTCACTGATTAACTTATCAATGTATCCATCGACGTAAGCTAAACCGGAATATGTGACAGTAATAGGATGACAGCAAGTGCCGCCACAATTCCTTCATTTCCTCGGTTTCTGATTGCGGCCGGCCAGAAATGATTTCTACGGCATCGACGAAAACTGCCCTGATTTTGCTCCAAGATGAAACGTCCGTCTTGACAATGTGGTCAAGTGCCGCTGTTACGGCCCTCGCATTTAGCATGTCGTTCTCTCCGCACATTAGCCTTACTTTCCACAAGAGAGCCTCAATGAGGCCACTATTGAGTTTCCTGGGGAGGACGGAGCCGACACCTTTCCCCAGGAGGTATTCTACCCCTTGTACACTAGACTCGCGATGAACAGCATTTCTTGAAATGTTTCTTCAGTGAAAGTTTCCTTCTTTAACGCTTTAGAAGTTTCTTGGATGCTTTTGATATAGCAGGTGAAGTCGTTTGTGTCAGCCACTGCAATCGAGTATCATCAGCTGCGTCATTTATTAGCCCCTTTTTACCGCTTCTAGCACAAGTGGTGTCATAAATATCAAACCATTTTTTTTTCATAATAAGCATAATATCATGTAAAATTTCATTAAAACAGCATTTATTTGCAGAATAAAATAATGTTCAAGTACAACACATTTGCTAATATATGAATGATAATAGCATTGAAAACTCAACCTTACAGTGTTTATTTTGACTGTTATACTAATACTTTATATCCTGCAAGCATTATGCAACTTACATTACATTTTTATGAAATTATTTTCATCTTCGGTGCTATATATGGATGGTTTCGAATCTAACTCTGCGTATCGGACACGTGTAGTGACTGTTATCAGCGCCGACGCGTATCAGTGATGCGCAGTAGAGACAGCGCGCGTGTTCGTGCCTTTATAAACTGGGCTGGCAATAAACATCGTCATCCTTGCACTGACCGTGCTGCTGTACGCGTCGTCCCTTCTAGCGGCTACATGGTGTCAGAAGTGGCCCTTCGAGGCCTGAAGGAAATCGTTCCCGAGTCCGGTGCGCCCTGGCCCTGCTGAAGACACCGGAGCCTTTGCGGCTGACTGGTAATGTAGCAGAAAATTGGAAGCGTTTTAAGCAGAAGTTTGAGTTATATCTGCAGGCGACGGCACCTACGGACCAGCCGAGAACAGAAGCAGCCAAGGCAGCACTCCTGTTGAGCGTTTCGGGCGACGACGCTTTGGACGTCTTCAACAACTTCCAGTTCGAGTTGAATGAAGAAAAGGGCTACAGCACCGTGGTGAGAAAATTTGATGCCTATTGTGCCGAAGTTAGCAACGAAGTGCATGAGAGATACGTATTCCGTTCAAGAAAGCAAGCGGAGGGCGAACCATTTGAAAGGTTTATTCGCGACCTGAAAAAGAAAGCAGCACAGTGTAACTTTGGCACGTCGCAAGAATCAATGATAAGGGACCAGATAGTGTTCGGTACGCTTAATCATCGACTACGTGAGTAAATGCTTCGAGATAACCAACTGACTTTGCAAAAAGCAGAAGAAATGTGCAGAGCAGCAGAAACGGTAGCCCAGCGGAACGAAATATGGCGCAAAGGGGACGAATGTGTCCACACGATTTCGAAGCGCCCGGCTCCTGCAAATGAGCGGAAAGAAGTTAAAGCATCTTTTCACTGTAATAAGTGCAACCGCTGGCACAAGCCCAAACAATGCCCAGCTTTCGGAAAGAAGTGTCGCTTGTGTCACAAGGCGAACCATTTTACAAGTGCCTGTGCGTCAACAAGGGTGAGCGAAGTAAGGGAACTGGAAGACGAGGACTTTCACATTCTAGAGGTCACCACCACAAGAAGAGGAAGGGTCAAGGCTCAAGTTCGTAACTGCGAGGTCAGATTTAAAGTAGACACCGGATCGCAGGCAAGCCTGCTTCCCATGTCTGTTTACAAAAAACTGCGGGGAGCAGAAGAGCTGAAGCCCACTAATTCGGTCCTGCGGGCGTATAACGGTGGCACTATAACGTGTTTTGGAACGTGTACGCTAGAAGTACACCAAGCGAACACGTCTGCTACAGTGAAGTTTTTTGTGGTAAAAAAACGAACGGCAGGCCATACTCGGACTAGAAGCAAGTGAAGCTCTGGGGCTAGTTCAGCGTAAAGTATGTGCCATAGACAACACTTCATACGACGCCCTTCTAAACAATTTCAGGCACGTTTTTCATGGCCTCGGTTGTTTGAAGCAGGCGTACAGCATGGTCCTTTCATCTGATGTGGTTCCTGTTGTGCAACCAGCTCGACGAGTTCCAGTGGCGCTAGAAGAACCCATAAAGAAGGAACGTGAAAAAATGGTACGTGCTGGTATAATTGTCAGGGTGAACGAACCTACTGACCGGGTCAGCCCTTTAGTGTTGGCAAAAAAGAAAGATGGCGTGATGCACGTTTGCATGGATCCCAGAGCTATCAACAAGTACATAAAGCGGCAGCATTTCCCGCTTCCTAGGCGAGAGGATTTGGAAGCCCGTTTAACCAATGCAAAGTACTTCAGCTGTCTTGACGCAAACTCTGGCTATCATCAGATACCGCTCGATGAGCGGACTTCTAAAATCTGCACTTTTTCTTCACCGTTTGGGAGATGCCGCTTTCTCCGTTTGCCCTTCGGCATTTCTTCCGCACCGGAAGTATTTCAACAAAGCATGAGTCAAGTATTTGACGGCTTACCGGGCGTACTGATATATGTTGAAGACATTTTAGTATGGGGTTCCAGTAAGCCAGAACACGATGAACGGTTGATAGCAGTGCTTAAGGCTGCCGAGAAAGCAGGCTTAACTTTTAACGCCCAGAAATGTAAATTTGGGTTGAATGAAGTAAAATTCCTTGGTGATGTCATAAGCCGAACCGGAATATCGCCTGACCCAAAGCTAATCAAAAGCTTGGTGAAAATGTCAACACCAACGTCCAAGAATGGCATCCAGCGAATGTTGGGTGTGGTTAACTATTTCAGCAAATTTGTGCCACAATTGTCCGAGCAAACAACTCTTTTGCGTGAGCTTTTCAAATCTCGGTCAGAGTTCCAGTGGACCAACAATCATGCGCTGGAGTAGAAAAAGTTAACTCAAATCTTGACCACCGCCCCCCTACTTGCAATCTTTGATCCGCAGAGACAAACTAAGATTAGTTGCGATGCATCGGAGGATGGTGTTGGTGCAGCGTTACTGCAATGCCACCACGGTGAATGGAGGCCTGCAGCGTACGCATCTCGTGTCTTGACGCAAGCCGAAAACAACTATGCACAAATCGAAAAAGAAGCGCTTGGAATATGTTTTGGCTGCGAAAGGTTTCACGAGTTTGTGTACGGAAGAAAGGTGCTTATCGAAACTGATCACAAGCCGCTGGTGGCGATAGCACGGAAAGAAATTGCTGACATGCCACCGCGAGTGCAACGATTCTTTTTGCATTTGCTAAAATATGACTTTATCTTGCAGTACATTCCAGGAAAGCAGCTGCTGCTCGCTGACATGTTGTCACGGTCAACGGTGGAACAGGGCGAAGACCAAGTTCGCACAACAAATGATGTTGCGGTTCATGCGGTGCAGTCCTTGGGCTACATGGTCACCCCCGTAACACAACGGTCACTGCAGCTGGAAACTTGTCGAGATGCCTACCTGCAGACAGTGCTTGCATGCTTGGTGAGCGGGCAGCCGGTGACAGGTGAACTCAAGCCATTTTCGAAAGAACTATCTGTCGTTAATGGAGTTGTACTAAAGGGTGCAAAAGTTGTAATTCCGAAGAGTATGCGACGAATCATGCTGGAAATGATTCATGCGGGTCACCTCGGGTTGCAAAAGTGCAAGGAGAGGGCGCAAAAACTCGTATTTTGGCCTGGTATGAATGGAGACATCGCTACCCGTGTAGAAAGCTGCGCAACGTGCAGAAAATACGCGTACAGACAGCCACAGGAACCACTTCTGAGGCGACCAGTGCCGAAATGTGCTTGGTACAGGGTTGGAGTGGACATCTTTTCGTATGCGGGCAAGACATACGTGGTTGCTTATGATGCCTTTTCCAATTTTCCTGAGGTCGACATTCTAGAAGACACAACCGCGGAAACCACAATTGCAGCCCTTAGTGCCATGTTCGTCAGGTACGGTGTACCAGTGGAGGTCTGTACGGATAACGGACTTCAGTTCTCGAGCCGCGAATTTGCCCTGTTTGCTAAAACGTACGACTTTCATCACATAACCTCGAGTCCCCATTATCCGCAGTCCAACGGCTTGGCTGAATAGGGTGTGCAGGTTGTCAAGCGTATCCTGAAAAAGACCATCGAGGCGAGGGAGGACTTCTGGCTCGGTCTCCTCGCATACCGCTCTACACCGCTCGAAGATGGCCATTCTCCGGGCGAGCTCCTTCAGAGAAGGCACCTTCGTTCTAACCTTCCTGACTTCGGCAGGGTATCCCCCCGCAAAGTGAGGAAACACCGCCAAGCCAGGGCTGGAAAGCCTTTGGCGGTACTACCCGGAGGCGCAACAGTGCGGCTTCAGGATGCTGCGGGTTGGCCACGCAAGGCGAAGGTCATTGCCGAAAGCGCTCCACGATCATACCAGGTAAAAACCCAAGATCAACGCATGTTGCGGCGAAACCGCCGTCATCTGATTACGGCAAATTAGCGGTATATCGATAGTGAAAGCGATGACGACGAGGAAAGTTGCACAGGCTCCCAGTCCCGGACACAGCAGCCTACGAGCGGAGCTGAACCAATTGCACAATCCTCGGGAGTCTCTTCACAAAACGGCGTGGGATCGACGCTACCAGCAAGTGGCCATGATTCTCCGCTGAGCATCCCATCGCCACCCCCTGTGAGAAGGTCAACTCGTAGCGCACGGCCCCCGAAGAAGTTACACTATGACGAACAATTCAATCAAGTGTCATAGTTGTGATCGCTGGTTATATTTTTACAAGTGTGTAATTTTTGTTCGTCCTAAGGGAGGATGTATCGGACATGTGTAATGACTGTTATCAGCGCCGATGCGTATCAGTGATGCGCAGTAGAGACAGCGCACGTGTTCGTGCCTTTATAAACTGTGCTGGCAATAAACGTCGTCATTCTTGCACTGACCGTGCTGCTGTACGCGTCGTCCCTTCAAGCGGCTACACTCTGAAAGACGGTTTTGCTGTTGCAGACGAGTTGCTGTAATGTTAGCCTTAAAGGCTTCGATGTAATCACTGCTCATTCAGTTTTTTGTTTTTTTGCTATTCTTGCGCAGGCTCGGGGAAAATTCGGATCAAAACGGACAAAAGTAGCTACTATGCCGCAATGCATGTCATATGCTTGTCGAACGTTCGCTGAGTGACAGTGTTTCTTATATAAAGACTCGGTTCACGTGTGTAGTACGCTGACGACATGCCTCTGCAGCATCTACCTGCTGTGCCCTTTCATTTCGGGGCTTCACTTACTACGAAACAAGCGACTGACAGCGCGAAACCATGCAAAAGCCACCCGCCGCCGCTGAAGCAGATGCGGAGCGAACAGTGAGCAGGTCGCGCCCCTTGCGGCGGCGGAGAGCGTGACTCAAGGAGAAAAGTTCCCATTGTTCCCGCGGCGATTGAGAAGGCCGTAAGAAAGAGCGCACGCTCTCCCTCGAGACCGGCCGTGGTTCAGTTCAGTTCAGTCGTGTCCGACTCTTCGTGACCTAGTGAACCATATCAAGAAACGCTTTCCGGTCTCTCACTATCATCCTAACATCACATAACTTCATCTGCAGCGCTTCGAGGATGCCATCTAACCATCGCGTTCGCTGCCTACCCCTTCTCCGGTGCCCCTCAACCTTTCCCAACATCATATCTTTCTCCAGCGACTCCTCTATTTTCATCAGATGACCAAAGTAGCTGAGCTTTAACTTTAGAATTTGACCCTCCAATGAGCAATCAGGGTTTATGGTCGACAATATTGACTGATTTGATCTTCTGGCAGTCCAAGGAACTCTCAAGAGTCTTCGCCAGCACCACAATTCAAACGCGTCAATTCTTCGGTGGTCAGCCTTTTTCACAGTCCAACTCTCGCATCCATACATCACAACTGGAAAGACCATAGCACGAGTTATACGGATCTTGGTTGGCAGACTAATGTCTCTGCTCTTTACTAGGCGGTCAAGGCTAACCATTGCTCTCTTTCCCAGAAGCACGTCTCCTAATTTCATGGCTGCAGTCTCCTTGCGAGGTAATCTTGGAGCCCAAGCAGAGAAAATCTGTCACACCTTCCACATCATGTCCCTTGATGCTCCGGTACTTGATAGGGCAAGACGCTATGATCGTTGTCTTATTAATGTTCAGTTTAAGCCCAAACTTCACACTCTCTTCTTGTACGCGCATCAGCATTCTCTTGAGTTCCACTTCACTTTCTGCCATTAAATTGGCATCATCCGCATATCTAAGGTTGTTGATACGTTTTCCAGCTGAAGACTCGTCCAGACTGGCCTTCCTTATGATGCACTCAGCATAAAGGGTAAATAGGCAGGGCGACAGTATGCAGCCTTGTCTCACTCCTTTCTCAATCGGAAACCAATTATTAAGACCATGCCCAGTTCTGACTGCGGCCTCTTGCCCTTCATACATGTTCGTGAGGAGACAGATGATGTGAATTGGAACTCCCAACCCTTGGAGAGCTTGCCACAATCTGCTGTGATCTACGCAGTCAAACGCTTTCGCATAATCAATAAAGCAGATGTAGATGGGTTTCTGGAACTCTTGCTTTTTCCATGATCTAGCGAAGGTTGTACATTTGGTCTCTAGTTCCTCTTCCCTTGCGAAACC
This sequence comes from Amblyomma maculatum, assembly GCF_055883805.1. Lineage (NCBI taxonomy): Eukaryota > Metazoa > Arthropoda > Arachnida > Ixodida > Ixodidae > Amblyomma > Amblyomma maculatum. The sequence goes on from NC_139344.1 coordinate 423,988,324, forward strand.
CAGCTGACACGTCCGGAAGTTCCCGATCCACATACTGCTGCAGCCTTCCTTGGAGGATTTTCAACATTACCTTGCTAGCATGCGAAATAAGTGCGATCGTGCGGTAGTTGGAACAATCTTTGGCACTGTCTTTCTTTGGAATGGGGATGTAAACTGACCTCCTTCAATCCTGTGGCCACTGCAGGGTTGTCCAAATTTGCTGACATAATGTATACAGAAAGTTAACAGAGTCGTCTTGGTTGAGGTTTTGAAGCAACTCAGCTGGAATGCCATCAATTCTGCTAGCTTTGCTCTTAGCAATGCTGGCCCAGGCCTTGTTTTTACTGCTTGTATAGCGCTTCTCCATCTCTGCCGGTAAAGAATATAATCAATCTGATTCCTGTACAGACCGTCCGGTAAAGTACATGTGTACCGGCGCCTCATGTGCTGTTGAAAATGAGTATTCGCTATGGTCAGGTTGTTTTCTTGACAAAACTCTACTAGCTTCTGCCCAGCTTCATTTGGCTCACCAATACCGAACTTGCCTATAATTCCGGATATTTCTTCACTCCCCACCTTAGCATTCCAGTCTCCTATGAGAAAAAGGACGTCTGATGATGGAGTGCGGTCTAAAAGGCATTGCAGGTCAGCATAAAATCTCTCAACGTCAGCTTCTTCAGAAGTAGTGGTTGGTGCATAGACTTGGATAACTGTTATGTTGAAAAGGTGACCTTGGATACGAAGTGAAATCATTCGGTCGTTTTTGGGGTTATACCCTAGCACTGTTTTGCCGTTTCTTCTGTTTACTATGAGAGCGACCCATTCCTTCTCCTGGATTTTTGCCCACAATAAAAGACAATGTTCGCCGGAATTAAATTCTCCCATTCCGGTTCACTTGAGCTCGCTGGTACCCAAGATACCAATGTTCAATCTGTCCATTTCTCGCTTGACGACATCCAGTGTACCTTGCGTCATAGATCTTACATTCCATGTTGCTATGTGATATATCTCCTTGCAACATCGGGCTTTCCGGTCGCTTCCCGACACATCCACAACTAAGCGTCCTTTTGGCCTTAGCCCAGCCGGTTCATTCGTCCTGGAGCTACTATGAATAGCTCTTTGTTCATCGCCAGTAACATGTGAGACGCCTTCCAACCTGGAGGGTTCATCTTCTGCCGCCATATCATTAATGCTTTGGGACTGGCCACAAGATTTTCTTGGCAGGAAATACTGGAGTGGGTTGCCATTAGCTTCTCCAGTGAATCACATTTTGTCAGAAATCTCTTCCGTGACCTGTCTATCTTGGGTGGCCCTACACAGCAGAGCTCTCGACTTCATCGAGTTTCGCAAGCCCCTCCGCCACGACAAGGCAGTGATCCAAGAACCTGTTTTGTAATTGCCTCCAAATGACAGATTGCTCTCTACTAAGAGATCTGTGCGGCAGGAGATATCGTATTCGTCTGCCTCTATAATTTTCTAATACGGTCGATTATTCCTTGGATGCTGGCGCAGGATCCGTGGTCTCCTCGGATGCTCGGAAAGTAGTACATCCCAGAACTATCCTGTCGGCCTCTTGGTTCCCTGCCCCCCCCCCCCCCCCCCCTGTATACCCTGTTACCCACGTAATTTTGTGTATTGGCTTGTCGTTTTCGTCTTCTGGGTTTGAAGCGAAAAGCTTGACTACGCTAGTCAACATCGCGCTTCGCGTGAGCCGGCGTATGTCGGAGCATGAGTGACGTCACGCACGGCGCAGGTGGCCGCCGCCGACTCTGCCACAAGAAGAAGGCGCAGTATCCGTCACACTTGCTCTGCGAATACCTGAACTACGCCGTAAGGGAAGATAGGAAGTTGGAGTGGAAGTGAAAAAAGAAAAAGGGGTTCGTAGTGGAGGGCTACGGAGTAATTTCGACCACCTGGGGATCTTTAACGTGCGCTGACATCGTACAGCACACGTTAAAATTCCCCAGGTGGTCAAAATTACTCCGTAGCTCTCCACTACGACTCCTGTTTTCTACTTTCACTCCCAAGCATCCACAGGTTTTTAGGCATGAAAGCATAGCGCCATGCTAGCCATAACCATGACATTGAAATATGAAGCGTCTTTAACATGCCGTCGATACATACTACCGATACAGAAGTGCTACTATGCAAGGAGCGAATAAATGAAAGGCTGAAAGCTCAACGAGCATCCGAAACACCCGGACAACGAGAAGAACATCTCGCTAAACGACGCAGCAAAGCCAAGTCTGAAACGCCTAAAACATAACCATAAGCTATACCGTAATCTTTCCATAAGTTAAACCATAAGCATAACAACAAGCTAAACCGTAAGCATATCCATAGGCTAAATCATAAAGCATAGCCATAATCTAGACCCTAAGCATCCCTCAAGCTTTTCGTTACGAGATATCTAGGCTTTACCTTCGGTAAGCCTAAGCCAATGTTTTTTTTTTTTTTTTTTTGTTCTGTTACTTATTCGAGGAGTATACGGAGCGCGTGACGACCTATCCTGCCATGCATGTAATTTCGGCAGTCTGTTTGAGAATCCATGACTGTTGCTAGCGACCGCCCGGTTCTATATCCCTCCGTCACCGCTAGAGCAAAGGCTACTTCCTCGGCATCTACTACCGTAAAGTCTTGCATAAACACGCTGGTCGTTCCGCGTAACGGTGAATCGACCACCGTGACTGCAGCAATTTTGGTGTTTCTCTTCTCCAGGACGCGTCTAAATTCACGGTCGTGTCTCGAGGAGTGTATGCTCACTGAATAAATTTAGGGTCCATGTTCCTCGGGAGCGGGGCTATCCTTTAAGGACCTGTAAAGCTCGTCGGGGATGGTTTCTATCCTCGCTATTTCTATCGGCTCGCAATACCCCAACCTCATCAAGAGCGCTCTTCAAGTCACTCTCTGAGCAGCCTGAGGTTCTGCGACTCAAGCTGCACCTAAAGTAGCTCCGGGAAGGTGTTTGGGATTCAGAGACCCTTGAGTTAAGTGTATCACGGGTAAAACAAAAAAAAAATACCGAGTGCTTGTGCTTATCCTCTTGCAGTTCGCAGATACGGGAGATAACAAAAAAAAGCAAGACTCGATGTCCAACGAAAAAAAAAAAAAGGTCGGGTGTTAACGCAGTTCAACGCACAAGGACGAGCAAAAGGTTTTTCGGACAGAATGAAAGCTCGAAGCGGCAACTTGAAATGCGCGGTTAGAGAGCGTGTAACAGTTTAACTCGAATCGGCTTCGTTGACAATTGCGAGCTTCTGTCCTCGCTTGAAACGAGAAATTCCTAGCCTCTTGCGCGCTCCACTCTGACGATAGCTTTCATTCTTAGTGTCTGGAAGACGTTTCAACCAACAATCGCTTGCGGGTTTTACCGTTTAAAGTTGTGCTTTTCCACTGAAAAGAAGCTTTGATTTGGTTTGATACGGTTCATAAAGTTTATCGTCCAAATGCGACTCAGGCTATAAGAGACGCCGTAGTGGAGGACTCTCGGAATATCGACCACCTGGCGTTCTTAAACGTGCACTGACATCACACAGCACTCGGGCGCCTTGCTTTCTGCCCCCATCGAAAAGCGGCTGCCGCGGCCTGGATAAAGTCACGTACCTTAGTAATAGCAGTCGAGGGACCTAACACCTGCACCACAGCGGCAGGGCAAGCGAACGAGTTCAGCTAGTCCTCTTGGTGACTTGGTAAAAACAATATTCGCCACAACGCAATTTTTCCGGCGAGAAAATCTGATCTGCAAGCTTGAACACTCACTTCCTCTTTACGAAGTGTCCATCCGGACACCACTGAAATGTTATGGGATCTTAGAGCGTTTCTTACAAAAGCGATATACCAGGGTCTAGAGTATGCACAAAAACAGCAAATTGGTGTGTTTCTTGAGGTTAAGTGGAATATAACACAAAATGTATATCGATACAGCTGCCATGTCGCTATATTGGATGTTCTTTTTTCGATCTCACAAAATATTTAAATACAGGTAAGTGACTTCAGATTTATTCCAGCTTAAGGCTATATTTGGGCTATTGCGGATACCAGGTTAAAGGCAGGAAGAATGCTTTATGTACTTCCCTAATTACCTAAAGAAGGGTGCGCAAAAGTGCGCTGAAAAAAAAAAAAACGATATTTGCATTGTCAGAGCGTTTACGGCTTCGTGATATTGTACAAGCTACACTTGTGAAATGGCAATCATAGGCTTCTTAATTTGTAAGAAAAAACACGCGCCGCTACAGATATGACAATCTATCTGCAGGCTTCCGTGTGTTGTGTAAGCTATATACGCTGGATGTCGATCATAGCTTTCTAACGTTACAATAGAAAACGAGTACAGTTGCAGATTTTACGAAACCGTCGACTAGTCTGGATATCATATCATGAAAGCTTATTGAAAATATTTTAGTGCACGAAAGAAGACTCCAGTTTTGGTCGTCTGCGCATTAATTGGACCTATACTAGCCCTTGAGCGGGTCTTTATGTTTATGCATGTAAATGATACGTTCTTTTATATGTAAAGTTCAAATAACCATTTACTTTCATAACAAGAATCTGTAGGCGCATTTTGCGACGTTAACTTGGAGTATAAAATGGAAATGTTTGCAAAAATATCGGAACTACTTGTAATATTACTGTCGCCTGTCTCTAATAGCAGCCGCAGAGATACTGAAAAGTGCTCCTGGAAAAATAATGCAGTCGTACACAAAACATCATTAAAAATGGCAAATATAGTTTTTGTATTTACTTCATATTTTTCAGCAGGTTTTTGTTTTAGCTAAGCCATATTAGAGCCCCGTCCTTTTTGCTTTCATCGAACTCGATTCGTAGTGTTCTAACTATGTGTACAATGTTTGCGTGAGGAGAATTGAACAGCTTTAAAGAATGTGTGCACACGAACCTGTCATGTCATGTAACCTAACTTAGAGACGTTCATCAGCACTGCAAATTAAGCAGAGTCAACAAATAACTCTGCCGTCATACAAAATGCCTGATACAAAGTTTTAATCGAACAGTACCTATAAATAACTGACGGAGCGTTCTTATTCAAAATCAGCTGTCGAAATACTGCTTCCCGAAAACACATGAAATAATATAAAGTATCCCTCCGCCAAAAAACAGCCAACCGATGACCCTAAATGATGAGAACATAGTCTTTTGGTAAGTTTTCGAGAAGTTTAACTTCCTTTTCAGGTCCAATTCATGCGCTAAGTAAGTACGCCAGCAATAAATATAAATAAGAAGAGAGCTGTGCAGATTTTATCGATTTGCTTGGTGTCAGACAGATAGATAAATTGATTTATTCAAAGGAAAGGCAGAGAGGTTGGCCGGAATAATTCAAATCTGATCTGCTACTCTGCACTGGGGAAGGGGAAGAACAGAAAAATATCATGATGGGTGACGATGTGGGAGAAGGCATATGAAATATATTACAGGCACAGTAGCTCGCTTCACAAGCACGAATAAAGTCCGCTGGCTCACAAAAAAACGGCAAAGAGCCCGCACTGCCTGTGCTCCCTACCCCTATATAGTCCTGCAAGCGCCCAGCAGCAATTCCTCCGAAATAAGCCTCTTGCCTAAACGTTTCAAGGCAGCAGCTAGCACACTTCTTTCGCAAGTATTCACTGGGAACACCAATAATATTAGGTACACAGCCTCTGGGATGGCACAAATTTAACATTCCGGCGAGTCCACCTGCTAATTAAATGTAAGCACTTGTGCGTAAAAGCAACGATTAAACAAAGTCTCTGTAACAAGCATGCCTGATTGCGCGGAATACACACGGAGCACAAAATTTCAAAGTTCGATCGAGCCTTTTTAGACGGATGCATCGGGCGTCTGGCTGGGCCCAGTACGCTGCTGTATCATTCATTTTACAACTCTTAAGAAGGCACGTCGTATCTGCTCTTGAAAAAAGTACAGCTAATTGGAGGCCATTGCTCAGTTTGCTTTTCGCTTCAACATCAGCCTGTTAATTCCAATGGAACCCGCAGTGGGCAGGGATCCATAGAAACAATATCCAATGGCCATGCAGTTGTGCAGACATGAGGAGCTCAAACATGTTTAGTGCCAAGGACTGGTTGGCCAAGTGGCGTAAGAAGTTTCCATAAATTTGCAATGGAGTCTTTTAGTCGGTGAATATACACCATTTTTGAGGTAGTTTCCCACCTATGTAGCGAATAGATTCCTGAATGGCTGCAATTTCAGCAGCGGGTGATGTAGGAGTATGTCCCAAAAGGAAATGTAGAGTCGTTTTGTGCGCTGGTATGACCACAGCTGCAGCGGATGCCTATGCTGACATAGTACCATCGGCGTATACGTGAATATAATTAGGATATCCTGACCAGACGTGCACCACAGTAAGTTGTTTGAGTCCACTATTTGGCAATTTTGACTTCTTCAGTATTCTGGGAACACGAAGGTGCACCAATGGTTTATCTATTGTCATGGTGGTTGGGCGGGACGATATGGGAGGACATATCTTGTCGGACTTGCGACTGATGGCAGCGGAGTGCACTTGTAAAACTGCAGTTCCTCCGCGCGTCCCGAATCTTGCTGAGTGGGTGAAAACGGTGTGTTGTAACTGCTCGTAAATATACACGAAGTGGTTCGTGAGACAAGTCTATGGATATTGGGTTAGCATGTGCCTCTTCAAATGAGCCCTTTTTAGAGGAGCATCTGGGCAGTCCAAAGCATATTTTCAGTGCCTGCGCTTGCAAGCTCCGCAAGTCCGGAAGCAGGAAATGCTCATACTAAAGAGCACTAGGAGACTACCGGATGAAGTCAACAAACAGAGCCTCGTAAAGATGTATTAAGGGGCACTCAGATGGACCCCATTTGACGCCAGCTATGAAACGAAGTATATGACAAAATAATTAGTCATTTCTTTACCATAGTAATATGTTTCGACCAAGATTGTCGGTGGACAATGATTACTCCCATGAATCTGCCTGGAGATGTACGGTATTACTACTCCATGAAGAGTAATCGGGTAGCGGCTGACACATTTTTTCCGTAAATGCTACTGCTGCAAACTTTTCTGTCGCTAAAAGCAAAACTTCACACTGTAAGTACGTCGATGTCTTTGACCATGCTGGTTGCAATCACGCACGTAGTTGTGGGTGCGTCGAACCGGAAGCTCAGATGCAGATGACGTCAGTATGTGCACTGATGTGGATGTTAGTTGGCAGTGCACTCACCACGCCAATTAGCGCAACGTTAAATAAAGTTGGGATCAGGATGGCGGTTAGTCTCTCCTTCAGGCGTAGTCATGTAAACAGAGTGGCCACTAAGATATCTCACAATCCACAAGTACAACCGGCCACCAACTCCCACGTCGTCGTGTCCATCAAGAATTTCATCATGGAGGACATTGTCGTAAGCCCCCTTTGTATCTAAATAGACAGCAGGTACTAGCCGACGGTGACGCCTTTCATGTTCTACTGTCGCCACAAGGCAGATGACGCTGTCGATGGAAGAGCGTCCCCAACGAAATCAAGTCATCATATTAGGACAAATATCATTACCCTCTAGAAATCACTCAACTCTTCCGGCACCATTCGCTTCATAAATTTCCAACACAGCTCTCTAGGGCAACTGGCCGGTATGAGGTAATTTCGAAAGGGGGCCTTCCAGGCTAGAAAAGAGCAACCGGGCGGCTAATCTTGCAGTGTTCACGAACAGTACTAGAAACCCATATATCACTGAAAGAATTCAGAAGTGCAGTTTTACCATTCTTGCCTCCGTTTCATAAGGGTAATAAGTAATCCCGTTAGGACAAGGTGCAGATGTATGCCGATAAAATGCAAGAGCGGCTTTTAGTTCAGCTATTGAAAAGGGCAAGACGTATTGATCATGCGGCGAAGATGACGCAAAAACCTCTGAAATTGGTAAGTTGTGCCTGGTTTGAGCCCACAATCATTTTACAAAAATCTTCAGCTACGTCAACTTCATTGCGGCGTTGATAAAGGGTCAGGGCATGAAAATGGTGCCTTCCTTGCGGAGGTGTTCGCAAGCTTCTCGCAACATGCCAGATAAGCGATAGGGTCTTACAGGGATCCAGTTATGAGCAAAAGTGTCTCCAAAGTGGTCGTCCCAACTACTCCAGCTGGGGCAAAACGTGTCGTTGAGCTCGGCGAGAAAGTGCGAGATCTTGCATGGATTTCGTACTTCTGTACTTTTTTCAGCACGCCAACGAATCGCGCGATGCCGCTCGAATTTGAAGTCGATGTTGGACACTGACGTCGGCACACAAACATAGCAAGGGTTCTAACTGAAAGAGGAAGTAATGAGGCCCTCTATTTGAGATGTTGACTGGAGGTCCACGCTGGAAGTCTCCACGGATGCACTTAAGGTGGGCCAGTCTCTGTATTGCACACGAGGCGAAAGGGCTAGTGCGAACCAATTGATGCATACGTACATTGGTATGTGATAACTCCCGTGGGTTTCCCCATCACTAAACAAAAAAAACAGGAATGGAGGATTCTGAAAAAAAAAACGCCACATCCAATCAGCTGCTGTAGAATGTTCCGCGTAGAAACGTCGGTGAACCGTCGTTTATATTGAAGAAATCTTGCGTATGCATAAAGTCTGCCAGGACACTTGGTTGCTCATTATGGCACTACCCCACTGAGAGTGGTGAGCATTAAAGTCACTCACAATATTACGAGGAGCTGCATAACACAGGATTGTTGAAAATAGATATGGCTTGTCCAAGCCATAGCTCCACGGAATATAAGTGCCAATTACAGACCACACTCGTCCTTTAAGGGTTAATGTCAAATAAATGTAGTGAATGGTGTTGTGGGGCTGTAGAGCATGGCAGACGTGCGCAATGTCTTGGTGTACACATATCAGCACTTTGCATGTTTCGTTTGCTTCTCGAGACCATAGCAGAACATATCCAGAAAGGCGGAAAGCAGCCGGCATGTTGGGCTCACAGATCACAATCACAGAAAATCGGTACTTCTGTACTCGCAGTCGGAAGTCACTCAGATAACCCCGCAGGCCTAGGGAATTCACCACTACAGTGCGGCGCAAGTGCATCGTCAAAGAGGTGGAGTTATTTTGTTTGGCCATTGTGAATTATTGCAATGCCGACAATAGCGGCTCAAATGCGTCCAAAAACTGAACAGCAAACTTTGCTTGCGTGGTGATGCTAGAGAGCAGAACCCGCGTTGAACGAACAAGCTGTTTCAACATTTATTTCACCTGCTGGCAGTCGGGGTTGTCGGAATTGTCAGCGCGTGTGACAACCAAACTGGAATGATGCCTGGCGATGGCCTTTGACGGTAGAGGTGGCCACGGAACTTAAGAGGCGGCAGGTAATGCAACAGCTTCTGTCTGATTCTTTGCCTGTGACATTGCCTATGACATTACGGAGAGATTATTCTCAGCTGGATTAGGCTCAATCTGTTGCGGCACCTGAGCTGTTAACTGTACAGTTGAATAATAAGACTAGGCTTGCCTTCTAATTGCTTGTGTCGGCGTCGGCAGCGGTGCTTGCGGCGCTGAATAGACGCACCTGCTTCTTGATGAGTCGAATATCTCGCAAAAATATTCTTTAGTATAAGTCTTCCCGAAATTTAGGACAGTCCTAGCCATCGCTTGATGGGCACCCGAGCAGTTAGCACACTTGGCAGTCTCCGCCTGGCATGTGTCATGATGCTGCGTACCGCCGTATCGACGGCAGGATACCTTGTTTCCACGAACGGCACTCACATATCCGATCATGTTGCATTTGTGGCACTGAAAAGGTTTTGGAACATACATCCGAATTGGTTGTCTCCCATAGCCCACTTTAACGTGGGATGGGAAGGATTCAGTTTCAAAGAATAATTTAACGCACTTCCAGTGGCCAAAACAATGAACATCCACAATGCGCGCCATAGATTTGATCAGCGTGCATAGATTGCTTTCACTTATCTCGGGGCCAACGTCCGTGAGTGCACCTGCAGTACTATTTATCTCATGTGCCAAAAAGAAATGGATCTTCATGTTTCAAGCCCACCTCTTCCTTTCAGCTTGTCCACTGTCGCCTGATATTCAACATCCACGGTGAGGACATCTTTCCAGGATTTACTTCTGACCTCGTCCACTTCACCGGAAACCAGCTTGTCGAAAAGCTGGGTCAGGTGCTGTCCGAATATAACAATCAGATTTGCCGTCGCCGGTGTGGGTAGGAAGGCCACGGAAAAGACCGCTTGCTTGTCAGCATTCTTCTTTGGTCTCTCACTGGTTGTTGATGATCGGCGAAGCTTCCTTTTCCGGTGGCGCGATTGTACAGGCGTGTAGCAGATTTCAGAATGCATTTCAGTCAATGTGGAATCATCCGCCGAGTCTTGAAGCTTTACGTCCGCGAAATTGAGGTAACCGTTCGAGTATGTCACAGCCTGTTCGACGGTGGCGGGTGGGCGCAGGGGTCGTGCGCCCGCCATACCGAAGGATGACGAGATCAAAAATATCTGAGAGAGGTTAAAATCCAGAAGAGTGGAAAAACGTTAGCATCACACGTTCGGAAACCTCCACTTCTTCTTTTCCCCGCTTAGTGTCAGGGTAGAGCACAATACACTTACGCACGTAACAAAACAGGCCACTGCTGAGCGATGATGATGATGATGATGGTTTTCGTTAACTGGTGTGGACGTCAGAGCAACCTGACTATTTTAGATAAGCTTGAGAGCAGTAATGAAAAGAAAACGCGAGCATCACAAGGATCTCCGGTACGTAGCCGAATGCATAATTTAGGGTACTGTAGCCCTTTGCCAGGATACTGATACTTATGATTTCGCACTTCAAAGACGTTTAGATTTGGTTTGGTAATGTTCATAAGGTTTGACATTTAATGCGACTCAGGTTATGAGTGATGGGGAGCGCTCGGGAATTTCGACTGCCTGGGGTTCTCGAGCACATGGGCGCCTTACTTTTCGCCTCCATCGAAAAGCAGCAGCCGCGGCCTGATTTCAGTCACGCACCTTGGGCACAGCAGTCGAGGGCCCTAACCCCTGCACCTCAGCGGCGGTGCAGGTTATCGTGTTTAGCTGGCCCTCTTGAGGATTTGGTGAACAATATTCGCCACAACGCAAGTTCAAGTTTGCCGAGGTGAAAAACTGCTCTGCAAGTTTCAACACTTACTTCCTTTTTACGAAGTTTCTTTCCGGACACAACTGAAATGGGATGCGGTTTAAAAGCACTTCTTCAAAAAGCGATACCAGGACCTAAGAATGTGCACAAGAACAGCGGAGTGGTACGTGTTGTCATGTTCAGAGGAATGTGAGTCACAATGTTCATCGATACACCTACCATGTGAATATATATTGGATGTTTTTGTTTTTTCGATAGTACAAAATATTTATACATACAGGTAAGTGAGTTCAGATTTATTCCAGCTTTACGGCTACATTTGAGCTACGGCGTATACCAGGTAAGAAGCAAGCAGAATGCTTTATGCAGCTCACTAATCACCTAAACAAGGCTTAATAATAGTAATAACTCTAAATTTCTATTTTAAGTTTATTGCTGTATTCGCAAAATTGCAGCTAGTCTTGGAAGTAGAAAAACAAAGGAAGACACTTTCAAAAAAAGAATGCAGTGCGCAGTACAGGGTCCACACATATGAGCCTGATGTGCGCTTCACACTGTGACCCCGCGCCAGGCGCGTGCAGCTCAGATCGGTCCGTCTCGGAGCTTTAAGGCCGGACTGCGAGCGTAATGAGTGCGCGCATGACAATGCGGAGGGCACCAGGGTTGCCATGGTCGAAGTGGAAATCACAACCAACTTCCGCGCACCCGTCTGGCTCTCAGAGGATGCCAGCACTGCGACGACATATTTGGGGGAGCGATTACGTCACAATGGTGGGCCAGAGCTGTATTACGGTGTGAAGCCAACTATCAGGCTTATATCTGGGGGCCGTGTTCGTGCACTGAAATTATTAGGCATGATTTTTCCTTGTTTTAATTATTTGGAGGACGAGCGTGAATTCTGCAAATACAACGGGCCCCCTAAATAAATTTAAAACTTAAATATCGCATTTAGTTATATGGTGATATAATCGAAGGGTCCTGTCTCATGTGTACGCCGTAGACTACCCCCAATATAGCTCGAAGGCGTAAATAAACCAAAGGCAATGATCTTTTTGTAACACTTTTTTTTTTGGGGGGGGGGGGGGGGGGGGAGGGATCTTATAAAAACACTAAATACGACGTATATATTGGCAGAAATTTCAGTTCAGCCTCCTTCAGGCAAAAGTGCACTGAAAAAAAAAAGCCGATATTTGACATGTCACAATGTTTAAGGCTTCGTGATAACATACAAGCTGCACTTGTGAAATTGCGATAACTGGCTTCTAAATTTGTAACAAACAACACACGCAGCTACAGATATGATAATCTGTCTGCAGGCTTCCGTGCGTTGTGTAAGCCACATACGATCGATGTGGATCATAGCTTTCTAGCTTTAAAATAGAAAATGAGAACAGCTACACATTCTACGAAACCGTCGACAAGTCTGGATATCATATTATTAAAGTAAATTGGAAAATTGTTTAGTGCACGAAAGAAAACGCCAGTTTTGGTTGTCTGCGCATTAATTGGACCTATACTTGCGCTATAGCGACCATTTATGTTTGTGCATGTAAATGATACGTTCTTTTATATGTAAAGTTTAAACAACCATTTACTTTCATAACAAGAATCTTTAGGCGCATTTCGCGACGTTAACTTGGAGTATAAAATGGAAATGTTTGCAAAAATAGCGGACCTACTTGTAATATTACTGTCGCCTGTCTATAATAGCAGCCGCAGAGATACTGAAAAGTGCTCCTGGAAAAAATAATACAGTTGGACACAAACCGCTATCGTTAGGAAATGGCAAATATGGTTTTTGTATTTACTTCATTCTTTTTAGTACGTTTTTGTTTTAGCTAAGCCATATTAGAGCCTCGTCCTTTTTGCTTTCATCGAAATCGATTCGTAGTGCTCTAATTAAGTGTAAAATGTTTGCGTGAGGAGAATTCAACAGCTTTTAAGAATGCATGCACACGAACCTGTCATGTCATGTAACCTAATTTCAAGACGTTCATCAGCACGGCAAATGAAGCGGCGTTACCAATTAACTATGCAGTCATGCAAAATTCCTGATACAAAGTTTTAATAGAACAGTACCTATAAATACTGACGGAGCGTTCTTATTCAAAATCAGCTGTCGAAATACTGCTTCCCGAAAACACATGAAATAATAGAAAGTATCCTTCCGCCAAAAAACAGTCAACCGATGACCCTAAATGATGAGAACATTGTCTTTTGGAAAATTTTCGAGAGGTTTAACTTCCTTTTAAGCTCCAATTCAAGCGCTAAGTAAGTACGCCAGCAATAAATATAAATAACAGGAGAGCTGTGCAGATTTTATCGATTTGCTTGATGTCAGATAGATATATAAATGGATTTATCGAAAGGAAAGGCAGAGAGGTTGGCCGGAATATTTAAAATCTGATCTGCTACTCTGCACTGGGGAAGGGGAAGAACAGAAGAATATAATGATGGGTGACGATGTGGGAGAAGGCATATGAAATATATTACAGGCACAGTAGCTTACTTTTCAAGCGCGAATCAAGTCCGTTGGCGCACAAAAAAACGGCAAAGAGCCCGCACTGCCTGGGCACCCTTCCCCTAGTCCTGCCAAGCGCCCAGCAGCAGTTCCTCCGAAATAAGCCTCTTGCCTAAACGTTTCAAGGCCGCAGCTAGCACACTTCTTTCGCAAGTATTCACTGGGAACACCAATAATATTAGGTACACAGCCTCTGGGATGGCACAAATTTAACATTCCGGCGAGTCCACCTGCTAATTAAATGTAAGCACTTGTGCGTAAAAGCAACGATTAAACAAAGTCTCTGTAACAAGCATGCCTGATTGCGCGGAATACACACGGAACACAAAATTTCAAAGTTCGATCGAGCCTTTTTAGACGGATGTATCGGGCGTGTGGCTGGGCTCAGTATGCTGCTGTATCATTCTTTTTACAACTCGTAAGATGGCACGTCGTATCTGCTCTTGAAAAAAGTATGGCTAATTGGAGGCCATTGCTGAGTTTGCTTTTCGCTTCAACATCAGCCTGTTAATTCCAATGAAACCCGCAGTGGGCAGGGATCCATAGAAACAATATCCGATGGCCTTGCAGTTGTGCAGACATGAGGAGATCAAACATGTTTAGTGCCAAGGACTGGTTGGCAATGTGGCGTAAGAAGTTCTCATAAATTTGCAATGCAGTCTTTTAGTCGGTGAATGTACACCATTTTTGAGGTAGTTTCCCACCTATGTAGCGAATAGATTCCCGAATGGCTGCAATTTCAGCAGCGGGTGATGTAGGAGTATGTCCCAAAAGGAAATATAGAGTCGTTTTGTGCGCTGGTATGACCACAGCTGCAGCGGATGCCTGTGCTGACATAGTTCCATCGGCGTATACGTGAATATAATTAGGATATCCTGACCAGACGGGCACCACAGTAAGTTGTTTGAGTCGAATAAGTGGCAATATTGTTTTCTTCTGTATTCCGGGAACACGAAGGTGCACCAATGGTTTGTCTATTGTCATGGTGGTAGGGCGGGACGATATGGGAGGACATATCTTGTCGGACTTGCGACTGATGGCAGCGGAGTGCACTTGTAAAACTGCAGTCCCTTCGTGCATCCAGAATCTTGCTGCGTGGGTGAAAACGGTGTGTTGTAAGTGCTCGTAAATACACACGAAGTGGTTCGTGAGACAAGTATATGGATATTGGGTGAGCATGTGCCTCTTCAAATGAGCCCTTTTCAGAGGAGCATCTGGGCAGCCCAAAGCATATTTTCAGTGCCTGCGCTGAAAATATGCTCCGCAAGTCCGCAAATAGCTCCGCAAGTCCGCAAGCAGGATATGCTCATACTAGAGAGCACTAGGAGACTACCGGATGAAGTCAACAAACAGAGCCTCGTAAAGATGTATTAAGGGGCAATCAGATGGACCCCATTTGACGCCAGCTATGAAACGAAGTATATGACAAAATAATTAGTCATTTCTTTACCATAGTGATATGTTTCGACCAAGATTGTCGGTGGACAATGATTACTCCCATGAATCTGCCTGGATATGTACGGTATTACTACTCCATGAAGAGTAATCGGGTAGCGGCTGACACATTTTTTCCGTAAATGCTACTGCTGCAAAACTTTTCTGCCGCTAAAAGCAAAACTTTACACTGTAAGTACGTCGATGTCTTTGACAATGCTGGTTGCAATCACGCACGTAGTTGTGGGTGCGTCGAACCGGAAGCTCAGATCCAGATGACGTCAGTATGTGCACTGATGTGGATGTTAGTTGGCAGTGCACTCACCAGGCCAATTAGCGCAACGTTAAATAAAGTTGGGATCAGGATGGCGGTTAGTCTCTCCTTCAGGCGTAGTCATGTAAACAGAGTGGCCACTGAGATATCTCACAATCCACAAGTACAACCGGCCACCAACTCCCACGTCGTCGTGTCCATCAAGAATTTCATCATGGAGGACATTGTCGTAAGCCCCCTTTGTATCTAAATAGACAGCAGGTACTAGCAGACGGTGACGCCTTTCATGTTCTACTGTAGCCACAAGGTTGATTACGCTGTCGATGGGAGAGCGTCCCCAACGAAATCCAGTCATCATATTAGGACAAATATCATTACCCTCTAGAAATCACTCAACTCTTCCGGCACCATTCGCTTCATAAATTTCCAACACAGCTCTCTAGGGCAACTGGCCGGTATGAGGTAATTTCGAGAGGGGGCCTTCCAGGCTAGTAAAGAGCAACTGGGCGGCTAATCTTGCAGTGTTCACGAACAGTACTAGAAACCCATATATCATTGAAAGAATTCAGAAGTGCAGTTTTACCATTCTTGCCTCCGTTTCATAAGGGTAATAAGTAATCCCGTTAGGACAAGGTGCAGATGTATGCCGATAAAATGCAAGAGCGGCTTTTAGTTCAGCTATTGAAAAGGGCAAGACGTATTGATCATGCGGCGAAGATGACGCAAAAACCTCTGAAATTGGTAAGTTGTGCCTGGTTTGAGCCCACAATCATTTTACAAAAATCTTCAGCTACGTCAACTTCATTGCGGCGTTGATAAAGGGTCAGGGCATGAAAATGGTGCCTTCCTTGCGGAGGTGTTCGCAAGCTTCTCGCAACATCCCAGATAAGCGATAGGGGCTTACAGGGATCCAGTTATGAGCAAAAGTGTCTCCAAAGTGGTCGTCCCAACTACTCCAGCTGGGGCAAAACGTGTCGTTGAGCTCGGCGAGAAAGTGCGAGATCTTGCATGGATTTCGTACTTCTGTACTTTTTTCAGCACGCCAACGGATCGCGCGAAGCCGCTCGAATTTGAAGTCGATGTTGGACACTGACGTCGGCACAGAAACATAGCGAGGGTTCTAACTGAAAGAGGAAGTAATGAGGCCCTCTATTTGAGATGTTGACTGGAGGTCCACGCTGGAAGTCTCCACGGATGCACTTAAGGTGGGCCAGTCTGTGTATTGCACACGAGGCGAAAGGGCTAGTGCAAATCAATTGATGCATACGTACATTGGTATGTGATAACTCCCATGGGTTTCCCCATCACTAAACAAAAAAAAGAGGAATGGAGGATTCTGAAAAAAAAACGCCACATCCAATCAGCTGCTGTAGAATGTTCCGCGTAGAAACGTCGGTGAACCGTCGTTTATATTGAAGAAATCTTGCGTATGCATAAAGTCTGCCAGGACACTTGGTTGCTCATTATGGCACTACCCCACTGAGAGTGGTGAGCATTAAAGTCACTCACAATAATACGAGGAGCTGCATAACACAGGATTGTTGAAAATAGATATGGCTTGTCCAAGCCATAGCTCCACGGAATATAAGTGCCAATTACAGACCACACTCGTCCTTTAAGGGTTAATGTCAAATAAATGTAGTGAATGGTGTTGTGGGGCTGTAGAGCATGGCAGACGTGCGCAATGTCTTGGTGTACACATATCAGCACTTTGCATGTTTCGTTTGCTTCTCGAGTCCATAGCAGAACATATCCAGAAAGGCGGAAAGCAGCCGGCATGTTGGGCTCACAGATCACAATCACAGAAAATCGGTACTTCTGTACTCGCAGTCGGAAGTCACTCATAACCACGCAGGCCTAGGGAATTCACCACTACAGTGCGGCGCAAGTGCATCACAAAGAGGTGGAGTTATTTTGTTTGGCCATTGTGAATTATTGCAATGCCGACAATAGCGGCTCAAATGCGTCCAAAAACTGAACAGCAAACTTTGCTTGCGTGGTGATGCTAGAGAGCAGAACCCGCGTTGAACGATCAAGCTGTTTTAACATTTATTTCACCTGCTGGCTGTCGGGGTTGTCGGAATTGTCAGCGCGTGTGACAACCAAACTGGAATGATGCCTGGCGATGGCCTTTGACGGTAGAGCTGGCCACTGAACTTAAGAGGCGGCAGGTAATGCAACAGCTTCTGTCTGATTCTTTGCCTGTGACATTGCCTATGACATTACGGAGAGATTATTCTCAGCTGGATTAGGCTCAATCTGTTGCGGCACCTCAGCTGTTAACTGTACAGTTGACTAATCAGACTAGGCTTGCCTTCTAATTGCTTGTGTCGGCGTCGGCAGCGGTGCTTGCGGCGCTGAATAGACGCACCTGCTTCTTGATGAGTCGAATATCTCGCAAAAATATTCTTTAGTATAAGTCTTCCCGAAATTTAGGACAGTCCTAGCCATCGCTTGATGGGCACCCGAGCAGTTAGCACACTTGGCAGTCTCCGCCTGGCATGTGTCATGATGCTGCGTACCGCCGTATCGACGGCAGGATACCTTGTTTCCACGAACGGCACTCACATATCCGATCATGTTGCATTTGTGGCACTGAAAAGGTTTTGGAACATACATCCGAATTGGTTGTCTCCCATAGCCCACTTTAACGTGGGATGGGAAGGATTCAGTTTCAAAGAATAATTTAACGCACTTCCAGAGGCCAAAACAATGAACATCCACAATGCGCGCCATAGATTTGATCAGCGTGCATAGATTTCTTTCACTTATTTCGGGGCCAACGTCCGTGAGTGCACCTGCAGTACTATTTATCTCATGTGCCAAAAAGAAATGGATCTTCATGTTTCAAGCCCACCTCTTCCTTTCAGCTTGTCCACTGTAGCCTGATATTCAACATCCACGGTGAGGACATCTTTCCAGGATTTACTTCTGACCTCGTCCACTTCACCGGAAACCAGCTTGTCGAAAAGCTGGGTCAGGTGCTGTCCGAATATAACAATCAGATTTGCCGTCGCCGGTGTGGGTACGAAGGCCACGGAAAAGACCGCTTGCTTGTCAGCATTCTTCTTTGGTCTCTCACTGGTTGTTGATGATCGGCGAAGCTTCCCTTTCCGGTGGCGCGATTGTACAGGCGTGTAGCAGATTTCAGAATGCATTTCAGTCAATGTGGAATCATCCGCCGAGTCTTGAAGCTTTACGTCCGCGAAATTGAGGTAACCGTTCGAGTATGTCACAGCCTGTTCGACGGTGGCGGGTGGGCGCAGGGGTCGTGCGCCCGCCATACCGAAGGATGACGAGATCAAAAATATCTGAGAGAGGTTAAAATCCAGAAGAGTGGAAAAACGTTAGCATCACACGTTCGGAAACCTCCACTTCTTCTTTTCCCCGCTTAGTGTCAGGGTAGAGCACAATACACTTACGCACGTAACAAAACAGGCCACTGCTGAGCGATGATGATGATGATGATGGTTTTCGTTAACTGGTGTGGACGTTAGAGCAACCTGACTATTTTAGATAAGCTTGAGAGCAGTAATGAAAAGAAAACGCGAGCATCACAAGGATCTCCGGGGCGTAGCCGAATGCATAATTTAGGGTACTGTAGCCCTTTGCCAGGATACTGATACTTATGCTTTCGCACTTCAAAGACGTTTAGATTTGGTTTGGTAATGTTCATAAGGTTTAACATTTAATGCGACTCAGGTTATGAGTGATGCCGTAGGGGAGCGCTCGGGAATTTCGACTGCCTGGGGTTCTCGAGCACATGGGCGCCTTACTTTTCGCCTCCATCGAAAAGCAGCAGCCGCGGCCTGAATTCAATCACGCACCTTGGGCACAGCAGTCGAGGGCCCTAACCCCTGCACCTCAGCGGCGGTGCAGGTTATCGTGTTTAGCTGGCCCTCTTGAAGATTTGGTGAACAATATTCGCCACAACGCGAGTTCAAGTTTGCCGAGGTGAAAAACTGCTCTGCAAGTTGCAACACTTACTTCCTTTTTACGAAGTTTCTTTCCGGACACAGCTGAAATGGGATGCGGTTTAAAAGCACTTCTTAAAAAAGCGATACCAGGACCTAAGAATGTGCACAAGAACAGCAGAGTGAGTTTTGTCATGTTCAGAGGAATATGAGTCACAATGTTCATCGATACACCTACCATGTGAATATATATTGGATGTTTTTGTTTTTTCGATAGTACAAAATATTTATACATACAGGTAAGTGACTTCAGATTTATTCCAGCTTTACGGCTATATTTGAGCTACTGCGTATACCAGGTAAGAAGCAAGCAGAATGCTTTATGCAGCTCACTAATTACCTAAACAAGGCTTAACAATAGTAATAACTCTAAATTTCTATTTTAAGTTTATTGCTGTATTCGCAAAATTGCAGCTAGTCTTGGAAGTAGAAAAACAAAGGAAGAAACTTTCAAAAAAAGAATGCAGTGTGCAGTACAGGGTCCACACATATGAGCCTGATGTGCGCTTTCCCACTGTTACCCCGCGCCAGGCGCGTGCAGCTCAGATCGGTCCGTCTCGGAGCTTTAAGGCCGGACTGCGAGCGTAATGAGTGCGCGCATGACAATGCGGAGGGCACCAGGGTTGCCATTGTCGAAGTGGAACTCACAACCAACTTCCGCGCACCCGTCTGGCTCTCAGAGGATGCCAGCACTGCGACGACATATTTGGGGGAGCGATTACGTCACAATGGTGGGCCAGCGCTGTATTACGGTGTGAAGCCAACTATCAGGCTTATATCTGAGGGCCGTGTACGCGCGCTGAAATTATTAAGCATGATTTTTCCTTGTTTTTATTATTTGGAGGACGAGCGTGAATTCTGCAAATACAACGGGCCCCCTAAATAAATTTAAAACTTAAATATCGCATTTAGTTATATGGTGATATAATCGAGGGATCCTGTCTCATGTGTACTCCGTAGACTACCCCCAATATAGCTCTAAGGCGTAAATAAACCAAAGGCAATTATCTTTTCAGATCCGGACCACGAAAAGGAAACAACAAGAAGAATAAGATTGGGATGGAGCGCATTTGGCAAGCACTCGCAGATTATGACTAGCAGCTTACCGGTATCGCTCAAGAGGAAAGTATCCGAATCCGGCACCTGAGAATAGCTGGCCTTTCAGCAACCAATCCTGCCTCATACGTCACTTGGACGCAGGGACCTCATCATCGCTCACTTCTGGACTTCATAAAATCAGCCAACCTTTTTCCATTGATTTAATCATTTATTCATCCTTCATCTCATAACCTACTGATGCCCTGAGGCAATAAATATCGACTTAAAAAAAAAAAAGGAAAGTATACAACAGTTGCATCTTGCCTGTACTCACCTATGGGTCTGAAACGTGGAGGCTAACCAAGAGAGTTCTACTTAAGTTGAGGACAACCCAGAGGGCTATGAAACGAAAAATGGTAGGGGTAACATTAAGGGATAGGAAGCGTGCAGAGTGGGTCAGAGAAATAACTGAAGTTACCGACATTCTAGTGGAAATTAAGAAGAAGAAATGGACATGGGCAGGACATGTAGTGCGAAGAGAGGATAACCGATGGTCGCTGAGGGTAACAAACTGGATTCCAAGGGAAGGAAAGCGTAGCAGGGGGCGGCAGAAAGTTAGGAGATTAAGAAGTTCGCAGGGGTCAAGTGGATGCAGCTAGCACAGAACCGGGTTATGTGGGGAAATATGGGAGAGGCCTTCGCCCTGCAGTGGGTATAATAAGGATGATGATGATGAATTATCTTTTTGTAACACTTTTTTTTGGGGAGGGGGGAGGGGAGGGATCTTATAAAAACACTAAATACGACGTATATATTGGCAGAAATTTCAGTTCAGCCTCCTTCAGGCAAAAGGGCACTGAAAAAAAAAAACCCCGATATTTGACATGTCACAATGTATTAAGGCTTCGTGATAACATACAAGCTGCACTTGTGAAATGGCGATAACTGGCTTCTAAATTTGTAACAAACAATACACGCAGCTACAGATATGATAATCTGTCTGCAGGCTTCCGTGTGTTCTGTAAGCCACATACGCTCGATGTGGATCATAGCTTTCTAGCTTTATAATAGAAAATGAGAACAGCTACACATTTTACGAAACCGTCGACAAGTCTGGATATCATATTATGAAAGTAAATTGGAAAATTGTTTAGTGCACGAAAGAAAACGCCAGTTTTGGTTGTCTGCGCATTAATTGGACCTATACTTGCGCTATAGCGACCATTTATGTTTGTGCATGTAAATGATACGTTCTTTTATATGTAAAGTTTAAACAACCATTTACTTTCATAACAAGAATCTGTAGGCGCATTTCGCGACGTTAACTTGGAGTATAAAATGGAAATGTTTGCAAAAATATCGGAACTACTTGTAATATTACTGTCGCCTGTCTGTAATAGCAGCCGCAGAGATACTGAAAAGTGCTCCTGGAAAAAATAATACAGTTGGACACAAACCGCTATCGTTAGGAAATGGCAGATATGGTTTTTGTATTTAATTCATTCTTTTTAGCACGTTTTTGTTTTAGCTAAGCCATATTAGAGCCCCGTTATTTTTGCTTTCATCGAACTCAATTCGTAGTGTTCTAATTATGTGTAAAATGTTTGCGTGAAGAGAATTGAACAGCTTTAAAGAATGCATGCACACGAACCTGACTTCATGTAACCTAATTTCAAGACGTTCATCACCACTGTAAATTAAGCGGGGTCAACAAATAACTCTGCCGTCATACAAAATGCCTGATACAAAGTTTTAATCGAACAGTACCTATAAATAACTGACGGAGCGTTCTTATAGAAAATCAGCCATCGAAATACGGCTTCCGGAAAACACTTGAAATAATAGGAAGTACCCCTGCACCGAAAAGCAGTCAACCGATGACCTTGAATGATGAGAACATTGTCTTTTGTAAAAATTTCCGAGAGGCTTTTACTTCCTTTTAGGGTCAAATTATTGCGCTAAGTAAGTACGCAAGTAAGAAATATAAATACCAGGATAACTGTGCAGATTTTATCGATTTGCTTGGTGTGAGATAGACAACTGGATTTCTTGAAAGGAAAGGCAGAGAGGTTGGCCGGAATAATTCAAATTTGATCTGCTGCTCTGCACTGGGGAAGGGGAAGAACAGAAGAATATCATATGGGTGACGATTTGGGAGAATGCATATGAAATATATCACAGGCACAGTAGGTTGCTTTACAAGCGCTAATCAAGTCCCAAGGACATGGGGCACACTTCACCTTGTCCTGCCAAGCGCCCAGCAGCAGTTCCTCCGAAAGAAGCCTCTTGCCTAAACGTTTCAAGGAAGCCGCTCGCACACTACTTTCGCAAGCAAAAACGCTAGCTTCAGACGTTCGGAAACCTCCACTTCTTTTTTCCTGCGCTTATAGTAAGGGTAGAGTACAAAACACTGAGGCACGTAATCAAATAGGCGACTGCTGAGCGATGATGATGGTTTTTGTCAATTAGTGTAGATGTCAGAGCCACCTGACCATTTTAGAGAAGCATGAGGGCAGAAATTTAAAAAAAAATTACGCGAGAATAACAAGGATCTCCGGTGCGTAGCCGAATGCATAATTCAAGGTACTACAGCCCTTTGCCAGGATATTGAAAGTTGTACATTCGCACTCCAAAGAAGATTAGATTTGGTTTGGTATGGTATGGTTCATAAGGTTTAACATTCAATGCGACTCAGGCTATGAGAGATGGCGTAGAGGAGGGCTCCGGGAATTTCGACCGCCTGGGGTTCTCGAGCACTCACATCGCACAGCACATGGGCGCCCTACTTTTCGCCTCGAAAAGCGGCAGCTGCTGCCTGAATCAATCACGCACCTTGGGCACAGCAATCGAGGGCCGAAAACCCTGCCCCTCAGCGGAGGTGCAAGCTACCAAGTTTAGCTGGTCCTCTTGACGATTTGGTGAACAATATTCGCCACAACGCAAGCTCAAGTTTGCCGAGGAGAAAATCTGTTCTGCAAGTTTCAACACTTACTTGGTTTTTACGAAGTGTCTCTCCGGACACAACTGAAATGTGATGCGGCCTGAAAGCGTTTCATAAAAAAAAAAGCGATACCAGGGCCAAAGAGTATGCACAAAAAAAACAGAGTGATACGTTTTGTCAGGTTCGGAGGAATATAACTCACAATATCCATCGATACACCTACCGTGTGAATATATTGAATTTTTTTTTTGTTTTTTCGATTGTACAAAATATTTAAACAGAGGTGACTTCAGATTTGTTCCAGCTTTAGGGCTATATTTGAGCTACTGCGGATACCAGGAAAAAGGCAGACAGAATGCTTTGTGTGGTTCACTGATTACCTAAATTTTGGTTATTAATAGTAATAACTCTAAGTTTCCATTTTAAGGTAATTGCTATATTTACAAAATTGCAGCTACTCCTGCAAGTAGTATAACTAAAGAAGAAAGTTTCAAAACAAATATGCAGTGCGCAGTGCATGGATCACAGATGCCAGCCTGATAGGCGCTCTCCCACTGTGACACAGCGCCAAGCGAGCGCTTGCAGTTCAGATCTTTAAGGCCGGATTGCGAGTGAACTGACTTCGCGCATGAGGCTGCCGAGGGTACTAGGGTTGCCACGGTCACAACGAACTTCCCTGCGCCCGTCTAGCTCTTTGGTGATGCCAGCACTGCGACGATATCTTTGGGGCGAGCAATAACGTAACGAGGGTGTTCCAGCGCTGCATTACAGTGTGAAGTCAACTATCAGGCTGATATCTGAGGGGCCGTGTACGCGCGCTGAAATTATTAAGCATAATTTTTCCTTGTTTTATTATTTAGAGGACGAGCTTGAATTCAGCAAATACAACGGGCCCCCCAAAGAAATTTAAAAGTTAGATATCGCATTTAGTTAATTGGGGATGTAATCGAAGGATTCTGTCTCTTGTGTACGTCGTAGACTCCAATATAGCCCCACGGCTTAAATATATGAAAAGCCATTTATCTTTGTATAGTAATTTTGGAGCTTGTTAAAAATACTCAGTATGATATATATATTGGCAGGAATTTCAGTTCGCTCTTATTCGGGCAAAAGTGCACTGAAAAAAAAAAAAAAAAAAGCCTTGATTTTACATCTCACAGTGTTTAGGGCTTCGTGTCATGATATAAGCTACACGTGTGAAATGGCGACCGCAGGTTCTAAATTCTATCGAAAAACACGCGCCGCGACAGATATGGCAGTCTACTTGTAGGTTTCCGTGTGTTGTGTAAGCTAAATGTGCTGTATGTCGATATTAAGTTTCGAACTTTATAATAGAAAACGAGTACAGTTACAGCTTTTGCGAAACCGTCGACAAGTCTGGGTATCGTATCATAAAACCATATTGAAAACTGTTTAGTACACGAAAGGAAACGCCAGTTCTGGTTGTCTGCGCATTTATTGGACACATACTTGCACTTGAACGCCTCTTTACGTTTGTGCATATAAATGATATGTTCTTTGATATGTAATATTCAAATAATCATTTACTTTCACAACAAAATCTTCCAGGCGCATTTTGGGACGTTAACTTGGAGTATAAAAAGAAAATATTTACAAAATAGCGGACTTGTGACATTAACTGTCACCTGCCTCTTTTTGCAGCCGCAGAGATACTGAAAAATACACGTGGAACAATACTAGAGTTGTAAACAAAACTCTATCGTACCGAAATGGCAAACATAATTTTTGTATTGACTTTATTCTTTCTAGCCTGTTTTTGTTTTAGCTTAGCCATATTTATGATAAGCCCCATCGTTTCTTGCTTTCATCGAACTCGAGTAGTAGTGTTCTAATTATATGCGAAATGTTTGCGAGAGGAGAATTGAACAGCTTTAAAGAATGTGGGCCCACGAACCTGTCATGTCATGTAACCAAACTTCAAGACGTTCATCAGCACTGCAAATTAAGCGGGGTCAACAAATAACTCTGCAGTCACACAAAATGCCTGGCAAAGAGTGTTTCTCGAACAGCACCTATTAATAATTCACGGATCGTTATTATTGAAAATCAGTTGTCGAAATACTGCTTCCCGAAAACACGTGAATTTTTTGAAATTCTTCCACAGAAAATCAGTCAACCGATCACCTAAATGATGAGAACATTCTCTTTTGTAAAAAGTTCCGAAAGGTTTTTACTCCCTTTTAGGGTCAAATTCACGCTCCAAGTACGCAGGCAAGAAATATATATATATATATATATATATATATATATATATATATATATATATATATATATATATATATATATATATATATATATATATATATATATATATATATATATATATATATATATATAACAGGAGAGCTGTGCAGACATATCGATCTCCTTGGTGTCAGATAGATAGAAGGATTTATTGAAAGGAGAAGCAGAGAGGTTCGCCGGAATAATTCAAATCTGGTCTGATACTCTGCATTGGGGATGGGGAAGAAGAGAAAAGATCATGATGGGCGACGATGTGGGAGAACGAATATTAAATATATTACAGGCACTGTAGCTGGCTTTACAAGCGCGAATCAAGTCTGCTCGCGCAAAAAAAGAAAAGACGGCAAAGATCCCGCACTGAATGGGCACCCTTCCCCTTGTCCTGCCAAGCGCCCAGCAGTAGTTCCTCCGAAAGAAGCCTCTTGCCTAAACGTTTTAAGGAAGCGGCTTGCACACTTCTTTCGCACGCATACACTGGGCACACCAATAATATATGGTCCACAGTTTGTGGGATGCCACAAGTTGAACATTCCGGCGAGTCCACCTGTCCAAGTAAACGTAAGTAAATACGCGTGAAAGCCACGTTTACACGAAGTCTATGTAGCAAGCGTGCCTGATGGCGTGGAATATCACGCGGAACATAAAATATCAATATTCAATCGAGCCTTTTTAGACGAATGTGTTGGGCGTCTGGCTGGGCACAGTAAGCTGCCGTAGCATTCTTCTTTCAACTTGGTTTTGTGGGGTTTAACGTCCCAAAGCGATTCTGGCTATGAGAGACGCCGTAGCGGAGGGCTACGGAAATTTCGACCTCTAGGGGTTCTTTATTGTGCACTGACATCGCACAGAACACAGGCGCGCCTTGCTTTTCGCCTCCATCGAAAAGCGGCCGCCGAGGCCGGGATTCGATCCCTCATCCTTGACAACAGTAGTCGAGCGCCGTAACCACTGCGCCACCCCGGCTTAAGAAGGCACGTCGTATCCGTTGTTGAAAAAAGCACAGCTGTTTGGAGGCCACTGCTGAGTTCGCTTTTCGCTTCAACATCGACCTGTTCATTCCCATGGAGCCCGCAGTGGACAGGGGTCCATAGAAACATTATCCTGTGGCACTGCAGTTGGGCAGATCTAAGGAGCTCCATAATGCTTAGTACCAGGGACTGGTCGGCAGTGTGGCGAAAGAAGTTTTCAAAAATGTACAATGCATGAATGTACATCATTTTTGAGGTGGTTCCCCACGTACGCAGTGAATAGATTCCAGAATGGCTACAAGTTCAGCGGCGTTCGATGTAGAAGTATGTCCCAAAAAGAAATGTAGAGTTGTTTTCTGAGCTTGTATGACCACGGCTGCAGCGGATGAATGTGCTGACACAGATCCATTGGTGTATACGTGAATATAGTTAGGATATTCTGACTAGATGTGCGCCAGAGTAAGTTGTTTGAGTCCACTAAGTGGCACCATTAACTTCTTTAGTATTCCGGGAGCATAGAGGTGCACCAAAGGTTTATCCATCGTCATGGTGGTTGGGCGGACCGACATGGGAGGACATATACTGTCGGTACTTGCGACTGATGGTTGCGGAGTGCACTTGTAAAACTGCAGTCCGGCCGCTCATCCAGAATCTTGCTGAGTGGGTGAAAACGGTGTCTTGTAAGTACCCGTAAATATACACAAAACTGAGTTTTTTTTTTGAGGTGCATCTTAGCAGCCCAAGGCATAATTACTGTACCTACGATTGGACGCTCTCTAAAGTCCACAAGCTGGAAATGTTTATACTTGAGAGTACGGAGAGACTGTGCCGGATGAAGCCAACAAACAGAGTCTCGTAAAGCTGTATTAATGGGCGCTCAGTGGACCCCATTTGATGCCATCTATTAAACGAAGTACATGAGAAAATAATTAGCCATTTCTTTACCATAGTAATATGTTTCAACCAAGATTGTTGGTGGTCAGTAAATACTACCAAGAATCTGCCTGGAGACGTACGGTATTACGACTCCATGAAGAATAACCGGGTAGCGGCGGACACATTTTCCCGTAAATGCAACCGCTGCACACTTTTTGACCGCTAAAAGTAAACCTTGACACCGTAAGTACTACAGTTGAAATTCGAGATAGTTGGTCAGTTGTCAGTGCAGCATTTTCCTTTTTTATATGTATGTGTGTATTGTGTGCCTCTCCTGTGTGTCGTCGCCTACTCTGCTGCGTGGTGCATCATACCATAAGTACTTCGATGTCGATGACACAGCTCGTTGCAATCTCACATATAGTTATGGATGCGTCGAACTGAAAACCCTGATGCAGATGTCGTCAGTATATGCACTTATGTGGATATTAGTTGGCAGTGCACTCACCAGGCCAATTAGCGCAACGTTAAATAAAGTTGGGATCAGGATGGCGGTTAGTCTCTCCTTCAGGCGTAGTCATGTAAACAGAGTGGCCACTGAGATATCTCACAATCCACAAGTACAACCGGCCACCAACTCCCACGTCGTCGTGTCCATCAAGAATTTCATCATGGAGGACATTGTCGTAAGCCCCCTTTGTATCTAAATAGACAGCAGGTACTAGTCGATGGTGACGCCTTTCATGTTCTACTGTCGCCACAAGGTTGATTACGCTGTCGATGGGAGAGCGTCCCCAACGAAATCCAGTCATCATATTAGGACAAATATCATTACCCTCTAGAAATCACTCAACTCTTCCGGCACCATTCGCTTCATAAATTTCCAACACAGCTCTCTAGGGCAACTGGCCGGTATGAGGTAATTTCGAGAGGGGGCCTTCCAGGCTAGAAAAGAGCAACCGGGCGGCTAATCTTGCAGTGTTCACGAACAGTACTAGAAACCCATATATCATTGAAAGAATTCAGAAGTGCAGTTTTACCATTCTTGCCTCCGTCTCATAAGGGTAATAAGTAATCCCGTTAGGACAAGGTGCAGATGTATGCCGATAAAATGCAAGAGCGGCTTTTTAGTTCAGCTATTGAAAAGGGCAAGACGTATTGATCATGCGGCGAAGATGACGCAAAAACCTCTGAAATTGGTAAGTTGTGCCTGGTTTGAGCCCACAATCATTTTACAAAAATCTTCAGCTACGTCAACTTCATTGCGGCGTTGATAAAGGGTCAGGGCATGAAAATGGTGCCTTCCTTGCGGAGGTGTTCGCAAGCTTCTCGCAACATCCCAGATAAGCGATAGGGGCTTACAGGGATCCAGTTATGAGCAAAAGTGTCTCGAAAGTGGTCGTCCCAACTACTCCAGCTGGGGCAAAACGTGTCGTTGAGCTCGGCGAGAAAGTGCGAGATCTTGCATGGATTTCGTACTTCTGTACTTTTTTCAGCACTCCAACGGATCGCGCGATGCCGCTCGAATTTGAAGTCGATGTTGGACACTGACGTCGGCACACAAACATAGCAAGGGTTCTAACTGAAAGAGGAAGTAATGAGGCCCTCTATTTGAGATGTTGACTGGAGGTCCACGCTGGAAGTCTCCACGGATGCACTTAAGGTGGGCCAGTCTGTGTATTGCACACGAGGCGAAAGGGCTAGTGCGAACCAATTGGTGCATACGTACATTGGTATGTGATAACTCCCATGTGTTTCCCCATCACTAAACAAAAAAAAAGAGGAATGCAGGATTGTGAAAAAAAAAAAAACGCCACATCCAATCAGCTGCTGTAGAAGGTTCAGCGTAGAAACGTCGGTGAACCGTCGTTTATATTGAAGAAATCTTGCGTATGCATAGTCTGCCAGGACACTTGGTTGCTCATTATGGCACTACCCCACTGAGAGTGGTGAGCATTAAAGTCACTCACAATAATACGAGGAGCTGCATGACACAGGATTGTTGAAAATAGATATGGCTTGTCCAAGCCATAGCTCCACGGAATATAAGTGCCAATTACAGACCACACTCGTCCTTTAAGGGTTAATGTCAAATAAATGTAGTGAATGGTGTTGTGGGGCTTAGAGCATGGCAGACGTGCGCAATGTCTTGGTGTACACATATCAGCACTTTGCATGTTTCGTTTGCTTCTCGAGTCCATAGCAGAACATATCCAGAAAGGCGGAAAGCAGCCGGCATGTTGGGCTCACAGATCACAATCACAGAAAATCGGTACTTCTGTACTCGCAGTCGGAAGTCACTCAGATAACCACGCAGGCCTAGGGAATTCACCACTACAGTGCGGCGCAAGTGCATCGTCAAAGAGGTGGAGTTATTTTGTTTGGCCATTGTGAATTATTGCAATGCCGACAATAGCGGCTCAAATGCGTCCAAAAACTGAACAGCAAACTTTGCTTGCGTGGTGATGCTAGAGAGCAGAACCCGCGTTGAACGAACAAGCTGTTTTAACATTTATTTCACCTGCTGGCTGTCGGGGTTGTCGGAATTGTCAGCGCGTGTGACAACCAAACTGGAATGATGCCTGGCGATGGCCTTTGACGGTAGAGCTGGCCACTGAACTTAAGAGGCGGCAGGTAATGCAACAGCTTCTGTCTGATTCTTTGCCTGTGACATTGCCTATGACATTACGGAGAGATTATTCTCAGCTGGACTAGGCTCAATCTGTTGCGGCACCTGAGCTGTTAACTGTACAGTTGACTAATCAGACTAGGCTTACCTTCTAATTGCTTGTGTCGGCGTCGGCAGCGGTGCTTGCGGCGCTGAATAGACGCATCTGCTTCTTGATGAGTCGAATATCTCGCAAAAATATTCTTTAGTATAAGTCTTCCCGAAATTTAGGACAGTCCTAGCCATCGCTTGATGGGCACCCGAGCAGTTAGCACACATGGCAGTCTCCGCCTGGCATGTGTCATGATGCTGCGTACCGCCGTATCGACGGCAGGATACCTTGTTTCCACGAACGGCACTCACATATCCGATCATGTTGCATTTGTGGCACTGAAAAGGTTTTGGAACATACATCCGAATTGGTTGTCTCCCATAGCCCACTTTAACGTGGGATGGGAAGGATTCAGTTTCAAAGAATAATTTAACGCACTTCCAGAGGCCAAAACAATGAACATCCACAATGCGCGCCATAGATTTGATCAGCGTGCATAGATTTCTTTCACTTATTTCGGGGCCAACGTCCGTGAGTGCACCTGCAGTACTATTTATCTCATGTGCCAAAAAGAAATGGATCTTCATGTTTCAAGCCCACCTCTTCCTTTCAGCTTGTCCACTGTAGCCTGATATTCAACATCCACGGTGAGGACATCTTTCCAGGATTTACTTCTGACCTCGTCCACTTCACCGGAAACCAGCTTGTCGAAAAGCTGGGTCAGGTGCTGTCCGAATATAACAATCAGATTTGCCGTCGCCGGTGTGGGTACGAAGGCCACGGAAAAGACCGCTTGCTTGTCAGCATTCTTCTTTGGTCTCTCACTGGTTGTTGATGATCGGCGAAGCCTCCCTTTCCGGTGGCGCGATTGTACAGGCGTGTAGCAGATTTCAGAATGCATTTCAGTCAATGTGGAATCATCCGCCGAGTCTTGAAGCTTTACGTCCGCGAAATTGAGGTAACCGTTCGAGTATGTCACAGCCTGTTCGACGGTGGCGGGTGGGCGCAGGGGTCGTGCGCCCGCCATACCGAAGGATGACGAGATCAAAAATATCTGAGAGAGGTTAAAATCCAGAAGAGTGGAAAAACGTTAGCATCACACGTTCGGAAACCTCCACTTCTTCTTTTCCCCGCTTAGTGTCAGGGTAGAGCACAATACACTTACGCACGTAACAAAACAGGCCACTGCTGAGCGATGATGATGATGATGATGGTTTTCGTTAACTGGTGTGGACGTCAGAGCAACCTGACTATTTTAGATAATTAAGCTTGAGAGCAGTAATGAAAAGAAAACGCGAGCATCACAAGGATCTCCGGGGCGTAGCCGAATGCATAATTTAGGGTACTGTAGCCCTTTGCCAGGATACTGATACTTATGCTTTCGCACTTCAAAGACGTTTAGATTTGGTTTGGTAATGTTCATAAGGTTTAACATTTAATGCGACTCAGGTTATGAGTGATGCCGTAGGGGAGCGCTCGGGAATTTCGACTGCCTGGGGTTCTCGAGCACATGGGCGCCTTACTTTTCGCCTCCATCGAAAAGCAGCAGCCGCGGCCTGAATTCAATCACGCACCTTGGGCACAGCAGTCGAGGGCCCTAACCCCTGCACCTCAGCGGCGGTGCAGGTTATCGTGTTTAGCTGGCCCTCTTGAGGATTTGGTGAACAATATTCGCCACAACGCAAGTTCAAGTTTGCCGAGGTGAAAAACTGCTCTGCAAGTTGCAACACTTACTTCCTTTTTACGAAGTTTCTTTCCGGACACAACTGAAATGGGATGCGGTTTAAAAGCATTTCTTGAAAAAGCGATACCAGGACCTAAGAATGTGCACAAGAACAGCGGAGTGGTACGTTTTGTCATGTTCAGAGGAATGTGAGTCACAATGTTCATCGATACACCTACCATGTGAATATATATTGGATGTTTTTGTTTTTTCGATAGTACAAAATATTTATACATACAGGTAAGTGACTTCAGATTTATTCCAGCTTTACGGCTACATTTGAGCTACTGCGTATACCAGGTAAGAAGCAAGCAGAATGCTTTATGCAGCTCACTAATCACCTAAACAAGGCTTAATAATAGTAATAACTCTAAATTTCTATTTTAAGTTTATTGCTGTATTCGCAAAATTGCAGCTAGTCTTGGAAGTAGAAAAACAAAGGAAGACACTTTCAAAAAAAGAATGCAGTGCGCAGTACAGGGTCCACACATATGAGCTTGATGTGCGCTTTCCCACTGTTACCCCGCGCCAGGCGCGTGCAGCTCAGATCGGTCCGTCTCGGAGCTTTAAGGCCGGACTGCGAGCGTAATGAGTGCGCGCATGACAATGCGGAGGGCACCAGGGTTGCCATTGTCGAAGTGGAAATCACAACCAACTTCCGCGCACCCGTCTGGCTCTCAGAGGATGCCAGCACTGCGACGACATATTTGGGGGAGCGATTACGTCACAATGGTGGGCCAGCGCTGTATTACGGTGTGAAGCCAACTATCAGGCTTATATCTGAGGGCCGTGTACGCGCGCTGAAATTATTAAGCATGATTTTTCCTTGTTTTTATTATTTGGAGGACGAGCGTGAATTCTGCAAATACAACGGGCCCCCTAAATAAATTTAAAACTTAAATATCGCATTTAGTTATATGGTGATATAATCGAAGGATCCTGTCTCATGTGTACGCCGTAGACTACCCCCAATATAGCTCCAAGGCGTAAATAAACCAAAGGCAATTATCTTTTCAGATCCGGACCACGAAAAGGAAACAACAAGAAGAATAAGATTGGGATGGAGCGCATTTGGCAAGCACTCGCAGATTATGACTAGCAGCTTACCGGTATCGCTCAAGAGGAAAGTATCCGAATCCGGCACCTGAGAATAGCTGGCCTTTCAGCAACCAATCCTGCCTCATACGTCACTTGGACGCAGGGACCTCATCATCGCTCACTTCTGGACTTCATAAAATCAGCCAACCTTTTTCCATTGATTTAATCATTTATTCATCCTTCATCTCATAACCTACTGATGCCCTGAGGCAATAAATATCGACTTAAGAAAAAAAAGGAAAGTATACAACAGTTGCATCTTGCCTGTACTCACCTATGGGTCTGAAACGTGGAGGCTAACCAAGAGAGTTCTACTTAAGTTGAGGACAACCCAGAGGGCTATGAAACGAAAAATGGTAGGGGTAACATTAAGGGATAGGAAGCGTGTAGAGTGGGTCAGAGAAATAACTGAAGTTACCGACATTCTAGTGGAAATTAAGAAGAAGAAATGGACATGGGCAGGACATGTAGTGCGAAGAGAGGATAACCGATGGTCGCTGAGGGTAACAAACTGGATTCCAAGGGAAGGAAAGCGTAGCAGGGGGCGGCAGAAAGTTAGGAGATTAAGAAGTTCGCAGGGGTCAAGTGGATGCAGCTAGCACAGAACCGGGTTATGTGGGGAAATATGGGAGAGGCCTTCGCCCTGCAGTGGGTATAATAAGAATGATGATGATGAATTATCTTTTTGTAACACTTTTTATTTGGGGAGGGGGGAGGGGAGGGATCTTATAAAAACACTAAATACGACGTATATATTGGCAGAAATTTCAGTTCAGCCTCCTTCAGGCAAAAGGGCACTGAAAAAAAAAACCCCGATATTTGACATGTCACAATGTATTAAGGCTTCGTGATAACATACAAGCTGCACTTGTGAAATGGCGATAACTGGCTTCTAAATTTGTAACAAACAACACACGCAGCTACAGATATGATAATCTGTCTGCAGGCTTCCGTATGTTCTGTAAGCCACATACGCTCGATGTGGATCATAGCTTTCTAGCTTTATAATAGAAAATGAGAACAGCTACACATTTTACGAAACCGTCGACAAGTCTGGATATCATATTATTAAAGTAAATTGGAAAATTGTTTAGTGCACGAAAGAAAACGCCAGTTTTGGTTGTCTGCGCATTAATTGAACCTATACTTGCGCTATAGCGACCATTTATGTTTGTGCATGTAAATGATACGTTCTTTTATATGTAACGTTTAAACAACCAATTACTTTCATAACAAGAATCTGTAGGCGCATTTCGCGACGTTAACTTGGAGTATAAAATGGAAATGTTTGCAAAAATAGCGGAACTACTTGTAATATTACTGTCGCCTGTCTGTAATAGCAGCCGCAGAGATACTGAAAAGTGCTCCTGGAAAAAATAATACAGTTGGACACAAACCGCTATCGTTAGGAAATGGCAGATATGGTTTTTGTATTTAATTCATTCTTTTTAGCACGTTTTTGTTTTAGCTAAGCCATATTAGAGCCCCGTTATTTTTGCTTTCATCGAACTCAATTCGTAGTGTTCTAATTATGTGTAAAATGTTTGCGTGAAGAGAATTGAACAGCTTTAAAGAATGCATGCACACGAACCTGACGTCATGTAACCTAATTTCAAGACGTTCATCACCACTGTAAATTAAGCGGGGTCAACAAATAACTCTGCCGTCATACAAAATGCCTGATACAAAGTTTTAATCGAACAGTACCTATAAATAACTGACGGAGCGTTCTTATAGAAAATCAGCCATCGAAATACGGCTTCCGGAAAACACTTGAAATAATAGGAAGTACCCCTGCACCGAAAAGCAGTCAACCGATGACCTTGAATGATGAGAACATTGTCTTTTGTAAAAATTTCCGAGAGGCTTTTACTTCCTTTTAGGGTAAAATTATTGCGCTAAGTAAGTACGCAAGCAAGAAATATAAATACCAGGATAACTGTGCAGATTTTATCGATTTGCTTGGTGTGAGATAGATAACTGGATTTCTTGAAAGGAAAGGCAGAGAGGTTGGCCGGAATAATTCAAATTTGATCTGCTGCTCTGCACTGGGGAAGGGGAAGAACAGAAGAATATCATATGGGTGACGATTTGGGAGAATGCATATGAAATATATCACAGGCACAGTAGGTTGCTTTACAAGCGCTAATCAAGTCCCAAGGACATGGGGCACACTTCACCTTGTCCTGCCAAGCGCCCAGCAGCAGTTCCTCCGAAAGAAGCCTCTTGCCTAAACGTTTCAAGGAAGCCGCTCGCACACTACTTTCGCAAGCAAAAACGCTTGCTTCAGACGTTCGGAAACCTCCACTTCTTTTTTCCTGCGCTTATAGTAAGGGTAGAGTACAAAACACTGAGGCACGTAATCAAATAGGCGACTGCTGAGCGATGATGATGGTTTTTGTCAATTAGTGTAGATGTCAGAGCCACCTGACCATTTTAGAGAAGCATGAGGGCAGAAATTTAAAAAAAAATTACGCGAGAATAACAAGGATCTCCGGTGCGTAGCCGAATGCATAATTCAAGGTACTACAGCCCTTTGCCAGGATATTGAAAGTTGTACATTCGCACTCCAAAGAAGATTAGATTTGGTTTGGTATGGTATGGTTCATAATGTTTAACATTCAATGCGACTCAGGCTATGAGAGATGGCGTAGGGGAGGGCTCCGGGAATTTCGACCGCCTGGGGTTCTCGAGCACTCACATCGCACAGCATATGGGCGCCCTACTTTTCGCCTCGAAAAGCGGCAGCTGCTGCCTGAATCAATCACGCACCTTGGGCACAGCAATCGAGGGCTGAAAACCCTGCCCCTCAGCGGAGGTGCAAGCTACCAAGTTTAGCTGGTCCTCTTGACGATTTGGTGAACAATATTCGCCACAACGCAAGCTCAAGTTTGCCGAGGAGAAAATCTGTTCTGCAAGTTTCAACACTTACTTGGTTTTTACGAAGTGTCTCTCCGGACACAACTGAAATGTGATGCGGCCTGAAAGCGTTTCATAAAAAAAAAGCGATACCAGGGCCAAAGAGTATGCACAAAAAAAACAGAGTGATACGTTTTGTCAGGTTCGGAGGAATATAACTCACAATATCCATCGATACACCTACCGTGTGAATATATTGAATTTTTTTTTGTTTTTTCGATTGTACAAAATATTTAAACAGAGGTGACTTCAGATTTGTTCCAGCTTTAGGGCTATATTTGAGCTACTGCGGATACCAGGAAAAAGGCAGACAGAATGCTTTGTGTGGTTCACTGATTACCTAAATTTTGGTTATTAATAGTAATAACTCTAAGTTTCCATTTTAAGGTAATTGCTATATTTACAAAATTGCAGCTACTCCTGCAAGTAGTATAACTAAAGAAGAAAGTTTCAAAACAAATATGCAGTGCGCAGTGCATGGATCACAGATGCCAGCCTGATAGGCGCTCTCCCACTGTGACACAGCGCCAAGCGAGCGCTTGCAGTTCAGATCTTTAAGGCCGGATTGCGAGTGAACTGACTTCGCGCATGAGGCTGCCGAGGGTACCAGGGTTGCCACGGTCACAACGAACTTCCCTGCGCCCGTCTAGCTCTTTGGTGATGCCAGCACTGCGACGATATCTTTGGGGCGAGCAATAACGTAACGAGGGTGTTCCAGCGCTGCATTACAGTGTGAAGTCAACTATCAGGCTGATATCTGAGGGGCCGTGTACGCGCGCTGAAATTATTAAGCATAATTTTTCCTTGTTTTATTATTTAGAGGACGAGCTTGAATTCAGCAAATACAACGGGCCCCCCAAAGAAATTTAAAAGTTAGATATCGCATTTAGTTAATTGGGGATATAATCGAAGGATTCTGTCTCTTGAGTACGTCGTAGACTCCAATATAGCCCCACGGCTTAAATATATGAAAAGCCATTTATCTTTGTATAGTAATTTTGGAGCTTGTTAAAAATACTCAGTATGATATATATATTGGCAGGAATTTCAGTTCGCTCTTATTCGGGCAAAAGTGCACTGAAAAAAAAAAAAAAGCCTTGATTTTACATCTCACAGTGTTTAGGGCTTCGTGTCATGATATAAGCTACACGTGTGAAATGGCGACCGCAGGTTCTAAATTCTATCGAAAAACACGCGCCGCGACAGATATGGCAGTCTACTTGTAGGTTTCCGTGTGTTGTGTAAGCTAAATGTGCTGTATGTCGATATTAAGTTTCGAACTTTATAATAGAAAACGAGTACAGTTACAGCTTTTGCGAAACCGTCGACAAGTCTGGGTATCGTATCATAAAACCATATTGAAAACTGTTTAGTACACGAAAGGAAACGCCAGTTCTGGTTGTCTGCGCATTTATTGGACACATACTTGCACTTGAACGCCTCTTTACGTTTGTGCATATAAATGATATGTTCTTTGATATGTAATATTCAAATAATCATTTACTTTCACAACAAAATCTTCCAGGCGCATTTTGGGACGTTAACTTGGAGTATAAAAAGAAAATATTTACAAAATAGCGGACTTGTGACATTAACTGTCACCTGCCTCTTTTTGCAGCCGCAGAGATACTGAAAAATACACGTGGAACAATACTAGAGTTGTAAACAAAACTCTATCGTACCGAAATGGCAAACATAATTTTTGTATTGACTTTATTCTTTCTAGCCTGTTTTTGTTTTAGCTTAGCCATATTTATGATAAGCCCCATCGTTTCTTGCTTTCATCGAACTCGAGTAGTAGTGTTCTAATTATATGCGAAATGTTTGCGAGAGGAGAATTGAACAGCTTTAAAGAATGTGGGCCCACGAACCTGTCATATCATGTAACCAAACTTCAAGACGTTCATCAGCACTGCAAATTAAGCGGGGTCAACAAATAACTCTGCAGTCACACAAAATGCCTGGCAAAGAGTGTTTCTCGAACAGCACCTATTAATAATTCACGGATCGTTATTATTGAAAATCAGTTGTCGAAATACTGCTTCCCGAAAACACGTGAATTTTTTGAAATTCTTCCACAGAAAATCAGTCAACCGATCACCTAAATGATGACAACATTCTCTTTTGTAAAAAGTTCCGAAAGGTTTTTACTCCCTTTTAGGGTCAAATTCACGCTCCAAGTACGCAGCAAGAAATATATATATATATATATATATATATATATATATATATATATATATATATATATATATGTATATACATAACAGGAGAGCTGTGCAGACATATCGATCTCCTTGGTGTCAGATAGATAGAAGGATTTATTGAAAGGAGAAGCAGAGAGGTTCGCCGGAATAATTCAAATCTGGTCTGATACTCTGCATTGGGGATGGGGAAGAAGAGAAAAGATTATGATGGGCGACGATGTGGGAGAACGAATATTAAATATATTACAGGCACTGTAGCTGGCTTTACAAGCGCGAATCAAGTCTGCTCGCGCAAAAAAAGAAAAGACGGCAAAGATCCCGCACTGAATGGGCACCCTTCCCCTTGTCCTGCCAAGCGCCCAGCAGTAGTTCCTCCGAAAGAAGCCTCTTGCCTAAACGTTTTAAGGAAGCGGCTTGCACACTTCTTTCGCACGCATACACTGGGCACACCAATAATATATGGTCCACAGTCTGTGGGATGCCACAAGTTGAACATTCCGGCGAGTCCACCTGTCCAAGTAAACGTAAGTAAATGCGCGTGAAAGCCACGTTTACACGAAGTTTATGTAGCAAGCGTGCCTGATGGCGTGGAATATCACGCGGAACATAAAATATCAATATTCAATCGAGCCTTTTTAGACGAATGTGTTGGGCGTCTGGCTGGGCACAGTAAGCTGCCGTAGCATTCTTCTTTCAACTTTGTTTTGTGGGGTTTAACGTCCCAAAGCGATTCTGGCTATGAGAGACGCCGTAGCGGAGGGCTACGGAAATTTCGACCTCTAGGGGTTCTTTATTGTGCACTGACATCGCACAGAACACAGGCGCGCCTTGCTTTTCGCCTCCATCGAAAAGCGGCCGCCGAGGCCGGGATTCGATCCCTCATCCTTGACAACAGTAGTCGAGCGCCGTAACCACTGCGCCACCCCGGCTTAAGAAGGCACGTCGTATCCGTTGTTGAAAAAAGCACAGCTGTTTGGAGGCCACTGCTGAGTTCGCTTTTCGCTTCAACATCGACCTGTTCATTCCCATGGAGCCCGCAGTGGACAGGGGTCCATAGAAACATTATCCTGTGGCACTGCAGTTGGGCAGATCTAAGGAGCTCCATAATGCTTAGTACCAGGGACTGGTCGGCAGTGTGGCGAAAGAAGTTTTCAAAAATGTACAATGCATGAATGTACATCATTTTTGAGGTGGTTCCCCACGTACGCAGTGAATAGATTCCAGAATGGCTACAAGTTCAGCGGCGTTCGATGTAGAAGTATGTGCCAAAAAGAAATGTAGAGTTGTTTTCTGAGCTTGTATGACCACGGCTGCAGCGGATGAATGTGCTGACACAGATCCATTGGTGTATACGTGAATATAGTTAGGATATTCTGACTAGATGTGCGCCAGAGTAAGTTGTTTGAGTCCACTAAGTGGCACCATTAACTTCTTTAGTATTCCGGGAGCATAGAGGTGCACCAAAGGTTTATCCATCGTCATGGTGGTTGGGCGGACCGACATGGGAGGACATATACTGTCGGTACTTGCGACTGATGGTTGCGGAGTGCACTTGTAAAACTGCAGTCCGGCCGCTCATCCAGAATCTTGCTGAGTGGGTGAAAACGGTGTCTTGTAAGTACTCGTAAATATACACAAAACTGAGTTTTTTTTTTGAGGTGCATCTTAGCAGCCCAAGGCATAATTACTGTACCTACGATTGGACGCTCTCTAAAGTCCACAAGCTGGAAATGTTTATACTTGAGAGTACGGAGAAACTGTGCCGGATGAAGCCAACAAACAGAGTCTCGTAAAGCTGTATTAATGGGCGCTCAGTGGACCCCATTTGATGCCATCTATTAAACGAAGTACATGAGAAAATAATTAGCCATTTCTTTACCATAGTAATATGTTTCAACCAAGATTGTTGGTGGTGAGTAAATACTACCAAGAATCTGCCTGGAGACGTACGGTATTACGACTCCATGAAGAATAACCGGGTAGCGGCGGACACATTTTCCCGTAAATGCAACCGCTGCACACTTTTTGACCGCTAAAAGTATACCTTGACACCGTAAGTACTACAGTTGAAATTCGAGATAGTTGGTCAGTTGTCAGTGCAGCATTTTCCTTTTTTATATGTATGTGTGTATTGTGTGCCTCTCCTGTGTGTCGTCGCCTACTCTGCTGCGTGGTGCATCATACCATAAGTACTTCGATGTCGATGACACAGCTCGTTGCAATCTCACATGTAGTTGTGGGTGCGTCGAACCGGAAGCTCAGATCCAGATGACGTCAGTATGTGCACTGATGTGGATGTTAGTTGGCAGTGCACTCACCAGGCCAATTAGCGCAACGTTCAATAAAGTTGGGATCAGGATGGCGGTTAGTCTCTCCTTCAGGCGTAGTCATGTAAACAGAGTGGCCACTGAGATATCTCACAATCCACAAGTACAACCAGCCACCAACTCCCACGTCGTCGTGTCCATCAAGAATTTCATCATGGAGGACATTGTCGTAAGCCCCCTTTGTATCTAAATAGACAGCAGGTACTAGTCGATGGTGACGCCTTTCATGTTCTACTGTCGCCACAAGGTTGATTACGCTGTCGATGGGAGAGCGTCCCCAACGAAAT
Source organism: Amblyomma maculatum (assembly GCF_055883805.1). Lineage (NCBI taxonomy): Eukaryota > Metazoa > Arthropoda > Arachnida > Ixodida > Ixodidae > Amblyomma > Amblyomma maculatum. Next base: position 424,028,948 of record NC_139344.1, read on the forward strand.
CCAGTCATCATATTAGGACAAATATCATTACCCTCTAGAAATCACTCAACTCTTCCGGCACCATTCGCTTCATAAATTTCCAACACAGCTCTCTAGGGCAACTGGCCGGTATGAGGTAATTTCGAGAGGGGGCCTTCCAGGCTAGAAAAGAGCAACCGGGCGGCTAATCTTGCAGTGTTCAGGAACAGTACTAGAAACCCATATATCATTGAAAGAATTCAGAAGTGCAGTTTTACCATTCTTGCCTCCGTCTCATAAGGGTAATAAGTAATCCCGTTAGGACAAGGTGCAGATGTATGCCGATAAAATGCAAGAGCGGCTTTTAGTTCAGCTATTGAAAAGGGCAAGACGTATTGATCATGCGGCGAAGATGACGCAAAAACCTCTGAAATTGGTAAGTTGTGCCTGGTTTGAGCCCACAATCATTTTACAAAAATCTTCAGCTACGTCAACTTCATTCCGTCGTTGATAAAGGGTCAGGGCATGAAAATGGTGCCTTCCTTGCGGAGGTGTTCGCAAGCTTCTCGCAATATGCCAGATAAGCGATAGGGGCTTACAGGGATCCAGTTATGAGCAAAAGTGTCTCCAAAGTGGTCGTCCCAACTACTCCAGCTGGGGCAAAACGTGTCGTTGAGCTCGGCGAGAAAGTGCGAGATCTTGCATGGATTTCGTACTTCTGTACTTTTTTCAGCACGCCAACGGATCGCGCGATGCCGCTCGAATTTGAAGTCGATGTTGGACACTGACGTCGGCACACAAACATAGCAAGGGTTCTAACTGAAAGAGGAAGTAATGAGGCCCTCTATTTGAGATGTTGACTGGAGGTCCACGCTGGAAGTCTCCACGGATGCACTTAAGGTGGGCCAGTCTGTGTATTGCACACGAGGCGAAAGGGCTAGTGCAAACCAATTGATGCATACGTACATTGGTATGTGATAACTCCCATGGGTTTCCCCATCACTAAACAAAAAAAAGAGGAATGGAGGATTCTGAAAAAAAAAACGCCACATCCAATCAGCTGCTGTAGAATGTTCCGCGTAGAAACGTCGGTGAACCGTCGTTTATATTGAAGAAATCTTGCGTATGCATAAAGTCTGCCAGGACACTTGGTTGCTCATTATGGCACTACCCCACTGAGAGTGGTGAGCATTAAAGTCACTCACAATAATACGAGGAGCTGCATAACACAGGATTGTTGAAAATAGATATGGCTTGTCCAAGCCATAGCTCCACGGAATATAAGTGCCAATTACAGACCACACTCGTCCTTTAAGGGTTAATGTCAAATAAATGTAGTGAATGGTGTTGTGGGGCTGTAGAGCATGGCAGACGTGCGCAATGTCTTGGTGTACACATATCAGCACTTTGCATGTTTCGTTTGCTTCTCGAGTCCATAGCAGAACATATCCAGAAAGGCGGAAAGCAGCCGGCATGTTGGGCTCACAGATCACAATCACAGAAAATCGGTACTTCTGTACTCGCAGTCGGAAGTCACTCAGATAACCACGCAGGCCTAGGGAATTCACCACTACAGTGCGGCGCAAGTGCATCGTCAAAGAGGTGGAGTTATTTTGTTTGGCCATTGTGAATTATTGCAATGCCGACAATAGCGGCTCAAATGCGTCCAAAAACTGAACAGCAAACTTTGCTTGCGTGGTGATGCTAGAGAGCAGAACCCGCGTTGAACGAACAAGCTGTTTTAACATTTATTTCACTTGCTGGCTGTCGGGGTTGTCGGAATTGTCAGCGCGTGTGACAACCAAACTGGAATGATGCCTGGCGATGGCCTTTGACGGTAGAGCTGGCCACTGAACTTAAGAGGCGGCAGGTAATGCAACAGCTTCTGTCTGATTCTTTGCCTGTGACATTGCATATGACATTACGGAGAGATTATTCTCAGCTGGATTAGGCTCAATCTGTTGCGGCACCTGAGCTGTTAACTGTACAGTTGACTAATCAGACTAGGCTTGCCTTCTAATTGCTTGTGTCGGCGTCGGCAGCGCTGCTTGCGGCGCTGAATAGACGCACCTGCTTCTTGATGAGTCGAATATCTCGCAAAAATATTCTTTAGTATAAGTCTTCCCGAAATTTAGGACAGGCCTAGCCATCGCTTGATGGGCACCCGAGCAGTTAGCACACTTGGCAGTCTCCGCCTGGCATGTGTCATGATGCTGCGTACCGCCGTATCGACGGCAGGATACCTTGTTTCCACGAACGGCACTCACATGTCCGATCATGTTGCATTTGTGGCACTGAAAAGGTTTTGGAACATACATCCGAATTGGTTGTCTCCCATAGCCCACTTTAACGTGGGATGGGAAGGATTCAGTTTCAAAGAATAATTTAACGCACTTCCAGAGGCCAAAACAATGAACATCCACAATGCGCGCCATAGATTTGATCAGCGTGCATAGATTTCTTTCACTTATTTCGGGGCCAACGTCCGTGAGTGCACCTGCAGTACTATTTATCTCATGTGCCAAAAAGAAATGGATCTTCATGTTTCAAGCCCACCTCTTCCTTTCAGCTTGTCCACTGTAGCCTGATATTCAACATCCACGGTGAGGACATCTTTCCAGGATTTACTCCTGACCTCGTCCACTTCACCGGAAACCAGCTTGTCGAAAAGCTGGGTCAGGTGCTGTCCGAATATAACAATCAGATTTGCCGTCGCCGGTGTGGGTACGAAGGCCACGGAAAAGACCGCTTGCTTGTCAGCATTCTTCTTTGGTCTCTCACTGGTTGTTGATGATCGGCGAAGCTTCCCTTTCCGGTGGCGCGATTGTACAGGCGTGTAGCAGATTTCAGAATGCATTTCAGTCAATGTGGAATCATCCGCCGAGTCTTGAAGCTTTACGTCCGCGAAATTGAGGTAACCGTTCGAGTATGTCACAGCCTGTTCGACGGTGGCGGGTGGGCGCAGGGGTCGTGCGCCCGCCATACCGAAGGATGACGAGATCAAAAATATCTGAGAGAGGTTAAAATCCAGAAGAGTGGAAAAACGTTAGCATCACACGTTCGGAAACCTCCACTTCTTCTTTTCCCCGCTTAGTGTCAGGGTAGAGCACAATACACTTACGCACGTAACAAAACAGGCCACTGCTGAGCGATGATGATGATGATGATGGTTTTCGTTAACTGGTGTGGACGTCAGAGCAACCTGACTATTTTAGATAAGCTTGAGAGCAGTAATGAAAAGAAAACGCGAGCATCACAAGGATCTCCGGGGCGTAGCCGAATGCATAATTTAGGGTACTGTAGCCCTTTGCCAGGATACTGATACTTATGCTTTCGCACTTCAAAGACGTTTAGATTTGGTTTGGTAATGTTCATAAGGTTTAACATTTAATGCGACTCAGGTTATGAGTGATGCCGTAGGGGAGCGCTCGGGAATTTCGACTGCCTGGGGTTCTCGAGCACATGGGCGCCTTACTTTTCGCCTCCATCGAAAAGCAGCAGCCGCGGCCTGAATTCAATCACGCACCTTGGGCACAGCAGTCGAGGGCCCTAACCCCTGCACCTCAGCGGCGGTGCAGGTTATCGTGTTTAGCTGGCCCTCTTGAAGATTTGGTGAACAATATTCGCCACAACGCAAGTTCAAGTTTGCCGAGGTGAAAAACTGCTCTGCAAGTTGCAACACTTACTTCCTTTTTACGAAGTTTCCTTCCGGACACAGCTGAAATGGGATGCGGTTTAAAAGCACTTCTTAAAAAAGCGATACCAGGACCTAAGAATGTGCACAAGAACAGCAGAGTGAGTTTTGTCATGTTCAGAGGAATATGAGTCACAATGTTCATCGATACACCTACCATGTGAATATATATTGGATGTTTTTGTTTTTTCGATAGTACAAAATATTTATACATACAGGTAAGTGAGTTCAGATTTATTCCAGCTTTACGGCTATATTTGAGCTACTGCGTATACCAGGTAAGAAGCAAGCAGAATGCTTTATGCAGCTCACTAATTACCTAAACAAGGCTTAACAATAGTAATAACTCTAAATTTCTATTTTAAGTTTATTGCTGTATTCGCAAAATTGCAGCTAGTCTTGGAAGTAGAAAAACAAAGGAAGAAACTTTCAAAAAAAAGAATGCAGTGTGCAGTACAGGGTCCACACATATGAGCCTGATGTGCGCTTTCCCACTGTTACCCCGCGCCAGGCGCGTGCAGCTCAGATCGGTCCGTCTCGGAGCTTTAAGGCCGGACTGCGAGCGTAATGAGTGCGCGCATGACAATGCGGAGGGCACCAGGGTTGCCATTGTCGAAGTGGAACTCACAACCAACTTCCGCGCACCCGTCTGGCTCTCAGAGGATGCCAGCACTGCGACGACATATTTGGGGGAGCGATTACGTCACAATGGTGGGCCAGCGCTGTATTACGGTGTGAAGCCAACTATCAGGCTTATATCTGAGGGCCGTGTACGCGCGCTGAAATTATTAAGCATGATTTTTCCTTGTTTTTATTATTTGGAGGACGAGCGTGAATTCTGCAAATACAACGGGCCCCCTAAATAAATTTAAAACTTAAATATCGCATTTAGTTATATGGTGATATAATCGAAGGATCCTGTCTCTGTGTACTCCGTAGACTACCCCCAATATAGCTCCAAGGCGTAAATAAACCAAAGGCAATTATCTTTTCAGATCCGGACCACGAAAAGGAAACAACAAGAAGAATAAGTTTGGGATGGAGCGCATTTGGCAAGCACTCGCAGATTATGACTAGCAGCTTACCGGTATCGCTCAAGAGGAAAGTATCCGAATCCGGCACCTGAGAATAGCTGGCCTTTCAGCAACCAATCCTGCCTCATACGTCACTTGGACGCAGGGACCTCATCATCGCTCACTTCTGGACTTCATAAAATCAGCCAACCTTTTTCCATTGATTTAATCATTTATTCATCCTTCATCTCATAACCTACTGATGCCCTGAGGCAATAAATATCGACTTAAAAAAAAAGGAAAGTATACAACAGTTGCATCTTGCCTGTACTCACCTATGGGTCTGAAACGTGGAGGCTAACCAAGAGAGTTCTACTTAAGTTGAGGACAACCCAGAGGGCTATGAAACGAAAAATGGTAGGGGTAACATTAAGGGATAGGAAGCGTGCAGAGTGGGTCAGAGAAATAACTGAAGTTACCGACATTCTAGTGGAAATTAAGAAGAAGAAATGGACATGGGCAGGACATATAGTGCGAAGAGAGGATAACCGATGGTCGCTGAGGGTAACAAACTGGATTCCAAGGGAAGGAAAGCGTAGCAGGGGGCGGCAGAAAGTTAGGAGATTAAGAAGTTTGCAGGGGTCAAGTGGATGCAGCTAGCACAGAACCGGGTTATGTGGGGAAATATGGGAGAGGCCTTCGCCCTGCAGTGGGTATAATAAGCCTGATGATGATGAATTATCTTTTTGTAACACTTTTTATTTGGGGAGGGGGGAGGGGAGGGATCTTATAAAAACACTAAATACGACGTATATATTGGCAGAAATTTCAGTTCAGCCTCCTTCAGGCAAAAGGGCACTGAAAAAAAAAAAAAAACCCGATATTTGACATGTCACAATGTATTAAGGCTTCGTGATAACATACAAGCTGCACTTGTGAAATGGCGATAACTGGCTTCTAAATTTGTAACAAACAACACACGCAGCTACAGATATGATAATCTGTCTGCAGGCTTCCGTGCGTTGTGTAAGCCACATACGCTCGATGTGGATCATAGCTTTCTAGCTTTATAATAGAAAATGAGAACAGCTACACATTTTACGAAACCGTCGACAAGTCTGGATATCATATTATTAAAGTAAATTGGAAAATTGTTTAGTGCACGAAAGAAAACGCCAGTTTTGGTTGTCTGCGCATTAATTGGACCTATACTTGCGCTATAGCGACCATTTATGTTTGTGCATGTAAATGATACGTTCTTTTATATGTAACGTTTAAACAACCAATTACTTTCATAACAAGAATCTGTAGGCGCATTTCGCGACGTTAACTTGGAGTATAAAATGGAAATGTTTGCAAAAATAGCGGAACTACTTGTAATATTACTGTCGCCTGTCTCTAATAGCAGCCGCAGAGATACTGAAAAGTGCTCCTGGAAAAAATAATACAGTTGGACACAAACCGCTATCGTTAGGAAATGGCAAATATGGTTTTTGTATTTACTTCATTCTTTTTAGCACGTTTTTGTTTTAGCTAAGCCATATTAGAGCCCCGTTATTTTTGCTTTCATCGAACTCAATTCGTAGTGTTCTAATTATGTGTAAAATGTTTGCGTGAAGAGAATTGAACAGCTTTAAAGAATGCATGCACACGAACCTGACGTCATGTAACCTAATTTCAAGACGTTCATCACCACTGTAAATTAAGCGGGGTCAACAAATAACTCTGCCGTCATACAAAATGCCTGATACAAAGTTTTAATCGAACAGTACCTATAAATAACTGACGGAGCGTTCTTATAGAAAATCAGCCATCGAAATACGGCTTCCGGAAAACACTTGAAATAATAGGAAGTACCCCTGCACCGAAAAGCAGTCAACCGATGACCTTGAATGATGAGAACATTGTCTTTTGTAAAAATTTCCGAGAGGCTTTTACTTCCTTTTAGGGTAAAATTATTGCGCTAAGTAAGTACGCAAGCAAGAAATATAAATACCAGGATAACTGTGCAGATTTTATCGATTTGCTTGGTGTGAGATAGATAACTGGATTTCTTGAAAGGAAAGGCAGAGAGGTTGGCCGGAATAATTCAAATTTGATCTGCTGCTCTGCACTGGGGAAGGGGAAGAACAGAAGAATATCATATGGGTGACGATTTGGGAGAATGCATATGAAATATATCACAGGCACAGTAGGTTGCTTTACAAGCGCTAGTCAAGTCCCAAGGACATGGGGCACACTTCACCTTGTCCTGCCAAGCGCCCAGCAGCAGTTCCTCCGAAAGAAGCCTCTTGCCTAAACGTTTCAAGGAAGCCGCTCGCACACTACTTTCGCAAGCAAAAACGCTAGCTTCAGACGTTCGGAAACCTCCACTTCTTTTTTCCTGCGCTTATAGTAAGGGTAGAGTACAAAACACTGAGGCACGTAATCAAATAGGCCACTGCTGAGCGATGATGATGGTTTTCGTCAATTAGTGTAGATGTCAGAGCCACCTGACCATTTTAGAGAAGCATGAGGGCAGAAATTAAAAAAAAAGAACGCGAGAATAACAAGGATCTCCGGTGCGTAGCCGAATGCATAATTCAAGGTACTACAGCCCTTTGCCAGGATATTGAAAGTTGTACATTCGCACTCCAAAGAAGATTAGATTTGGTTTGGTATGGTATGGTTCATAAGGTTTAACATTCAATGCGACTCAGGCTATGAGAGATGGCGTAGGGGAGGGCTCCGGGAATTTCGACCGCCTGGGGTTCTCGAGCACTCACATCGCACAGCACATGGGCGCCCTACTTTTCGCCTCGAAAAGCGGCAGCTGCTGCCTGAATCAATCACGCACTTTGGGCACAGCAATCGAGGGCCGAAAACCCTGCCCCTCAGCGGAGGTGCAAGGTACCAAGTTTAGCTGGTCCTCTTGACGATTTGGTGAACAATATTCGCCACAACGCAAGCTCAAGTTTGCCGAGGAGAACATCTGTTCTGCAAGTTTCAACACTTACTTGGTTTTTACGAAGTGTCTCTCCGGACACAACTGAAATGTGATGCGGCCTGAAAGCGTTTCATAAAAAAAAAGCGATACCAGGGCCAAAGAGTATGCACAAAAAAAACAGAGTGATACGTTTTGTCAGGTTCGGAGGAATATAACTCACAATATCCATCGATACACCTACCGTGTGAATATATTGAATTATTTTGTTTTTTCGATTGTACAAAATATTTAAACAGAGGTGACTTCAGATTTGTTCCAGCTTTAGGGCTATATTTGGGCTACTGCGGATACCAGGAAAAAGGCAGACAGAATGCTTTGTGTGGTTCACTGATTACCTAAATTTTGGTTATTAATAGTAATAACTCTAAGTTTCCATTTTAAGGTAATTGCTATATTTACAAAATTGCAGCTACTCCTGCAAGTAGTATAACTAAAGAAGAAAGTTTCAAAACAAATATGCAGTGCGCAGTGCATGGTTCACAGATGCCAGCCTGATAGGCGCTCTCCCACTGTGACACAGCGCCAAGCGAGCGCTTGCAGTTCAGATCTTTAAGGCCGGATTGCGAGTGAACTGACTTCGCGCATGAGGCTGCCGAGGGTACCAGGGTTGCCACGGTCACAACGAACTTCCCTGCTCCCGTCTAGCTCTTTGGTGATGCCAGCACTGCGACGATATCTTTGGGGCGAGCAATAACGTACCGAGGGTGTTCCAGCGCTGCATTACAGTGTGAAGTCAACTATCAGGCTGATATCTGAGGGGCCGTGTACGCGCGCTGAAATTATTAAGCATGATTTTTCCTTGTTTTTATTATTTAGAGGACGAGCTTGAATTCAGCAAATACAACGGGCCCCCCAAAGAAATTTAAAAGTTAGATATCGCATTTAGTTAATTGGGGATATAATCGAAGGATTCTGTCTCTTGTGTACGTCGTAGACTCCAATATAGCCCCACGGCTTAAATATATGAAAAAGCCATTTATCTTTGTATAGTAATTTTGGAGCTTGTTAAAAATACTCAGTATGATATATATATTGGCAGGAATTTCAGTTCGCTCTTATTCGGGCAAAAGTGCACTGAAAAAAAAAAAAAAAGCATTGATTTTACATCTCACAGTGTTTAGGGCTTCGTGTCATGATATAAGCTACACGTGTGAAATGGCGACCGCAGGTTCTAAATTCTATCGAAAAACACGCGCCGCGACAGATATGGCAGTCTATTTGTAGGTTTCCGTGTGTTGTGTAAGCTAAATGCGCTGCATGTCGATAATAAGTTTCGAACTTTACAATAGAAAACGAGTACAGTTACAGCTTTTGCGAAACCGTCGACAAGTCTGGATATCGTATCATAAAACCATATTGAAAACTGTTTAGTACACGAAAGGAAACGCCAGTTCTGGTTGTCTGCGCATTTATTGGACACATACTTGCACTTGAACGCCTCTTTACGTTTGTGCATATAAATGATATGTTCTTTGATATGTAATATTCAAATAATCATTTACTTTCACAACAAAATGTTCCAGGCGCATTTTGGGACGTTAACTTGGAGTATAAAAAGAAAATATTTACAAAATAGCGGACTTGTGACATTAACTGTCACCTGCCTCTTTTTGCAGCCGCAGAGATACTGAAAAATACACGTGGAACAATACTAGAGTTGTAAACAAAACTCTATCGTACCGAAATGGCAAATTATTTTTGTATTGACTTTATTCTTTCTAGCCTGTTTTTGTCTTAGCTTAGCCATATTTATGATAAGCCCCATCGTTTCTTGCTTTCATCGAACTCGGGTAGTAGTGTTCTAATTATGTGTAAAATGTTTGCGAGAGGAGAATTGAACAGCTTTAAAGAATGTGGGCACACGAACCTGTCATGTCATGTAACCAAACTTCAAGACGTTCATCAGCACTGCAAATTAAGCGGGGTCAACAAATAACTCTGCAGTCACACAAAATGCCTGGCAAAGAGTGTTTCTCGAACAACACCTATTAATAATTCACAGATCGTTATTATTGAAAATCAGTTGTCGAAATACTGCTTCCCGAAAACACGTGAATTTTTTGAAATTCTTCCACAGAAAATCAGTCAACCGATCACCTTAAATGATGAGAACATTCTCTTTTGTAAAACGTTCCGAGAGGTTTTTACTCCATTTTAGGGTCAAATTCACGCTCTAAGTACGCAAGCAAGAAATATATATATATATATATATATATATATATAACAGGAGAGCTGTGCAGACATATCAATCTGCTTGGTGTCAGATAGATAGATGGATTTATTGAAAGGAGAAGCAGAGAGGTTCGGCGGAATAATTCAAATCTGGTCTGATACTCTGCATTGGGGATGGGGAACAAGAGAAAAGATCATGATGGGCGACGATGTGGGAGAACGAATATTAAATATATTACAGGCACTGTAGCTGGCTTTACAAGCGCGAATCAAGTCTGCTCGCGCAAAAAAAGAAAAGACGGCAAAGATCCCGCACTGAATGGGCACCCTTCCCCTTGTCCTGCCAAGCGCCCAACAGTAGTTCCTCCGAAAGAAGCCTCTTGCCTAAACGTTTTAAGGAAGCGGCTTGCACACTTCTTTCGCACGCATACACTGGGCACACCAATAATATATGGTCCACAGTCTGTGGGATGCCACAAGTTGAACATTCCGGCGAGTCCACCTGTCCAATTAAAAGTAAGTAAATCCCTTGTCCTGCCAAGCGCCCAGCAGTAGTTCCTCCGAAAGAAGCCTCTTGCCTAAACGTTTTAAGGAAGCGGCTTGCACACTTCTTTCGCACGCATACACTGGGCACACCAATAATATATGGTCCACAGTCTGTGGGATGCCACAAGTTGAACATTCCGGCGAGTCCACCTGTCCAATTAAACGTAAGTAAATGCGCGTGAAAGCCACGTTTACACGAAGTCTATGTAGCAAGCTTGCCCGATGGCGTGGAATATCACGCGGAACATAAAATGTCAATATTCAATCGAGCCTTTTTAGACGAATGTGTTGGGCGTCTGGCTGGGCACAGTAAGCTGCCGTAGCATTCTTCTTTCAACTTGGTTTTGTGGGGTTTAACGTCCCAAAGCGATTCTGGCTATGAGAGACGCCGCAGCGGAGGGCTACGGAAATTTCGACCTCTAGGCGTTCTTTATTGTGCACTGACATCGCACAGAACACAGGCGCGCCTCGCTTTTCGCCTCCACCGAAAAGCGGCCGCCGAGGCCGGGATTCGATCCCTCATCCTTGACAACAGTAGTCGAGCGCCGTAACCACTGCGCCACCCCGGCTTAAGAAGGCACGTCGTATCCGCTGGTGAAAAAAGCACAGCTGTTTGGAGGCCACTGCTGAGTTCGCTTTTCGATTCAACATCGACCTGTTCATTCCCATGGAGCCCCCAGTGGACAGGGGTCCATAGAAACATTATCCTGTGGCACTGCAGTTGGGCAGATCTAAGGAGCTCCATAATGCTTAGTACCAGGGACTGGTCGGCAGTGTGGCGTAAGAAGTTTTCAAAAATGTACAATGCATGAATGTACATCATTTTTGAGGTGGTTCCCCACGTACGCAGTGAATAGATTCCAGAATGGCTACAAGTTCAGCGGCGTTCGATGTAGAAGTATGTCCCAAAAAGAAATGTAGAGTTGTTTTCTGAGCTTGTATGACCACAGCTGCAGCGGATGAATGTGCTGACACAGATCCATTGGTGTATACGTGAATATAGTTAGGATATTCTGACTAGATGTGCGCCAGAGTAAGTTGTTTGAGTCCACTAAGTGGCACCATTGACTTCTTTAGTATTCCGGGAGCATGGAGGTGCACCAAAGGTTTATCCATCGTCATGGTGGTTGGGCGGACCGATATGGGAGGACATATACTGTCGGTACTTGCGACTGATGGTTGCGGAGTGCACTTGCAAAACTGCAGTCCAGCCGCTCATCCAGAATCTTGCTGAGTGGGTGAAAACGGTGTCTTGTAAGTACTCGTAAATATACACAAAACTGAGCCTTTTTTTTTAGGTGCATCTTAGCAGCCCAAGGCATAATTACTGTACCTACGATTGGACGCTCTCTAAAGTCCACAAGCTGGAAATGTTTATACTTGAGAGTACGGAGAGACTGTGCCGGATGAAGCCAACAAACAGAGTCTCGTAAAGCTGTATTAATGGGCGCTCAGTGGACCCCATTTGATGCCATCTATTAAACGAAGTACTTGAGAAAATAATTAGCCATTTCTTTACCATAGTAATATGTTTCAACCAAGATTGTTGGTGGTCAGTAAATACTACCAAGAATCTGCCTGGAGACGTACGGTATTACGACTCCATGAAGAATAACCGGGTAGCGGCGGACACATTTTCCCGTAAATGCAACCGCTGCACACTTTTTGACCGCTAAAAGTAAACCTTGACACCGTAAGTACTACAGTTGAAATTCGAGCTAGTTGGTCAGTTGTCAGTGCAGCATTTTCCTTGTATATATGTATGTGTGTATTGTGTGCCTCTCCTGTGTGTCGTCGCCTAATCTGCTGCGTGGTGCATCATACCATAAGTACTTCGATGTCGATGACACAGCTCGTTGCAATCTCACATGTAGTTATGGATGCGTCGAACCGAAAACCCTGATGCAGATGTCGTCAGTATATGCACTGATGTGGATATTAGTTGACATTGCCCTCACCAGGCCAATTAGCGCAACGTTAAATAAAGTTGGGATCAGGCTAGCGGTTAGTCTCTCCTTCAGGCGTAGTCATGTAAACAGAGTGGCCACTGAGATATCTCACAATCCACAAGTACAACCGGCCACCAACTCCCACGTCGTCGTGTCCATCAAGAATTTCATCATGGAGGACATTGTCGTAAGCCTCCTTTGTATCTAAATAGACAGCAGGTACTAGTCGATGGTGACGCCTTTCATGTTCTACTGTCGCCACAAGGTTGATTACGCTGTTGATGGAAGAGCGTCCCCAACGAAATCCAGTCATCATATTAGGACAAATATCATTACCCTCTAGAAATCACTCAAGTCTTGACAGCACCATTCACTACATAACGTTTCCAGCATAGCCTGCTAGGGCAACTGACAGGTATGAGGTAGTTTCGAGAAGGAGCTTTCTATGCTTCAAAAGAGCTCCAGGCGGCTAATCTTCCAGTCTTCGGGAACAGTAGTAGAAGCCCCATATATCATTGAAATAATAACCAGTGCAGTTTTACTATGCTTGCCTAGTTTTAAAGGTTTAATAAGTAATCCCGTCAGGACCCGGTGCCGATATATGCCGACAAGAAGCAAGAGCGGTATCTAAAAGGGGAAGTCGTATTGAGCATTCGGCGAAGGTGGTGCAAAAACCTCTGAAATTGGTAACTGTGTGTGGTTTGTACACACAACCATTTTACAAAAATTTCAGCTACATCAGCTTCACTGCGGAGTTAATCAAGGGCCAGGGCACGAAAAAGGTGCCATATATTCTTGCAGAGGTGTGCGCAAGTTTCTCGCAACATGCCAGATACGCGACAGGGGCTTACGGTGATCCAGTGAGGAGCAGAACTGTCTTCAACATTGTCGTCCTAACCTCTCCTGCTGATGCAAAACTTCTCGTTGAGCACGGCGAGAAAGAATCTTGAACGGATTCTGTTCTTCTGTAGGTTCTTTCAGCCCCCAGCCGGATCGCGCGAAGCCGCTTAATTTGCACGTCGATGCCGGACACTGATGCCGGCACACAAACAAAGCGAGTGTTCTCATTGAGAAAGGAAGTAATGAGGCCCTCTATTAAAGATGGTGACTGGAGGTGCACGCTGGAAGTCTCCACCGATACCCGAGAGGTGGGCTAGTCTGTGTATTGCACACGAGGCGAAGGGGAAGATGCTGACCATTGGGTGCACGCATACGTTGTTATGTGATCACTCCGATACGTTTCCACATCACTACACCATAAAAAAGCGGGAAGAAGGCTTCTGGAAACAAACAACACATGCAAGCAATTGCTGTAGGTTTTTCTTTGTAGAAACGTCGGTGAGCCGACGATCATATTGACGAGATCTTGGGTATGCATAGTCTGGCAGGTCTCTTCCTTGGTTGCTGATTATGGCACTACTCCACCGAGGGTGGTGATCATTAAAGTCACCCACAATAATACGAGGAGCTGCATAACATTGGATTTTTGAAAATAGATATGACGTATCAAAGCTATCCCAGAGTGGAATATAAGCGCCAATTACAGAACATACTCCTTTCAGGGTTATATTCAAGCAAAGGTATTGATTCGTGTTGTGGGGCTGTAGAGCATGGCGGACGTGCGCCATGTCCTGGCAACACACATCAGCACTTTGCATGTTTCGTTTGCTTCTTGAGACCATAGCAAAACATATCCAGAAAGGCGGAAAGCAGCTGGCGTGTTGGGCTCACAGATCACAATCTCAGAAAAGCGGTACTTCTGTACCCGCTGTAGGAAGTCCCTCAGATAACCACGCAGGCCTCGGGCATTCATCACTACACTGCGGCGCAAGTGGATCATCAGAGCGGTGGCGTTAGTTTGTTGCGCCATTGTGAATTATTGCAATGCCGCGAATAGCAGCTCAAATGCGTCCAAAAACTAAACAGCAAACTTTGCTGATTGCATGTATGCTAGAGAGCAGCACCCGCATTGAACGAACAAGCTGTTTCAACATTTCTATTACCTGCTGGCTGTCGGGGTTGTCGGAATTGTCAGCGCGTGTGGCAACCAAACAGGGATGAGGCCTGGCGATTGCCTTTAATGTAGAGCAGGTCACTCAACATCAGTGGCGGCAGGTAATACAACAGCTTCTGTAAGATTCTTTGCCTGTGACATTGCCTATGGCATTATGGAGAGAGCTGGATTAGGCTCAGTCTTTTGTGTCACCTGAGCTGGCGTTAACTGTAAAGGTGACTTTCCAGACTAGGCTTGCCTTCTGATTCCTTGTGTCGGCGTCGAGAACGGTGCTTGCGGCGACGAATAGACGAAGGCGCGTCTTGATGAGCCGAATATCTCGCACAATTTTCTTTAGTAAAAGTCTTTTGTTCAAAATGTGGGACATTCCTGAGCTGTCGCTTCATGGGCACCCGTGCAGTTAGCACACTTGACAGTCTCCGTCTGGCATGTGTCATGAGGGTGCGTACCGCCGCATCGACGGCAGGATACCTCGTTTCGATAAACAGCAATCACATGTCCGATCTTGTTGCATTTGTGGCACTGAACAGGTCTTGGAACATACATCTGAACTGGATGTCTCACATAGCCCAATTTAACGTGGGATGGGAAGGATTCAGTTTCAAAGACTAATTTAACGCTCTTCGAGCGGCCGAAATACTGAACACGCGCAATGCGCACCGTAGATTTCTTCAACGTGCACAGATTGCTTTCACTTATCTGGGGGTCAACGTCCGTGATTACACCTGCAGTACTGTTTATCTCATGTGCAAAAAAGAAATGTATCTTCATGTTTCAAGCACACCACTTCCTTTAAGGTCGTCCATAGTAGCCTGATATTTAATATCCATGGTGAGGACATCTTTCCAGGTATAATTCTGAGCTCGTTAACTTCACCGGAAACCAGCTTGTCGAAAAACTAGGTCAGGTGCTGTCCGTTTATAACAACCAGATTTGCCATCTCCGTTGTTGGTACGAAGGCCACGGAAAAGACCCCCTGCTTGTCAGCATTCTGCTTTGGTGACTCACTCGTTGATGTTCGGCGCAGCTTCCTTTTCAGGTGGCGCGATTGTACAGGCATGTAGCAGATATCGGAATGCATCTCAGTCACTGTGGAGTCATCCGCCGAGTCTATAAGCTCCACGTCCGCGAAGTTGAGGTAACCCGTCGAGTATGTCGTGGCCTGTTCGACGGTGGCGGGTGGGCGCTGGGGTCGTGCACTCGCCATGCCGAAGGATGACGAGATCACAAATAGCTCAGAGCGATAAAAAATTCAGAAAAGTGGAAAAACGGTAGCTTCAGACGTTCGGAAACCTCCACTTGTTCTTTTCCACCCTTAGTGTCAGGGTAGAGCACAAAAAACGTACGCACGTAACCAAAGTGGCCACTGCTGAGCGATGATGATGGTTTTCGTCTACGTGTGTGGATGTCAGAGCCACCTGACTATTTTAGAGAAGCATGCGGGCAGTAATCAAAAGAAAACGCGAGCATAACAAGAATCTCTGGTGCTTAACCGAATGCATAATTCAAGGTACTGCAGCTCTTTGCCAGGATGCTGAAAGTTGTGCTTTCGTATTCAAAAGAAGTTTAAATTTGGTTTGATACGGTTCATAAGGTTCAACATGAAATGCGACACAGGCTATGAGAGATGCTGTAGTGGAGGGTTCCCGGAATTTCGACCGCCTGAGGTTCTCGAGCCCTCACATCGCACAGCACATGGGCGTCCTACTTTTCGCCCCCATCGAAAAGCAGCTGCCGAGGCCTGTATTCAATCATGCATCTTTGGCACAGCAGTAGAGGGCCCTAACCCCTGCACCTCAGCGGCGGTGCAAACGACCGAGTTTAGCTGGTCCGCTTGACGATTTGATAAACAATATTCGCCACAGCGCAAGGTAAGGTTAGTCGGGGAGACAATCTGCTCTGCAAGTTTCAACACTTACTTCATTTTTACGAATTGTCTCTCCGGCCAAAACTGAAATGTGATGCGATCTAAAAGCATTTCTTAAAAAAGCGATACCAGTCCTAAGAGTATGCACAAAAACAGCAGAATGGTACGTTTTGTCAAGTTCAGAGGAATATAACTCAGATTGTCCATCGATACAGCTGCCATGTGACAATATTGGATGTTTTTGTTTATTCGATAGTATAAAATATTTAAATAGAGGCAAGTGACTTTAGATTTATTCCAGCTTTAGGGCTATATTTGGGCTACTGCGGATACCTGGAAAAAGACGGACAGAATGCTTTACGTAGTTCACTAATTGCCTAAACAAGGGTTAAGAATAGTAATAACTCAAAATACTATTTTAAGGTGATCGCTGTATTTGCTAATTGCAGCTTGTCCCGTAAGTAGTATAACTAAGGAAGAAATTTAAAAAAAAATTGCAGTGCGCAGTAGAGGGTCCGCAGATGTCAGCCTGATAGGTGCTTTCACAATGTGGCCCAACGCCAAGCGAGCGCTTACTGTCAGATCCCTCCGCCTGGAGCTTTAAGGCCGGATTGCAAGTAATGACTTCGCGCATGATGCTGCAGAGGGTACCAGGGTTGCCACGGTCACAACGAACTTTCGCGCGCCCGTCTGGCTCTTTGATGATTCCAGCAGTGCGACGACACTTTTGGGTGCTGCGACTAGGTCACAATGACGGGCCAGCGCTTGATTTCGGTGTGAAGCCGTCTATCAGGCTGATATCATGGGGCCGTGTACGCGCGCTGAAATTATCCGGAGCTTTAAGGCCGGATTGCGAGCGTAATGACTTCGCGCATGACGACACGGAGGTTGCCAGGGTTGCCACGGTCGAAGTACGCGCGCTGAAATTATTAAGGATAATTTTTTCTGGTTTATAATATTTGGAGGACGAGGTTGAATTCTGCAAATACAACGGACAGCTTAAAAGGTAAATATCGTATTTAGTTAACTGGTGACATAATCGAAGGATTCTGTCTCTTGTGACGCCGTAGACTCCAATATAGCCCCACGGCTTACATAGATCGAAAGACAGTTATCTTTCTGTAATAATTTAGACCTTGTAAAAAACATTCGGTACGATGTATATATTGGCAGGAATTTCAGCTCGCTCTCCTTCGCTCAAAAGTGTACGAAAAAACAAAAAAGCCAATATTTGAAATCTCACCCTGTTTAAGGTTTCGTGGTATAAAATAAGCTACACGCTTGAAATGGCGATCACAAGCTTTTAAATTTGTAAAAAAAAAACAAAAACAAAAAAAGAAACGCACCGCTACAGATAATGCATTCTATTTGCAGGCTGCCGTGGGTTGTGTAAGCTACATGTGCTGGATGTCGATCATAGCTTTCTAACTTTGCAATAGAAAACGAGTAAAGTTACAGATCTTACAAAACTGTCGACCAGTCTGGATATCATAGCATGGAATATATTGAAAATAGTTTAGTGCACGAAAGAAAACGCCAGTTTTGGTTGTCTGCGCATTAATTGGACGTATATACTAGCGCTTGAGCGGCTATTTATGTTTGTGCATATAAATGATATGCTCTTTGATATGTAAGATTCAAATAACCGTTTAGTTTCACAACAAAATCTTCTAGGCGTGCTTTGGGACGTTAACTTGTAGTATAACAAGGAAAGTTTTGCTAAAATAGCGGAACAACTTGTAACATTACTGTCGCCTGTCTCTTCTAGACGCCGGAGAGATACTGAAAATTTCATCTGGAAAAATACTACAGTTGTACAGAAAAGTTCATCGTTACGAAGTGGCAAATATAATTGTTGTTTTGACTTAGCACATTTTTGCTTAAGCTTAGCCATTTGTAGTGCTCTAATTATGTGTAAAATTCTTGTGTGAGAAGAATTGGGTGTAGTTTTAAAAAATGTGTGCACACGAACGTTTCATATTATGTAATTTAAATTCTAGATGTTCATCAGCACTGCAAATAAGCGGGGTCACCAATGAACTCTGCATTGGCACAAAATGCCTGATAAAAAGTGTTTGTAGAACAGCACCTATAAATAATTCATGAAACATTCATATTGAAACTCAGCTGTCGAAATACTGCCTCCCGAAAACACCTGAATTAATAGAAACTATCCCTGCGCTGAGAAGCAGTCAACCGACCACTCATAATGATGAGAACATTTTTTGGAATGTTTTCGAGAGGTTTAACTCTCTTTGGAGGTCGAATTCACGCACGAAGAAACTACGCAAGTAAGACATAAAAAAAAAATACAGGAGAGGTGTGCAGACTTTATTTGCTTGGTGTCAGGGTCGAGCACAAGACGTTTACGCACGTAAATAAAGAGGCCGCTGCTGAGCGATGATTATGGTTTTTGTTAAGTGGTGTGGACGTAAAAGGCCCCTGACTGTTTTAGAGATGAATGAGAGCAGTAATCAAAAGAAAACGCGAGCATAACAAGAATCTCCGGTGCGGAGCCGAATGCATATTTAGAGCTACTGCAGCTCTTTGCCAGGATACTGAAAGTTGTGTTTTCTCATTGAAAAGAAGTTTAGATTTGGTTTGATATGGTTCATAAGGTTTAACATCCAAATGAGACTCAAGCTATGAGAGATGCCGTAGGGGAGGGCTCCGGCAATTTCGACCGCCTGGGGTGCTTGAGCACTCACATCGCACAGCACATGGGCGCCTACTTTTCGCCTGCATCGAAAAGCGGCTGTCGCGGCCTGAATTCAATCGCGCACCTTGGGCACAGTAGTTGAGGGCCCTAACCCTTGCACCTCAGCGGTGGTGCAAGCGACCGAGTTTAGCTGGTCCTCTTGACGATTTGGTAAACAATATTCGCCACAACGCAAGTTGAAATTTGCCGGGGAGAAAATCTGCTCTGCAAGTTTCAACACTTACTTCATTTTTACGAAGCGTCTTTCGGCACACAACTGAAATGTGATGAGATTTAGAAGCGTTTCTTAAAAACGCGATACCAGGGCCTAATAATGTGCACAAGAACAGCGGAGTGGTACGTTTTGTCATGTTCAGAGGAATGTGAGTCACAATGTTCATCGATACACCTACCATGTGAATATATATTGGATGTTTTTGTTTTTTCGATAGTACAAAATATTTATACATACAGGTACAGGTAATTCACGTTACTCCTATGACGTTGGCAAGAGCTGCCAATTCGGGTCGCTCCTTTCATATGGGAGGCTGATATCAGAATCTGCCTGCCGGAGTCATTTCCCTTCTCCTTACCCCTACGAGAAGCAGGCACACAGAGGAATAATGTAGCAGGTAAAAAGAGCTTTCGCCGTTGCTTTCGCAATTCAACTAGGGTTACCTAAAGCTATTCAACAATTATTTTTTTTCGATCGTATAAAAGATTTTAATGACGGAAGTGACTTCAGGTTTATTCCAGCTTTAGAGCTATATTTGGGCTACTGCGGAGGTCGGGTAAGAGGCAGACAGAAGGCTTTATGTAGTTCGCTAACAAGCCAAAATGAATTATTATCATAATAATATTGTTATTATTATTTATTGTCATTACTTCCAATTTATTTGTCAATGACTTCGCGTCAGCTGTAACAAATGCGTCGTCTTTCAGTACGCCGACGATACGGTTTTAATTAGGAAGCATAATTGCTACAAAAGTGCTGTTGCTTTACTGCAAGAAATGTTGTCTATCGCAATGAACTGGTTTTCCATGAATGGTCTTTTTGTAAACAAAAAAAAAAAAGAAAACAAAAAAAAAACTGGTCTGTTTTAGAAACCCATTGAAGACAACAGCACTAAGTGAATCGTTTTTTTTTTTTTTTTGTACTCCCACAATACAAAGACGGCCATTGTACTCCTCTACTCCCACCATAGGCACGTTGTTTTTCTTACTACTTTTTGTTTATTTATCTTTTCCCTAAACACATTGCATTACTAATTTATGTGATTATCAAGTAATAGTTAAAAAAGTAAAAAAAGACAAAGTACAATCCCCAATGCTTTCCCTAGTGTCGCCGACTGTTGGCTTCTTTCCTTCATGTATTATAACGAGCACCCTCACTTCCCCTTCATTCATCTGCTATTTAGGGATTTTGATCTATCATGGCATAGCCACATGGCATACGTTTGTAGCAGATAACGTAGAACGGCATGGTAACTGTTTACAGTTAAATCTTTCCTTCCCTGATCGGTAAAAAAGACAATCATGCATGCACTTGCATACAGTGTTATAAAATATGGCATCACAGTGTTGCGCACTCTTCGCAAAGATGGCACGATCGGGTGAATGCTCTTCTAAAATATATGTTGAAAAGTACCGCCTGTAAACATTCCTTACCCCCTCAAGTCAACTTGTTTAATTTTTTCGGTCTTTTGTCCTTTCAAAGTTTATATAAGCAAACTGTTATTCTCCGGCACTTTTGGAATCCTGCTTTCAAGACGAGAGCAGTTTCTGCCGGAAGACTACGGAATTGTCAACGCTACACGGTCGCCAGATACGCCACTAGATACGGCAAAACAAGACGATGTGTATATGTCCTTACAATATTCAGTATGCTTCGTGATCAGGTGTTATCCGCTACTCCTAAAGCCACCGTAAAACAAATGCTCAAATCTGTGAAGTTTTAATCCTAAATGACGCAGGAAACTTGTAAGTTCCAATGCTTTTTTTTCTCGTTTATACAATGTGTCTTCCTTAGTATTTGCATTTCAGTGTGTGTGTACATACCTTGATATTTTATTGCCTTTATACTTATAGCTCGCCGATTTTGCCGGGCCTAGTCCTTGAAGTCTCCTCTTGGCTTCGACAGGCCCGAGTCTGTATGTATCCCAATGGTTTTTGGCAATGAACTTATCATTTAATAATAATAATAATAATAATAATAATAATAATAATAATAATAATAATAATAATAATAATAATAATAATAATAATAATAATAATAATAATAATAATAATAATAATAATAATAATAATAATAATAATAATGTTTTCTTTCTTTTTTTATTTGTGCTGCAGCGCGAAGACCACATGGTTGTTCCTGCGCACATTAAATAAAGATTGATTGATTGATTATTATTATTATTATTATTAATTTGAGCCCTTCCCGGATTTTCTTTCATTTGTACATACCATGATCTTCTTTCTTTTGTACATACTATCATCATCGTCCCGCGGCGCCGGCTCCGGCACGCGCCTGGGATCTCCATCAGATTAAACGCTGACACGGCATACCTTGCCTTGCCGTCACGACTTTGCCGTCTCGACCTGGCCTTCTTTCACAAGTGGTGGAGGTGGAATGCGATCCCCTTGCCGCCTTGTGCTCTGCCTCTCGCTGGAGCTACGTTCCAGTCGCCGTTTGGCAACAACTACCATCGTCATGTCAACCGAGAGCAGTCCCGGCCTGGCCGGACCCCCTACCACGGCTACACCGCCGCCTCCGATGGTGACCACACGACAACGCGACCCTCCGCTGTTCGCTGGTCGTCGCGTCGAAGACGTGGATGACTGGCTCGAGACTTATGAACACTGCAGTGCCTACAACCGGTGGGAGGCTTTAAAATTTCTGAACGTTTCTTTCTACCTTATTGAGGTCGCCAGGAATTCAACCGCAAGCCTTACACCACAAACTGGCCCACCTTCAAGCAGCAGTTCCGACAGTACTTCGCCGACCCGGCTGTTCGGACTGAGATCGCCAGGACCAAGCTCGCTACCCGCCTACAAGTTCCCGATGAGTCCTACGCGTCATACGGCCGTGCTTGCACTCTGTCGGCGTATCAGACCCACCATGCCGGAACCTGAACGTATACACAATGCCTTGAAAAGAATCAATTCTATGGCTTATAACACCCTAATTGCCCAGAATCCATCAAGTGTTGATTTTATTATTACAACCTGCCAAACGCCTCGACCAGCTGCAGTCCTCCCGATTGCAGCCCGGCTTCGCTTCTGCCCCGACCTCCACTGGCCTCGATATACGAGCCCCATTCGAGCGATAATCCGCGAGGGGCTCCAAGCCCTCAGCCCTATCTGCCGGCACGGGTGCAATCATTATTCTCCTCCTTCTAATGACGGTGGCCTCCACCACATCATTAAAGAAGAGTTGGCCACTATCACCCACCCTGTCACATCTGATCCTCCTGCACCTCACCCAACGCCGACTTACGCACACATCACTGCATCCCCTCCTCCTTTTGTTCCCCCAACCCAAGCACTGCCCTACAACCACATCAATGCCATGACGACAGCTCTACCTACGCCACCCTATTACGCACCTTGGCGCCCCTGTCGCCCAGTGTGCTATTATTGTAGAATTCGAGGACATATATCCCGTTTCTGTCGCCGACGCATTCAGAACGAGCGGCGTGGTTACGTCGCCTTCGAAACTGACATACCTGCGTATTATCAGCGACGACCGATTCCTAGCCAACCTCGTCGATCCTTTCCACCACCAGTATCCTCGTCTGAACCAAGTGGGGCTCATGTATCCAGACGCCGGTCCCCTTACGCATACCGCCGCTCTGTTTCTCTTCTGCGACCAGCAACAACTCTCCCTGTCCGTCATTCGGAAAACTAAGCGATGCAGTTTCCGGAGGTGAAAATGCACTTTGCGAACTTACAAAAAGTCCGCCTCAAAGCCTTTATAATATGATTTCCGTTGTAGCTGAAGGATTAGCGATCAAAGCCTTGATTGACACAGGGGCTGCACTTTCTGTTATTCACGCTGATTTCTGCCACCGTTTGCGGAAAGTAACGACACCATATGATAGGCCTGAACTTCGTGGAGCAAATGACGTCCCTCTGCAGCCTTCAGCAAAGTGTACAGTTCGAGTTGTTATAGACAGCGTCCGCCATCATGTGCAGTTTACTGTGCTTTCGCCGTGTGCGCATCTGATCATTTTTGGATGTGGTTTTTATCAACCGCTTCAGGATTAATTTCTTATGGCGACCGTGCCATCCATATGATAACGATTTTTCATCTGACATTTCTGAACGACATCATTCCCTGATTGCCGCAGCTGATACTGTATTGACTCCACAGTGCGAAACACTTCTTACCGTTCTTTCAGAACGCATCACTCACGGGGATGTACTTATTGCACCATCTCATCGTCATCATGCACGTGGAATCGCCTTCTCATCAAGTCTTGTACGATTCCGCAGCAGCTTAGCGATAGTAGCTGTCACGAGCACTTCCCGTGAATCCCTCGTGCTGACTAAAAGAACTTCCCTGCCATGCACAGTGGATGCTCATCCTATGTCCATGATGGTGCTCACTGCCCCGCTACCTCAGCAACGTGATTCATCGCAGGTCGCTCTTTTCATGCTGTCGACGACAATCAATCCGAACCTCATGCGCACCAACGCCAAGGATTGCTGCAGTTGCTTCAAGCCCACCAAGCCATTTTTGATGCCACTTCCCCACCACTGGGACGGACTAGTGTTGCACAACACAGCATCCTTACTGAAGGTAACTCTATCGTACGTCGACGACCTTATCGGGTTTCTCTCTCGAAACGAAAAGTAATTGATGAAAATGTCAATGACATGCTCCGTCGCGATATTATTCATCCATCAACAAGCCCATGGTCCTCCCCAGTAGTGCTGTTTAAAAAAAAAAGAACGGCTTGGAACGCTTTTGTGTTGATTACCGAGCACTCAACAAAATTACCCGCAAAGATACATATCCGATGCCGCGAATTGATGACGCCATTGACTCTCTCCAAGGCGCCGAATATTTCTCGACCTTGGACCTCCGCTCAGGTTATTGGCAAATACCTATGCACGAGGATGACAAAAAAAAAAAACCGCTTTTGCAATCCCCGATGGCCAGTCTGACCATGGCTCTACCTGAGAAAAACTGAGCAGAAATGTCTTGCCGTCGTCTGGGCTTTTCAAAAGTTTCGCCCTTACCTATATGGTCAGCATTTCACACTTGTCACCGATCACCATGCTGTTTGCTGGTTGTCTTCGCTCAAACATTTGACAGGCCGACTTGGCCGTTGGATTTTACGCCTGCAAAAATACCATTTCGACGTCACTTATTAATCAGGCCGCCAACACCAAGACGCCCACGCTCTTTCTCGCTGTCCACTTTCGGAATCAGCTTGCTGTTTTTCTTCGCAATGCATTTCCACCTCCGACCACAACCGACCATCGCTTCCCCCGACGCATATCACAACAGTTGCTTTTGACGACTCTGAGAACAAACACGCTCTCCGCTCGCAGCAATTAGCTGATGCCTACTGCCGGCCCATCATTGACCGCCTTATCGGCGCTTCTAGCACAGCCAATGCTAGGCTTCGCCGACAACTTCGCAATTTCAAGCTTGAAGATAGCATACTACACCGCTGCGTGTATTATCCTGATGGAACTCGCTGGCTCCCAGTCGTACCGCGTGTGCTTCGAACACGTATACTAGCGGCTTTCCACGCTGACGCTACTGCAGGTCACCTTGGTTTTGACAAAACATACGACCGCGTGAAACTACAATTCTTTTGACCTGGCCTGTCTACCACCATAGCTAAATACATTGCTTCCTGCCATCTGTGCCAACGTCGCAAGCGGCCGACGTCTTCCCTCGCTGGCCTCCTACAGCCCCTTACCTGTTCCGCCACGCCATTCGACGTTGTCGGCATGGACTTATATGGTCCCATACCTCTCTTCGATGGCGGTAACTATTGGATTATAACAGCTGTCGGCCACCTTACACGCTATGCTGAGACAGCCCCTGTACCCACTGATTCCGCTGAAGAGGTAGCTAATTTCTTTTTGCGATCAATTGTATTGCGTCATGGCGCTCCTCGGGTGCTCCTAAGTGACCACGGGACGGCCTTCTTATCGAGAGTCGTATCCGAAGTTCTTCATACGTCATCTACTCTCCCCTCCATAAGACAACCTCAAGCTACCATCCCCAGACTAACAGCCTGACAGCGATTTCATCGCTCCCTATGGGGTTTGATATCCATGCAGATCACACCAGATCACCGAAATTGGGGTACTATTCTACCATTAATCACATTCGCCTATAATACTGCAGTACAGCGGACTACCGGTTATTCTAAAATTTTTCCTCGTTTTCGGCCGTCTTCTTCTCCCTTCTTCTCTACGCCTGACTACTACGCCCGACTACTCCTCATCATTACCAGCCCAGTTCTTATCCCGCGTGGCCAGATGCCGTCATCTTGCCCGCCTCAACACAGAAGCGTGTCAGGAAGACCTCAAGAGGCGCTACGATTCGACACATCATGTGGTCTCTTTTCGTCCTGATGACGAAGTACTGCTTTATACACCACTGCGCACCCCTGACCTCAGTGATAAATTTTAGGCCGCTATCTTGGTCCCTACAAGGTCATCAAGCAAACTTCCTCAGTGAACTACCAAGTAACACCTGTTGATCCCCCATCCGACCAACTTAATTGTTCATGTATCTCGCTTGAAGCTGTTTGTGCGCCGAGGTGCATCGGCTGGTTAGGAGTGGCCAGGCTGGCCGCTTCCGACCCCCGGGCAGGTTGTGTGAGCCCTCCACGGATCTTCTTTCATTTGTACATACTATTATCTTTCTTTTGTGCATACCATCATCACCGTCCCGCGGCGCCGGCTCCGGCATGCGCCTGGGTTCTCCATCGGATTTAACGCTGACACATACCTTGCGTTGCCGTCGCGACTTTGCCGTCTCTACCTGGCCTTCTTTCACTTTATTATTATTATTAATATTATCAACTTTCTAAATCTCGATTTTAAGGTGTTTGCTGTATTTGCAATATTGCTGCTAGTCCTGCAAGTAGTATAACTATAAGGAAGAAATTTCTGAAAACATTGGGGTGCGCATTACAGGGTCCACAGATGCCAGCCTGATATGCATATGCGCCTGCACAGTGTGACGCAGCATCAAGCGATCACGTGTAGCTCAGATCGCTCCGTCTCGGAGCTTTAAGGTCGGATTGCGAAAGAATTGACTGCGTGCATGACGGCATGCAGGGTATCAGGGTTGCCACGGTCGTGGAAGAAGTCACAACGAACTTCCGCATGCCCATCTGGCTCTTAGGTGATGCCAGCGGAGCGACTACGTCACAATGGCGGTCCAGCGTTGTGTTACGAAGATCGTTTATTGCGAAAGCAATACTACGCTAGGATAGCCATGTGGCCCCTCGCACCGCGCTATGGTATCCTCATAAAAAAAAAATTGTCTCCACTGGTAAGCGAACCTCTATCTCTCGGATTCCCAGCTGAACGCTTTAGTAAACTGAGCCATGCCCGGCACAGTGATTAAAACTGCTTAATTCTTCTTCTCTATAGGGTGAGAATGATAGTAATGCTGATAATAGGCCAGTTACGGCGTTTTTCGGGTGAGCGTCTATTCAGCAAGGGAGCTCACTCAGGCCTCACCTTTTATGTGAGAGGGGGACACTAGGATTAGCCTGCGATGGAATTTCAATTCACGCTACCCCTATATGGCATGGGCAGGAGCTGTCAACTCGGGTCACTCCTTTTATATGGGAGGGTAATCTCAGAATCAGCCTGCCAGAACCGTTTGCATTCTAGTTGCCCCTACGACACGCAGGTACCTCCATACTGCTTGGTTGAAGCGTGACTTTATCTGTGGGCTCGTAGCTTACGATCTAGCGTCATACCCTAATGGATGAGCTTAAGTCTCCGCATCAATGTAACCCATTATACTTACAGGGCATGACAGGAGAATAATGTAACAGGCAAAAAAAGTTTCCGTCATTGCTTTCCTAATTAAACTTGAGTTCCCCATAGCTGAGCCATAACCAATTTTTATGATTTTCTTCTCACATTTCTGTTAATTTCTTTTCTCCTTTTTGTATGTAATAGCACTGCTTGTTGCAAATAGGTAGTTGTGTGTTTCGTTTAATTTTGTATTTTTATTGTATTGTATTTTTTTGCGTCGATGTTTTTGTCTCGGAATTATGTTTTTTGTTATTTTGGGTGTTTACCTCCTTTTCTTTTATCCTAAATTGGCTTAAAGGGCCACTCCGGTGGCTTTTTTCAACGTTTTGAGTTTTTGATTGCATTAAATTCCGCAGTGCGTCCTGACTCCAGCCCAAAACACAGCTCTTCGAAATTACAAGTAGAGCTATATTTAAAAAGAAAAAAAAAAGCAATTTAAAACCGAAACAGTTTTCATGGCAAGAAATGACGTCACCCCTTGAAGAAACGGTGATGTCACTACAGTATTGGAAAAACCCTCGCAGGCCCGTCAGATTCTAGAAATGTGGTATGGAAATCGTCTCGCAGTAAATAATATGCCTTAGATAACCCAATACAGGCCTCTAAATTTCATGATCACACCAGGATTGGGCAATAACGCGGGTATACTGTTTGTGACGTCACAAATGCAGTGTTGCCCGCAGAAATCGCCTCAGCGAAAGCCATGACATCTGCACATTTTACAATCGTGTTGCGCTCGAATGAATATCGCACGGCGCCCAAATTTGGCAGAATGCCTCAAGGCGAACAGGAAAAACTAGAGTAAAATTTTTACCAGAATATTCAAATGTCGAAAAACCTCCGGAGTTACCTTTTAAAGCCTGGCAAATCTTCGCTGGTCAGGGCTCCCTCTCTTGTTAGTTCACGTTTTTTTTGTCATGTTCTGGAGAAAATAAATAAAAGGTAAAGAAAAAAAGGTGTAAAACCAACTATCAGGCTGACATCTGGGGGCCTTGTACGCGCGCTGGAATTCTTAAGCATGGCCTCCATGGGGCGCACGAGAGGCGCACTGCCTGCGCGCCCAGTGCCGCACCCTGACAACGCTGGAAAACGTATGCATCTCTCCATGAAGCGTCACTGGCGCACTCGCTCCTGTGTTGTTGCGAGACTTCGTAGACTGAAACCGGCCGCAACAGTTCGACTGCTACTTGAAGCTCGTCCCGAAGCGACTTCCATCGCCTTCGCACACGCTCGATTCTGTCTGCGCGATTGCAACACTTGGATTTTTAAACACATTTCACTTGATCAATGCTTGCCGTAAACAATGCGCTGACCTGCGCGCGGTGCTCTCGACAACAATAGAAGCAGCACCTTAGACGACACCTCTCCCCAAATAGCTTCTTTAACTTATTTATTTTTATGCTGTTTGTGGATGGCAAGCCACAGCTAAAGCCTCTCAGCCCTAGCGAGTGCCGCTGCTACGCTCCGGCGATGAACCTTTCGTTGTCGGTCGACTGACGTACACACAACTCTACGCACCACAGCACCGATGTCAAAAAACAAAAAGCAAACAAAGAGAGATCGTAGAGACAGCGCGAAAGGAATCCTTTTATGGGTGAACTCCAACCAATGACCGGTGAGCATCCTCCGCGTACGCGCGAGCGCGCAGCGAGCCGATGGACAGACACCTGCTCTGCGCGCGCCTCAGCTCGCGCCTGACACGCCACGCATGCGCAGACAGACTCCGGCGTACGTTAGTGCGCACAGGTGCCCGTTCGGGTGCCCCAGAGAACGGGGCCTTTAAGGGTAATTATTCTGGTTTATAATATTTGAAGGACGAGCTTAAATTCTGCAAATACAATGGACCTCTTAAAGAAATTTAAACGCTAAATATCGTATTAGGTAATTGGTGATATAATCGAAGGATTCTGTCTCTTGTGCACGCCGTAGATTCCAATATAGCCCAATGGCTGCAATAAATCAAACGAAGTGTCTAAAGGTACGTCCGACGTATCCATTCGATTCTCGTAAAGATACGGCGGACGTCGATATACAGGCTCATGGCTATATGCACGTCGAACGCGGCCACATTCCGCTTGCTACGCGTGAATGATTTTATCCTCTATGATATCAGCTAGCCGGACTCTCGATGAGGTGCTACGAAGAGTGCATCCGTTCTAACATAGAATACGGTCTTCACTTAGGGTTGTGTACGGCAAGCATCGCTGTCACGCGCATAGCTGCAGGCGATGCTACGTACTGCACCAGCTCCACCAGCTGGCATCGAGATACGCACATTCACGAGCAGCTTTCGCTTCGCACTAAACTATCACCTCGATCTGCCCCTTGCATTTACGCTGTCTTAGGTCGTGCATCGACCTCCGAAGATCTAGCGCTGGCACAACACACACGCACCTCGCCGTGCAGAACATTCAGCAGTCCAAAGTATGTATGTGAAATGGCATTATGCTTGTTCCTCACATGCAGACCGAGGAAACAGGATGTTTCTAGCTAAATTCTTTGTTTAAATTCTACCTCAGAGTCGTGGCAGAAGACATGCCGAATCTACTAGAGGCCTGCGCTGCTACTGCGGCGAGCTGCACATCGACTCGTCGAGGCGAAGACCTACTGCACCGCACCACAAGAGTGCACAACCGGAAAGACGGAAGCGCGAATGATCCGATTTCCATGTGAACAGCAATGTTCTTTGTGCTTAGCCTGCATCTTTTTCTTGTCGTTGAATTTTGCGTACATGTAGTTTAAACCTCCGCATGCTCGAGGTTAGCGTGACCCGACTGAACGGCCGCGCAGCTTTGAAACGATCGGGATCGATATGCATGCATCGCCGGACTTAGCTACACGGTAGAATATGTGCGCTGCACATTTCGTTGCAGAAGCTGACTCTTGGAATTTTGCAGAGTGTGCCATGCAAGTGATCGTTGCTACAACCACGCATCCATGTTCCAACGGCTGGCCTACCCCGAGGCGCATAAATGTTCAACCGTGGACGTATCAATGATCGAAGAGAGGACAGATTTTCACAATATTGGGCGCGAAATCGATAGCTACCAGTGCTCAGTGTTAGAGAAATTCTGCCTTGATCATGCGCAATTCAGTGTTTCAGGTGTGGTCTGTAGCTATAAGTTTGAACAGTTCGCCTGTCAAGTCAGCGGCGCCAGCGATGGACCGGCGGAGCGATTTTCCACGTTACACCGCTGTCTAGCTAGAAAGCCTACCTAGGCGGCGTTTGACATTCAGCTGCTTTTTGTGGTCCCCGTAATTTAAAGCAACGCCTTCAGAAACGCGTTAAATGTTAAAAAATGTATTCTCTTCAACAGTTTCACTCCAGGCTGTCAAAGCAGGCGGACGTTGATAAAACAGTTGAGCACTCGTCTTTAGAAATCTGTAGAATCGCCTTCAGTTTGTAGAATTATTGGAATAGGTCACTTTCCGATCGCTGGGACATAGACCCGCATGACAGCGCTGTCACGTGAATAAGGACCACACCAGACCGAAAGCTTGTCTCATATAACATAGCTAACCAAGGTATACCTTACAGCATTGTATTGATTTTTATGGTGCATAAGCAACTAATTCTGCCTTGCACCAAGAACAAGGTGTAATGTATTTATTTTGTGTGTAATGACTAAAATGTTCTTTAGGATGTAGCTTGTTTAGGAACATTTTAGGAAACCAAAAATTCAGGAAATTTGCACGTCTCTCCTAGAATCATGCTGGTATGGAAAAGGATCTGTTGCAAAATTGTACAAAATGTTTCCTCTTATTTTCTCGACTCTGGCGCACGTGTAAGATATGGTTTATTGTTAGTTCATCTCCACACTCCTTGCATATTGGTTTGTCCTCTTTCATAAGTACAAAGCTGTGTGTGAGGTGTGGATATGTGTTTTGTGAAGATGACCTAAAATGGCCTCCATGTTGTGTTTTTGATTACTGCATGATTTCCATTCCTTAATGACAGGTTTGACAAGTATAGTTTGTAGTTTATTTCATTGTTTCAAAAATCCTGCCATTTCACTCTCACTTTTCTTCGTACAAGCTTCTTGGTATCTTCATGCAGCATATTCACCCTCTGTAATTTAGCATTGCGTCAAGGTAACCTAGTTATTTCTTTTCATCACCTTTCAAGACAACTGTCCCGATTTCATAAAGTGTAGGGTTTCTGACAACAGGAACTCCTTGGAAGTCGTAAAAATAAATGAGATCCACAATCATGAGCTATCTAGGTAGATAGGTGTGCATATACATGTCCATCGCTCAGTGGAATGGTGTCAGTACGCTGTTAGAACAGGTCTTGTGGTAACAACAACCATTGTCTGAGGTGGTCCTTTAATGGGCATTGAAATGCTATGTAACTACAGGTACTGATAGAACTCTTGATCATGTTATGTGATGGTGCGATCCTTGCATGCATATTAGGTATACATTTCAGAATTTGCAGTGCACCACTTGACCATTTGCCACCAGTTTGTGTGAAAATGTATTTGTCATGCATGTTAACCAGTATTTAACAGATGACCCCTGTGCACAAGCCAAAAGTGCCATGAGCCAAATGTCACGAGGCCACACGACATGGCAGGAGCTGTTAAGTCAAGCTTACAAAGTTATATTTAAAATATGTTCTGCAACGTTTCAGCTCCAATTAAGAAAGGTTGAGACTTACAGAGGTCTATGCCAGGTTGTCTATCACCTAACAGGGCAGCCTACGACCGTATGCTAATGAGTATATCTGAGATAACAGAGACATGAATTATGGAATTAGTAATTATGTTTGTAGCAAAGGGCATGTAAATTAACGGGAATCCACAGTGGGATCTGCAGACAAGAACCATTAATGCTGGCACACCATACCCTTAAAGGTGGAGATTAGGAGTCTCCCTAATTTTTTTTCTGCTCAACGCTTGTCATTTCCTTCGTTCTTCCAGATGAGGAAGATGTGAAAACGATAGCATCGAAAATTCCAGAGACCATCGTTAACAAGGATGCTGATCCCAACAGCGTAAAAAAGGAATTTCAGAAAAGATGGGTAACTAGTAATGCTGGCAACAGTTGAAGCTAAGTGGAAAGGCATGAAATTGAAATGTAACATATGCAGAGATATGTTGCGAGACGACCAGTCTGTGGTGTGCGACATCTGTCTCCGTTAGTTTCATCAAGTGATTGGCCAAAGCAGATGGGGCTTGTGGTTTTGTAATAAGTGCAGTGTAGTAGCATAGATGCAACCTTGCCCATTAATAATTGGAGTTGAGTAAGTGCATTGTTTTGTTTTTGTAAGATGTTCATGGTTTCCATGCAAACATTATGAGAAATTTTTTCCTAGAGAATGTTTGCTGAAATGTGAATATAATGTTCAATAAAATTGCTATTTACTTTTTCTTGTATACATTAATTCTGTGAAGAAAACCACAGGCTAGAAGGAAATGTAATGGCATGCATTTTGATACTTGGCCCCGTTGTGCTGGCTCAGTAGTTAGAGTGCTTGGCTGCTGAACCCAAAGATGCAGATTTGGTTCCAGCCACAGCAGAGGCATTTCAATAGAGGCGAAACAATAGGCTGTCATCCACCGTGCGGTGTCAGTGCATGTAAAAGAACCCCAGGTGGTCGAAATTATACCGGAGCCCTCAACTATTGTGTTCCTCATAGCCGTAGTTATTTTGGGATGCTAAACCAGATATATAACACATCATACTCTGAGTAAGATGCTATTCATGGTCAGTTAATCATACACTAAATGATCAATTTATTTCTGCATGGTACAGCAGCTGTTGTACAATTTTACTTTAGCCTTCATGAAGAATATCACACTGGCTCCACATGGCTTTCTGTTGACCCTTGATATGCGTCACAATCACACACCCGAGTATGTATTTGTCTAAAGGCACCTATGCATGCAAGGAGGGGACCATTACTTTCCACTTGTCAGAACTGAAATGCATGATCCACATCATTTCTGTAATTCAACTGCTTGCTTTTTGAACTGTCCAGCATTGATGCAAGTTTCAAAGAACTTCAATTAGAAAATTAATCTAAGCAGCAAACCATGCCATGAACTGCTTTGGTTTCATCTTTAGCAACTGTTTGGGAACTAAAATTAGCCAAATGTTGCAAAACATAGATGAGAGGTTACAAAATCTAAAAAACAATGCAGCCTACCTGTGGCATGTAGGGTTTCACATCCTAAAGTGACATATGTAGCTATGAAGAATACCGTAGTGGAGAGCTCCAGACTAATTTGACTGCCCAGGCTTTCTACTTTGCATTGACATCTTGCAGAAAACAGAAGCATTTGCATTTCACCTGCACCAAAGTGCGACTGCAATCACTGGTATTAAACATCACGACCTTGGGGCAAGTAGCCGAACGTGCCACTAAGATGTCGCAGCGTGTACATACATGCTATACATGTCAACCTTTCTAGCATTAAAGCTGTCACATGCATGGCAGATATTCATGTTCAGCTTTGGACTGACAAGTTTAAAAGTGTACTATTTGTGTTTTTCTAGCATGAAAAACAAAGGAAATTAAGGAAAAGCGAAAAAAAATGAACATAATATGTTGAAAAAACACTAGTCATTAACACATAAAGCATATTCGTTCCTTTATTAATGATAAAGTGGCCTTCAACAATAGTATAAAGCCTGAAAATTTCGGAAGGTGCTGTGCCAGGCAGCTATTTTACAGAAACCTGAACCATTTCACCTGTAGGAATGCGCATCCCGGCGGTGTGGGCTGGGCACTTATTTTTCGGTCCACTCCAACATGCGAAAACTGCATCATGTGCATTCCCATTTTCCGAGTTTTGAGCTCTGTAGTACAGGCTAACAAATTGTCGATGACTTATTTTCGTCTGATTGTTGCACAGCGCGTGTAAATAAATTACTACTGCACCTAATAAACACTGACATGCACGTGCAACATCGCCGATCATAAACGGACACACTGATGTCCGTCCGGGCATCGGCGCACTCATCACAGCACTCTTCGTAGTCTCACACAGCACTCTAGTAGGACGTAATCCGTAATCACAGCATCTCACGGTAAGCACAAACCACACCTCCAGTTGTACAACAAACACGAATGACGCGATGCTTGGGCTAGAGACACGCCGGCGGTGCCCAGCTTTTTCAGCGCCGCTTGTACTACGTAGAACTTGCAGCACCAAACCTCAATGCGAGCAGAAAGCGATGCGTTACGTGACGCATCTCATCACATATGGAAGTGAGGAAACTTTGAAGAATCAAAACTACATAATTACATAACGACCGTCGTAGACGTTAATCCACATGATAACGAGGACCAAATGAGCGGGCGTGCGGGCCGCGGGCTGGCCGTCAACACCGCGATTACATGCGCTTGCGCTCTGGTCGTGCTTGCCACCCTGCCGCGGTCCAACTCACGTAAACCTATCATCATGCCATCACGTAGTATATCACCCATTCTAGGCACTATTCTTGCCACTGTACTATTCTTTGTGATTTCACATTTCACGCATGCAGTATGTATACATACTTCTTGCACCTCGTACGTATGTACACATGGAGGAAGTATGTACACCATGCGTAGTACACCTCATACCAACTTCGATTTGG
Organism: Amblyomma maculatum; assembly: GCF_055883805.1. Classification (NCBI taxonomy): domain Eukaryota; kingdom Metazoa; phylum Arthropoda; class Arachnida; order Ixodida; family Ixodidae; genus Amblyomma; species Amblyomma maculatum. Next base: position 424,063,457 of record NC_139344.1, read on the forward strand.
CTACATATGGCTACCATGTTGTTGCTACAACCACATCTGGGGATCTCGGACTCGGATCCGTCCGGCTTTCCCGACGGATCCCAAGGCCCATATCGGAGAAAAATGCGTTGGGTCCGTCGGAAGAACCCTACCGATCGGGTCCGTCCGCCGTACCTCTGAAAAATATTTCCCGGATCCGTCCGACGGATCCCGAAGAAAAACGCACCGGGTCCGTCGGACGTACCTTTAAGACCACTGATCGGGTCCGTCGGACGTACCTTTAGCCACAGCCTAAATCAAAAGCCAGTTGTAGCGACGTCGGCAATAGAGGATCCTCTGCCCCGCCTAGCGGGCCCCGGTGAGCGCACTCGAAGCCCATATACAACAGCTGGGTTGCTCAGGAGACAGAGCACCGATACGGTAGGAATGCATCGCTCTCCTGTTGCGCTTGTGTCTGCAAAGAGAGGAAATTTTCAGAAGAACCCGCCGGACTAAACATTGCTAGCGGCGGGCAATGCCCACGCAGGGAGAGGCGGTGATCTCGGCTTTCTTCCGGTTTCCACTGGGGTAACAGGAGCAAGAGCAACCAGCAGCCAGAGCAGTGCACGAGAGCGCTGGGGACACGCGTTCTCGTCTCCCCAACGCAACATTCAGCAGCGTAGCGAGGGGGAGCTCGTGACGTATGGCGTCATGTGATCAAACTTTTTCCGCGCTCGCGTTGCCCTTATCCTCCGGCCGAACGCCACCGCTGCCGTCTTCCGCCATTTTTCTCAACCGTCCTGCCCGGGCTCCGGGCCATGGTGCTCCGGGCGAATAACCAGACGTGACGTCCAAAAAGTCACGTGACTTCCTCCGTTCTTTCTGTACCCCGCCGCTGGCGACGGAGCACCGGGGACAGCCGTCGACTGCTCTCGAGACCCTAAAAGCGCGCCTCCTCTGCCAATAGAACACAACGCTACTACTCCTGTTCGACCACTTGTAGGCATCGAAACTAACGAGAGCACTGCAGCTAAAAGTGCTCCTATTCACCCAATGCAAACGGGTAAAACCTACACGAGTGACACGGCAAGCAAAACAGAGGGAGGGCGCGCTGCGCGTCGGGGGGCTACGCTTCGGCGGGGAGGGAACTCGAGTGTGAACGGAGCCGCGACCGTGAGCAGTCGCGTGGTTTGAAGCTCCCGCGGTCGCCCGAGGGCTCCGCATATTTACGGGCAGTCGTGTGCGTCTGGCCCGACTTTAATGGCTTGCGAGCTGTGAGTGTACCGCGCGCGGTACTACTAGTAAGTTGTGGCGTACTGCGTAACAGTTAGTGTTTTTTGCGTGTTGTATTGTATTGAAGGCGAGCAAATACACGCCTGTTGTGCTACATTGAACTAAACCGTCTGCTGAGTACCTTCTCGGAAGCTGCTCTCATCCACGTGTGGACAACCAAACGCAGAAGAGAGCATTACTCCAGCTATCTTTATGTAGCAATTTTGGACCTTGTAAAAAACACTCTGTACGATGTATGTATTGCAGGAATATCAGTTCGTTCTCTCTCCTTCAGGCAAAAGTGCACTGAAAAAAGAAAAAATGCTGACATTTGAAATGTCACAGTGTTTAAGGCTTCGTGATATCATGTAAGCTATTCATGTTTGATGGCGACCACAGGCTTCAAAATTTGTAATGAAAAACACGCACAGTTACAGATATGACATTCTATACTCCGTTTCATAAGCTGTTTACAGCGATCTCAGCGAATGAGGATGGTGCACACTGCATGGCTGGCCTCGTGATCTTTTGGGCCGTCGTCAGCGATAGGCACGCTGGAAGACAGTCATGAAATGCGTGCTTTTCTTATTCGCCCATATCGCTCTTAGCGTTCGCGGCGCTGTAAACAGCTTGTGAAATGAAGGATATCTGCAGGCTTCCTGGCGTTGTGTAAGCTACATGCGCTCGATGTCGATCATAGGTTTCTAACTAAATAGCAGAAAACGACTACAGTTACAGGCTTTGCGAAACCGTCGACTAGTCTGGATATCAGACCGTTAAAGCTTATATAATACAGTTTGGTGCACGAAAGCAAAGGTCAGTTTTGGTTGGCTGCGCCTTTATTGGACCTATACTGCCGCTTGAGCGGTTCTTTACATTTTTGCAAGTGATGGTGTTTCTTTTGCTTATGCCGTTAAAAAAAAGACTCATTTACACCCACAAAAAGAATTTTTTGTGTATTTTGGGACGTTAACTTTTAGTATAAGAAGGCAATTTTCGCAAAAGTAGAGGAATAAATTGTAGCATTAAGTGACGCCTGTCACTTCTAGTAGCCGCAGAGATGCTGAAAAGTACACCTGTAAACATATTACAGTTGTACACAAAACTCCGTCGTTACGAAATGACAAACATAATTTTTGTATTTAATCGATCCTTTCTAGCATTTTCTTTTAGCTAAGCAGTGTTTATGATAAGCACCATCCTTTCCTGCTTGTATCGAACGGGGATTTTAGTATTGCAAAGAATGTGTAAAAATATTTTAGTGAGAAGAATTGAAGAGGTGTAATGAACCTGTCATGTAACCTAACCTTAAGGCGTTCATCAGCCCTGAAAAATTATGTATGGTCACCACTTCACACTGCAGTCATACAAAAGGTCCGATAAAAAGTGTCGAACAGAACCTATAAATAATTCACGGAGCGTTGTTATTGAAAATCAGCTGTCGAGATAAGTTTCCCAAAACCACCTCGATTAATGAAAAGTATCCCTGCGCCGATAATTAGTCAACCGATGATTGTCCTTTGCAAAGATTTCATGAAGTTCAACTTCCTTTTAGGGTCAAATTCAGGCACTAAGTAAGTGCGCAAACAAACGATATTGTCACGAAGACAGGGATTTATGGGTACCGGCAACAGGGGCAGATACACACAGTCAAGAGAGAGGTTCCCGAGAAACGGTAGCACGAAGACACAAGCTCAAGAGTCCACAGGGGTTAACTAGCCGAAGCGCGCGAGAGTCTCCAACTTCTTTGTCGTTCAAGCGCTACCTCGAACCGTCAGGTGGCATTATTCCCCCCTCGAAAAAAAAAAACCGCAACCTCACAGAAAAAAAACTGCTCCGGATGGCAAATATGACTTTCAGCGGGTAAAATACGGCTTCATGCGAAGCACATGCACCAGGTCAGACGAGCACTGACGACTAGAACTCGGTACAGTTCCGTCTGGAATAACCTCGTACGAAACTTCTGAGAGGCGACGCAACACTCTGTAGGGTCCGAAGTAACGATTGAGAAGTTTTTCTGACAGGCCTGGGCGCCGGACAGGTGTCCACACCCAGACTTTGTCACCAGGCTGGAACACGACATAGCGATGGCGGTCGTTATATCGGCGTGCATCTGTTGCTTGCTGTTTTGTAATGTGATTACGGGCGAGTTGGCGAGCTTCCTCAGCGTAGTTGGTGAATTCTTCTGCGTCAGCGGTAAGCAGCTGGCCGTCAGCCGCACATGGAAGCATAGCGTCGAGCATGGTCTGTACATCGCGTCCGTATACTAGGCGAAACGGAGTGAATCGAGTTGTTTCTTGGACGGCCGTGTTATATGCAAATGTGACATAAGGCAATATCTCGTCCCATGTTTTATGCCGGACATCGACATACATGGCGAGCATGTCCGCTATTGTTTTGTTTAGTCGCTCAGTAAGGCCATTAGACTGAGGATGGTAAGCAGTAGTCTTTCGGTGATGTGTCTGGCTTAGTTGGAAAACTTCAAGAAGACGCGCTGTAAATGCCTTGCCGCGATCAGTAATGACGTATGAAGGGGCGCCATGGCGGAGGACAATCTGCGTCATGAAAAATTGTGCCACTTCGGAGGATGTTGCACGTGGCACCGCCATAGTTTCCGCGTAACGTGTCAGATAATCTGTAGCCACGATAATCCACTTATTGCCAGCTGACGAAAGAGGAAAAGGGCCAAGAAAGTCCATACCAATTTGGTCGAATGGTACTAGCGGTGGGGGAATAGGCTGCAGGAAACCCGCTGGCTTCAATGGCGGTGTCTTGCGTCGCTGGCACTCGCGGCAACCTCTAACATATCGATGAACGGTGGCGGTAAGTTTGGGCCAGTAGTAGGCCTGGCGCACTCTGGTAAGAGTGCGTGCAAAGCCCAAGTGTCCAGCGGTGGGTTCATCATGGCAAGCATGAAGGATTTCATCGCGGAGATCTGCAGGGATGACTAGAAGATAGGCTCGGTCACTGTTGCCGGCGCTTTTCTTGTAGAGGATCCCGTCGCGCGTACAGAAGGATGACAAGTTCTTAGCAAACAGTCGAGATACTGTAGAATCGAAACCCTCCAGATGATCGATCACAGTTTTGAGGTCTGGGGCAGCCCGTTGCCGGGCCTTTAAATCAGAGGAACTGATAATGCCAAGAAAATGGGCGTCTTCATCCGTACTGTCATGGGCCAACTCCACAGGTGATCGAGACAGTGTGTCAGCATCTTCATGTTTACGTCCGGATTTATAAACGATAGAGTAATCAAACTCCTGCATACGAAGGCTCCACCGTGCAAGACGTCCTGATGGATCTCGAAGACTAGCTAGCCAACACAAAGCATGATGGTCTGTCACAACTTTAAATTTACGGCCGTAGAGGTAAGGTCGGAATTTCATTGTGGCCCAAACGACGGCGAGACACTCCTTTTCAGAAGTTGAATAGTTTGATTCTGCCCGAGAAAGGGTGCGGCTGGCATAAGCGATCACTTTTTCCTCGCCTTGCTGGTGCTGGACCAGAACAGCACCCAGACCGACATTGCTGGCGTCGGTGTGAATTTCGGTGGCAGCGTCCTCATCGAAGTGTGCAAGAACGGGAGGGTTGTGCAGCCGTTGGCGCAGCTCGGTGAATGCCTCCTGCTGCTCGGAAGACCAGACATACGGGACGTCATCACGTGTCAGGCGCGTCAAAGGTTCTGCAATCTTGGCAAAATCGGCAATGAAACGGCGATAGTACGCGCACAGGCCCAAGAAACGTCGGACTGCTTTCTTCGTGGTAGGGATGGGAAAATTGGCTACAGCGGCTGTTTTCTCAGGGTCAGGCCGGACACCGTCAGCGTTCACCACATGACCGAGAAATTTTAGCTGCTGATATCCAAAGTGACATTTTTCCGGTTTGAGTGTCAAATCGGCCGAGCGAAGAGCGTCCAATACCGTTCGCAGCCGCTTAAGATGTTGGTCAAACGTTTCTGAAAACACGATGACGTCGTCCAAATAAACCAAACAGGTTTGCCATTTAAGACCAGCAAGTACGGTGTCCATCATTCTCTGGAACGTCGCTGGCGCTGAACACAGACCGAAAGGCAATACTTTAAATTCATATAAGCTATCGGGTGTCACAAAGGCAGTCTTTTCCCGATCGCGCTCATCCACTTCTATCTGCCAATAACCACTTTTTAAATCAATGGAGGAAAAGAACTTGGCGTTGCGAAGTCGATCGAGTGAATCGTCGATACGGGGCAACGGATATACATCTTTTTTTGTGATGTCATTCAGTTTCCTGTAATCAACGCAAAAACGCAGCGTGCCATCCTTTTTCTTAACCAACACGACGGGCGACGACCACGGACTTTTAGACGGCTGAATAACATCATCATTAAGCATTTCCTGGACTTGTGTCCGAATTGCCTCACGTTATTTGACCGAAATACGGTACGGCTGCTGTCGAATAGGTCGGGCATCGTCAGACGTTATGATGCGATGCTTGGCGATAGAAGTTTGCCGGACTTTCGATGATGAGGCAAAGCACGGGGCGTACTCCAGCAGTAAGGCACGCAGGGTGCGTTGTTGACAGAAAGAAAGGTCACTGCTAACATCGATGCGGTCTAGAACACTGGGAGTATCAATAACGTCAAACGCAAAACATTCAGAAACTTTCTTTAACAGTTCGCCGAAAGCGATGGCAGTAGAGCGATAGAGGTGGCAAGATTCATTCGTGAAGTTCGTGACGAGAAGCTCAGAGTGACCATTATTGAGAATAATTAAGCTTCGAGCTGCACAGATGCCATGAGAAAATAAAAGAGAACGGTTGCTTTCAGCTATTATCGGCCCGTCACGAAGCCCGTCGCACACAACACTCACAAACACGCTGGAGCGGGGAGGCACTGAAACACACTCGGCTGAAACCCGTAGGGCGCACGTACGTTGGCCATCGGTGGGCCTGGCAGCCGCTTTCTCCGTTGAGAACGAGACCGTTCGCTGTCGGAGATCGATAATGGCGCCATATTCCCGCAGGAAATCCACACCGAGAATCAAATCACGAAAACATTCCCGGAGAACGACGCAGCTGACAACGAACGTTGACGTACGAATCTGGATTCTAGCCGTGCACTGTCCAATAGGAGTAATTACATGCCCCCCAGCCGTGCGTATTTGCGTGCTACACCATGGTGTCATAACCTTCCTAAGGGTCGCTGCCAGTTTCCCACTCAAAATCGAAAAGTCTGCTCCGGTATCCACTAAAGCGCTGACATTATGACCATCGATGCACACAGGGATGTCCAGCGATAGCCGGTCTCGTGAACTAAATGCTGTCGTTTCTGCTCCAAAATCCATATCTGTTCTCATTGGGGGGACTTCTTTGTGCTGACATTTAGCGGCCCCGCCCCCGGAGGTCGCTCTACTCAGTTTTCCCGGTGGGGGCTTGGCGAGCGACCAGGCGGTGCTCGCGGGAAGTTACCAGTTGTTGAAGCGGTTTGCCGACGTGGGGATGGAGACCTGGATTGTCGGCGCGCCATCCGGAGGCTCTCTTGTGCGAGGTTGTCTCCAATGTCACGAGGTAGTTGTCCGAACGTGCGTCTAGGTGCGTTGGTGTAAAAACCCTCCGGTCCGAGTTCCCGATAAGGGCACCACCGGAAAATGTGACCAGGTTCCCCACAGTGGTAGCAAAGGCGGCGGCTCCGAGGGGCCTGCCAGACGTCCGTTCGTCGAAAGTTTGATCGCGGTGGCCGCACGTACCGCGTAGGCTGCTGTACAGGAATGTATTGCACTGGCTGCTGGACGGGCATGCACTGGGTTGGTGGTAACGTAGACAACGGAGCTTGGACGGGAACTGGGCGTCGGAGAATGTCAGCGTAAGTCGGACGAGAATAATCAGGAACAGGGGTACTTTGAGCTTCAGCAACATGCAGAGATGGCTGCGTGACTTGCTGAATCTCTTCGCGGATCATATGTGCGAGAGAATCACCCCTGGGTTGGAACGTGCCACAAACCTTCTGCAGTTCCTCGCGTACAATCGCACGAATAAGATCTCGGAGCTGTTCAGTATTTCTTACAGCAGCTGTAAGAGGCTCGGCAGCAGTCGTAGCGAGGATTGGGCTGTCGTAGACCGCCGAGCGGCGCTGGTGTAGGATCTTTTCCATGGTGACCGCCTCTGTTAAAAATGAGGTAACTGTAGTTGGTGGGCTACGTACAAGACCAGCAAAAAGCTGTTCTTTAACCCCATGCATGAGGTGGCGCAGCTTTCTCTCTTCAGACATGTTGGGATCCGCACGTCGAAATAGTTTCGTCATGTCCTCAACATACATCATGACGGACTCGTTTGGCATCTGTTTTCGAGATTGTAGAGCACGTTCTGCTCGTTCGCGCTTATCCAGGCTGATATACGCCTCTACGATAAGACGGCGGAACTGAGGCCATGATGTTATTGTGCCTTCTCGGTTCTCATACCATGTCAAAGCATGGTCTTCCAGGCAGAAAGTGGCGTTCCGTAGCTTTAAGTTGTCGTCCCACTGATTAAAGAATGCGACTCGTTCGAACTGAGTTAGCCAATCCTCAACGTCTTCATGCGCAGTGCCATGGAACCATTTCGGCACTCGGGGGTTTTGAACGTAAACAGGAGTACCTTGCATGACTGTCGTAGTGCTTTGCGTGCCTGGCCGGAGGCTCGTTGTTGAAGTGGACTCCAAGGGCCCGTGTTCGGGAGGAAGGCCCAGGTTCCTCCGGCTGACGCGATGAACTGGCGTGTCCACAGGCAAAAGCTCGGTGTCGTTGGTTCGCGGAGGGGTGTGCGACATTGAGAGGACAATTACCCAGCGGCTCCACCAAAACTGTCACGAAGACAGGGATTTATGGGTACCGGCAACAGGGGCAGATACACACAGTCAAGAGAGAGGTTCCCGAGAAACGGTAGCACGAAGACACAAGCTCAAGAGTCCACAGGGGTTAACTAGCCGAAGCGCGCGAGAGTCTCCAACTTCTTTGTCGTTCAAGCGCTACCTCGAACCGCCAGGTGGCAATATAAATACCAGGAGGTCTGTACCGATCTTATTGATTTGTTTGGTGTCAGGATAGAGCACAAAACACTTACGCATGTAACCACAGAGGTCCCTGATTAGCGATGGTTATGGTTTTTGCGAACGGGTGTGGAAGTCAGTGCCATATCGCACTGTATTAGAAAAGAATGAGGGCAGTAATTAAAAGAAAACGGGAGCACAGCAAGGATCTCCGGTGCGTAACCAAAGCATAATTTAAGGTACTGCAGCACTTTGGGAGGATACTGTAGCTACTATATTACGAAACTGGGCTAGTTGTACAAGTTCCCTATTTTAAATTTTGCTTTTTTTTTTGCAAGCGTATATCAGTATTTATTTTTCCAGTGAATACTTCAGTAACGGAGTAGCACTCGTCACGTCGTAGTCTTTTTAAACTTTTTAAATGGTCCCGTTCTACATCGTATTGATACCATTTGAAGCAAGAAATACATTGCACAACTTTGCTTCGTCCGCGATATTGGTTTTAAGTAAGCGAACTTCAAGTCTTGGAAAAATATTGTTTGAATTGATTTGGACCTGCGTGATCGCGTCTGCGGTTCGCATCAGATACCTTCCGTACCACAATTATTACTATTATTATTATTATTATTATTATTATTATTATTATTATTATTATTATTATTATTATTATTATTATTATTATTATTATTATTATTATTATTATTATTATTATTGAAATTATTACTATTGAAATTCCTCTTTATCAGCGCGCGTATAAATGGGTCTGACCGAGATTGCAACATAAAAACCGAGCCTGACTCTGACGGAAGATGCCTTAGCCAACCTTATAGAAGTCCTCTTGACGCTGTCACTTTTGAGGCGATTAGCGTGCAGAACTCAGTTTGGTTTCGCTTGTGCCAATTCTTCGCTCAGAATATCGCAAACGCCCGAAAACACAGTCGTGCGCGTCACTCGTAGCGGACACTCTCATTGCGACAGACGTGCGCGACACTTTTTCTCCCTCAGGCTCCTCCTAGCTCGTAAAGATGCACGTTCTACACACTCCTCAACACCGGCTGTCTATCCGCGGGGCTCGTTCGGGCCGTCGAAGCTATCATTCTCAGGCCGCAGGCCAACAGTGTATCGCGCGTCCGGCGGCGAGAGCGCTGCGGGGTCAACGGGGTTGCGATGCGAGGAGGCGAGGGTGGAGAGGGGGGGGGGGGGGGCGGCCACAGGTTGCGTGTCCCCGCGGCGCGAGCCGGGTTCCTTCGCGGCGTCGAGCTCGGGGTCCCCGTCGCAGCAGGCGGCCGCGGGCTCCGCGGGGCCCGGGACCCCGCGCCATTGGCGGCAGAGCCGGCGGCGAGGGGAAAGGGAGGGGGGCCCACGCAGCCGCCTCGTGCTGACGTAGTAGGCCGGTCGCCACGAGGGGGGAGGGCTACACTTTAAAAAGACGGCCACGGAGGAAGAAAAGCCGTCCGCCGCGCACACTGCTTCTTCTTCATCTGCTGCGCTCCGGTGGGACGGCCTACCTGTGCGTTGTTTTCCCGCGCGCGCGCTCCCGGGGAGTTTTGTCGCGTGTGTTGTCTCCTGGCCCCCCGCTGGTTGCGTGTGCCGCGCCGCCACCGGCTGAAGAAGACGCCCAGCTCGGCGCCACTTGCGAAAGCCACGCCGCCGGAGAAGCCGGTGAGCCGATGCAGCTGTACATAGTGTAGTTGATGCGCGACACGTTGTTAACCGCGTACTTTACGGCCCGTTCGCCGACGATCAAGCGCTACTTGGAAGTGTCTGAAGTGGCGGGATCGCGACATGCAGAGGTGGTCATATGATGCGTACGCTCCGAGGTCGGACTAAATGAAGCAACGTAAAATTCGAAAATTCTCACCATTGTCGGTGGCGTTCGGTCGCTTATCAGCAAATGCTTCAAGTCTGCGTTTCGTTCTTCACATGATTTTTAAAAGGATGTTACGTTTTTTTGTCGCCTCCTTTTATGTGTACTGTTTTGAGCAGCGCGCGCCCCGGCAAATTACGCACGCAGGGCTCTGGAACCGTTGATGAATTCGCTGCAAGTCTCAGTCGGGACTACTCTGTCGAGGAACCACTCTTTCGAAATACTGCTCAACATCTGCTGATTGTACGATCGCTTAATAAGTGCGACATCAGAATGTCGCTGGTGGTTTCCCAGTGCACTGAAAGCAACGATGTGGAAGGCAGCCTGCTCACGAGAAACATTTAAAAAAAGAACTGCTAAACTAATTAAATTTAAAGACCGGGCGCCACATGTCAGGAAATCATCTCCAGAAAGGATCGAAGTATTCAATAGCTGAAGCTTCTCCCTGTTTCGTTTTTTAAATAAAAAAAAAATTGTTTAAGTGATGAGGCGGACACAATTATTACGATATGAATAGAGCCATGATAGATTACAAAGATGCGGCTTCTTGTCTGGGCACTTTCTGCGAAGTGTAACTCTATAGGAAACTGGTAGTTAACACTGTGTCTTCTTCTATGGCGCCTTGGCTTACTTCGCGCGGTTATAGTATGATTTATGACCCAAAGTTAGCCATTTCATTGGTTTCGCTTAAATAAGTGTAGACATAATTTTTTTTTTCCTGCTGTCTTGCTGCTTTAGAACTTTGCGCAGGAGATTAGCAAGCGCGTACCACCGCATCAAATGCTCCTACGCTCAGTAAACAATTTTTAATTGAGTTTCTTCCGCACCACAGTTACAGTTTCTTGCAGTGTGTCGAACGAGGGTTCAGATATCACACGCTGCTATGAGATTACGTGAGGTTCACAAAACTGCAGTATAAGACTCTTTGTTAAGTCGCTGACATCAGGGTTTCTAGAGTAGCCTACCGATCCTAAGAGTGTGAGAGAGTTAAAGCTAACAACAACGAATATATTGCAATTTTTGTATCCGTGGCGCGTTCTCATTCTAGCTTGTATAGTGCTTATCATATCTTGTATAGTTGCCCCGTTTGGCAACTTTACACCAAAACTGAAACTCTGCGGCAGAAGAAATGCAATTACAAATTATTTACTGAGTGTGGGTAAATTTCTCTGGAGGTACATCTTTACTAACGTTATGTGTGTAATTATAAGCCAGAAATTAAAACAAAATGATTGGGGTGTGTCAACCACTTTAATTTACAAAGAGTAAGCTTCATTAAGTCTATCAAAACTTTCCCAGCTTTAGGTAAAGCTTTTTCCGCAAGAGTGAAATGTTTGGAAGAAGAGAAACGCACACAATTGCATCGAAATGATAAACAAAACACACAAAAAGCTGCTGCCTCCTAAAACATTGCTGTGCGTTCCCGCCTTCTCACAAAACCCCGTCCGAACATTCTTGGCTTTGCGGGTTTTACCGCAGGAATCAAATTTAGCTCTCTGTTTCATAAGCGAATAACAGACCATTTCACACGTTCTATAAGTAAAGATGCAATCAAACTTAAATGCAACAATTTACTAGCATACAACTTTGAGGGTGGCGAAGTATGTCTGTTTTCCCTTAAAGATATAGTTCGAGAGGGTTAACCGTTCGGGTTGGAAGCCTTCAATTTCATTAAAGAACAACTGATTGATGAGAGAGATGATCAATTAGTCGATAATAAAATGCGAGCTCAATGTCCGTTTTCGCATTTTTCGTAGTTGCGCCGGTATTTACCCAAATACATATACCGAAATGTTAGCATAGTTAAGCAAGTCACATTCCGTTGGCAAATTTCATATACCCTATTCGTAATTTGACCACGTAATAGCGACTCAAAGCTGGTTGTCATCAAGGTGCTTTAGCAAGTCGCAGAGGTATTCTGATTAGCACATTTGCGCCTTTTTCCCCAGGGCTGTGCCTTCCCGAAAAAAAGATCTTACACAGGTTCCCCTTGCCAACGGTACCTTGATATTTCGACAGCGGCGGATAAATTTTACGCAGCTGGCAAACTCCATTTATCGGGTGGTATCAAGACGCGTCTGTGTTTAGCGTTCACTGTATACAGGGTTGCCACACAGGTACGCCATACATATATGTACAGCTTTCACGGGAAAGCAGCTGTGTAGTTCTCTTTAACGACCGCATTCACCCAATCTCCGTTCCCTGCACAGGCCCAGCTAAGAACATGTTCCTGTTTTTTTTTTTACCTATTGTATCAGCTCGAAGCTTGTAACATTTGCGCTCCGAAACAATGAAAGAAAAAAAAAAAACTTTCACCATACGAAGCTGTTTAGATGAATCAAGCAAGCCTAATGACCCATCTGAGTAGACCACTAGCGATTATGGGTTTTGGTCCGCGCTCTATTTCGCGTGTTTTTTTTTTTTTTTTTTTTTTTTTTTTTTTACGGCGTGTACCAGCTATCCCGCCTAAATGCTAAGTGGGGACAGTTTGATTAGGCATTTTGCAGAGAAGAGACAAAACCGAAGGTGTAAGCAGGAACTGAATTATTACGTACATAGACAAAGCAATAAGTTCTACAGAGGAGCCCGCGAATCATCGATTCACAGGCATCTCGTAGATAACTACTGCCGCCGAAGAAAACTGAGTCATAAGGCCAGAGCCTAAGAGGGTTTTAATTTATTTTCTCTTCTATAAGGTCGTTGTTGGCGGCATCATAAGTACTGGCCAATTCATCCCTTTTTTTTTCTCCTTGACACCATTATTCGTTCATGCGGGTCTTCATTGGTTTCACGGTGATAGTTTGAGATCAGGAAAAGAGTAAGGATGTTCGTAGGGCGTTGACGCGTCGAAGAAAATGCAGATACATGGTAACAGGGCTAATTTTATGTAGGCTTGATATATCAGTGAGATTGCTTCTCACGAAAATGAAATGAACGGATTGCTACGCCGAGCGTTTCACATCCCGTGTTAACAGCCTTGTGCGCTCAGTCCGAGCTTTATTATGAGCCAATGTCACATCCGTCGGGTTTTAAGCAAGCGCTTGTGAAATCTTTGTGACACGGGGAAAAGTTTCCCCCACCTCCTTTCCTCGGTACCTTCACTGCTACTATAGGTAAGCCACGTATCGCGCCGCTTTCAATGTTCGATGAAGGCAAAAGGCAACAAAGTAAAATAATTGACCGAGAAAGTAATCATTTCATTATGTGTCCTGTATTACCGGAGGGAACACTCGATTATGTATGGCGAGAGAGAGGTGGTAACAGGTATACCTTTATTTATTTACTTTAAAAAAAAAAGACACAATGACAAATAAGTCGACCTGCGGTTCATCATTTGGTCCTTCTCTTTTCCAATACTAGTGTTGAATCGGCGTGGTCGTCGCAAATGAAGCCACGTGGTGCGTATTCTAAAAAGCTGTCACCATTTTTGGAGCGGAAGTGCCTGCGAAGTAAGGCCTTTCTCTTCTTATTATCAGACCCTATTAACGTGATCTTCCATCACCAGTCTCGTCCATAGCTGCCTACTCTCAGAGTGATGCTAAATAGGCTGAATGAAGCATTCTGAAAGTTTGCTCGTTTTAGTTGCGTCCTGTAATGGCGCCCGAAGTAGCGCCTGGTTTCATTCATCCACTGCCTATCGCCCACTTTTGAAAACGCTCATTGCTAGCGTGGGCGACTCATCATTACGACACCACGAGGGTGACACGTACTGTCAGAACAAGCATGGCGCATTTTTTGGGAGCGCGCGTTGATATGGATCTAAATTCACAGTTGGCAAGCGTGGGCGGTACCCTCCTTCAATAAAAGATACATGGTTCTGCAGCGCCTAGAAGCACCACGTTACAGAGCTTAGGTTTAATTTATGCTGTTTAGACTGCACATCGGAACGCGAAATTGATGAAGTGGACTGACAAACTCTGACAGAATAATAATATGCTATTTTCTAAGGTCGGACCAGAAGCGAAAATTGCTGCATGTCACAGGCTTAATAAAAACAAATATACAAATATACGAACTACCTATTCACATGGAGTTGCTAAGCCTTAAATTGCTGTTTCTCCTAACAAGTTTGGACAGCGAGCAGTAGGCATGACAGGGCCGATGTGACCTACAACATCAATGGGAAAAGGTGACTGAAACCGTCTGGTTCTGGGGAGTTCATTCTTAAAATGCGCGGATAGCGAAAAGGTATTTTGATCTCATGCAGAGTTTGTAACTGTTGTTTTCCTATTTTTGTATTCACCATAAATGTTAGCTCCTTTCGAAACCTCACCTATGAGTAGCGTTAATGAGCTTAGTAGAACGAGGACATAAGGATATAAAGGGTGTTCTATCAAAGTTTGGCTGACCACATCAATTTAACAAATTTTTGCTCCAAAAAGCCCGAACAGCTATGCATTATCTATGCATACGTGAAATTATGTATAGAATCTTCAGCGGAAGCTCCGGTGTTAACGTACGTATGATTATGTTCAAGATTTCCCTTTTTTTTGTGAGTAGCACTACTAGCCACATTTGCGGATTTCGTCGACGTCTGTCCGAAGCCGCTCACTCTCACTCTTCTCGTGAACTTAAAGTCGAGAAAGAGAAGGTGGCGAAGCGCGCGTCACTGCTCAGCATTGTGGAGGTAGAGCGGCCGCACTGCTACATCAGAAGCCAATCTCTCTCTTTCTCTCTTTCTGTTCATCGGCCTCTCCAGTAGCGACGCCTGCATCCCTCGACTTAACACTGAGGGGGCGGACGTTCGCATAGATGCACCCAGTGAGAATTTTTTTTTTTTTACTGGGGACAGACCACACAGAGATCTGCCGCTTAAAGAAGTTTCGTCCCTGTCCTGTCCCTGAGCAATGTTTGTTAGATAACAATGGAGAAGACACTCTTTTGCAGAATTATCCACTTCAATTTGCTGTGCTGAGTATAGTTTCTAAAATGTGCCTTGCTGCTTTGCTTTTGCTACACATTTGTAAACCTGAAAGCTTCAATTATTCCTTTATTGTGCGCGTGAGTGAGTAAAGCCAAGCAGCACTATACATATACTCGTATTGCACGGATGCGAAAATATGAAGGATGTATGATGGTCCAACAAACTTGAGGATTCTCGGGCAATTTTGTGAAAGCGTAGTGTTTAAGGACGAACTTGGGATATAAACTTTAATAGTAAACTGCAAAGTTTTGTCGTAAATTAGAAATGCGAATCGACAAAAGGTTGTGACGCGCAGTTGTGTTTGTTTTAAAGTTTCGTCTTCTCTCGCATCGACAAGTTAGAGTTGGCATAAGAAGCCAATTGTGGACGTTTTTGGGCGAAAGCGAAAACGTCAATGGTCAAAAACTCTAAGCCTCGCAAGAGGTTATCTGTGGATATGCTGACTTTCATATCGAAATTCTACGATATATACAATAAAATGGCGTTCACAAATATTTCCTTTTAAAAATTCTCTTTCGGCGCTGTCACACTTGCTATGTGGACACCTGAACCGCGCCGTAAGGGAAGGGATGAAGGTGGGAGTGAAAGTGGAAAGAGAGAAAGGGGAGCCGTAGTGGAGGGCTACGGAGTAATTTCGACCACCTGGGGATCTTTAACGTGCGCTGACATCGCACAGCACATGGACGCCACTTCGTTTCGTCTCCATCGAAACGCAGCCGCCGTGGTCGGGTTCGAACCCGGGAACTCCGGACAGTAGTCGGGCGTCTTACCACTTCACCACCCCGGCGGGGCAATATATAGTTACGGCGGAAGCGATTCCTGTACACGGAATTTGTCATTTTTGTACAACGTCTTCTCAATAATATCATGAAAACATTTTCATTAGCGAGGTTCTAACAATTATGGTTGATTTTGCTTTCTATTTTAATGATGTATGGTTGCTGTTGTTGCTCATTAATTCTAACATATTTGCAAGTATGTATTTCTGCGGGTATTTGTATTCATTATTTTCTTCTAGCAAGTAGCCCTGACGCGTATTTGGGTTTGCTCGGTACGGTGGCTCCGCAAGGGACAAAACGACAGAAGAGACGAAGAAAGCGGGCTGTTCCGACTAGCGTCTACCGCCCCCAGGAGCCGAGCAGCCTAGCGATTAGTGGCGCATGCTTTTTGAATGGGCGTCATGTTGGACGCGGCACTAGCTTGAGAAAGCCTATACTACTGCTACTACTGTTACTACTACTACTACTACTACTACTACTACTACTACTACTACTACTACTACTACTATTATTATTATTATTATTATTATTATTATTAGTAGTAGTAGTAGTAGTAGTAGTAGTAGTAGTAGTAGTAGTATAGAGGAAGACTCGTTTCACTAAGTTGGCCCTGAATTGTCTGTAGGTAACGGCCACTTTAACTGGCTAAATATTATCTTCCCAGTTTTAATTATTAATAATAATAATATTAATTGGTTCACAGGAAGGGAAAGGCGCAGTATCTGTCACACGCGTGTCTGTGGACACCTTCATCCCTTGGTGTCCACAGACACAAGTGTGACAGATACTGCGCCTTTCCCTTCCTGTGAACTAATCATTATTATTATTATTATTAATTAAAACTGTGAAGATAATATTTAGCCAGTTCATTCGGCCGTTAACTAGACAATTTAGTGCCGACTTCGTGAAACGAGTCTTCCTCTATACTACTACTACTACTAATGATAATAATAATATTAATAATAATAATTAGCAGAAAAATATTACTGTGTATTATTATTATTATTATGATTTAGTAGTAGTAGTAGTAGTAGTAGTAGTAGTAGTAGTAGTAGTAGTAATAATCGTAGTAGTAGTAGTTGTAGTAGTAGTAGTAGTAGTAGTAGTAGTAGTAGTAGTAGTAGTAGTAATAGTAGTAGTAGTAGTAGTAGTAGTAGTAGTAATTGTATTATAGGCTCTCTCAAGCTATTGCTGCGTCCAACGAGACGCCCGCTGAAAAAGCATGCGCCGCTAATCGCTAGGCTGCTTGGCTCCTGGGGGCGGTAGATGCTAGTCGGAACAGCCCGTTTTCTTCGTCTCTTCTGTCGTTTTGTCCCTTGCGGAGCCACCGTACCGAACAAACCCAAATACGCAGCCCTGACAGCTACCCTTTGGGACCCCCTTCCTCTACCAATTCGACCAAAACTGATTTTTACAACACATTTCAGTAAATTAAAAGAAAACCTGAAATCCTCGAACCATGTACTGCTTAGTTTTTGTGTGAATGAGGGTAGTATCTGTGAGCAGGCCAGCAGCGAAGTGCTGTGCAATAATAGGAAAACTGAAGGGAGGTGGCTTTTATTAGGCCTCTCAGCCGTAAACAACATTTCTCCCTTGTAATGCAGCTCGTTAAAATAGCCTGCTCAGAATCGCCTTTAAAGTTCTACAGTATTATGAAAAGTTCCAAGTAAACCAATATACCCATGAAGCGATTTACAGAAGAAAAAAGAAACTGCCAGTGTGGGGCAGCGATGGACTCGTATATAAAAGCTGCTGCAAGGAGCGTAACAAGGGAAGCTGGAAATATGGAAAGATGTGGAAAAACAGCCCATTAATATACCGCATCTCCGGAGACTGGGTTTCAGAAATATGCTCTGTTCACGTCCTTTTAAAAGGAAAGCATTAATGCTCCCCTGCTCAAAAAAAAAAAAAAAATTGCAGACGATCACGATCCTTAGTAATGTGAAATTTGAACAAGGGTTTCCGGGTAATTTGGTTTTACGGTATGCTGATATTGAGAATTTGAGAATGACATCTATATACATACAGCTATGAAAACTGTAGTATTCATTTTTAATGCATGACCTCCCTGAAGTTGGTGCGATTTTTCTATTTTTTATTGATAAAAAAGGCGTTCTGAACTATGATTTGGCAAGAACAAGATATTGTTTTCAGGTACTTCATCAAAGCCTGGATTTAAAAGGCGAAGTCTATATTTAGTTGGTGAGGTACACATAGCAGCGGGAGGAGAGGTCAGTCGAACTTGTTTCGGCTCAGCGTTGAGCAGCGTGCGCGCGTTTCTTCTCTAAGCGTTCTCATTTCACTACGGAACTTTGCGCATCATCCGGGGAAAAGTGAGCGCTACCCTTTTGCCTGCCTTCGCTGAACCACCCTCTTCCACCTTACGTTCCAGCCTTTTTTCTCTGCTGCCATTTGTCTCTTCTTTCTCCAGCCACATTTTCCTCCTCTTGTCTTCCATTCCCTTTCTCTTAGTGTGCCGTTCATCCGATCTCCCCATAAACTTGCTTTATAGATTTATACCCCTCGTCTTCTACTCTTATGACACTATATATCATGAGGTCGCGCGTTATTCGGAACTGGTGTTATGCCTAAAGCCTTGCTTATTTCATGAGCGGCGTTTGCAGTAAGTGTTGAAAGTGTGAACCGGAAGTCGAAACAAAAACATGCCCATGAATTGGCATCAAGATTTGGAAGCAACCATTTTTGTGCGGCATTCAGGGTGGTTTCATGCCATTTCTCTCTCCATTTAGCATCAATCTGCTAGTCAAGCGAAGGGCTACTTTGCACTAGGCATTCTAACCGACGACATATATACACCTTCAATAACTTGCAGTTCATTGTAGGTGTTGGTGGTCACCGAGAAGTGCGACAGATACTGGGCCTTCCTTTCCTGCAAGCCTAAATCAACTAAAGACGTTTAACACTTTGCCAAACTATGTGCCAGTCTTTCAATGCAGGACCGCCAAGAAAGATCAAGCCAAACCATGCGAAATTGTGCCTTCGCACGTCTTAATTCGTTTAAGCGGGGTTAAACTAAGGGAAATGTTTAGCCTTCTCTTTCCACCGTAGCCAGCGTCCGTCTGCTTT
Source organism: Amblyomma maculatum (assembly GCF_055883805.1). Taxonomy (NCBI): domain Eukaryota; kingdom Metazoa; phylum Arthropoda; class Arachnida; order Ixodida; family Ixodidae; genus Amblyomma; species Amblyomma maculatum. The sequence continues at coordinate 424,082,341 of NC_139344.1, forward strand.
CTGCTTGGTAAGCACCATCCGATGGCGCATGCCATCGTTTTCTCCATATCCCCAATGCTCTGAACCACTCGTTGCCTCTCAAACTCTCCCCTAAATGTGGGGAGGGGACTTCCAACTCTACAGAGTGGTAAATGCAGGTGTCTCACTCTGCAACTACCTGCGCGTCTGGGTGATAGATGGTTACGCCGACAACAGCGCCGATCACGATGGCGGCGCGCAATCTGGAAGTTGGAGCCTAATATCTGCGTTCTCAAAGCAGATTCTTATGGCCCTAGCCGTCCTTGCCATGTGCACCGTCGCCACCAATCGGGGCACTGTTTCTCGGTTGCACTTAAGCTTCGTCTTTGAGCGTGGGAAGCGGTGGCGTAAGGTGTCCCTCGGGGTCCCAATAATGCCATTCACCAGACCCTCCGAGGCGTGTGTGTTCCAGGTTATCGTGGCGGGTTGCGGGAGACCCGGCATATTCTTGCTTTCCAGGAACACCGCCTTGAGAGCTGTGCTCTATACAAAATTGTCCATTGGTGTCGGCGGCGTATAGGATGCGTAGACGGTTTTGGCGGTGTATAAGCGCCGTCGACCTCGCAGCCTTGCAAAATCTTGAGCATTCCTCTATGAGGCTTTCTGTACGGGAGCGTACGTTAGTAACTACATGTGGGAATAAATTGTACGGCAGCATCGGCGTCGATCGTTTCAAGGGCCGTGGACTCGAAAAATCTAGTTAGCAAGTTGCACGCCATTGGGTCAGAATCAGAAATGGTTCAGAAACAAGTATTATATTTCAGTTACTTCTTTAGATAGGCAACAACATGGTCATGTAGGATGGTGTAGAAAAATAGAGCTCGCGCTTTCATGTCGCATGAATCGCTTGAATCATTTATGCTTTTTTTTCTTACGTTCTCAGGGCAGGTGCCTAATTATGTTTATGATGATGATTATTTGAGTGTTAGCCAGTCTATTTTCGTATAGGGCGGACGCAGGATCGGCGTCCAAGCTGGAGCTATGATCGGGTTTTAAAAAACTATTTTCTTTACCTGAAGTGGGGATTTTTTACAAGACGCGGTCAAAACCGGTAATTATCCAAGGATTGCAATTAATAAGCTCTATATTTTATAAAATGTACCCCCAATGATGGGTACGTGCCATTTTTCAAGAGGGCGAACAACAACAACAATAACCTAGTCTACTGCGAGATCTGAAGCATACAGGCCCACGAAGGTTCCGAAAATTTGAGAAGTGTTCACAATCCGAGGAAAGCGGTACCTTTAGTTTGGTTACCTGATGTGCAGTTGTTATATAAGACTATCACAGCATGCCTGACTGGCGTAAAACTTTCATTCAGAATTTTATTACGTCATATAGTAGGCCCACAATTGGAGTTTACCGCTCTTGCGTATGCTTAAGCTGATATAATGCCACCGAAATGTCATTTCGCCACGCGGTTATCACTGCAATAGAACGGCCACATATTATATATATAAGGGCATTATTTCAAATTAAAAGTTTCAGATGAAAGGATACGGCCCCGAGAAATAAAAATCCGGCAGCTTTATTCTTTCTACATTACACTAATGAAAGAAGGTTCTCCACTTTTCTTTCCTAAGTAAGTTGTCTTTAAAGAATACTTTCTCGCCAGACATCGCTAAAGACCTTACCTGCTTCTTGTATTGAGCGATGTGGAAAGCTCAAAGAAATATTACTTCAGAGCGGGCCGCGGCAAGTTACGCGACGGTAATGACTTTCTTCTGAAGGGGTTTAGCGGAAGAGACTGCTTGCATAAGTTGCTAAGCCCAGTCTTGATTCTACAATGCTTTGCTGCATCGCACTATAGACGCTGATAGGTATGCAAAACATCTTAAAAGCTTACCATGAGCTAAGTACCGGTGACCAGATAATTTTAATTTCAGATGCGCAGTATCATTACACACAGGTGGAAAACTAAAAAGACTTCTTTCAACCATAGACAGACTGTGTTTGTCTAATAGGATAAGGTTACGAGTCCCTGGAATTTGGTCTCAGATCGGGGTCTTGCTTGTTACGCTTAAGGCAGCTGAACGTATCACACACAAGGAAGTTTACTTCTATTAGCGGGAAGGTATCTTGGCAATAAGAAAAATAACGTGTTTGGTTTACTCCAGGTGGGGCCAGTGACCGTTTTCGCGTGCATTTCATATGTGAGGAGGCGATCATTTGGGCAAGTCAGACTGTACCTAATAGTTGACTTTGTCTGCGCCTGGGAGAATGCAGAGTCTTATTTGCCCCTACAGCTTGCGGCGCAAATTTTCTCAGGAATAACCACCGCCACACACCACAGTGGGTGCTTAACTCCCCTCGAATACCTGCCGCGAGCACTCTGGTCCAAGCTAGTTCAGTCTTTTTACGTTGGGTTCATGTTACTTATTATCCCGATACAGATGACTTAATGTCGTGGACTAGAAGTTAAGCAGTGCGATACGTCTCACAAATGCTTCAACTTGTACACACAAAACAGAGTGGCTGTTAGTACTCTCCGGGTCAAACTCATGGCATTTGTTGCAGAAGGAAACTTGCCTCATGGAAGTGGGTAGCAATCAAAGCACACATAGAGCATATTTATGTAGAACGCATGTCACTGAGTTGATCACAATATATCTGGACCGGTCAGCAGCTCGTGTTCCGTATTAGGCATAAAAAACAAATATGAAATTCACCTCTGTCGACGCCACCCGTAAATCCTGAACGATGTGCTCTTGATAGACTCATCATCATCGTCATCATCATCAGCCTGACTATACCCACTGCAGAGTGAAGGCCTCTCCCATATTTCTCCAATTTACTCGGTTCTGTGCTAGCTGCATCCACTTGACCCCTGCGAACTTCTTAACCTCATCCGCCCATCTAACTTTCTGCCGCCCCCTGCTACGCTTTCCTACCCTTGGAATCCAGTTTGTTACCCTAAGCGACCATCGGTTATCCTCTCTTCGCACTACATGCCCTGCCCATGTCCATTTCTTCTTCTTAATTTCCACTAGAATGTCGGTAACGAGTTATTTCTCTGACCCACTGTACACGCTTCCTATCTCTTAATGTTACCCCTACCATTTTTCGTTCCATAGCCCTGTGAGCTGTCCTCAACTTAAGTAGAACCCTCTTGATTAGTCTCCATGTTTCAGCCCCATAGATGAGTACAGGTAAGATGCAACTGTTGTATACTTTCCTTTTGAGCGATACTGGTAAGCTGCTAGTCATAATCTGCGAGTGCTTGCCAAATACGCTCCATCTCAATCTTATTCTTCTCGTTATTTCTTTTTCATGGTCCGGATCTGCGGTTACTACCTGTCCTAAGTAGACATATTCGCCTACTACTTCCAGTATTTTGCTACCTAATGTAAAGTGCTGTTCCTTCCCGAGGATGTTGAACATTATCTTAGTCTTCTGCATATTAATTTTTAAGCCTGCCTTTCTACTTTTTCTGTCTAGGTCATCAATCATTATTTGCAGTTCATCCCCCGAGTTGCTTAGCAAGGCAATGTCATCAGCAAATCGCAGATTACTGAGGTATTCTCCATCTACCCTTATCCCTAACTGCTCCCATTCAAAGTCTTTGAATACTTCCTCTAAGCAACTCTTGATAGACTGTTTTGAGTTTTTTTTTTTTTTAAACGAAACCTATGCTATACGGTCGACTGATGGAGGCATCAGTGCGAAATGAGACAGTTGCCGTAGTGAAAAGAAAAGAAACAGAAAACGTATACGCATGCTTCTAGCACGGCTTACAAGGAATAGCGAAGTCCCCAGCGTCGAAATCAATCGCATTTCAAGCCACACGGATGGCAAACCAGCGTAGCACTTCCTCCTCTGGGATGCTGCGCGGAAGCCGAATACATTGGCCTCGGCAACCGCGTGTTTTTATAGCTACAAAGCAAACACATTGATCGCTCATCCCGACGACGCCCCTTAGAAGAGTCTCCTAAAGCGGGAGTTCGAGTGGCGGCCCTCTACTGATCCCTCGTTGAGTCAGCTTCTGGCTGGATGGAACCCCGGCCAGCCGTTGTATAATTTTGCACTCTGTCGATCGCGTAAGTGGAGCGTAATGTCCTTGCTGCCCCACTCTCTTCTTGAGCAGTCACTCGCCAAGACCGAAGCTTGAAATAAGAACTAGTAGGAACACTGGCGTTAATTTGTCCCCCCCCCCCCCCCCCCCTGAACGTTTTCTTTCCGCTTTTTGTTTCTTTGCGCCTTTTGCAGGCTCGCTCATGAATTTCTGGTTTCGCACCACCCCGTCCAGCGGACGCTGATCCGCTGCGCTTCACTGACTCATTCTTGTGGGAAGGGCCCAAGACAGCCTCGTCGGTGCTTGTGTTTTCCCTTTACGTGCGCACAGTTAACACGAATTTAAAAAATAGTTAGCGATATGCATGTTTAAGTGTGAATTCTCGCGAAAGCTTTTACTCTCATCACACCGTCTAGATTTTAACGTAGAAAACCAATGGCGTGCGTTTTCTTTACGCTCAGTGGCAGAAATATGCTTTAGCAAAATAAGATTTTGGAGTAATTGGTTCGTTAGCTTCCACATAACTGCAGCGTAAAAAAGAAACACAAACACAAAGAAATAAATAAGCATATACTGTCAGCGATTGCCCAGGTCGGTTCGCGTTTTCTTTATGTTTTTTTTTTTTTGGGGGGGGGGGGAGGGGAGGGGCTCGAGTCATGTCGAAGAAGAAGTAGCAGAAAGCACTTCGAGTGAAAATATAATGATTTCCAGTCGGAAAAAAACTACAAAATATTTTCTTTTGTTACGACAGAATTTCTGTGCGGTTTTTGGCGGGAAACCTGTTGTGACAATAGAACGTTCTATAGTAACATCAGAAATTTCTGTAGTCACAACAAAACCGCTACAGAACTACAGGCAACAAAAATATACTGCACACAAACTACAGAACCACAGAATATTTGGACGTACTTTTGACACGGTTCTGTAGTTTTTTTTTTTTTCGACTGGGTTATTACACTGTAATCTTTCGATAAGAATACACAAAACAAGGAAACAAACAAATGGTCTCTATGAAAAGCTTCCGGTTGAAAAACTGCGGTTTTGCAGACTTTATGGGTATAGGTTTGGTGCTAAACAAGGAAAAACTGCACAAGTCAAAACTGCGTGCTGAAACGCCGCGGTTCCGTGAGCATAGCCGAATCAGAAATCGAATTGCTTGGCAACTGACGCGATAGATCGAAATCCTTTTTGCGTCTTCTCCTCAGAATTCCTCCCAAAGTTTCGGATGTGCAATTCTGTGCACGGTCGTCATCTTCGTTGTTTTTCTCTTGGCAACACAAAGCCGACAGTGCACTGCGTCTGTTCCACGGCACCGATTTTTCGCGCATTGGAAAATCTGATGTCCACCAATTCATATAGCGATTTGTTTCGGCACGTGTTATGGCCAGGTCGACTTTCCTGTCGAGTTTATGTGCTGTATTTGCGAACGCAAATAGGCAGGCACGACTACCGAAAAGGCTGCCAGGTGGGGGGGATGAGGTCACTAACTGTTTTCGGCTGCAGAGAAAAGGGTATGGACTTGAATCCACGCCTAACAATCCCCTTTTGGATGAGAAGTCTGCAATAGGGATGATGGTAGCTGTATTTGAATGTTTTCAAGTTCTTTATTTGTTTTTCTAAACTTTATTACCATTCATCCTTTCGTCGCGGCTCATCCAGTGACAGTTAGTGCGACAGTTTAAGAAGTGCGTTCCTTTAACAAGCCCAGGACAGCGTTTGTACTGCAATCCATTATGTTGTATCTGAGTGATATGCACCGCTCTATAATCGCTTCTGCGACAACTGAATTCTCATTTGACCGTCGTTCGATTCCAGCCGAACTTGATGCGGGTTCTGAATATTAGCTGAATATTCTGGTTCTGCTGGTTCTGCTGGTTTTGAATATTATAATGACGGATAGAGGGCGCCAGCGGTCACGCATTGCACTCGGTTTGCTTTGGTTGCTTGGGTTTAACGTCCCAAAGTGACTAAGGCTATGAAAGACGCCGTAGTGGAGGGCTACGGAGTAATTTCGACCACCTGGGGTTCCTTAACGTGCACTGACATTGCGCAGCACACGGGCGCATCGCCGTTCGCCTCCGCAGAACAGCAGCCGCTAAGGCCGGGATTCGATCCCGCATCCTTGGGCACAGTAGTTGAGCGTCCTACTACGGCACTATCCCGGCAGGGTGCATTGCTCTCGGATCCGCCACATCGCGCCTTGAAGCATAAGAGCGCATGTTTTCGTACTATTGCTAAGCTCTTCGCTTACACATGCGCCAACGCTCTCTTGTCAGTTAGACTACGCTTACCATACAACCGCTATCAAACGTACGAATGAGTAACGGCGATTGGTGTTTTCATGCCGATATACTTTCATCTCTGTGAATAGCCAACAACCACGTCGACCTTACATTTACCTGTTGCGCTTTGCTTACTGCTTAGCTTAGAGTTTCTTACTCTTACCTAGAGGGAAAGCTGTGCTGCCGTCTATGGGAGTTTACATGGAGTTTCCAGACGGCCAGATCAGCCACCATGGGCGCTCAAAGCATCATGGGCCGGAGAGCGACCGAGTGCAGAACTACAACTTTTGGCCAAAACTAATGCAAAGAGAAACGTTGTTCTACCGTAAGTAATGTCCTAAGATTGAATGTTGTGACTATAAATTGCAAAAAGAGAGAAACAGAATGCCAGTGTGAAATTTATCCAATATAAGCGATGGCTCTTTTTCCTATTGGCTTAGTTTTGAGCAGCACAAATACCAATATTTCGCACAGAATGGGCAAACTTTGAAATTAAAAAACGGTATGAAAATATTTATGGTTGTGCAATCACTTAAGGAAGTTTTTAGTGGCATTTCGGGAAACAGAAACCATTTATTGGCGACGTCTGCTTTTGCGCCTTCGCTACTATGGCTTTCGCGGTCTATGTACGCACCTTGAGATGATGATGACGACGAATAAGAAACATCGCAGTAATGCCACTTCACGTACCCGAGAAAAACCGACTGTCCCGCAACAATGTAGCACACCGGCCCATGATTCTTAGCGCGCCCATGGTGGCTGAAGTGCAGCGCCCTCAGCTTTCCCTCTAGATAGTGTAAGAAACTCTATTCTGCCAACCCTCCACTGGATTCGCTGCACATCGAAGCGGAATCCGTCTCGCAACACATGAGCTGGCCTGTATGGTAAGACATGCACGATTTCTTGAGTCTGACTGAGTAGAGTGCAGTGAATGGAAAGTTGGTACAGAGTTGCAACTATAAAACTGAGGAAGACACTTTAAGGGTATGACGCGACTGCATTGAAGGCTTTCTATTGCAGCCTTCCCGTGTGGATCCTTGTTAGCAGCATGTACCTCTCGATTCGCTTAATTAATAATCTTCAAATATGTGTCTCTATTAACCCACACATATTGACTAGCACACACCCATATGATCTCGGACTTAATACGAGAGACCAACCGACGAAGGAACGAAGCCGCGCTTTAACGCGATAGGGTTAGGGCCCCTTGCCGCAAAAAAGCCCGTGTCGACGTTGTTGTAAGGCGAAAATGAGAAGAAATTGAAGGAACGTAAAAGATTTGCGGAAACCCGCCAATACTAACGCAGTTCCTTCACAGTGCGAGGAGAGTAGGCAACCACCTCACCACAGAACCCCACTGTTCTCTCCAAATAAAGGTGGACCTAAAGTATGCGTTGCCTTATGACTGTCAACTAATGTTTAGGTGTCTCATTATAAAAAAACGCCAATGCCATGCACCCACCTCCATCTGTAACGCCTGCCCTGGGCCCATAGGCTACTACAGGTAAATAAATAAATAAATATAATCATCATCATCATCATCAGCCTGACTATACCCACTGCAAGGCGACGGCCTCTCCCATATTTCTCTAATTAACCCGGTTCTGGGCTAGCTGCATCCACTTGACCCCTGCGAACTTCTTAACCTCATCCGCCCACCTCACTTTCTGCCGCCCCCTGCTACGCTTTCCTTCTCTTGGAATACAGTTTGTTACCCTAAGCGACCATCGGTGTATATATATATATATATATATATATATAAAGGCCATTATTTTCAATCTAGTGGGCTTATTAATATCACTCTGCTAGAAATTAGCGTCTGTGTCGTTGCCCTGAGACAATGCCTCTGGCAGTGTTTTAATGGTGGCTCCAATTGCAACCCCTCCCCCCCCCCATCCATATGAAATAAAATCAGATATTCGTTTGCTGCTATTTGCGCAATCGTAAAAGTCTCATTTTAATCCTGATACACAACACAGTGGAGATGTTTTTGGTTGCCATGGCTGCCGCGCGTGTTGCAAGCCAATGAATATGAACGCGGTGCATTTGGAAGTTCCTGTACAACACACTAGTTTTCTGAAGCCATCAGAAATACTCGGCGTGGGCTCAGAAGTCATTTTTTCGGCTGCGTATTCCAATGAGTTTAGAGCATAGGTCGTCATAACCAACATGCCCGCGCCCCTTATAATCGCATCCTTGCGTTTTATCGCAGTCACCAGCAAAAGTATAATCGTTACGCATTGTGCGATTCTGGCAGCTGACGGTCGGAAATAGTCGGAGATGTTCACAAAAACTGGGCAGCTAGCCCGATTTTTTTTTTTGCTGCCTATCTGTGACTCCTACCTCGGTTGCTGGCGTTGTACATTCACTGTACATTCGGTATGAACCTGACTGACTTCATTTACTTAGAGCTTGCATCATTACTGATACGCGGTACATTTCTTTGGCTTCAATAGGGACGCGAAAAACCACCGCTTTTTTGTGATGTCTAAGAAAGCAAACTAAATGTTTGGCTTAGGAGTTTTACTGAGCAAGCAAAATAAAAAAAAAGCGACAGCTCTCTTCTTTTCTTCCCATGGTTAGCTGCAAGCGAGAAGCTGGAACGCGGGTGCGTTAACGGCCCACAGCAAAGTCGATGGATGACGCAACCAACTGAGAAATATGGAGTTGTTGCAACTTCGCAAAGTTTACGAGCGTCGTTACTGGCGCGCACGTTTGTCAAAGGCCGGCGTTCCAAAACAGAGGCCGCGGCAGCCTCGGCTAAAATTGATCGTCGCCACAGGGACTGTCTTTTATAACTGGATATGAAAAATGCTAGAGGATTTGGCAGATGCAGGCGGACAGATTTAACTAGGGCTTAACTAAATTTAAAGAAAAATGGTCTTTCAGGAACGGCAGAACTAGAATTGCTCCAGGCTATATCCTATATAGACGCAACGTTTAGAAGTAAGCACGCGCTTGCTAGTCGTGGCAGCTTCTAATCATTTCCTGGGGACCACGTAAAACGAAAAGATGTAGCACTGGACATCTTGAGGACTGTGATAGACCAAGAGAACGTATAAAGTCCCTCTTCTGAATACCGTAGGAAGGGAGAGAAATAACTTTACTTGATCCCAATAATTGCCCAGGCAGGTCCGTGAGTCCCCGCATGACCCATGCATGCACTGCTCAACAACACGCTCATGAATTCATGGATTCCATGAAGAGGGTGACTTGACCAGGGCACTCTTCTGGCTGCCCGGGTCCATTCAAGTATCATACGTTCTCGCATTCCTTCCAGGTGGTTAGGACTCAGAAGCTCAGAGCCCTGTAGGAGGGGATGTCCGCCGATGATTTAAGGACTCCATGCAATAGGGTATTTTTGGGCGGGGCGTGCATTGGTTACTGTGGGAGATATATCATTTCGAAAGATTACAAACATTGATTACCCAGTTCGAATCAAGGCGACCACCACTGAGACTTGTCAACATGTGTTCCAGGACATGTTTCGCCTTTAAGAAAAAAGCAATATGCTTTGCTTTTCTCGAGTGTAACTAGGCATATGCGCCGATGCCCGTTTAGCGCACTTCTAGGGAACTCCTCTCAAATGGTGAAAGAGGGGCTGTCGATCTGACGATGATCGCTCTCTCGGCTGCCTGAGAATAGCGACAGAGACTGTAATGTTGAAATGGATGGCAGCAATTAATTATCTCTCATTGCGAAGAAACTGGCATCATTCGGAGATGACGCTGCCCACCTCGACAGCCCTTAAAAAGACCATTGCCGCAGATGCCCGCCCACGCCTCTTACTTGCGCCGCTGCCTCCAGCTGATCCACCGCGGCGTGTGCGTACTCACGCATCGTAACGATTTACATTCTAGCGCATTGTTACGTAACTTGCAGCATATCGCCACACGCCATGTATTAATTACTGCGTGGAGATTGTATGAAATATTTTTCGTCAGCGTGGTATCAGCAGCCGCCGCTTTCCGGCCAATTGGTTCCACGTAGCTGTGAAAAAGCAATAATACGGTATCAATGTTGAGTATTCCTGCAAGCGTCCAACAGTTTCTTGTGCCTATTTCTCTCAGAAACGTTTAAAAAACGTTGGATGACAGAAATACTCATTGCCTTTCAGCCTTTTCTTTCCAAACCCTCGACTCCAACAGTTTCTTGTGCCTATTTCTCTCAGAAACGTTTAAAAAACGTTGGATGACAGAAATACTCATTGCCTTTCAGCCTTTTCTTTCCAAACCCTCGACTTGGTTTTTTAACGCAACTCGTACAGCCAAACACACACAAAAAAGCGAGTTATTGCTTGTATGCAATACTTGTGTGCTTTTCCTGGTTATTCATGCGAATATGCAAACCGTGCTGATAATGCCTATGGCGGCTCTGCTATCTACGTTTAAAAGCACATCGCCTACAAAAGGCGCCTTGATTTGTGCTTGAATGTTCCCAAATGCGAACCTGTTTGGATCGAACTTGATTGCCGATCTACTGGTCACACAAAGAATATTATATGCGGCGCTATTTACAGATCCCCTTCCAATACTGCGTCTGAATTCTGCCGAGCTTTTGACCAAGCACTTCATAAACTATCCCTCGGAAATAATAATGCATTCATCATGGGTGACTTTAACATTAATTTGCATGACATGACCAATCCTATCAGTACCGACTACACGACCTGTTTCTATTGCAATGGTTGCACAAATTTGATTACACCCCTACACGTTGTACTGACCACGGCTCGCATTCCTTACTTGATCACATTGTCTCCAACGTTCCCACTGCTCCTCAAGCTGGCATAATAGACTGTGATATCAATGATCATTTTCCGGTATTTCTTTATGCACTCTCATCTCATTTTATTAACAGGTCTACACAGAAATTAGTTTTCAATAGTGATAAATAGATTGAAACCATATCTAACACCGATATTTCATTCATTTTGGGTATCTCGAATCCAGAAGTGGCTCTTCACGAGCTGTCGACTATAATCGTATCAGCAATTAATAAACGCTCGTCACTTCGTTCATCCTCGCAAAAGTATGATACCCCTCTTTCCCCATGGATAACTACTGCTCTCTTAAATTCACTGCGGAAAAAAGAAAACATCTATAAGAAAATAAACGCCAGCCATTTAATCTTCGTCTTAAACCGCGATACATCAGGTATTCTAGTATACTATCATCTCTTCTAAAGAAAGCTAAACGAAGCTATTATGAAAACCAATTATCCAAGCAATCTAATAATTCTAAACGTTAATGGCAGCTTCTTGATGAATTTGTGAACATTTGAAAGTCACCTAATGTAGTTAAATCTATTTTCCACGATGGAGTTCTTTCAACTAATCCTGAAGCAATAGCGAACACATTTTTTAAGTATTTTTTTTAACTCGCCTTATTATCTTTCCTCTTCGTCGTGCACACCTTCTCTTGAGCGCTGCCCCCATTCCTTCTTTCTTTCCCCCACTTGCCCAGAAGAAATTATATCCGTAATTAATAGCTTAAAGATGACCGGTCCCGGCATTGAAAACATCCATGGAAAACAGGTGAAAATTATCCGATCTATGCTCGCACCTGTTCTCAGTCACATCTTCATTTTTTTTTTTTTGAGTGGCTATTATCCGCGGCAGCTCAAGATAGCGAAAATAATACCAGTGTTCAAAAAAGGCGACCCCGCTATGCCAAATAATTATCGACCAATTGCCATTCTTCCTTTTTTTGACAAGATTTTAGAAAAATTATTTGAAATAAGGCTGTCAGGATATATTGCAAAATACAACATATTGACTGATACTCAACACTTGTTACGACGCGGACTATCTACAGATACTGCTATAGCTTCTCTCGTAGATTATATCAGGCTTGCTAACGATAGAGGAAAGTTTTCAGGCGCAGTTTTCATTGATTTTAGCAAAGAATTTGATTTCATCGATCACTCCATCTTGTTTCAGAAACTTGAGTCGTACGGCATATCAGGACCTCTACTAATGCTTTTGAAGAGCTTTCTTCGTGACCGAGAGCACATAGTCTGTATTAATAACCATGCATCTAATAAAGCTCTCACTGACATTGGGGTTCCACAGGGTTATATTCTAGGTCCTGTATTGTTTCTACTCTACGTTAACGATTTACCATCCTGTTTTAGGCTTTGTATTAGTATATTATACGCAGATGACTCTACTGTGACAACATCGCACCATGACCTTCAAAATGACATCTATTCTCTTGAGCATTGGTGCCATATTAACCGCCTTACTGTGAATGTTACTAAGACTTGCTTTCAGATTTTCCATCCCCGTCAGAAGCCATTGCCCGTCTCACCATTACTATACTTCAATTCCACTGCCATCGCGTTGCAAGACCGAATTTTGTTTCTAGGTGTTGTTATTGACACTCACCTAAAATTCCATTATCATATAGTGGAAACTTGCAAGAAAATTTCATTTCGGTTACGCGCACTAATCAAAGCCCGATCGTTTTTCCCAATCCACATGTTACTATCCCTTTACTACGCTTTCGTCCACAGCCACTTAAACTACGGCATTTCATCCTGGGGTAATGCCTATCATGTTCATCTTTGGCAATTAATAAAACTGCAAAAGCAAGCCATACGCATCATAACCTCCTCCCCTCGAATGTCACCGTCGCACATTTTGTTCATGAATTTAAATGTTCTACCCCTCTCGGCTGTTTTTCTTTATGATATCGGTATTCTATTCCTTACGATTCTTCACCATCAGTTCCCAATTAGTATTTTTCCTTCCAGCATGATAAAAAGCAACAGCGTTACACGGTTCGCTCTACATAACATTTTTCTACTACCTAAGGTCAGTACTAACTACGGGAAACAAGGCCTTCAATTTTCATCGATATCATTTTGGAATTCTTTGAATTTCGACATTAAGCAAACTAATACACTTTCTTTGTTCAAGTTGAAATTAAAAAAAAAAAAAATTCTTTTTAATTTGTGATTTTTTTATCTTTTGTGTCTAGGCATTCATAAGTGTTTTTGTACCCTTTTCTGTATTCTGTTTCACGTTTCAGCCCCTCCACGTTTCAGCCCCTTAGGTGAGTACAGACAAGATGCAGCTGTTGTATACTTTCCTCTTGAGCGATACCGGTAAGCTGCTAGTCATAATCTGCGAGTGCTTGCCAAATGCGCTCCATCCCAATCTTATTCTTCTTGTTATTTCCTTTTCATGGTCCGGATCTGCGGTTACTACCTGTCCTAAGTAGATATATTCGCCTACTACCAGTACTTCCGTACCAATGTAAATTGCTGTTCCTTCCCGAGGCTGTTGAACATTACCTTAGTCTTCTGCATATTGAGTTTCAAGCCTATCTTTCTAACTTTCTTGTCTAGGTTATCAATCACTATTTGCAGTTCATCCCCCTAGTTGCTTAGCAAGGCAATATCATCAGCAAATCGCAGATTACTGAGGTATTCTCCATCTACCCTTACCCCTAACTGCTCCCATTCCATTTTTCAGGCAGTAACGTTTTCGGCAATTCACTTCTTTTTTAATTTTAGTTTGGTTTGGCTCGGTAAATGGGGTTTAACGTCCCGAAGCGACTCAGGCTATGAGAGACGCCGTAGTGGATGGCTCCAAAAATTCCGACGCCCTTCGGTTTTGTAATTTGCACTGACATATAGCACAACATATGGGTGCTTTGCCTCAACACACTTTGCCAAATCGAGTTCCACTCTCCAATAACCAAAACTAGATTAAAAAAAGCGGTGTTAAGGACGCTATTTCGTTTACTCTTAAAGTGAAGCTTAAGCGTGCTTCTAGTTTTTGTCTTTAAATCGATTGTTAGGAAGGATACCTATGTCCATAAAGTTACCATTTTCAGCTGCCGTTCTCGGTTCGCTATTTGAGCGGTGGGTCTCTATAATATTGGTGCCCATGTTAGGAATCTAGTCGTGTTTGTTGGTGCGCGACCTTCACTTAAAGACGCAAGCACATTTTTATATGCACTTAGACGCAAGGACCTTACAGGTCCTCCCTGTCCTTAAATTTTAACCAGCCGTCAAGTTGAAGTAAAGCAAGTCGGACATGTGCCACACATTTTCGCTCCAACAATGGCCTCGTACAGCACTGACATAATAACAAAAAAAAAAAAAAATCTGCAGTATAAAATGAAGTAAGGCACAAAGTACACAAACTACTCCTGTGCACAATTTGGACCAAATTGTTCGAAAAATCGTCGCTGTAATTTTAGGGAGCGCTTATGGGTATGTCAAAGTCAAAAATTCCTCAGGTTGGCTATGCATAACGTGCAGGATGTGATTACGGCGGACGCTTTCGTATGACAGAGTTTTAGGTAAATAAAAAATAGCCATACTCTTTAACCCGATTTCGCGTAGTCGTTGTCTCCACTGCTAGCTGTGATTTTCGCAGTCTTAATACGTCTGATATGAGTCGAGTACGACTGTAGCGTCGTTAAGGTGGTGGTGCTTGAGAAGAAGATTAGAAAAAAAACATATATATAAGAAAGCGGAAGCACCTCTCCTTCCAATTTTCCGGTCCTGTGCAGACGTACAAAAAAAGCGCGGCTCGTCTACAAAGCGAGGGCGGGTGATTGATGGATTTCAGTACATCGCACAGGCGGACACCAGCGAAGCCCTTTACGAATATGTCGGTATAAGAAGTGTCGCTACAGCACGCAGAAAAAAAAATGAGCAAAGTTTTAGGGAAAAGTTATGCCCAAGGCATTTTATATACGACGCTCGATGTAAGGCGGGCTTCGAGGAAGTGGAGAGAAACGAACTGGGGAGTAGGAGTAATTTCCTTGATAAATGACTGCTGCCAAATCAAAACAAAATCAATCAGAAATTGAGATGTAAAAAAATAAAGGCCAACCCATATTGTTAAAGCTACCTTTCACCTTTTTTTCTGGAGGCCGTTGGGTAAAAGGAGGGAATTATAATTAGAGAGTAGGAAAAGCTAGCACATGCGAAACACTTGCGACAAAAAGAATAACAAGAAATTTAAAAAGTGGTATATTTTATTACGCCGAAAAGCAGAAGGCAATACGCCGGCTTTGTGCGGTTAGCTAAGACTACCGATAATAATGGACTTCTACGTCATTCTTAATTACTACACTTCATGAAGCTCCGATCGACGGCTTTCTTTTCCATTAATTTTCAAAGCGACGGATGGTGAGAAAAGCTTTTAATAAGTTTTAGTAAGAAAGTAAGTTTTCTAGCGAAAATTAGAAGATATATGTTAACGTAATAATATAGTAGTAGAGGATACATGTTGCAGTGTTTACTTGCGTGGTACTTATCTTAACTATCCAATTCACTGATCTTAGCATTGAAGATAGAATAGCCGGAGGCACAGATAAGCATGGGCGCCTCATCTGAGTGTACACTTCATTAAACTTGCTTATAACACTGGGACGATGGACTGGATAGTTCACTCGCGTCATCTACAAGTAGTCCAGTGCTCGAAGCAAGACCTTATCATGCCATGACGATGAAACTTTTCACTACTTTAAATTTTTATCACGTGCGGTAGGAATCGGTTATTGTCATTAAAGCACAACAGAGAACGCCGCTTCTGTGTGTCAGTGTTTCTGTTGGCCACGGAATGAGCCACATTGCGCAATCATATTACGATTTATTTTCAGGTGATATAGCTTGAGAAAAAAATTTGAAGCAAAGTCCTACACTAGCATCAATTTAGTATTCCTTTTCTTGACCCATTGCCATTTGCATTATAATGAATTGCTATCGTAATTAAGAGAGTGCTCCCCATGGTCCCCAGTAGCCACCTTTTCTATGGTAGTGGAGCTATAGGCAGCTTGCCATGTTAGCTGGTTAGTCTCAGCATGTTGTCTGCTCCCATGGCCAAACAGCTGGTCGACCGAGCCAGAGCCGCGGTGGTCGCAAATGGGATCCTGTAACAAAGAATCCACCCAGTGATTACGAAAGGTGACGCCCAGCCACCTCAAACTTTCTCCGTGCTCCATACGCGAAATAAACAACTAGGAGGTTCCTTATTAACTAGAAATTTGATGCACAAATTGTGCTCCGTATGCATAACTAACTATGTGTCATAAGATATGTTGCACATTTCTGGACGCTATAGGGCGGTAACACCGAGTGCCAAAGTTTTATAGACAGCTGTTTGATTTATAACTGCAAAATGTTTTGTGTACATACATTCATGGGATGACACAGGCTTCAGAAATATGCTTTTTATTTGCTGTTAGCGAGCCAAGTTATCCACCAGGGCCTGATGACTAGGGGTCAGCATTTATAATAATAATAATAATAATAATAATAATAATAATAATAATAATAATAATAATAATAATAATAATAATAATAATAATAATAATAATAATAATAATAATAATAATAATAATAATAATAATAATAATAATAATAATAATAATAATAATAATGTTTATTGCTACTTTATAGATGATACAATATGGTTCAGGCCCGTCAAAGCCAACAAGAGGCTTGAGGAACTGGGCCCGGCAGTTACGGCCAAGAATACAAAAAAGGCAGTAGATATAGCAACGCTTCTCGTTACACCCAAACGAGAGCAAAAAAAAAGCGACAGTGGAAAAACAGGTCAACAGCATGAGTATTGAGAAATTCAACTCTAAACCCAGAGTAGACGTCAATATAAAAATAAATGAATTAACCAATATATTTTTAAGCATAACTTCACTCTGACAAAAGAATACAAATATCAACAGAGGGCTTTCAGATGCATCTTTATGTTACGCATAGAAGGTACCGCAAAAATTTCATCCGGTAACTCATTAAAGATTTCAGGTACATAAGCACAGCGTCTTGATTTCCCGTATCTAGTACACTCCATGGTATATAATAACGTAATGTTTTTCTTAACTTCCGTTCAGGAGTATTAATAATTAAAAAGTCAGAATTGCAAAAATGCCGGTGAACAACTGTCTGCACAAAAAGAGAATGAATTGACGGAAGGCCTAGGAACTGAAAGACGTCCGTGCCGGATGGTATGTGACAATTGTACGCAATGCTCTTCAATATGTTTTTTTAATATACTATCAATACGGCAATGCCAGCGTGTAGGACATGGCCCAAATGTAGTTATGCCGTATCTGAGAACACTGTATGCGAGTGCATGAATTATAGTTCCTTTTACTGACATCGGCGCCAAAGACTTCATATTGAAGATTAACCATGTAATTTTCCGTAGCCTAGCACACAGATATACCACGTGGTCATGCCAAGATAAGCTGCTGTCAAAAAGGACACCGAAATATTTGATCGAGTTAACATATTCTGTTGGCTTGCAACAACAGGGGAGGAAATCATGACCATGCAAGAATACTTGTCTATCTATAAGTAGTGTCTTTAAAGGATTTCTGAAACATATAATTTTCGTTTTGTTTATGTTCACCGAGATTCCATTATCGGAAAACCATTTCATGACATAATGTTTTCCTGCAACAAATTCACTGCCATCTCGTAGTTTATATGCTTCGTGAGCAGAACTGTGTCGTCAGCGTACTGAAAAACCAAGCACTTGGATGTTACTGAGCTCAGATCATTTGTAAATATATTAAAGAGCAATGGAGATAGAATGGATCCCTGTGGTACACTCGCTTTTACAGGGAGCTTTCCACTGTGCTCCATTTGTCTGTTAATTCTGACCACTTGTGAACGTCCGCATAAGAAATTCTTTAGAACAGCATAAAAAGGACCTCGAAAGCCCAGAAGGTACAGTTTTTCTAATAAAATAGTATGATTAACCTTATCAAAGGCTTTCTTAACGTCTTGGAAAAAAGCACCGCTAAACGTGTTTTCATCGAAAGCAGCGTACAACTCATCAGCAAATTCCTCAAGCAATAATGTAGTACCTCTTCCCTTAATGAACCCATATTGACGGTTTGAAATGGCATCGAATTTGTCTAAGAAGGAAGTCATACATTCAAATAGGAATTTCTCTGCTATCTGTGATAAAATCGGCAGGATAGAAATCGGTCTGTAGTTCTCGATAGCATTCTTTTGTCCTCCCTTGAACAGCGGTTTTACGATAGCAGTTTTCAAATCTTCAGGTATTACAGCGTTTTCCAAAAACCCGTTAATAAAGAAAAGCAATATGTCCTAGAGAGCGTGAAAATTCCGCTGTATCAGTGCAGCCGATATACCATCTATTCCGGCGGGCTTGTTTTGTCGGAAGCTAAACACTAGCCTGGCAAGATCCTCCTTTGATAGCCGTGGAAGATACGCGGAAGCTGATGAATTTTTTAGTGTACATTTAAAGCTTTGCCGTGTTGCTGCCATTTCGGCCGCTAGCGTAAAATACTTATTGAAATCGTCACCTTTCGACACCGGTTCGTCTACCAAAACGTCCGAACAAGACAGGTTCCCATCGTTTCCCCGAAAGTGTTTAATCAGAGACCACATTTTTGCAGGATTTTTATAGGATCGTTGGAACTGCAGCTGAAAGTACTGCCGTCGTGCGGATCGAATAAGTGCTACAACCCTGTTCCTGGCGGTACTGTATTCAGAACGAAGGTCATTGTTATTAGGAGCACGTTTAGAGCGTTTCCAAAGCCAATCTCGATTTGCGATTGCCCGCACGATTTCAGAGTTTACCCAGTTGTGATTCCGCCTTTTCTTACGCACTATTTCCGAGTACACGTTTCTTTCAGCTGGTCAAGTTTATTACACAACTTTGTGTAAACTAACTCCACCGGTCCGCCTTCAGTTAAGAGTGCCCAGCGAAAGGACCGTATCAGCTTATTCAATAATAATAATAATAATAATAATAATAATAATAATAATAATAATAATAATAATAATAATAATAATAATAATAATAATAATAATAATAATAATAATAATAATAATAATAATAATAATAATAATAATAAGGTATTAACAAAGTATGAAATAATAGGGTTAGGTTATGCGGTGGCATCCAGAAATAAGGGTATTTCTTGCCAAAAGCATGTTAGCATACGAGAACATCCCAAGCATGCGAGACTACATGACGATCATTCTGCATGGCCTGGAAAGCAGAGTGTACGACGCAAGAGCAGGGAAGAGTGATGGGCAAATTGTGATTAAGAGATTGGGCATGGGCGGGCGCTTGGGTGAAGTTAATGTTTATGCCGCAAGAAAAAAAGACGCGCCAGGAATGCGATGAAGAGAAAGTGCACGGAAATAGAAACAAACAAAGCCTTGAGGCGAAATGTAGGTAAATAAATGTAATGTTTATTATGTGCAGCATGGTTGTCCGTTCACCGTGACTACGGTTCTGAAAATGTCTACAAGATTATCCGCTCACAGAACACGCCATAGGTGACTGTCTCGGACTGGAGCACCTTTGTGTTGCTCGTGCGAAGTTTTCAAAGTTTTTTCGGCTCCCATTATAATCCCCACCCATTTCTGCATTTTCTTTTGCGGAATAATTTTTCTCGTCACTTTTTTGTCTCGAAAGTTTTTCAACTTTCAAATGAACCGCTCAGCCATCAGCCACCCTTACGAATAACAAACAATAGAAGATAATCGACAATGTACGGTTGGAGAAAAAGTAGAACAATGAAAAAAAAAAAAGTGGCGTGAAGACAGCGCAGTGAGAACAAAGGTGCCTGGATTAGTTGAAGAGGAGCCCACCGAATGGCTTCTGTTTTATAATCTCTCTCGCCAAACATGCTCGATAGTAAAGAACGGAAAACAAGAAGAAAATCTGTTTTATCTAAATATATTTCTTTAGGTTAAAGAACGAAAATGATCGCCGCCTATGTAGATAAATTAAAATAAGTTTAAAGAACTCATTTTACGAGACTGTACCTTGACTATTTGAGGCAATCTTTCCGATGAGGAAATCGGGTTCCTAAAGTCCATCTAATCAGTGGCGCTATGTATAAGCAATTTAATGAAAGAAAAAAAAATAGCGTGCGTAATTTAGGTTAGGTCTATCTTCTTAATCAGTCTCCTCGCTTCTAGCTCCAAAATTGTATTTTGCATGAAACGAAAAAAAAAAACTTGCCCCTGCACTCCTGGCAGGTTCAGATTTTACTGGACTGTGAAGATTACACTGCTCCCTCGAAGACAAACTCTCATTGAGAGGGCGTCGACAGGGCCAGAGCACTGGGGAATTGATGGCGTCAGATAAGAGCCCTCCTTACTCTAGAGCCTAGATAGAACAGACACCGATGTCGCTTTTCACCAGTAGATGTCCTATAAACCCCGAAAAGGACACCCTTTGACAAGAACAAAATAATTATAAGCCAAAGAACGAACATGTTGGTGAACGCGTCCCTCTGTCATAAAGAAAATAAGACAGCAGGGAAGACGAGGAACGCGTAGAATAAAGGCGGCAAACTTGCTCAGCATATTTATTCTCAAGTTCCAGTCACATATAACAGGCTGCACATGCTCCAAGAGCTTGAGCATAGGATCTTGTTTGCTCAGCCGTTTACTCAAGGCGCAAAAAATAACAATAAAACACAGTGCACAATAGTACAAACGCCGAAGAAGAACGGGCTGCGATATTAAGCTTCGAACATATTCCGATCGGCGAACCGGGAGCTGCGCCCATACATTTCGTCCGAGTCCGAGTCAGAGACACGAGGCATTGATAAACATACTGTATATCAGACTGCGAAACGACAAAGAAAATATTGATTTTTCAATCGTTCTTCATAACCTGCAACACTGATAAGTTCTGCAAATACAGTGTAGCGTGCATTAGGAGGATGCAGAGGAAGTGGGCTGAAAAAGAGAAACCAAGATATGCCAATATCTATCCTCGCCTTTCTTTTATAGAGTTCAGTATTTTGTTCCCCTGACTCTGGCTTCAGTCTGATATCTCATGTACTCAAAAGTACGACTGTCGCTATTGATGGCTGCTGCTTGTTGCTTTGCGAGTAGGTATAGGAGCTGCTGGAAAGGGCGGAAGTCGGCCCATTGTTGTATTTGCGAGAGGAATGAGATGGAGAGGACAGGGCAGCAATAAAGTGCGGAAACTTCATAAAGTCAAAAGGGGATAGTAAGGAGGCGGACTGCCTACACAATGCCCACTTTTTGTCCTCCCTCGATCGCCATGCTTCTTTTATCTACTGGCCGTATGGAAGTTCTTTCATCTTTACGGTTATCCACGCCTTCACGGAACTGAAAGGATCTAAAGCCGTTATGCCGTTCAAATGGAGAAATTTCCGAATTCTCTGGAAATGCGAGATCACGTGGAAAAGGCCTGAAGGCACATCAAGAAGGAAGTAATGGTGCGTGTGGGCTATAGACTTGGTGAATAATAGCACGAAGAGAAAGAATGAAATATAGCCCAGAAAATGTCAGCGATGGGTCTTTTACCGAGCCCAGGAATTTAGCTTAGCAGAATAAAAAAATAAAAATTTACCAGCAAGGGACTTGCTTCTTAGAGCCCTCAGCTCGATGGCTTGAATATGCTTGCCCCAAATAAAACACTGACACTGCTCAGCGGGCCCCGTGCTCAACCTTCTACATTACGTCGACACGTCTTTCCGACTTCGAAATTTAGTTTCGCCATGGTAGCTCCTATCTTCCTTGAAGAACACGAAAAAGGCAGGTCTCGTAGGGGGCCTTTAGACCTAGCGACCGTAACCATTGCAAACTGGGAGGTGATGGCCGTACTTTGTCGCGCAAAAAAAAAAAATATATAAAGTCGCGTATTGCAGTTGTACAGGCCCTCCTTTGCTACGGTGGTCCGATAAGTATGCTGGCCCCAATATTTCTAATTATATTGATCCAATTTTGGTTAGTTGGCCCTACAGGGGTAATTTACAATTAAGTCGGCCCGAATGCCGCCCAGAAAACAGCTTGAATAAAAGAGCAGAAATACACACCGGGCTATTGCAAGCATTTTAGGCGAAAATCGATTATTTCCCCGACAGATTCATACCTGGTGGAGAGATTAAGCAATGTGCCTCTCTTAAGCGCGCTATTTGTTCTCAATGCCTTATATGTTCCGTTTCATTTTCCTAGAGTCTCAGAGAAAACGGTATGCGCAAAGCGAGTTTACCCAATTCCGCAGTCACATGAACTGGTAGTAACAACGCTAAATATAGGTTCTACGGCGAACTTTAAACACTTGTGAGGAAATACTCTAGTCTTTATTGAATTAAGTCACCGCAATGCTAAGAGCAAATTAAAATGAATACATAACTCTTTAATCGAGTAGCAATTATTGGTAGGCTAATAATATGGACGAAGAGAACTGAATTCAAGTCAAGAGTACGCGGAGGCCACTTGCAAAGGTTTGAGTGTAAACTGGTCATTTATCACCGAACAAAATCAGTTTAACTTCCTTTCGAAGTTGCACCATACGCTGCACCATATAATATCAAGTGATAAATATCGTTTCCAAATAGCGTAATTTATTTCGACATAATTGCTTTCCGTATTTGACAGCAGGCGATATGAAAGGCCACTAGGGAATGTATATGTGGCATTACTATCAAAGTTACAAAATGAAATAAAGAAGCAGCGCTTTTGGCTGAAAGAATTTTATTTTCCCTTGATTGAGTCGAAGGTCACTAGCTTGGCTCAACTTTAAATCCATTTATTTATTTATTTATTTATTTATTTATTTATTTATTTATTTATTTATTTATTTATTTATTTATTTATTTATTTATTTATTTATTTATTTTCGATGCCCTCAAGTGCAGAGCCATTACAGAGGGGAGTGGACAAGCAAACAACGCAAGAAAAAACGTTTTTTTGTTAAAGTCGGCACAACAACGTAGTAAAATGTAGCAACATACAGTATTCGAAGCATTCAAGGAAGTACCGAAAAAAAGGGTACAGAAACAACAACTGTAACAAATGCAACGCAAGAAACTGAACGAACATAGCAGAAAAAGTAATAATAATAATAATAAAAAAAAATAACAAAGCACAAAGCAACTATCTATTCGCATCAGATAAAAGCGTCGTCATCAGAGACTGACGATAGGCAGCATAATCCCGTACGCAAGCCACGGCAGCGGGAAGGTGGTTCCACTCTTTCAATGTGCGAGGAATGAAACAATGCAAAAAAGTGTCATTACGGCAAAAAATAGATCCAGTCTTATGACGACGGTCGACACTAGAAGAGCGATAGTGTAGAGCGAAGAGAGAAGTGTAGGGATAAAATGAGTGTTCGGTAACTGGTGATGATAAATTTTATGAAAAAGCATAGGCGTAAAAATTTCTACGTTGTGCGAGAGACGGTAAGGAAAGACGAGATTTCATAGCTGTGACACTCGCGGTCCGGTTAAAAGTTATTAAACGAACTTTGAATTAAACGAATTTTGAACACGTTCTGGTGAAGTGCAAAGCGAGACGTGATGAGGGTCCCAAAGGGAGCGGCATATTCTAATTTAGGAAGAACAAGGGTTTTATAAAGTAGTAATTAGGAGCTTTGATGAAGTTACGACGTAAATACCCTAGCGTGCGATTAGCGCTGCTAATAGTTAATAACTCATAAAAAAACACAAAAATTATCGGTAGAGACATCACCGGATGATTTCTGACTTAAATGCTGACCTCGTGTATTAAGAAAAGAGAAAGTTGACCAAAGGTTCTTGTTAATAATATAAAGACAGACGTTTCGGCTTCCATGCGGAAGCCTTGATCACTCTGATCAAGTGATGAAGGCTTCCGCATGGAAGCCGAAACGTCTGTCATCGTATCATTACCAACCTTCGGTATTTTTCGTCAAACGTTATCAATGCTGACCTCACTTTCCTTCAACATTTCTCCATTTTTTCTCTTTCTTTTTTTGCAGAGAAAATTCAGCTGAACTCAAAAAATAGACGCCATCCTATTCATCTCTACACCTTCTATGGATAAAACGCTTGTTGTTTATTTGTTGGGTGGAGAGCGCCGGTGGAGGAGCAGTCTACCGCACGGGCACGAGGCAGGCCAATTTATCGGCCTCGCGGTCTCCATTCATATGCCGATCATGTTACCGACAGCAAATAAGCTATCATTACGGCGACAATTCCCTGCACGACGTCGTAAGCTGATCACCAGCAATGTGGAACCGCGTCTCCGGTGTCCCACACAAGTCCTCGCTGTAATATACGCACTCTCAACGGGCCAAACAAGCTGCTCTTCGATTCATCCCTCAAGCTTGGTACTGAGGACGGTTGAATGGAAGCATGGACACTTTTGCTTCACATTCAAGCTTTTTCTCCGGGCTGAGCTCCGAGCGCAGGGACTCTTGCGATAAGTGCAGTCCCCAAGGTACTCAAACATGAGTGGCTTTGATAACCGAGTAAAGATCAGAAGTTGTTTGACGTAGTTAACTCATCCGCATGACCAAAGTCGAAGTGGAACATTTTAGTGTTTTATCTTCTTCGCCACTGAAGGGCAAACGGTTAAAGGGTACAGTAACCTCTGTCGGCATATGTAGTAATAAATTTTCGTAAAGGTCGCGGGTCTGTTTTGCTATGAGTCCTTTAGCCACGCATTGATACTGCGCAAACTGACGCGTATCACATTGTTTTGGGCTGATATCTAGCAAGTGTTAGCATGAAGGGAACTCCCTGAGCTATATTTTGGGTCTATATGATAGCCCGTATGCTGCTACTAATGACAATTAAACCGGCGAACTGAACTTGAGCGACGTTGACGTCGCCATACTTAAATCTATCCTAACGGTAGTTAAGTGATGGGCACACCTGTCTTTTATGGCATTTTTTTATACCTAGTGACTCCTGCAACGCGATACCGCTTTCTTTTCTGTCAAACTGCGTACTCTAATCTGACTACTCCACCTGGCTAATCCACCCCCGCTCGAAACCTATCTTCTCGCAAGCTGAACGCACTTCGACAAGTTTGTGCTCTCGAACTGCCTACTTTTTAACAAGCATCACTGGTGCAGCGCATTGTTATACCTGTGGCCGCTACAACTTTAATTTTGCCAATGTACTGCTCGCGCAAATTTGCCGTTTTCTACTCCTCGCGTAGCCGGGCCGTTTCAGAGGGCACCCGCTTACTTTTGCGAAAAACTTCTGCCTCGGCGTGCAACGCTTGTTTCGGTAGCATGAATGCTGCTTTTCGACGCCGCCTGTCCCCTCTAGTCTCACTGCATACACAAGCGCGTGTTAGTAGGGACGCAGCAGCGGTCCGTCTCCAAATCGCAGAGGCCGAGGCTTGTCCATCGGCCTCCTGATCGTTATCGTCACTCCCACCGCGGCAACATTTGCCGCTTTTCTCTCCAGTCTACACGCTTCGCATGTCTAAAATACCTTGCTCCCGAGATAATACAGCCGCACTATCCGAACTTTTCTTTTCTATCGCTTATATATATTTTTCCCTTCATCTCAGGATCTTCTTTCAGGACCTCACCCACAGGCGGTAGACAAGGCATCTGATCAAGAAGGTTTTTCAATCAATCGCTCAATCAATCGCTCAATCAATCAATCAATCAATCAATCAATCAATCAATCAATCAATATTCCTTCCTTCTACCCTCATGACAGCCTCTTTTCTAGCCTTCCCTCTCCATTCTCTGCCATTACTGTCATACCTGATTTGAGCATGCGAACAGACACGCGTCCGCTGGCTTAATCATCAATAAAGGACTATCGACATAGAAAATAGGGGAGGGGAGAAATTAAGAACGAAAATAGGTAGAAGGAAGAAAGCGAAGGGAGTAGACAGGAAAGAGGGAAGCGCCGAAATTCATGGCTGTAATATGGGAAATAATGCCATTTTCCTTTGTTCTTCCTCTGCATGGGAGGAAGCTTTGTAACATCAGCTTTGTAAAGCTCGTAATTCTGATAATCCGTTTACCGAAGGCCGAAATAAATCTGTAGCTTGCTGCCGAGCTTCCTTCGTACGTACGGGCAAACGCACAGTGAGAGCGGCCTCTTTGATCGAAAGCTGTGGGTGGGATGGCGTCCCACTCGAGCTCTTTCAAAGTCCTCTCAGCCGGCTTATCATTCTATCGCTAGTACTAATTCCGCGTTAAATTCGCATACCCACTGTGGATGGTGATACTGACAGTGACCTCCATTGTTTTTTTGCTTGTTCCTTAAAGCCGCTCAGTTCTTTCGCATTTTGCGCCCATCACCAGGCTCAGAGAACCAGGCGGGTTGGCACAGGAAATCAGACTTAAAACTTTGGAACAGGGAAGACAAAAGCGGGACATTGCGCTGTACTGCGGTTTTGGGTTCACTACCTGTTCTGAAGAAAGCCTGGTGGCGGCATTGTGAGCGGAATATCACGAGCATGGGCATTTGGCCAGTAGCTGCTGGCAGGTGACGTTGTCGGCCGCTCATTGGTCGGTGGTTTCTATGACGTCACGAGCCCACATGACACAGCCAAAAGGTCAGGAGCTGCAAACCTGTGCCGCTTCTTTGTGATGAGCAAGTAAGGGGCATAGAACCCGGGACCCATAGATAAAAATAAATGAATAAAAACACGTCAGCCCGAAGGCCACGCAGGCAAGTTCACACGGCTTCGTAAGAGCGAGGCCTTATATCTATACGTCGGGTAGTCATTCGCTTAATGTCGTTGTCTACTGCTATTAGCTAAAGATATATAGAAGATAGTAGAGTGGGAAGTTAACGAATAATTAGTTAACCGAATAGTATAGTGCACATGCTCTAACGAGGATCCGCAAAAGTGACTGCAAACGGAGCCATTGCGTGGTCGCCTCATACTCCTAAACGACTCCTGAAGCGGTACTTGCGGTAATACAGTATTCGAATGCAACAAATCCAAGGGTCCTTATGAGTATTTTTGTCAAATTTTAAAAGCTTTGCGTGCATCGTGTAATTTGCAAGTGATTTTTGAAAAGGTCTCCAAATGACCGCTCGCTGCTAATTACAGCGACCTGAGTCGCTTTGGGACGTTACACCCTATTGGTTTAGTTTGGTAAAACTCTATTTCCCACAGTAGGGGTCCTGAAGGACACTCGGCTAGGCGCCAGGTGTAGAGGGCAGCGCCCACGTCGGCACAGAGAACCCGAAGCTATCCGCCGCCGCGCGGGCCTCCTGGACAGCCCGAGTTACACCCTATAAGCCAGACCAATTTCGGCGACAGCTTCCCGCGCGATCCCTCCCCGATGACGTCATCAGGGATTGATGTGTACGCCCACTCTCTGCACGCTTTAAACTGACGCCGGCGGGACGGGGCAGAGAGGGCCGCCACACGACCGGTTTTCTTCATTTCACGCTGGAGTTCACGCTGGAGAGGAGGAGCATCATTTTGTATCCCCTATATGTTCGCTGCTAATGAAGCTAGCTTAATATGTTTGTATTTCGGAGATGTCTAATGGGATACCTTTTGCTCCAGCGTGTTTTCTAGGTTTAGCAAATGAATTTTTGAGCGCCCTTTAAAGGCAGAGCTGAAGTGCGCCCTCAAGTCCTTTCTTACCGTTCCAACTATATACATGTTTACTTATCTATTCGATTTTTTTTTTCACTCTTCAGACTGGCCGACTTCTTGTTCTCATAAAAAATTTTGTGTTTAATTTGATTGAGAAGAGCTGCATCCCCATGGTTTTCTTAAGTTCTTTCGCTAATATATCGGTTTTGGTTTGGTTTGGTTTGGTTTGTGGGGTTTAACGTCCCAACGCGACTCAGGCTATGAGAGACGCCGTAGTGGAGGACTCCGGAAATTTCGACCACCTGGGGTTCTTTAACGTGCACTGACATCGCACAGCACACGGGCGCCTTGCTTTTCACCTCCATCGAAAAGCGGCCGCCGAGGCCAGGATTCGATCCCGCGTCCTTGGGAACAGTAGTCGAGCGCCGTAACCACTGCGCCACTCCGGCGGGGTTTCGTTAATGTATCGTTCAATAGTTTAAGCAAATGTTTTTTTTTGCAAAACCACTTTATTACTTCTTCAAAAAGGTGTTGGCATTTTTACGGCTGAAATTTTCAATGGAAAATTTCTACGCGCTCTCCTCTGTCAACAGGGAAACTTGTTCAGTATATCGCTAAAATAATAAGATTGGAAGAAACAGGTTTGTTGCTTATAGATTACTGTATAGCCGGTATAAAACATAAAAATAGGGAGATGGTCACTAATGCCAATCGCGATAGCAGATGCTTGCGACATAGGCGTATAATAACATAACACAATGCTAATAGAATTTCTCGTGGCTAAAGAAGATTCGGCTTGCATATGTTTTCATCATACTGCCACCAGTTGTAGGGTAATAACACATAATATTTACACACCTGTCAACTCTGAAAAGAAGTTAGCGCGTTTTATTGTTGCATACATACGTTGATATGTCATCTGAAAAATGAACTTCTTTTTCATTCCTGCTTAAAGACTAGTGTATCACTGCAACGATAACCAATTGGAAGTGAACAGTATAGGCTCTCGATATTTCGGCAAATAATATAAATTTGTGGAACCATTCGCCACCTAGGTAAACACATTTGGACGAAGTCCCGAACCAGTGGCAACGCACGGACTACTCCCGAAATTTAGGGCAATTGAACATGTTACAGGCAGTTCTCAAACATTTGGTCTATTTTAGCTTCCTGTTTACCAGGTTTCTAAAATTGAACGTCAAGCTACACTAAATTGACCTAAATAAGATACATAATTTTGTGTGATTCCTATCTGCGTAAACTTACATGCAGTTTTGGGAACACCCAAAGTGATTAGCACATGTATCAATAAATAAAAAGCGATTATAATTATTACGCATGCTGTTTGCTGTTCGGAAAGCATGTTAAATATTCGTTAACGCTTAAGCAAATGGTCATCAAGTAAAGGTATTTCATTGTTGAGTTCTACCTTTTCTTGCTACGAAGATCAAGATTTTTTTGTTTTACTTGAAATTGGAACTTTATAGTGTATGTAAATGTCACTCCCATCCGCACTCTTCTGTGCAAGAAAGCTGAGTTCATTTATAATAGTTACTGACTCAGCTTGCTGATGGATGCATTTCAGTTTCTATATTTATTTGAACATTGATACTTCTCGAACTCCAGAGCTGTGAGCGAACAAAATTTCTCGAGTTTTTCTTTTTTTTTTTTATACCCATTTTGCGAATCAATGCTTGGAATTCCTACTCTAATTGTTTTCAGATGGCAAAAAAAAATTGATTATTTTTTTTTAGCCATTGAAGTGCTGACGTGATACCTCGGAGCTCTTCTTACAGTTCACTTCAATAACTCTCCTCAGAAGCCATTGTTTTAACCAAAGAGCTTTAGGGTAGTGCGAGAGAGAAGACGAGATGAACAGAAGTCCACTTGTAGAAACGTTGACTCCGTTGCGAGCTGAGGTTCCCCCTCTACCTTTGTTCAGTGCTCTTTCATGCTGAGAACCTTTAGCCATTCTAAACTTTAGCAACTTCAGAGAAGGGAAAAGTGCACACTACAGAAGAAAGATTACAACAGAAAGTTGCGACCTCCAGTTTTAGTTACTGTTCTGCGAGGTTCCTGCACATAATGCATCGTCGGTATCCATAGAATTTCTATCAGTATTCTTGAATGGCGCCCTCTGCGTGTCTCTCAATATGCTTTCTACAGTGGCAGTTTTAATTGTTTCTTTCCTCCAAGATATGCCTATGCTGCCTGGTACACCACTATCACAACACTTCGTTCTTCTCAAAAAGAAAACTTCCATATTAGCTCGCCTTCTGTTTCATCGTATCGTCCAAGTAACTCCGTCCACATTCATGTGTTACACGAGAGAGCAGGACGTAGCACGACCAGGCTGCACTAATTATTTTTCTTTTTAACAACTGAAAGTGGAACTATACTGTCCCGAGCACACATGGTTGTATCGAAAGCGGATGTTTGTGCATAGTTTCCATTACGCGAAGGTTTTTATGGTTCTTAATAACATGGTAAAGGAAACCAGCGCTGCCTTGCACCCTCTCTGTTTACCCGCACTTCTTTCTCATCCGATAGCTCGGAACGATTTTGCCATACCTACGTGTATATTTGTGCACCAGGCCATCCGTGAAAAGCTTCAGCCCACGAACGCTATATAGAACGCCCTCTGCCGTCGCACACACTTATATATCCTGTTTTATAGATGGCAAATTATTGTTTGGTTTGTTCTGCTCAGCTCTACCAGTAGTTTCCTGCAGTCGTTCTTATCCTCTGAGAACTGCCGCTAGCGGTGCGCAGAGGGGGGCCTACGTCGGGGGAGCGGCCCGGAAGCCGAACTGCTTCCGGAACACCGCTCGGCACCAATGGGACCTGCCGCGGAGCGATAACACCCACGCCTGTGTGGCCGAATGGCGCCGCCGTGTGGGTGTTGTCTTGAAGCGACCCACACCCGCGGTGAGGAAGAGGCTAGAGGTTAGTGCACAGACACAAAAATATGCGTGGAATACCTCCTTCAAATACTTAAACGCGGTTCGAAGGGGGAGCGGGAAAGATGAACTCACGGAGAACGTTCGTGTGATTTTGCTACAAGGTGGAAAGAAATTCGGATTAGTGGCGAATGGAATGTGGCCCAACTTTTATGTCTTGATCTATAACTATATATACAACGCAAAAGACAAGAAAGAGATGAAGGAGGGACACTACACAACGCTGTGTGGTGTCTCTCCTTCATCTCTGTCCTGTCTTTTGCGCTGTAGTCATGGATCATGGAAAACACCAACTCGCCCAACAACTGCTTTTTTCATACCTTGAAGTCAACACAGGGATCTCATTGTGCCGCGGTCCTCCTTCCTTCCTTCCGTCCAGCCCTCCTCCTCCCTCCCCACCGGCTCAACTCGTTTACATATCTCTTTACATCTCTTCTTTCTCGCAAAGGTGGCTCTTTGAAAGTAACGTTCGGATGAAGTTTGAAACTAACGCGGGAATTTGAACGGCGAAATGCGGTTTATTTGCACTTTAAAATTTTTATCCCTTTCTTCCCACATGTTTCCCTACTTTTTATTTTAAATCTGGTATCGCTTTAAAATGCCTGGGCTGAGCTCACAAAAAGCTAAGTACGTTGCCTTAAAATTCATATAAGGTATGACATTGCCGAGCTGCGGCAGCATGATAAGCCGCACATACTTCTTCAAGCGGCATTCATCGAGCTCGAAGCAGTCCTTTCACCTCCACGGCACTCCAGGAATTATGCGACGCAGCTTCGTTTCACCGCATTAGGTGGGAAACGAATGCAGCGAATTGGCATCCGCGTCATGGAATCTGCTCGCGTCGCTTCACGTGCCTCGGGCCTAGCATGCTCGAACGTGCCCTTGAAAGCAATCTGCTTTTTTTTTTAGTCGATATTTATTGCCTCAGGGCATCAGTAGGGTATGAGATGAAGGATGAATAAATGATTAAATGAATGAAAAAAAGTTGGCTGATTTTATAAAGTCCAGAAGTGAGCGATGATGAGGTCCCTGCGTCCAAGTGACGTATGAGGCAGGACTGGTTGCTGAAAGGCCAGCTATGCTCATGTGCCGGATTCGTGTTGGCTTGAGTGCTGGGCAGTCCCACAGCAAGTGGTGGATATGTCGGCCTCGAAATCTTCGTTTTTACAGATCGGGCATCCTGGGTGAGGATATAAGTGTTGGAAGTACAACCACGTCCTAGTTACAGCTGGTGTAAGGGCAACACCGACCCGGATCCTCCTAAGCGCAACCTCCTCTGCACGGGTGAGACCGCGGGGAAGGGATATCGCACACGGAGGGATAAGTGCACGTGTGCGGTGCCGGAGGTGCTCTTTTCTTGACAAAAGGAGGGTGGGATTGATGCGTCTTGGTTCACGAGGCGGGTTGCAAAATCAGCTTGACTTTGGGAAGGCAGCAGATCTCGTGGGACCCACTCAATGCGTATTGATTGTGGGATGCGCGCCGCAAGCTGGTGGATGTGCTGGCAAATTTTAGGGCAGCGGCTGACACGTCGGAGCAGACGTAGTGTTGAAGTGTGTCAGTGCGGATGACAACGTGGGCTGTCGGGAGCATGGTTATAGAAGCCACGGAGCAGAGTGCCTGCTGAACTGCCACAAGCTCAGCGCAGAAAGATGTAAGTGGTTCCGAAAGCTGAAACGTAGTTGTCTGATTCAGGCTAGGTCTCCGTGGACAGTAGATTGCCGTTTTGGCTTCACAGCCTTGCAGGCTTCCGTCTACGTACCCTACTATGGAATCTTGAGGCAGGTGAGTATCTTGCTCTTCAAATCTCTGGCGTAGCAACGATGCAGAGTTGGCAGACGTCGGTCTGCGGATGTCAGTTGGCTTGTTGTCTCCTAACTGTATAAATTTCCAGGGAAGGAGAACTGGCGCAGGTAGCTGAAAAATATTGTGTGGCGTTGCATACGCCCTCAGTGCTTGCGTGGAATGCGACAAAGTGGCCTTTAGTCTGCGAGCATCACGGCGCTGCTGCACCAGTTCATCGATGGTGTTGAGCTGCGCATTCTCCTGTAACGCTACGACCGGTGTAAAAAGCAATCTGCTTACTTAGTTAATTGCAACCCAATTTCACTTTTATAATTTTTTCTTTGCCGGAAACTGAACAAGGAAGTACATGATGTTATAAAAAAAAGCTGGGGTTTAGCTTTAGTTAAACCCAGTAGGTTGCGTAAGCAAAGCCTACATAGCTTCTCTTTCTGTTATTTCTTCCTTCTCTCTCCTTCTTCTTCCTCTCCTTCTTCGTCTCCTTCTTCTTGCTTTTCTCTTCTTGCTTTTTCCTTTTTTTTTCTCTCTTCTTTCCTTCCTCTTCTTTTCTCTTCTTCTTCTTCCTCCTCCACTGCTTCTTCCACTTCCTCTTCCTCCGCTTCCTCCTCTTCTTCTTTCTCTACTTCCTCTTCATCTTCTTCTTCATTCTCTTCTTCATCATCATCACCATCATCGTCTTCTTTTTCTATGCCGCTCATGCCGACAGCGGCGCACCGTGGCTACCGGCCGCGGTCACCCGACGGCTTGTGCTGGAAGCCCATCTGCAGCTGCTCTAAAGATCACCGTGGTTACCAGCCGCCGTGGCTACAAGAAGGGGCTGAGACCTAGAGTAGTACTTCTTACTAAGTAAAACTGCCGCAAATACCTAGACAAATACAGTGAAGAGAAAAACAGAAAGATTGAGAAGTGCTGCTACGAACTGTCTTACTGGGGTCAACAGTATAGTTAGGTAGCAGTAGCACTTTTGAATAGTTGCAAGGGTAGCATGTATGTCTTTCTCTAGGAAAATTGGTCTATTATTGTTCATAATATGCAAAACCAACTAGCGCTGCAGCAGGTCCTTTTCATCTACGTAATGTCATTTTGACGCCATATTTGGCTCCAGCATGTGCATTGGAAGCTTGACCATATGGCCGATGGCCCCAATATTTGTTTCTGTACGCTGCCAAAAACCCATTTGGCACCAAGTTCAATTCCTTTCAGCAGCGCAAAGAAGCGAAGGCGGGAAATAAGATAAAAAAGGAGAATCGTTTGTTCTCGTTTCCTTAAATATCTGTTCTGGAAATTGCGACTAGATTATTATCAGCTAACGATTTTACCTGTGTAGGATTATGGATCGTTCAGTGCGCATAAAAAGTCCAAAAGAGGTAATTTTAGTGTGAAACAATGTTTTTTTTGCTACTTTAAAAGAACGTTTATGCGGGTTAGTTGGTTCATGTTCGAGAAAAACTGCGCTAAAATACAAGGATGAAGGGGAAGAAACAAGCACAACATCCTACGCCGTCGTTTTTCAGCATAGTTTTTCTTTCCTTCTTTTTTGTTATTCTTTGCAAATCGAGATAGTTAATCAAGCAGACGCCTTTGTGTTATATGAGCTTCGTCATGGCGATTTGTCTTTAAAGTTTCAAACAATATGCAAGTTTTCTTGAAGTAATTTATTGATCCATATTAACGAAATGCTTAGA
Source organism: Amblyomma maculatum (assembly GCF_055883805.1). Taxonomy (NCBI): domain Eukaryota; kingdom Metazoa; phylum Arthropoda; class Arachnida; order Ixodida; family Ixodidae; genus Amblyomma; species Amblyomma maculatum. Next base: position 424,116,410 of record NC_139344.1, read on the forward strand.
AATGTGCTTTATTTTTTTTTTTCATATTTGTTCGCTCATCTGAACAAAATCTCACGACGCGTAATTGCGATAACATGTAAGAAGAGGGTTCCCTGAGATAACAAAACAAGTGTGATTAAAACCCTGTGAGGGCGTATCGCACAGTGCAATGCGCGCATGACCGCTAAAGCAGACAAGCGAATATTATAAACCTAGGAAATGAGAGTTTAAGCTCACGCCACTAAAGACACAGAAATAAAATACAAAAAAGACTGAGAGGTGCGTTAAAGGAGAGGTACTGACAAAAGCTTTTATGAGAACCACGTGGACAATCGCAAACAAAGTGCACTTCGACGAGACAAGGCATAGAACCTGCACGACCATTGGGAGTTGCCTCGAACAGAACAGTATACATTCAGCAACTCTAAATGACAGCGAGCCCGAAGCAATTGGAATCCAGGTTGTGGGCGCATTGCTCCGAGCTGTCGCCCAAATCGATTGCCTATTCAGAGCGGGCGATCGGCGCGAGGAACAAGTGCATAGTTTCTGTATGCTTTTCTTTATGGCCTCTGAATGCCGATGTTGGAACTCTGTACCTGTGAGGTCGATTGAGTTCCAATCCGCTTTTTATTCCCATTCAGCGCAATGCAATTTTACGCGCATGACCTGACATGTGCCGTTCTTTGGCATTGCTCATTGACGGGCTCACACAGCTGCGCAAGCGAGCGTTACAAGCACATAAAGAGAGAGAGAGGGGGGAACGCGTGTTGATGTGCAGTTTGTTTTTGTTTTTTTCACTAAACTTTCAAAGAAAGCGCAACATGGCATATTTATCTGTTATACTATACAAGCAATGGCATTGTTAAATGTCTTGGAAGACAATTGGCCTGCCATTGTTTTTAAGCTAGTATTTTTATTACACAAATGATGTCGTATTGATTTATATTTTTCTCGTTGTTGGCGCTGATGTCAAAAATAATGAAATATTGTTTGTAACTTTATACATAATATAAATATGCAGAAACGTTATAAGCAGGAAAAATAACTAAATGCACAAGTAAGACGGAGACCAGAAGACAACAAACCACGGCTGATATTTGTTTTCACTCTCTTATAGCTTATAATATATAGGTTGAGTAGCGTTAGTGAACCAAATGTTCCAATCTATTAGATTTGACATAGAATGGAAAAATGCCTATATGGTATATGGTTTTAATTCCACACGGAAAAATCATTATTTAAGTGAGTAACACTGGCACATTTGAAAAAGGACTTGTGCCGCATAAGACATCCTTGCTGAAAATAACACTCAGTTTTTCATTTCCACTTTTCCAACTATTTCAGAATTTAGCTTATTTTCTTGTGCAAGCAAAACATGATTACTCAATTTTTCATTGACGCGTATTTTGAAAGCCGTTGATGCAACAAGACATAAAGCTGAAGCATTTTTACACAGACTGTTTACTGACACTTCTGGTTCCCTGCTCGAATAGGGTAACACCAATTTAACTCGATTTGATCAAACTGTGCCTCTTGCAGCTTATAAAGCATTGGTGTTTTTTTTTTTTTTTTTTGTTAAGGTCGAAGGGTAGGTGAAAGGGAGGCTTACATCTCTCCTTCCGAAATGCGCAAACACCTAGCCGTAAAGAGCAATACCAATATGCTGAAAACGTACATATACAAAAACCCTAAAATATTTAGTTCACTCCAATAGACCACGAAAAAAGAGCATTCGAATTTAGTCTCTAGATGCCGTAGTGGGGCCAGAGCTTAGTGAGAAGAAGAAGAAAAAAGTGCAATGGCAAGTACGGGCCTTCAACGCAGCAGGCCCTGAATGAAGTAGTCGAGGAAAGCGAACCGGAGTTCCTCGAAAGAGGCGCGCTGAACCATGCCAACAATGCTTCGGGAACTCCAAACCGACAGCTTTTGAGCCGCCCTTTTTTATTTTGAGTTGATCTACGCATTTTTCGCTTTTAGAATTTTGACGAGAAATCCTTCAGAAGAAAAAGGTTGTTCGCCTGTGTAAAACTTCTAAACTTCTCTTAAGAATTTATATTCGTTATCTCTGAAGCAAGAAGGCGCCAGTTTGATCTCGCTCACAAATGTAGGCGGCTTCCGCAGGAACTCGGAAAGACTAAACATAAGCTTCCAATACGCTAGCCAGAGACTCTAGCTGCCGTTCTTGACGCAACTGGAGTCGGGCGGTGATTCGCCAAGATATACGCGCAAAAGTACTTACGCGCAACACACACAAATGCAACGCACACAGATGCCGCGCAGAGGCTGGCTAACGTCCGCAAGAGCACCGTTCGCTCCCACACGACACTGAGGGGACCCAGTTCTTCCAGTGAGCAGCCACTGGGTGCAAATATCAGATGTTTGCCTCGGCTTCCTCGATTGCAGCAGGCCCTCGTATGTGCGTCAACTGAATGTGGGTAGCCTCTTTTCTGACCCTGGGTTCTTTAAGTCGCGAAAAGTTTGCCCACGGTGTGTTCGGCCAGAGACATGTGCCAAGAACTAGGGGTACCAAATAAGGCTCCGTCATAGAAGCTCAATTGCTGTCAGCTGCTCATTTTGGGCCAGCGGCTATCTTCTTGTGCGCTGCCGGAAGGAGCTGTGCAGTTAGAAGCCAGCAGGAGTTTTGCAATGAATAGGGTTTCTGATTTGGTCGGATTGACGCATACTGCGCAGGAATCTAGAAAGAAAAAAGACAGTTATATCTACGTATATATATATATATATATATATATATATATATATATATATATATATATATATATATATATATATATATATAGACGCCAAAAACCCACGGTGGACCAATGCGGGTCGTGTGGTGGAAAGGAGCAATAATCAAGCCATACATGATTTCCGCCGAAAAACACCGTGGCCCAATAACATACAAAAAATTTGATTTATTTCACTGATATATTTTACAATCTCAGCTCGATTTTCAGCAGGGTGATGTACACGGCTATGTATATATTAATGATAATATAGATATTAAAGCAAAACTTGACCAACAAACATTATTCAACGGAAGGTATCACTGCATCAATGTGTGTGAATGAAAACAAAATGCGAGGAGGTCGCAGAAGAGATAAGACATCGAGACGCGAGGGAAACAATATTCAAAGATAGCAAGAATTGTGATTATGAAGCTTTCCCTTTAATTTACAGTCCTAGCGAATAGCGGGTACTTGTAATAGCTTTTGCAAGTTGAACAGGACGTTACTGTTAGGGCGAGCATCTATTGTACTCTGTAACCGCTAGATGAAATAAATATACATAAATAGACATTTTTAAACATTCCTTGATTTGCTTAGCAGAAACGCCGGGCGCAAAATCGCATCTTTCGGTTCAGTTGCCCAGTACAGCCTGGGCTAAAAGGATTGGTATTCCAGAACATATAAAGCTGTTACAATTGGCGCGAACCGCTTTTTTTTTTTTTGCGTATTTTCAATCAGCTTAATATGTTTCCGAGCTTGCAGTTACTGGATATTTACCGCATAGCCTAACTATACTATATATCTAAGCAAATAACCGGACAGTATAGAATTGTGAGCAGGTCTTGCGTTACGCGAAAAAGAAGTGTTTTCTGTGAGCGGAACCTGTCACACCGCGCACATGGAATACTGCTTGCTTATATGGGGCACCACCACTGAGACCCAAATGTAGAAACAAAAATACTTACTCTGCACGAAAGAGCTGTACGAGCTATTGGTAACTTATCCTAATTTGATAGCACTACAGAGCTCTTTCTGAAATGCAAACTTGTTAAAATAGAACGAGTTTTCATAAAGAAACTGGCAGTATATATCGAAACCCTTATGAATGATAGTGATGAGAACTTTGAAAGCATATTTAGTAAAGCCCAGAACCTATAGTATTAGAAGTACACAGCTTCATGCTACGGAGTCCCGTACGAGTCATGGACATAAAATGCTTATGCATTTAATACCGATGTCTTCAAATTGTTATCCCCAAATTCTCCCTTTAGCGATATAAATTACGTCCACTCAGAAATATAAGAAATCGGTACACAACATGAACATTCTGCAACATACCTGAACTATGTATACTGACTTGTAACCCTGTCTTATGTTTTATGCATTTCTGCCATAAATACTTTTGTCTTGCTTAATTTTATCATGATGCCATGTAAAGATACACTCGTGTAGGCATTTTCATTTTATATATTCATTTCTTGTTCACTTTGTTTTTGCTTCTGCCAAGCACCTTGGCTGCTCTTTCAGGAGGACAGGTCTCTGTCAAGCTTTTTCACACGCTCTTTGCTTGTTCCTCCTTAATTCATGTAGTCAATCAAAATCTCATAAACAAAAAAAGAATATCGTCTTTATTCAAGTCTAGACTCTTGAAATACACAAACCCAGGTGTGTAAACTGAGCTACCTTCAACATCATAAATATATAAAATAAACACTCTTCAAGCGAGCAGTTACAAGCGAGATAATTACAGAGCCTATTTATTTAGATCCACGTCCATTTGCCAGTATCTACCAAATAAAGACAGCCATTTGAAAAGTCACATTTCACTGTTATTGATGACTGCCCCTGTTAACTTCAGAGTAAATAATGTGACGATGATATACACAGTGTATTTTCCCAAAGAAGGTATTTATTAAATTCCCAAATAAAAGCAATACAAGAATAAAGCATTGACGAATGCTATGATCGAATAGAAGATTATGGGAGGAGTTAATAATGAAGGAAACAGTGATATTCATTTGAAAAATAGTATAATCTGAATTAGGTGAATTCTGTAACACCCACTATCCCGCACAATTTAAATGTACCTCTTTACTTTCTCGAAAGATGTAGCGGCGTTTAATGAAGATTGCTAGGCCTTCCTAAATTATCAACACTGGAAAATCCCCTACAGTAGTCATAAAGTTGAAAATATTTAGCCATCTTGTACACAAATAAAGTATTAAACGTGTGAAGAAATTCTCAGATGTTTTCATGTATTACACGCTCAAAAAAACTTGAAAGGTGATTTGGGATATCGTTGGAAAACCAATGCAATGTTTCTGAGAGTTAATATCAGAGCATAACAAGCCACGAAAGAATGAATAGAGGTTGTGGTAATGTTACAGTGAAGTCTTCAATGTATATTTCGTATATTCAGGAGGGACCGGAGCGTGCACGTTAAATATCCCCAGGGGGTCGAAATTTCCGGAGTCCTCCACTACGGCGTCTCTTATAGCCTGAGTCGCTTTGGGACGTTAACCCCCTCAAACCAAAACCTTAAATGTTAAGACGCATTCATAAACAACTTCTCTTTGAAAATAGTCAATTTATACAACAATTGGTAGAAATGGAAATATTTCGAGCATATCTCTGCATATAATGGGACATTAGATTTAGTCGGCAACAGTTTCGCCTTCTCGAAACAGCGGCAATTAGAAAAGGGCCATCATATCAGATGCAGCAACTTGATTTGCTAGGGCTTATTACTGGAAATAGAGCAAATTCTTCCAATATACTTCATACTCCTCGGCTCGGCTAGAGCACTTCATCGCGTTCGACCTCATGCCCAAATAAAACAACGATCATCTTAGCACTTCGATTCTTTGCATAAAAGGACCTGCTTGTCATTTCGCAGACAGCTGACTTTCTTAGATTAATCCTCCCGAAATAATGTAAAGTCGGGCGTATTTCAAGAGAGCATAATCAGCTCAGTATTGATTTTAATCTGAATCGGTGATATAAAACATAACCTTGGTAATCAGATTGTCAACTGACGTTTCGAATATATTTCGGAAAGGCTGTCTTTTTACGGCTACAGGGCTTTTATAAAATCAGCTCGGGCGGATTATTATCTGCCGCTCGCCATGCCAAACCTCCTATGACGCCGAAAAAAGTCGAATTATCATACCTATACACAAACTATTTATTTATTTATTGTTACCCTCAGGGTAAGAACATTACAGAGAACAATAAATAAACGTCTCTAGTAATCATTCATAAAGAGTGCGGTCAACCTCACGTTATATAAGCGACTCAGCTTCAAGTTTTATCTAATCTCTCATGAACACACACATGTCAAACGCTACTCCCAGAGCTTACGAAACTAGTTCATTTAAAACGCAACTTCAGAACTTTACCCAATTCCACTTGAGAGTGCACCTGTCGAGCATTCGTTAACATTTAATATCGCTATGCATTTTCAGTTCGCTCACCTAACTGAGACTACTTGCTCATTCCATACAGCGTGAAAAAAAAAAAAGAAAGAAAAAATGGGTCGCTCTTTTTATTGGTTTAGACAAGGTCAGTTGTTGGGCGAGTTGGTGACTATGTTCCATATCTGTTTTATCCATATATTTCACATATGTTTCCATATATTTGTTTTCTCTATTGTCCCGCTTATCACGCTGTAGATATGGAATATCGGTTTAGACTTGATCCGAATATATTTGCTCTGCATTCCCTGTCCTCAAAATCTTGCTGAACAAACACAGTCATCTCTCCGTTCCGAAACATTGGTTATAGCAATTACGTTTTCATTGTGCGTTTTATGCAACCAAGTCGCACACCATGCGGATTGCATAATCACCACCTCCACCAAGGTGTTAAGGGTAGTTCAGCTTGTAGCAGAGGGCGGACACCGAAGACAAGGCTTTCCAACGGACGTTCTCTGTAGGCACCAGCCGACGCTGTTGAACGTCGTCTTCTCTCCAAAACTCACGAGAGTCTTCTTCTTCTTTCCTTATGCGTATGCGTTCTTCTTTCCTTATGCGTTGCACCGCCTAATGTGACAATATGTTTCGAAAGCCTTTCACTAAGAAGTACCGCTTTCTACTCATGAGCCCTGCTGCACGCAATCAATTATTGGAAGGATCTTTCGGGCAGTTTTCACATCTCCGATCTCATTAGCTAAAGCAAAATATGCAGCATTTTGTTTTCAATTGTCTTTTCTCTTTTCGCCTCATTTCTTTTACAATATGTTACTGACTCGCTGTTGTATACCAGTGATCGAATTAGATTAATAACAGTGTTCAAGCTGCTTCTGCTTTCACCTCGGTTCCAACTGTAACCCCCCCCCTCCCCCCTTCCCTCCCATTTCTCTAGTTGAAGGCTGTGAGGTGTCCGAATAAAAAAATGAGAAAGGAGTGCCCCTCTGAAAACCGATTCTTGGAAGGATAAGCTAGCAGGCAGTGAACCTTGAACGCCATTATATTACAAAAAATCTAAATCTACTACACATAAAATCACTCACAAACATTATCTGATATTATGTAAGCAAAGTAAAGTTTGTTGTATTATGTTTTGCTGTAGGCAACGCATTGTGTCAGCTCTGTTAGTTTTCACACAGAAGCAAAGCTCGCGGACGCCTACTTTCAGCGCCTGCAGACAGGGACAGTAATATTGACTGAGCGCGCATGTCCAGAAAGGTATGCGATGAGAATCAAAAGAACGCACAGTTTGTACAGATAGGAGATGAGGGCAATTGCAACCACACAATAAGCCCATCTCTCCGACGTTTGGGAGGAGTTGGAGACACGGCACTATATATTTGCAGGAACATCTGGTTCTTATGACAGGAAAAATTACGGAGGTTAAAAATTTACGTAATTCTGAAATTTCACGGGGAAAATACCACAGGAGACATGAAAAAACGATCCACTTACTAACTCAAACCAGGTACCATCATGTAATCGCTCGCAATAGCACACGGGAAAGAAGCTACTTTCAATCAAAGGTGGGCGTCCCGATTGTGTTCGAAAATGCAGTTTTTTTAAATCAAAATGTTTTCGCATGGCTGCAGTAGTCAAAACTATAAAATGTTTCGCCGTTCGTAAGCGTCTTAGAGAAAAGAACTCTAATTTCCAAAAAAGTTAATTAGAGGTTCCAATAAATGTTTCTTAAGAGAAGAATGACGAAATCCTGCCCTTTCTTTTCTAGCGTTTGCCTCTTATGGGCGTTTGTTGCGGTGCCACATGTAATTATTACTGGTGTACAGGAAAAGAAAGGCATAGTATCTGTCACAAGTTTTTAGGGCAAATGAGAGCCTGGACGGTACACTATCGCTCCTGTCGTGTCGCGCACCTTGACACGCGTTCAAGCGTGGGATTGCAGATGGCAGGAACGCTAGACAAGAACATGTCTCGTGGAATCCCGCGAAATATGACAGATCTCGCGCAAAACTCTCGCGCATGGGATTTCATTTCATGACCCTAGAAAGGATTTGGCCTCAATAGGAGCGGAAGTTTCGTTTATGAGGTTTGAAGCAAATATTTCATGACTAGCAGCCAAGTCATCAACGGTGAAGGCGTTAACATGTCCGCACCAAATTAGGTATCGAACCCGTCTTTAAATACTTTGGCATCTTTTCCTATCGAGCCTCATTTTTCTTCTAGTTTAATTGCACTCTAGTTTTTTCACTAAAGTCTTCATTCTAGCAATTGATTATGCCCGCTGTTTTATGAAATATGCAGGTGCGGAGCACATTGTTTCGTTTAGGTTAATATTACGCCTTTGAGAATACGGCTCGATGCCATTAATGGCTCACGTCCGCTGGTCTTACTTTCTTTTTATTGGTCCTTGCTAATGAATGTGAACACCTGCTGGCTAATTAAAATTGCCACCGACCGTATGTGTCCGCTAGTGGGCTCTCTGATGAACAAGCTGTCTGTTCATTTCTCGTAAGTGCAGTGGTTCTGTAAGTGTCTTTTGAAAAATGCCGACTTCCTGCCGGTTGAATGCTACCGTCGTTGTGGCAAGTCAGCTTTATACTTGCTAGTTAACGTTTTGGCCCATGAGAATGTCGGTTAAATATTGGCAGGAAAAATATTCGTTCTTAAGAATTAGAGCAGAATAATCACAAGATGCAGGTTCACTTGAATCACGTTGGTTGTTGAAGTGTCAAACGAATGCACCATGCTCGCGATGGAGCATGGTGCATTCGTTATTCCTCCCGATGGTGCGAAGGCGCAATGTCCAAGAGTGGGTTCTTTACTTCAGTTTTGGAATTGGAAGCGGCGTTTATTTCTTTCTAAAAGGAAAGGGAAGCCAAGGGAAAAGGCGGCAGGCCTGACGGGGCGTGGGCTCCCTAATACAGACAGCAGCACTACACTCCGATGCATATTGAATGTAAAAAGCTTAATGCAGCACTTCATCTACAAAGAATACACTACATATGTAAAACACGGTAGCTAAGCATGCATTCATTTCTATTACATTGAAATCAACACATGTCAAGCTCGCTAACATACATTTCATGGCAAATAATCTATTGAAAAAGAAAAACATTATCTAAAGCGGCTTCTATTCATGAAACTGCACAGGACATTCATGCAAGTATTCATTCATGTTTTTTAAATACATTTACTGGTGGTGAAAACACGCAAGTAATGATGTTTTCTTGATGAGAAGTGGCACTTGAAAGGTTAACTTCTCTTTGCCATAGTCGACTGATAGGTAGAAGTATTCTTCATGCTATATGATCAAATATTGCGGTAGGTCTACCGTGTGGAGCAATACACTACACCCTCCCCCCCCCCCTCCTTTCAAAAAAAAAAAAGAAAACTTGTCTCAATATGCAGAAGAGTTAATTTCAGGTATAGAAAAAAGAGGGTCAGCATGACAAGCGGAATCAACCATCAAAAGAAGAATGTGAACTGCGATAAGTGCGTTGTGTATAGCATTCCTCTGTTTTGCTGCAAGAGATACGTGGGCCAGGCCAAAAGATGTAAACCTAATATTGGTGGAACATCGAAGTAACTGCGGCAAAATCAATGATCTGAGCGACCTCACCAAGCACGTTAATAGCAGCAAAAAATGCATCCCAAGGCTTGAAGAAACCGTTATTTTCGTGCATTCCACAGACCAGTGTGAAAGAGTAATCTTCGAAGCATACAAAATGACACAGGCTGGTTCCACGGAATGCGTAAGCGATCCGTCGATAGCGCTGACGCGCAGATAGATTCAATTGTTACCAGACAGCGCGATGAAAAGCGATGGTACACGAGTTACGGTTTGATGAGTTGCACTTATGATCTTGTATCTAGCACGTGCTAGAACATTGTTCTTAGTATGTGAGTATATAGGGAGAGGAGTACATGCAATAAGCAGTAGAAAGTTAGCGCACGTACCAGTCTTGTTTTTGTTTCTTTTCTAATTCGTCCTTGTGCCAGAGTATAGCGCCCCTCCCTGAAGATGAAAAATCAACTAGCCACCATTACAGCTTTGCTTAGTAACACACAGCCTGTTTTGGTGAATCTTCTGCAGGAGACCGAAGTCGTAAACTTTATGCACGGGTAAAGAGGCACATTTTTAAAACAAGTTTTCTCTGCACAAATATTGTGATAACTTATATAGCGTTAAGGGTTTTCTTTGGAAGACAAACAACCTGTTATTTATTTATTTATTTATTTATTTATTTATTTATTTATTTATTTATTTATTTATTTATTTATTTATTTATTTATTTATTTATTTATTTATTTATTTATTTATTTATTTATTTATTTATTTATTTATTTATTTATTTATTTATTTATTTATTTATTTATTTATTTATTTATTTATTTATTTATTTATTTATTTATTTATTTATTTATTTATTTATTTATTATACCCTCAGAACCCGGGTTGGCCGAACAGACGCGAGTGGTATACAAGACAAAATTTAACGAATAAGGGAAAAGCACAGGAAAATCTACAAGTGTACAAATCGAAATATAATAAACAGTACAAAATGGATCAATTAGGAATAACATAATGTGCAATAAGAGCATTTTTGAATAGTTTTATATCGGTTATATATATTAGCGCCGCAGAACGGTGGCTCAAGTCTATAATTGAACGCGAAAGGAGTGAACTGTAAAAAGCGTTTTTGCGACATGCTGCGGATCCAATTTTATGACGAAAGTGGTTCCCCATACAAGAATACAATATGTTAGTTTAGAAACAAAAAGTGTCCAGCACCATGAAATCTTTAGCCAAGCAGGCAGTCAGGTAGTGATTTGTCCAGAAATTCTACAGTTATACTCAAGTCTCTTCATAAATTTGCAATATGCAAATTTATTAAGGGACATGAGTATAATTGTAGAATATCTAGACAAAATCACTACCTGACTACAAGCTTGGCTAAACATTTCATGGTACTAAACAGCAAATCTCATGAAAGATGTTTATCGAACCGAACACCCAGATCCTGAACATTTGTGACTTGCTGTATAATACCGCTGTTATAATAAATGGCTATATTACACTGTACAGTGGTGTTCATTCTCCTAAATATTATTTATAGTGTTATTAAGATTTAAACTAAGTTTATTTGTGATGAACCACTTTCGAAAATGGTTTTAGGTAGTCAGTGACCCTAATTTCTAGTTTGGGCAAGGAATGTTTGTGTGTGTGTTTAGAAAAAGGTTTATTATACATTCACATGTGCGATGACAAATGACCAAAACTGAAAACTTACATGCTTAAGAACAAGATACACTGCACATAAGATGTCTCATGTCGAGGAAATACATCAAAATGCACTATTTACATCGCGGGAAAAACTTGGCTGTTATGATGACATATACAATTTGACATATGCAAATGATGACATATACAATTTTGAATGACCATGAAAATGTAATTATACACAGTGTACAATAATTTGACAAATAAATATAGGTACAAACATATACAGCAATCGCATGCACAGTGTGTATTACACATGTGTTTTGAGATGTAGACAGGAGAGTCAATAAATAACTATTGGTATCAGCGCGCATGATAACCTGCGGTTTGTTGCGAATATTTGTGATCTTTTCGAATATGTGTCAATAATTAATATACACAATAAATGCAAGTGGTCCCAAAATTGATCCTAGCTGTATAACCACATATGCAGAGCAATAGGGATTAATTCGTACCAACTGTAGCTTACTGCACATAACTTTTTAATCAATATGAAGGTATACCACGAACTCGGTAATCAGGCAATTATTGTAATAATATACGATATTGAACATAGTCGAAAGCTTTCTAAAAACTCATTAATAAACTAGAGATATAGTTGTGACATTCATTGTGACTTTTAATTAGTTAACGATGCTTGCTCAGTAGACCTTCGCTACACAAGTCCACACTGAGAGCTGGTTATAATATTGTACTTATATATAAAGGTATACTGCTTCGTAACCTGGTGATGAGACGTAAGTGAAAATGAGAGAAGGAAGAAAAAAAAAACCTACGCATGAAGGTGAAACAAGATTATACATAACAAAATGAGAGCGAAATGAGCTAGTGTCATTCCAGACCTATCGCAAGGCTGTTCAGAGGAAATGAAAGTTCCGACCGAGAGGAGCAAATGCTGTTTTTGTCTGTGTATACTTCTTAGGACTGCGTATTTCTATGTTTAGGACGAAAGCATGATTTGCCGCACGAGTGGCTTGCAAAGGAAATTGGAGCAGAAAGTATGAGCAGGGAGCGATACCCTCCGTGTGCTGTGCGATGTCAGTGCACGTTAATGTCCCTACGCGGTCGAAATTACTCCGGAGCCTCCACTACGGGCCCCCTCTTTCTCTATTCACGCTTTCATTCCCAACTTCCTCCCTTCCTTTACGTCGCGGGTCAGGTGTCCACAGAACTTGTGTGACCAATGCTGCACCTGCTGAGGGAGGTCCCCGCTGCTTGCGGTGGGGGCTAGCCTGCCACCGAATTTTGTCTGTTGCAGTACAGTGAACTAGAATATTGGTTTGGTTTGGTTTGGTTTGTAGGGTTTAACGTCCCAAAGCGACTCAGGCTATGAGAAACGCCGTAGTAGAGGACTCCGGAAATTTCGACCACCTGGGGTTCTTTTACGTGCACTGACATCGCACAGCACACGGGCGCCTTGCTTTTAGCCTTCATCGAGAAGCGGCTGCCGAAGCTGGGGGATTCGATCCGCAACTTTGGGTACAGTAGTCGAGCGCCGTAACCACTGCGCCACACCGGCGGGGAAAAACTGGAACTGATTTATTTATTTTTATTCATATTCTAGTTCACTGTAGAAAATAGAGAAGAAAGAAAAAGAAGAGGGCGAGAAAGACGCGCGCCGCAACAACAGCCATCATCCACCACCGAAGCAATGGCAGGTGCAATGACGGACTAAAACTACAGTGAACTCGAATATCCTAGTTCACTGCAGTTGTAGTCCGTCACTGCACCCGCCATTGCTTCGGTGGTGGACGACACGTTCCCTTCCCTTAGCTCTCAATAATATATGGCGAAAGCCTTAATAGGCTTATGAGTGTCCGTACGGGCGTGCGTGTGCTCGCGGCAAGTGTCACACTTTTCCGCGAGATTCCACGGGATACCGCCAGAAAGTAGACCCTGCCGGGTGTCCGATCCAGGCGTCCGTGCGACGCCTTTCACTTGGCGCTTCTTCGAACGCCGCACCACAAAGCATACAGAAGCAAACGCAGTAAAACCAGGAATCAGCGAAGTTTCAAACAAAGGCTTTCGCCTCATCCCACTTTAGCGGTCCGATATGCCGCCTAACTGATATTCAGCATATGTGTCGCGCTGCGCAAAGGCCACTAGAAGTGACGTCATATCATAAATCCATATCTTTTACATATGGCGGAATTTTTTGGAAAGGCTTTGCGTGTAAAAGTGCCTCATGACTGCAAATAGCGTGGAAATCATCGAGTGGGAAATTTCGTGGTCGGTGCTTCTGTTGTGAGTATTGAAGACGCGTAGCTTGTTAGGCCAGTTGGTGCACTGCTGTGAACAAAACTTGAATTTTACTCGTTGAATTGCCAACGACAGAACTGGGAGAGCAGCCAAGAACACCGCCAGAATAGCAAAAACACAAATATTGACTGAACGGGAGAACATAACATGTGACAAGCCATGTCCCATTCATGAACTTGTACTTTCGCCGTGAACCTTACATGTGTGTGTGTGAAAAACTTTATTGCAGAAAGGAAGCTTGAGGTAGCCGGGGCAACCTCTCGCAATCACTGGGTGGACTTATCATTACAGGAGCCCATTGTCGCTGACGAATTCACTACCTACCTGTATTTCCAGCATTGTCATGTGCACTTCTTGGCAACGCGTCATGCCGCTGGTTGTTTCACTTTCTGTTCAGAGGCCTCTCACTGATTCTCTCATCTCATTGCGGCATCTTTGGAGGTTGCAGCCAAGAGTGGGCTCTTTTACGGGGCTTGTCAGGCTGTGTCTGCGGCAGTATGCATGTGGAGGATCCCTAGGACTTTCTAAACTTTCTTTAACGACTCTTGCATATGAGTGTTTAGGTGTGACCTTCCCTTTTGTGGCTTGTCTTGGTGCGGCCCTAGTGTCGACGCAAAAATTGCAAGGATTGGGCGGAGGCTCGTTCAGCTAGGGAGATTTACGCTTTATTTAATCCACTGCCCTACCAATCGGGGCGGCTTTAGTTTCAAGGTATCCTCTATGTAATACTAAATGTGGCCTACCGCATTTTACGCACTGAGGGTCGGCTCAGGAGGCCCAGTCCTCCTATGCGTGCGCGGCAACACATGCTTTGCTGCCTGCACTACGGGGCCCAGGTATATGACCATGCCTGTGGTATTTCTAACATTTGTGCTGCTGAAAATTTTTACATTATATGCAATGTAAAAAGTTACAATCTCAAAAAACACTAGCCTAAACAATTATAGTGCTTAAAACAAGGGAATTGCAAAATACCACAGCAGAAGAAGCAAGTAGTCAAAAGGAATTTCATGTTGACTGGAAATTTTGGCACATGTCTGATGGAAAGGCAAGGCATACATATCAGTGAAATGGGATACATGATTAAAATGTCTCATTTCGAAACAAAGCCATTACAAACGTTTTGTAACAAATCCTCTGCCCTCTTGTTCACTTCTTTCGCTCCCTGTTTTCACAGTACTTACCTATCCTTATCCTTTCCAATGCAATCCTTACCGCAGGTAAGAAGCATATGTTGCCACATTTGGAACACAGATTTCTTAAATATGAACGAAGTGGTTCCCCATTACAATACGCGGATGCAAATTGTAAACATCCTAAGCTATATAACTATTCTCGTCTATCGCCTCAACTCGATTACACAAGATGTTTTCAAAGGTTTAAGTTTCAACGGTCGCCAAATTCTGCGATATCTCGAGATTAAATAATATCTGGCGATGGTAGGATACAAGCCTTTTGCATACAACCTGGTCCACCCTACAGACGGTTGGTTGGTTGGTTCATAGGAAGGGAAAGGCGCAGTATCTGTCACACTTGCTCTGTGGACACCTGAACCGCGCCGTAAGGAAGGGATGAAGGTGGGAGTGAAAGTGGATAGAGAGAAAGGTCATCAATTTCTAAATTAGGCTTTCTAAGACAGATGTGCGCTTTTTAGCAGGTCATTGTCAGTGGTTTACCGCATCTTAAAGCAGCGCGAAAACACAGGACTAAAAGGAACAGGAGACGACACAAGCATTTACCGGCGTCCTACGACCGAGCTCACAGCAGAGCTCGCATGGATAAGCTTCATTCAAAGGCAAAGAAGATAGACAGCTCAGGTGGTGCAGTGGTAAGACGCCCGACTACTGTGCCGGAGTTCCCGGGTTCGAACCCGACCTCGGCGGCTGCGTTTCGATGGAGGCGAAACGAAGAGGCGTCCGTGTGCTGTGCGATGTCAGCGCACGTTAAAGATCCCCAGGTGGTCCAAATTACTCCGTAGCCCTCCACTACGGCTCCCCTTTCTCTCTATCCACTTTCACTCCCACCTTCATCCCTTCCCTTAGGGCGCGGTTCAGGTGTCCACAGAGCAAGTGTGACAGATACTGCGCCTTTCCCTTCCTGTGAACCAACCAACCAACCAACTTTCGACCTACATGTATGGCGGAGACAAGTGGGCGAGGAAGGAGGTTACGCGTTGCCAGCGGGATACGCTTCATTCGCGGTGGAAGGTGTTCAGTTAAGAGTTTCTTGCTGCAAAAAGAGAGTGAGAAGGTATATGCTAAACACGAGGTGGGACAAGCATAAGTATGAGGAACCCACATGCGCTAGCTCAGTTCCAGTTTTCAAATATTACAGCAGTGTGATGCTTACTACATCCTGCGCACTGTGGTAAGTGCGAGCCGATCCTTCTCCTCACTTCCTTTCCTTTCAGCACTATTTCTCTCGTATTCTTTGCCCCGCCGGGGTGGTGCAGTGGTAGGACGCCCCACTACTGTGCCGGAGTACCCGGGTTCGAACCCGACCTCGGCGGCTGCGTTTCGATGGAGGCGAAATGAAGAGGCGTCCGTGTGCTGTGCGACGTCAGCGCACGTTGATCCCCAGGTAGTCGAAATTACTCCGTAGCCCTCCACTACGGCTCCTCTTTCTCTCTTTCCACTTTCACTTCCCATCTTCCTCCCTTCCCTTACGGCGCGGTTGCGGTGTCCACAGAAAACAAGTGAGACAGTTACCGCGCCTTTCCCTTCCTATAAATAAAAGTTCTCGTATTGTTCTAAACCTACTAGGCCGTATCCTTGTATATATATATATATATATTTCCACTAGCTACTTCATCCCTACCCGGACGGTCTCGTAAGGTCTCCGCAAGAACTGCTACTATATCTATACATTTTCCCTTTCTTTTTAATTAAAGAGACTACTTTGTGCGTTGGCGGCCCGCAGACATGTACAATATATAGGCTGGTGACGTAGGGGGAAACGACCGACAAAACGCAACACCCAGTAACTGCGACAGATTTTGTTCAAGCAGTGTCCATGCAGCCAACCTTTCAAGAATAGCCCATTTTTCAGCGCCAACACCACGGAAGCTTTCTGCGAGATTTTGAAGCCACCTTGTAAGACGTACGAGCTGTTAACGGCACTGAAAAATGGACTTCTTTTCTGCAGTGCCTCTTGTCATCTTAGGAGCCACATTTCGCAATGCTGGATGTAGCTGTCGCACAGGCACTCACATTCTCAGAACTCGAAGAAATAAAAGCAAGAGATTTTGAGAAGAGGGGGCATAATGCCCACGTCCGTCTTAAAAAAAAAAAAATGAAGCTTCCGAAAATATGGCATTAGTTATATTTACCCAATACGTTAAATAAAATCTTTCCAAAAGCTCGCAGCGGCCTTTTCAAGGTAAAGAAAATATTACGATAAATATTCCCATCAACTCATTTATGTTCAGCGCTTGTCAGGGGCCAAGGCGGCGCAAGATAACGGAGATAGTGGCGCTACAAATTCAACAGATTGTGTTAGTTTGGTTTACGACAGGTTTCATCCGAAGAGATGGCTTTTCGAAAGTGACGATAAGGCACGTAACAGATCTTAATACCGCGTTTTCCTCGACAAAAGTGCCATACAGATATGGTCGGGAAATCCTCCTAGGTTATCGCCCATACATGCTAACCATCCGCGAAGGTCACTAATCATGTGAAGCTCTCTTGAATATCAATTGATATTATGAAGAGACTTTAATATTGCAACACACTATTGTGGAGATATTGAGGGTAATGGTCTAATGTTTTCATGCACAACAAGATCGCGCTATAATGTTTGTCCCTCGTTCACAACGAGTATAGTTAAAGAGTTGCACGGAAAACCCATGTAGAACGTTTTTGACGATGACAAGAACGTTAAGGCTGGGATATACACCTCTCAATTGGACGAGGGAGACATCGAAACACCCCCTCCTAGAACTGCTGCAAAACCAGCTCCACTGCTGCTTCCACCGGGTCAGGTTCAAGTGTACGAAATAGTGCGCACTAGTACGCCTGTTGCAATTATGTATACTGGCCTTCCGAGAAGATATCTGCGGATATACTGGTTGTCAAAGCAGAGTTTACCGGTCAAGGAAAAAAAGCGTTCATAAAAAGCTAACGTTGTAAAATGCGTCAACCCAGACTCTGAGCGCCTGCAACGTCAAGAGACGTAGTTTGTTACGTCTGCTTTCCTGTGACTCTTTTGGTCCACATTCTTTACGCAACCACGGGAAACTAACAGTAAGGGAGAAATTTTCCGAAACTATATGGAATTCGGCCACATCCCTCAATCGTTGCTTCGTGCATAAGGTGATCCATATATATATATATATATATATATATATATATATATATATATATATATATATATATATATATATATATATATATATATATATATATATATATATATATATATATATATATTTGGAACCCAAAACTTTTCAGTTCGCTACCGCCTTGTGACCAGTTATCGGCCATCCGACAACACAGTTTTTCTCACTCCAAATAATAATATTTACCAAAGCAGCGAAACCGTAGTATAATATGGGCAAGTAGTTTAGAAAAACCAAGGAAGTGAGAGTTATGGTAACTGTCACGCGTATCTTAATCATCTTTATTACCGGCGCCTAAAAAAACAGGCAGCCTTTATGAAGATAAAAAAATCATAATATATGCGCTATACTAAGAAATATCAATACTACAAAGAAATATCAATGCCGATTTTAGTGTTCTCTTTGGGAGCCTTTTGTAAACGAGCATAATAATGGCATGCGTTTAGTTTCTTGACGAGCAAAGCTGGCCCTCAGGAGCATATAACGTATAAAAGCTCGAGTGCTTGCGCAAACAAGATTTTAATACGAGCGCAGACCAGCATATTTCACTATTATTAAGCTATCTTTTTTTCTCGCAATCGACAGATATTCCGTGCCTTGTTTGCTTTGCATGGTCCGTAAAAAACAAGGTGGAAACGTAAGTTGCATAGCTAAGCTTGCATATTTTTCCCACGGCATTTATCGAAGAAAAGCTGCATAGCTAAGCTTGCATATGTTTTCCCACGGCATTTATCGAAGAACTCTCTCAACAACGTGTGTGGTGATATACTGTGCCCAAAAAGTCCTTCGGCATCTACGCGAGTGCCGATTAAAATATGTGTGGCAGTACATTCTTTACACCGCTGAATCACAAACTATAACATTTAACTATACCTTAGGAAAATTGCACAATAAAATGCTTTTACTGGCGATGAGTGGCACAAACGCGAATCTCTTCGTCGTGGATCTGTGCAAACCAACAGCGCTCTTTGCACCAAGTTTACAGATCTTCCAGCGACGACATAAGCACAAAAGGGCTTAATTAAATGCGCTCATTACGTGGGCGGTAAGCAAAGAGGCAACGGGCATCATTCACTTATACTTGATGATTTCTTTATGAATGGTTCTATAAGAGAGTTACCTGGTAAGTTACTCAAAAGTGACGTAAACACAGACACTAGAGAAATACCAACTGCCGGAAACGATATTACAGATTCCAGGTTGGCCCACATGTGGGAAGCCCATGAGAGCCTTACGAAGATATGGAAAAAGCAGAGGCACAATAGAAGGCTAAAAACGAGAATATCTCCACTTGAACGACAGATAGAGGAGTACGCGAACGAACTTCAGAGTCAACACTGGGGACAGATTTCCGATGAAATTAATGGGAAGCTTGGGTGTAAAAACGCGTGGCAACTGTTTCGCCACTTGCTATATCCAGGACAAACTGAGACGGCAGCTCAAGGAGAGCTGAAAATATTGGTTCATAAGTGCCAGGACACGGCTGATGATCTCATAGAGGAACTGAAGAGCAGATACCTTAACATGGGCAAAGGGGTTCATCTATACCATATCGAAGGCCAGATAACGCAGAGCTAGATAGGGACATGTCAATAGCGAAGGTATGGAGAGCAATCAATCAGCTAAGAATCGCATCAGCAGCGGGAGCAGATGGGGTCACCAATAAAATGCTGAGAAATCTAGATTTAGTATCTGTCACGGCACTCACAGATTTTCTTAATGGTGTATGGAAACGAGGTAGAATTGCCTTCAGAGTGGAAACATGCTAAAGTGGTCTTCATTCCAAAGCCTGGGAAGACACTTGAAGTAGGCAACCTCAGGCCGATATCTCTAACATCGCGCCTAGGGAAGCTGATGGAGCATGTAATACTGTACTGACTTCAGGAGTATGAAGAGGAAAGGGAAGTATTTTCCGAAACAATGCTAGGTTTCAGGAGCAAGCTGCCAACTTATCATGTAATGATTCAACTCAAGACAGATATAATTGACGCGCTCAATAATGGGGGAACAAAAACTGTACTTGGCCTTGATCTACGAAATGTCAAACAGGAAGCCATAAAAATATTCTGGAAGAAATTTCCCCTGGAAAGAGGATTTACGATTACGTTAGGGATTTTCTAACCGAAAGAACGGCAGAAATAAGCCTTGGAGACATCAAGTCTGAACCAATTAAGCTAGGAGACAAGGGCACCCCACAGGGCTCAGTTCTTTCTCCTTCCTTCTTCAATCTAGCGTTAAAGAACCTTCCACCATTACTGAAGACTGTGGAAGGGGTGAAACGTACGCTATATGCTGATGTCACGTTGTGGACATACACACGTAACGATGGGGAAATAGAAGAAAATCTCCAACAGGCAATCGACACTGTTAAAGAATTTGCGGAATGGGCAGGGCTAAAATGCTCACCAAGCAAATCATAAATTTGGTAATCTCAGGAACAAAAGAAGGCAATATCAACGCAGAAGACCTTTGGTAGAATTAAATGGCACATCTATAACCATAGTGGACAAAATCAGGGTCTCAGTACTGGTAATTCAAGACAATAGATAGAACGCGGAAACAATAAATCGACTTAAGTCAACAATTAACATGACAACCAGGTTTATAAGGCAAATAGCCAACAAAAGACGCGGGGCCAACGAGAAAATATTGTGCCGAATTGTTCAGGCTTTTGTGATAAGCACAATACTGTACACCATCCGCTACCTCAAGCTAGTTGTGGCAGAAAAGAGCAAAATTGAAACAATCATAAGGCAGACATATAAAGCAGCACTGGGGCTACACCACTGCAGCCCTACGAAAAGACTTCTTAGACTGGAGGTCTAAAATAGCACCATGGAACTATGCGAGGCACATATGATAACACAGCTTAAGAGGCTCGCCACCACATACACGATATGGAGGATCCTGGGTAATTTAGGACTACAAGATAGAATCCCGAAAAAAAAAGCGCAAGTAAAACTGCCGACGAACTAAGAAACGTACTCATTATTAAACCGCTACCAAAAAACATGCACCCTGCTTTTCATGAAGGCAGGAGAAAAGCAAGAGCAAAGGTCCTTGAGGCCAAGTCAGAAGGTTCTGAATACACTGTTTATGTGGACGCGGCGGAATACGAAGGAGGCAACTCTTTTGCTATCGTGGGCGTGAATTACTCGGGTAAAGCATTAATGGCAGGTTCGATAAAAACAAGGGACTCGGGGACAGCGGAGGAGGCGGCTATCGCCATGGCGATGGTCAGCACCAAAGCTGTTACCATAATTAGAGACTCCGAATCTGCTATAGCAATTTTTCGAGAGGCATAATCTCCAAAGAGACAGAGTGAATTTTAAAATATAAAGACTGGAATCAAAATGAGGTGGAATTAATATCGTTGCCGGCACTCTCGGGGAACAGAAGTGGTGGTAAAAATATTTTAATGAAAATGTTTAGGAGGTTGTAGCGGCGGTTGGAGTCCTTAGCCCGGAACGCCATTGGTGTAGGCCGCTGTCCTCGCTCTTTCGATGAGTTCTTTTTGACCCCTTGCGTCCGAGCTGGTCAGAGCTACCTCCCACCCCTCCTGCGTTGGCTAGTTATTGATAGTGATAACCTGATTTCGCTGGCATGCCCACACCATATGGTACAGGTCCGCCTTCTCCCCGCAGAATTTGCATTCTTAGTCATATGACTCTGGATCTATTGCGTGTAGTCTTCGTGGGTTGTTAAAAGTGTTGGTCTGTAGATTGCGGACGTGTACCTCCTTCCCTTTGTCTAGTCTCGAAGTTATGTCAGCCAAAATTTCTCGAGAGATGCATTTATCTCATTTCATGACTATACTAATCACTTTAAACTAAAACAGGGGATATATCCTCTACAAGACAAGAAACTAGACAAAAGGCAGGAAGTAATCTGGCGTCGGCTCCATACGCGTGTCTTCTTCAGCCCATCTAAATTAGCACACATGTACCCAGCATAACACAATCTAAATTGTAAACACTGCGGCGAAATAGCCTGGTAGGATCCTATATTATGGAGCTGCAAAAAAGCGCCGCCACCAGCGGACTTACTACCAGTCCTTCTCTAGAGCGGCGGGAAGCTATACTGGCCAGCTCAGACCCGTTAACGCAAGTTCGGGCTACTGAGTGGGCTCATAAGGTCGCCGAGAGCAACGGTCTTGAGGCCATCTAAGTGTAGCGCCCACAAATCGCTCATTGCTGACAACAGATGCTTCCTAATCCAATACAATCCGGTACGCGTTTGCGGAAACCAAAATGACAGGAGAACGACGTTGCGCATCATGCGGTATCAATGGCAATGATCGCGACGTTGGTGGCGTAGCGAGAAATACTTGTCGACTCATGTTACTCGTAGCCGGCCGAAAATGGGCAAACCCTAAAGTCGAAAGGCGCCGAGGTATGGGGGATGCGGAGCTAAAAAAATTTAGGGGGTGTTATGGCACCGAACTTCTCTCCCGTTCCCCCTTTGATACGCCTGTGAGTGACGTACTTATCAAAAGGTGCTCGCCTGACATTGCGGAGCATATATCGCTGTCATGACTGTGCGAGCCGAGGGCATGAGAAGTACAAATTTGTTTTTCTTTGTTCGTATGAGGTCCTAGCGACGACAGCTCGATATGCAGAGGTTTGTAAAGAGAGCCGACGGCGCACAAGTTTGTCCATCAGTTATGCGGCGGCCAAGCATAGTACCCGAAAATTTTATGACTGTTTTACCTCACAACCACTTTAGTACTACTGTGCCGCTCAAGCGTGAGGCTGGGCACTTCATCACTGTTGCACTTCACGATTACCGTAGCACCCGGATAAGATCACACAAGCAGAAAGTGAAGAAAAAAAAAGAACAGTGCGCGGTGATGAGGAAGTGATGCGAGCAATGAATGTAATTAGTAGCTGGCCCTGATCGCTGGTTATGGAACGCTGCTCCGCTCAGGGAAGTTTCATGCTACGCCAGAATCACCTGTTTTTCTCTAAGCGCTCATCATACACAGTGTTCACCTGTTAGGAACGGAACATGGTGCGTGGTAGAGGCACAAGTTACCGGAGCCAAAAGAAAAACACACAACGTGGGTTACCTTAGCCGCTAAGCGAACTTGAACAGAAACCACGATCATCATGACCGGATGGAATAAATAGAAATCTGGCAAGTGTTTCTTTTAAGAGAGGGATATGCTTGCAGATCAAAGAAGTAGAGACAAGTAACTGTTTTGAGCTTGTTATCTACTTAGTCTACAGTAGTCTTAGGAGACGGCAAGAGAATAAAGATGTTGCACGCCTATAAACACTTTGTAGCAACATACGCTAATTCTGTAATACGTGCCTGATGGCAAGTTGGAAAATAAGCTTGAGATTCATAAACTTATCCTTGTAAATCTAAGTAGCGGATCTAATTCTCAAGTCCGCCAATGTTTCACCCCGGTCCTGTGGTTGCCATCTGCTCTTTATGGTGTGTAGAGGGAGGCAAACGTGACGCCTCTTTGCAGTCTAGCTGATGTAAGCATTACGTCATATTGTATGGACAGGTTACCGGCCAGCAACTCCTAATAATTAGAGAATAACAGCTTAAGGGGCGAATTAGTGCTGCATTATACCTAAAAATGTCCAAATAATATGTCCGATGTGTCCGCTTTTTAATGAAAGGCGAATATAGGTATCCGGCCAAGATGGTCACAGGAAATATTGAATATATTACCTGACAAAAAATAGCCCTGGTCATGCTAGCCGCATAAAAAGCACTTGTGCTTACGTCGCGATGGCTTGTCCGGCAAGAGTTTCTCTTGATGTTTCAAGCAAGCAATCAAAGTTATTCCCTAGAAATTCTAATGAATTCTCCTGCCCGTCAATATTTTTTTGCTTGATGGTTTGTAAACTCCACTCAAAATAAATCCGGTCCCATTCTGTAGCTTGCTGGTTCAACGAACAAGGTGATTTATTGGAGTTGCGAAGTTAAACTTGCACTGCAAACGGCGCCAAAATCGGGGTCTTCAGAGTAATTTTGACCTCTGTAGGTTTTTTTTAATGTGCACTGGCTTCGGTCAGAAAACGGGCGTATTTGCATTCCACTGCCAGCGATATGGTGCCAAGAGGCAAGATTGTATTTAACCCGGGGTTCTCGGCCGCTCTGCGCACCAATATAGAGTTTCTTTGGTCGGTGCACAGCACTTTTAAGCGTGGTCCTTCTGTTTGGTCCTCCTAAATATTTGCAGGGCGACGACCAACAGTTGAAGTGACATAGGCTATCTCTTCTTTCTCGTTCATTCCGCGACGTTACGGGGAACCTTCGTAAACATGTTGCGCAAACCTGACTGCCCTGTTTGCAGGAAGAACAACCGAAATACCGGAGAGGACGGTTACGCGTCTTTAGAGCTAGCGTTGTATAGACGTAAGCAGGTAGCTGCGTCGACTGCTACTTATCCCATCGGCCGAGGGATCCAAGTAACTGGCCCTATATGCAACGGATCGTCGCTTCGATGGGATGCTCCGCGGTTTCGAGTGCCGATTTTAAGGCGAAAGCCTTTAAAGGCTCTCCGTGAGAAGGCGTCTATGAGGTGTCACACTTTGTGACATTTCGCAGGATACCGCGAGATCCCGCGGGATTATGTTTACCTTTGACTGTCAGTGAAAAACTGCGTTAGTTGTAGATAGTGACCGATAATGATAATGGTAGTTAGAGTAATAGTGATAGTGATGATAACAGTGATAGTTCCTGGTGATCATCATGACAGTTGCAGTGATAGTGACACCAGCACTGATAATCGACTGCGACTTTGTCCCATTGTGACGTCATCGGCCATGACCCGACGTGACGTCATGAACGCATGTTACGCCATCATGACTTCCCATCTGGTCATGCCTAATAACTGGAACTAGCGTCGTCATTACGTCACGCTCGGTCATGACCGATAACTTCACCAGGCGATTCACGCATGTACGAAGCTGGATCGCCGGGCATTAGACCCAGTCGTCCGCGCGGCGCCTTTCAACAAACGCTTCTTCGAACACCGTACTACACAGCATACGGAAGCAGACGCAGTATAAGGCAGGAATCAGCCGCGTTTCAAAATGCACCGCCACGCCCGACTACTGTCCGGAATTCCCGGGCTCGAACCCGACCTCGGCGGCTGCGTTTCGTTGGAGGCGAAACGGTGAGGCGTCCGTGTGCTGTGCGACGTCACCGCACGTTAAAGATCCCCAGGTGGTCGAAATTACTCCGTAGCCCTCCACTACGGCTCCCCTTTCTCTCTCTCCCCTTTCTCTCCCATCCTCATCCCTTCCCTTACGGCGCGGTTCAGGTGTCCACAGCCCCGCCGGGGTGGTGCAGTGGTAAGACGCCCGACTACTGTGCTGGAGTACCCGGGCTCGAACCCGACCTCGGCGGCTGCGTTTCGATGGAGGCGAAACGAAGAGGCGTCCGTGCGCTGTGCGATGTCAGCGCACGTCAAAGATCCCCAGGTTGTCGAAATTACTCCGTAGCCCTCCACTACGGCTCCTCTTTCTGTCTTTCCACTTTCACTCTCACTTTCCTCCCTTCCCTTACGGCGCGGTTGAGGTGTCCACCGAAAACAAGTGAGACAGTTACCGCGCCTTTCCCTTGCTATAAATGAAATCAAATCAAATCAGGTGTCCACAGAGCAAGTGTGACAGATACTGCGCCTTTCCCTTCCTGTGAACCAATTATTATTATTATTTCAAATTGGTTTACAGGAAACAAACAACCACCGCGCTATAAAAGCTTTAGCCTCATCGTACTTTGGTGGGCAAAAGTGCGCTCTAAAATTTTAAGGCCAAATTCTTTCTAGGTTCATGGTCAAAATCTCGCGTCAGTTGGATTCGACCGTGGGAATTTTGGTTTGGTTTATGGGGTTTAAAGTCCCAAAGTGACTCAGGCTATGAGAGACGCCGTTTTAGAGGACTCCGGAAATTTCGACCACCTGGGGTTCTTCAACGTGCACTGACATCGCACAACACACGGGCCCCTTGCTTTTCGCCTCCATCGAAAAGCGTAAGAAGTGTCAGCGAGATTTCGCAAGTGACAAATACTGCGCCTCGTCTTTTCTGTAAACCAATTATAGAGCGCCGATGAACTCTGATGCGTTCAACACTGATTGTGTTCAACAAGGGGCGCGCGATGTATCGTGTCCCGCAGCAGCGCTCAGGCTTTCGCGTTTCTCCACTGCAGATTGTGCAATGCTCACCGAACTTTTTTTACTTTGAGACCATGAGTCATTATTTTGCCTCCTCCTTTCCTCGTTGTGGAAAAACATTTTGCCCGTGGTATGGATGCTGATACATTGCATGACGCTGTGCTAAGACCCTCGAGCAAGAAAATATGACTTCGGGGAATTTGCCGTAATCGGGCACACGGAAGTATACGGAGCACACAGCGTTGTATTAACCGAATTTCCGCAATTCGTACAGATAATTTGTTCGTATGTGATATGCTCACGCCAGCAATAGTGGCGGAAACAGTTATACCGATTAACATGCACAGTTTATATCTCCTAATAGAGGCGTCACTGCGCTTAATACAGAACACCCTTTTCGTTTGTAACGTATACAGACTGTACGTCAGATATACGCGACTTCAAGTGTAGATTTTTATGAATTCATTTTCTTACTCGCGGAGAAACATTTTTAGCGAAAGACTACGCCAGGTTTCAGCCCGTCGCGTGAACCCGGCTGGTACCCATGTTTGAGCTTTAGAGCGACCGCAGATGGGGCCCCTAATCAAGCCGTCGGGTAAACCCAGTCGGTAGCCACGCTGCGGTGCAGGTTAAACATATCGCACCACACACTACATGCTGAACCTGAGCTAGCCATGCAGTATTGCGTACGCAACCTATCGGATTGAACTAAACTAAACCAAGCTGACTTTTTGTATATACTGGCCCCTTAAACGGCTGCAATGCTATGTTTAGATGATTGACATATAGGATTTAACATCCCAAAGCGACTCAGGCTATGAGTGACGCTAAGTAATGCCGAAAGTTGGGCAAGTTGGTTAACGTTCATGATGTAAAATAGCGCGAAAAAGTACACAAAGGACGGAAGGAAGACACGGACAAGCGCTTGTCCGTGTCTTCCTTCCGTCGTGTCTTCCTTCAGGTGCGTAGTCGAAGTTGTAGGATTCGGAATCGGATCGTAACATATCTGCTTTCCTCGTAACAATTCTCATCAATTAAGAAGCGCGTAGTTCAACGCTTGCTTTCTATAAGTCTAAGTGCAGATATGCAGCTTCTTCCTTCGCACATTTTCTTCGAAGTGACGCCATTGATAATTATTTTGGAAAGTATGAAGGACAATGCGTTGACAACAAACACTGTACATGCATGCGCTTCACGCAATGAGAGCATGTTTGCACAAGTGGCGCGTCGCGAATTCGATACACTGGGAAAATGCTTAAGCGCTCCAGAGCCGTTCTCTCACGTTCAGGTGTGATGTGCCGTTGAAAAAGCTCCTTGACTTTGATGGTGCGTGCAAAAGTAGCGGGGAAGGTGCAATGACAGATATTCGAAGCATTTGGACCTTTAGGCAAACAAGGACAACGTTTGTTTGCGTTTTTCCTAAAATGTATGACCTTGATATACTATTTGGTGATACTGTGGCAAAGCAGTGACGTTGTGCAATACAATAATTAAAACTTATGGCTGGGATGGGGTGACAGATGTGGTTCTTTTCAATTTAGGGCGCAATGTAGGGTTCAAATAAAAGGTAAAATTTCGAACAGCAGTGCTGCCAAGGAACGATAAGCAAAGAAAAACACGATTTGATACTGTCACTTGATGGACTATGCTCTTTTTTTAATAGTGCGCAAGTGCTGTAAGAACTCTGCTCTTGTTAGCATTTTGGATAACTGAGAAAAAGACTTACCGATCCTTACAGCAAGAGATTGGAGCCCGGTTCGGGAGCCACCAACATTCACCCTTCAAAGCAGCAGTTTCCAAAGTGACGTTCACTTCGCTCTTTTCCCGGCAGAGAAAAACATTAGAAAACACAAGAGCAAAACATGGGCGATGGGTTGAGCTATAGGGTTAGCACGGAGGAGCGCTGTGGGACGCGAGCACAAAGACCAAGTTTCTTGCCGCCGACGCCATCTCTCGGCGATAAGGAGACGCCTCGAGGTGAACGCTGCTAGCGTTGAGTTCCTAGCGAAGGCTCCCGCTTGCTCTACAGCGATAGTCCCCGGGGATGACAGCGCGTCGGTCGTATAGCTGTCGGCGCCTTATCTTTACGGCCCGCGTTATGGTGTCCGAGCGTTGAAAAGAGTGCGATAGAGCCGCGCACAACGGTTCCGTCGGGCATGGTTAACACGGAATCTCTCGCTTGCCAAAAATAACTCGATCTGAGATGAAATCTGTGCGATCAGACGTAAAAAAAAAAAAAAATATTCTATTCGAAGTGGAGAGGGATGAAATTTGTGTCAGTGGCCTGCTTTTGTCCCAACTGTCCGTGTCTTCTTTCATGTGAATGTGTTGTTAGCGCTTCGTCTATTTTTGAAAAATTGTGCCACAAAGTTTGCCTGTCTGGAAGCGCAAGCTTCAGGGAAGCTTCTCGTTTCTCGACAGACGCAAGCCATCCTCTGAATATTACGACGTATTCTAGCAGCGTACTACTAAAGGGAAAATTGTACTAATTGAACCATCATTTGAAAATATGCGGTCTATCGATTGAACTGTGTGGTAGTGGCAGTGTTTGGCGCCTGTCACATGACGTCAGAAAAACTTGTAACCAATCAGGGGCCGGAAATGCCAGCTAAGCACCTACTACCACCTACCAAAGCCAAGCCCGTGATTTCTCGCTCATAACACCAACGTCCACAGAGCAGACGCCGGTTATCGCGTTGAGAGGAAGTACGTCTCGTACTTCCGTCCAAGGAGGCCCAGTGCGCTCTAAATATACCACTAGTTTATCGCCACACATTTTTCAGCTTGTCAACTATGCTAAACATATATTTGTCTTAATTGGCCCACTCCGCCTCCTAGAGAAGTGTACTAGTTCTCTACGTGCGTCTCAGATCTGTGTGCACGAAATCAGATGGCATATCAGTGCGGCGAATATATATTTCAGTGCACGCTCCTGGTGTTGTCGTGACGCTGGGGCTATGTCGACCCGGCCTTCACTTGGTAGCGTGCAGAGACTCGGGGTTGAAGTAGGATTGAATCTTCGAAGTTGGTGAAATATGTACAAGCAGGTTTAATGGCACTTTGAGAAACTTATTTACAAGATTATTTACACGAAAAAGAAGGGTACATCAGCAAAATGGCAAGCGTTAAGAGTTCATAGCGAGAAGCGACTGGATGAGCCGTTTACCCAGGGCCCAGAGCGACATTTCGTGCTCTGCAGCGTCCTTAAAAACCCCTATGCCCAGCCCCTCTCTGAAGATGCTGACCAACCAAATCCAGGGCACGCCCCTCAGGTATCGGCATCCAATCGAACACATCACTGCACTGATGGTCTGAAGCACTGACTGGTCCGGCATTCATTCGTTGGGCGTGATCACTTGTTGGCGGGAAAATCTTGGGAACGGCGAGGAGAGGAGGTACATTTCTATTCTTCAGCAAAGAAACCACAGGCTGGTTCTGACAAGTGGTTTTACTTCTCAGAAACCCGAGTGCACGTGGCGCCGCATCCGCTCCCAGCATTGTCCGTTTTCGACAATTGCAAATCTTTCCTGCATTCCTGGGAAATCACTTAATGGCTGTATGCGTCATGCTCCTTTCTTGTCCTGCACGTCAGCGGACATGTCACTCTGTCGTCTCCTTTGGAAAGTAGGCATTCCTCACTGGACGATAGGGCTTATCGACTGGAAGGGTGAACAAAAGAAAGAAAGCACTTCCTGCATTTCCCGCAGGGGGACGTTTCTTTGTGTTCTTCCAGACGTTCTCTTGGCAGGGTCAATGCAGAGTGTCCACAAAGCAAAACAGGCTTACAAAACAGGATTCCTGGAAACAGGCTCACTTAGAGCCATTGGACCATCACCACATATTCACAGCACTTATCCATGCCCACAGGCGAACAATAGAGCGCGCAAATGCGGATGCTTGGTCGTAACAGCCTCCTCCCCCGCCAGAAGAGTCTCGGAGGGCAGCAGTCCCAGCTGCTGCATGAAGAGACGACTTAATGGCCTGCACGTGAACGCTTGAAGCTCGCTGTTGCTTGTCGCGTTGTCTTGATTGTTGTAGGCCAAATTGCTCGAGCTGTCTGAAACTCAACCACATGTCGAAGCAAGCACTCGGCTCCCGTCTGAAGAGACCAGGTTAAAAGAAAACTGCCATTGTTGTTCGAGAAAAGCCCACTCTCAAGACGTTCAGGACCCACGTATTCCTAGAAAACCAAACGTGCTGCTTTACATAGCCACACATATACAAGCGCACGAAAAAAAAAAAAAACCTGATTATCAATTTGGATACATGGTGAGGAACATCTCGGACCGCTTAGAAACAGCGGCTAAGCGCGTCCGCATTCCCATTTAACTTCCCCTTTTTGTATCTTATTTCAAAATTGTACTGCTGTAAAATCAGGCTCCACCTAAGAAGGCGACTGTTCTTTGATGTCGCAGTTTGCAGCCAAGCCAGGGGACAATGGTCCGTCTCTACGGTGAATTTGGCCCCTCCAAGATAGCACTGCAATTTTTGAATGGCCCATACAATGCAAGCGCACTCTTTCTCTGACGCGCAATAAGCTCTCTCTCTAGAACTCAGTTTTCTGCTCAGGTAGAGCACGGGGTGCTCATTACCGTCGTCATCTCTCTGGGAGAGAACAGCACCTAGCCCTCGATCACTGGCATCACACTGGACCGTGAATTCTCGGTCATAGTCTGGAGCTCGCAATACCGGACGGCTAATCAGCACAGCCTTCAGGTTTACGAAGGAGGCTTCCTTTTGTTCGTCCCAGACTACATTTGTCGGTTCTGTCTTGCGGAGAGCGTCGGTCAGAGGGCTAGCCAAAGATGAATAGTGAGGGATGTAGTGGTTGTAGTATCCCGTCAGCCCTAAGAATGCCCGAATTTCCGTCTTCGTGCTCGGCCGCGGGTAGTCTGCTACCGCAGAAATCTTAATCTCGCTGGGTTTCCTGAAACCTTGACCTACATTGTGACCCAAGTAGTCCACGGTCGCCCTTGCCAGGCAACATTTCTCGGCCTTTACGGTTAGTCCAGCTTGACGCAAAAGGCTCAGTACAGCTCTTAGATGTACCATATGGTCCGCCCATGAGTCGGAAAAAACCGCAATGTCGTCTAAATAAGGCACCGCGAATGTTTCACACCCCTTTAAAACCCTATCCATGAGTCGGGAAAAACAAAATGGAGCATTTTTGAGCCCGAAACTCATCATTGTTGGCTGGTAGCTGCCCGTCGGAGTGACGAAAGCCGCGTATCTGCTGGCGCGTTCAGTGAGCGGTACTTGCCAGTATACTCGAGTAAGGTCCAGCGTAGTCACATATGCCGCTCTACTGACCTGTTCTACTCTCTCCTCAATATTCGGAATAGGATACACTTGATCCCTGGTGAGAGAATTTAGCTTTCGGTAGTCTACCACAGGCCTAGGGTCTTTACCTGGAGCTTCTACTAAGATCATAGGCGAAGCATAATCGCTTTCCGAGGGTTTTATTACTCCCAATTCCAGCATGCGAGTTACTTCCCTATCCAGAATTTCTCTTTGCCTTGGAGAGAATCGGTAGCACCTTGATCGCACTGGCACGTCTGAAGTCAGCTCAATATCGTGCTCAGTCAAATCAGTCCTGCCTGGCCTGTCCACGAAACAGGCCTCAAACTCTGTTATTATTTCGCCCAGATCGGACAGCTGGGATTTCTTTAGTTCTCCTCTCTGCTCCGTCTTTCTGAGAAGCTCCTGAGCGTTGCTTCCTTTTCCGCTGAGGCAAATCAAGTTATCCCCCATCTCCTCGGGAAGGTTCAACGTTAGATTTACCATGGTTTCCCTCTGCACATAAGGCTTCATAAGATTGCAATGATAAATGCGCACTGCTTTACGCCTATCGGGGATTTTCACTGCGTAGTTAGTGTCAGAAAGCTTTGCAACGACTTCAGCCGGTCCTTCCCACTGTACTTCGAGCTTATTCTTGGGATCATTGGCTTGCTCCATAGCTAAGTCCTCTCGGGTTCCACTTAGAAGTCTCGTGAGATTACTAGACACCGGCGGCAAGAGGTTACTCTCTAGAACGTCCTCATTCTGCGTCTCATCAAGCTCACTTTCAAGTTGACTTATCTGAGATGCCTCGCTCTCAAAGTTTTCTGACCTGCTATCTTCCGCATTTACCACTGTTTTAACTGCCGTTTCCTCCGCTGTGGATTTTTTT
Organism: Amblyomma maculatum; assembly: GCF_055883805.1. NCBI lineage: Eukaryota > Metazoa > Arthropoda > Arachnida > Ixodida > Ixodidae > Amblyomma > Amblyomma maculatum. The sequence goes on from NC_139344.1 coordinate 424,148,728, forward strand.
GGAATGAGCAGTGTAGCTAGTTCTCGCGCCTTTGAACGTGTTAAGGCTTGCACAACTCTGTCTCCGAAAAGGATGCCCCTCTTTCGCAGCAGCATGTCCGATTTGTTGGAGAACAAATACGGATAGCACTTAGGAAGCTTTCCTGAAACGGCAGCCTCGGTTGTTAATTCGCCGAAAGGGCCCTCGATGACCACGTTCGCGATCGGCAAGCACACACTCTGTTCCTCAACTACCTGTCGGATCCATGCACACTGTCCTGTATAGTCGGAAGGCGATACATACGCCGGATGGACAACATCCATCGTTGCGGCCGAATCGCGCAGTACCTTGCAAGGCTTCCCGTTGACTACTAGGTCATGCAGGTAGGGTTCTAAAAGCTGCATATTTTCATCGCAGTCCCTGACATACGAGAAAGCAATCTTTTCTTTCCGGCAGTTGACGGCAATGTGACCCTGCTCATTACACCTAAAGCATGTGAGCGGCTTCCTAGCCTCAAGCTTATTCTTTGTGTTCTGCACGTTGGTCACTTCCCCACTTTTCTCACTGCCGTCCTTTCTAGGGAATTTGCCTGAAGAAACCTTCATCTCTTCGTTTCCAACTCTAGCAAAGTGCCTTTCCTGACGGTTTTTCACACTGAACTTGGGATTGCGGGGCCTATCCACTGCTGGGTTGCTGAATTGTCGGCGCGAAGCATACTCCTCAATGAGTTCGGCAGCTTCAGTTGCCGACTTAATTTCGCCTCGGTCCTGTAACCAATTTCTTTCTTTTTCTGGGAGGCAGTTATAAAACTGCTCCAAAAGAATTCGCTCGACTACAGCGTCCCTATCACTGTAGGAATCTGTGCTCTTTAGCCACTCGCCCAAATTTACTCTTAAATTGTACAGGAATTCAGGGTAACTCTCGTCCCTGGACTTAGTAGCGTTCCGAAAACGTTGTCTGAACGCCTCGGCGCTAAGCCTATACTTTCTCAGAAGGCAAGCTTTGACCTTCTCGTAGTTGTCCGCGTCCTCCTTGCTTAGCCGCGCGACAACCTCCGCTGCCTCGCTGGGCAGAACCGTCAATAATCTCTGTGACCAAGTGTCTCGCTGGAAGGACAGTTTTTCGCAGGTTCGCTCAAAGTTAGCCAGATACAGACCGATATCCCCTGATATCACATATGGCTGCATGTACTTTGACATCTTGAAATCTGCCTCCTTGTTGAGACGAGGTACCGCTAGCTGGGGACAATCGCCCGACCTCTTGCTCAAGGCTAGTTCTAATTTCCGGAGCTCAATTTCTTGGTCCAGCTTTTTTGCTTCTCTTTCAAGCTTCTCACGTTCGTGCTCCCTTTCCTCTTTTTCCCTCTCAAGTTCACGCTCCCTTTCCTCTTTCTGCTGTCTGAGCTGTTCCTTTTTTTGCCCGATGAGGTTCCATGCTTCACTGAGCTCCTCATCATCGGTTCCCAGATCAGTGATTGCCTTTATAATCAAGGGTTTTCGTGCCAAACCACTTGTATTAATTCCCAATTCCTCACACAATAGCAACAGTTCCGGTTTCTGCAGCTTTTGTAGGTCCATGATCGCTCCGAGTGTCGGCTACTTCCAAAACAACAGTGCAAACTACCAAACCTAAAGGCGTTTCAACACTTTTTACCAGTTCTTAAAATCTAACCCTGTTCTAGAACCTGGTCCACATCAGAAGAAAAGCCAAGCACTCACCCACACATGCGATCGATGTTCCGAGCTGCTGTCTTGTTGGCCGATTGTTGCGCCTGCTTGTTGCTTGAGATGCCACCTCCGATCACAAGATGTGGCTTGTAGATTCTGATCCACCTCGAATCACCAGATGTTGTAGCTTGTAGATCCAGATCCCACCTCCAGTCATCAGATGTTGTGGCTTGTAGATTCAGATCCCAACGCTGGTCACCAGTTGTCGTGACGCTGGGGCTATGTCGACCCGGCCTTCACTTGGTAGCGTGCAGAGACTCGGGGTTGAAGTAGGATTGAATCTTCGAAGTTGGTGAAATATGTACAAGCAGGTTTAATGGCACTTTGAGAAACTTATTTACAAGATTATTTACACGAAAAAGAAGGGTACATCAGCAAAATGGCAAGCGTTAAGAGTTCATAGCGAGAAGCGACTGGATGAGCCGTTTACCCAGGGCCCAGAGCGACATTTCGTGCTCTGCAGCGTCCTTAAAAACCCCTATGTCCAGCCCCTCTCTGAAGATGCTGACCAACCAAATCCAGGGCACGCCCCTCAGGTATCGGCATCCAATCGAACACATCACTGCACTGATGGTCTGAAGCACTGACTGGTCCGGCATTCATTCGTTGGGCGTGATCACTTGTTGGCGGGAAAATCTTGGGAACGGCGAGGAGAGGAGGTACATTTCTATTCTTCAGCAAAGAAACCACAGGCTGGTTCTGACAAGTGGTTTTACTTCTCAGAAACCCGAGTGCACGTGGCGCCGCATCCGCTCCCAGCATTGTCCGTTTTCGACAATTGCAAATCTTTCCTGCATTCCTGGGAAATCACTTAATGGCTGTATGCGTCATGCTCCTTTCTTGTCCTGCACGTCAGCGGACATGTCACTCTGTCGTCTCCTTTGGAAAGTAGGCATTCCTCACTGGACGATAGGGCTTATCGACTGGAAGGGTGAACAAAAGAAAGAAAGCACTTCCTGCATTTCCCGCAGGGGGACGTTTCTTTGTGTTCTTCCAGACGTTCTCTTGGCAGGGTCAATTTGGCATTTGCAGAGTGTCCACAAAGCAAAACAGGCTTACAAAACAGGATTCCTGGAAACAGGCTCACTTAGAGCCATTGGACCATCACCACATATTCACAGCACTTATCCATGCCCACAGGCGAACAATAGAGCGCGCAAATGCGGATGCTTGGTCGTAACAGTGTTCGTAAAATTTCTTGCCTCTTCCCTCGTGAAGAACAGAGGCACCAAAATGGAGGTTTCTTTTCGTTCCTGTTGCCTATTGCTTTGAAAAGGAAGGATCGCATGCGAAATTATACTGAGAATGGAAAAGGAGCAAGCCGCACAGGGCTCTCACGATAAATACCTGAAAAATACAATTGAAGTTGTGCGGATGAGATCTGGCGTTTACGAGGATAAATTGGCCTTTGTAGACAAAGGATGTAGTTTTCTTTTTTTTTTTATTCAGTAAAAACCCGCAGCTCCAATAAGGCAGTATTGCAGAGGATACAAGTCTTTATAAAAAAAAAAAATCCGCCGTGCTTAGACTCACTACTCCTTGGCAGTGAATTCCATTCCTTGAAGGTTCGTACAAAAAAAAAAAAAGAAAACAAAAAGAATACTGGAAAATATTTGTGCTTGCAGTATGCGGTCGTACATTCTGATTATGATCAATTCGTTAAGATACATATTGCGGGGGGTACAAATATGCTTTGGATGAAACTCCTGTTCGACCTGTATAGATTGTATACAATATCTTTAAACGTAGAGCCATGCGGCGTTCACTCAATGAAACCCAGCCCAATTACTTTTTCATTTTACTTGTGCTAAATAAGCGGTCGTAGAGGCCAAAGACAAATCGCACAGTGACAGATTGTATGCGCTCAAGCATCTGTAGATGAATACCGTAAACCGGATTCCGCACAGAGCAGGCATACTCTAAGATGGGCCTGACGTATGTTTGGTACGCCGTCTCTCTAGCCTCCCTATGCGCATGTCTTAAATTGGGCTGGAGAAAACTGAGGGATCTACCTGCATTTCTTGCTAAACTATTGACATGCGCCGACCATGTACCATCCCCGTACAAAATAACACCTAGATATTTATAAGTCGCTATTGACTGAATTAATTGTGCATAGAGGGAATGTTGATACAATATTTTTTTTTTTTTTAGTTTTCCTGGTGAAGCAAACATGAACGCATTTTTAACTTTTAGGGACATTCTATTGATGCTGCACCAACTCTCAATGCGTCGGAGGTCATCCATGAGGTGTGTGCAATCCGTTTCACTTGACAGTCTGGTGTATAAGGCACAATCATCCGCGAACAACCGCACTCGAGACTTAATCCCGTCATTAATAATATTGATAAAAATGAGAAACAACAGTGGTCCCAGACCAGTTCCTTCGGTCACTCCCGACTTGACCGACACAAGACTAGAGCCCTTACCATTTACTAATACTCGCTGTTCCCTGTACTTTAAGTAGTCTTCTATCCAATTATACACAGAAGGGTTATTATTTAGTCGACCAAGAATTTCAAGCAGCATTGAGTGACACACAGTATCGAAAGCTTTTTGAAAGTCCAGGAATATGTAGTCGATTTGACCTTTAATGTCAGTTGCCGATGATATATCATGATAGAATTCAATGAACTGAGTTGAACAAGAAAACCCTTTCCTGAATCAATGTTGACTATTGTTGAAGAACCCGAGTGAGCTAAGATTTTTCAATATTGTTGAATACAGGATATGCTCAAAAATTTTACAACAAACTGAAGGTAGTGAAATTGGTCGGTAGTTTGACACGTTTGCTTTGGCTTCAGTTTTGAATGTAGGAAGTAGATTGGCAAACTTTCAGTAATCTGGAAGTTTGCCATCTAAGAGAGACTTAGTGAAGATCACATAAAGGTACTTTGACACAATAATAGAGCAGTGCTTTAATATCCTAGGTGAAATACCGTAAGGACCCATAGGCTTTGACACATGTAAATTTTCAAGTAATCTTGAGATACCATTAATAGAAAGCTCGACATGCGGCATCGTCAGATCTTGTTCACAAGTAATTGAATCAAGAGGAGGCTTTGCGGTATTAATCACAAACTGAAAAAATTCATTGAATAGTGTCGCCTTGTCAGAATCATTGCACTAACGAACCCCCCATGCTCCAAATTAGGCACACCCATCTTATCTTTACCGCAGCGTTTCATAAACGTACAGAACTTTCTATTTTTACTTTTGAAGTCAGAAACTCAGTTGTCAAAGAAAATGTTGTGGTTTTTACGTAGCTTTGTCTTATACAACAGCGTTATTTCTTTGAGCTTACTAAAATCATTAACTGATTTGCACTGATTAATCCAACTGATTAACTGATTAATAATTTACCTGATCAATCGAATTAGTGGGCCAGTTATACAAAGTTTCTCCTTTCTCTTCTCTTTGCTACATGATACATGCTTGGTACATGAAGGTCAGTTAGGGGATGAACTTCATTTTTAAATATCAACCACAGGTCATTTACTTCTATATGCACAGCCATTCATTCGAACGACAAGAAGCTGCTTTCAAGAGCCTCAGAAATTTGTGTGAATTGCCCTTTATCGAAAAAGAAAATTTTCCTAGGAACATCGGTTTTAGGTTTAGGAGTAGTAATGACAAGGTTAACGCCCACAGCGTGGAAATCGCTAATGCAAGGTTTAAAGTAAAGATCAGATACAAAATCAGGAGTGTTGCAAACGAGCAGATCAAGATAGTTCCACGAGTTCCAAGAACAACACAGTCGGTGGAAAAAGTGCCGGCTATTTTGCGCAACTGACGCATTACATCCGAAGCAGAGGACAGGGGGTCATAAAAGGCACCTACAACAAAGCTTGAGTCTTCTTGCTATAAACGGCACCCCACGGACTAAGTTGAATGCTTATCAATAATTAGCTCATGGCTCTTAAGTACTTTCCTGGTAAAAATAAAACACCTCCCCCCTCTCTAGATCGATCTTTGCGATACACGTTCGCTGTCCGCAATGGTGCCATCTAGCCATGATTCTGTCCCTATGATAACATCAGCGTCAACAGAGCTTATCAGGCCCGTCAATTCGTAAACCTTATTCCCGGCACTGCGACAGTTCACAATTAGAAGAACAAGGTGCACGCAGTGCACGTTTTTTCAGTACGTCAGGAGGGTCCGGCAGATACTACTTGCTCTAGCTCCGTTTCGCAAGTGAATAGTGAACGGCTTCCCATCAATAATTAGGTTGTCGTAAATACGTTTAACTGCGCGAGCCCAGTGATCTTTTTGCGCATCTGCATACCGCAGCAGATGTTTACGCTTACTACGCACTTCACGCGAGTAATCGTCACTGACTGAAATTTTAGTGTTTTTTTAGTTTAAATGGTTTCCTAAGAGGCTAACAGAAGAGGGATGCTGGAAGCCTTCGGCTTAGAGTGGACGCAGTTGGATTAATAGCTAGAACAATGATGATAACGATTACTACAGCAGACGAACTTGGCTTCATCCTCAATTCGTTCACGAACAGGCTTAACAGTTTAACATTTCAACAAACTAACTGATATCTCCCGATTGAAAACCTTTAGGGGCAGGCTCGTCGTTTCTGGGATGTGTTGGCGCAGCTCACTGTCTTAATGAAGCTCGAATAAGCTCTATGTCCGTATTTATTGTCGACTGTTATAAACGCCTCCGCGGTCTCGCCGAAACAGGGAGTCAGATAGGGCTCAGTTCGGTTCTTTCACCTCATACTTCGTACACCGGATTTGTGTGTCGTAAGGTCACTGGGAATATAGGCAGTACAGTGGAAAGCATGAGCAGATGTAATGCTCTTTAACGAGCGCACAAAGGAGGGGTTGTTAAACGACGAAACGAAGCCCGCACGCCTGGGGCATAAAACGCGCTAACGACTACGTCATTGGGTTTTGCCGACACGTGATTATATGCCCTCGTGATAATTGCTCATACTTCTTCAACCTCGGACGAAAACCTCAGAGTAGAAGAAGACATCACATTTTCGCCGGTGTATATACGGCGAATGACGCATTTGCAGGATTAAATGACATCGTTGTCTCTGCTCTCGTTTCCTCTCCGCGGGCGTTTGAATATCTCGTTCGTTGCGAGCTGCTCTCCCTGTAAGTGTGCGTTGCTGGCGAAATTATCTCAAGTTGGTGCGTTGATTCTTGCATGTTTGTCTTAGGCCGCAAAATTCTTTACTTCTGTTTCCTCTGGTTATTTATTTTTACATCTTGCTCGAGCCATTATCGTCTCGTTCCGCTTAACTCGAGCACACGTGGTGGCACACTTCTAGCAGTTGCACACGTGTTGTGTCGCTGTTTATCTCGGTAAGCTCCTTGCTACGCGTACTCAGAAAAGGAGAGATGCGTGGGTCTGACGACGTCATAAAGACGCCAGTAATATTTTTGCGTGATTAAGACGTCACTATAAATGCCAGAGTGCTTCCGAAATGACTACTTCGCGGTGTTTCCCCATTCACACCGGCATGAAAGGCAGAAATCCGGTACTATTTTACCAGCATGCTCCGGAAATGGGCAATAACTGTTTTAAACTTTTTTTAATGTTAGAGAAACCATCTTCGGTCGTGAAAATGCGTGCACAGACACACACATAACCCCACACACACAAGCAGACAGACAGAAAAACAAGCTCACACATACAAAAGTACCCCCCCCGCCGGCCTCCTTTAAGCCAGCGTAACCAGTTCTTTGACTGGTTCCCTGCCTGTTTTGGGGCGTAATAAAAGAGGTCACCACCACCACCACCACCACCACCAGGGTACTCCGGCACAGTAGTCGGGTATCATAACCACTGCTAGTGTGGCTGCATGAAAAGAATATGCACGGGCCTATAACTGGCTGTGTAGCTGCGCCACCTTCGCTGCCTCGTGCGGACAGAAGGGAGAAAGTAGAGAAGCAAGAAAAAGAAGAGGGAGAGGGAGAGAAAGACACGCGCCGCGACTGCCGTCGTCCACCACCTAAGTGGGGGGCGGGTGCAATGACGGCCTACAACAGATAAAAATTCGGTGGCTGGCTGGCCCCTGCCGGAAGCGGCGTTGACCTATCGTCGCAGCCCCGTAGGGCCAGGAACACCCACCCTTCACCACATCCCGCCTCCTCATAACCACTGAACTACCGCGGCAGTACTTTAGGTTGGTTTAGGGAAAGGAAGGTGCAGAATACTTCGAGTGAACACTACGGAATCGTGGACGCCCACGCCCCTTGGACGAAGCTTGGAGATATGATCTTGGACAGAAAGTTACCTTCCTTTGGTGCCATAGAAACTGATTCCTAGTGCATTCGTTTGCTTATTATTAACACGCGATATTGCGCGTGAGCAGAGACGATCACCCAAGGCGCCCCTTTTAGGCCGCTATGTGCTTAACGAGGTGAAGATTAGAGAGTTTTAGTACCGCGTACGTAAGCATACGCAGAACCCTTGCGTACGCAAGACCGACTGAAATACAGACCTGCACAAAAAACAGGGTCCTATGGGACATCGTGCGCCAACTTTCGTTACCTTTCTCGTCGTTGAGGGCGCTCGGTTGACCTGTTCGTCTGTCATTTTCATCATCATCAAATCACAAATTAATATAAACAAACTGTATCCAAATTGAAAAAAAAAAAGATCTTTGCCCAAGTTATACGTCTAAAATTTTGCCTTTTTGTATTTTAGCGGAGAGTGTTTATTTTTATAATGTTTTTCTCTCGCCAGAAGGCATACCGCGATTCCGCTTTGTGCGACGGCACTGCAGTTACTCGCTGCACATGCGCAGAACAGGTGCTTGTGCATTACAGCGTGGACAGATAAATAAACTATAACGACGAAGAAAAATGACAGAACTAATAGACCCTTCTTATTAACAGGTTTACAGCAGCGCCAAGTTACCCGTAGTGTTCGTTCCCTAGCGGCGAAGGCTATGAACTAGAAGGTGCGCGCTGGAGCAGTGCTATCTGTGCAGGTCTGTATTTCAGTCGGTCTTGTGCGTACGTAGGCTGCCTGCGTGTTGATTACTGCGCATGCGTCATACGCAGCACGATTCTTGCGTATTGCGTATACGTTGCTTGCGTACGCAGAAAACCCTACCTCTGCGTGCGTTCGCTGAACCGTCTGCGTGTTGCTCTCGTGTATGAGAAAGCTCGACAGACGCGTTTGGCTATATGGCCGCGCATGATAAACAGCAAACACGCCGTTTTTTCTTTCTTTTTATTGCAGACGATTTGGCGTTTCGCGAAAAACTTCTATTTCATTTGTTGCTCCGCAGTAGAGGGCACGAATTGCAACTTGTGCCTTATGCGACGCACAATTTGTTTTCTATGAATGCACTGCGCGAAACCTCCAACTTCTAAGCAAGTGTATTTCGTCGCCAGGATCACTGAAACCTGAAGCAGTAAGTACCAAGTTTCCCGCGAGCTTTACACTATAAACAAACGCCGTGTTTACAGACAAATGGGGCGCTCGCGACCCCGCCGCAGACTGGGGACCACCCATAAGAAGCTGTGGAAGCGAACGATTTCAAAGCCGTTTTATATCTTCACGGAGCACCTATGATGTTTTATTTTTGTATAGCGCAAGTACAAACATCCTGGAACAGACTGTGAAAATATTAAATGCCATTTCAAAGGCGGAGTATATAAATAACGCTGCGAGACTTACAGGAGTAAGAGTTGGTAGGGACCTTTGAAAACATGTAAACACGACTTGCCGGAGTATCCTCCTCTTTTAGTACAGTACCAATGGAGGCTGCCTATCATTAATAGTTGGCGAGTGCTTTGAACAAATGTGTAACATAGTGTACTAAGTCATTCCGCGAAAATCTATTTATAAACACCGCTAAAATATGGGTTGTGAAGCTGCATATACCGCATACACGCTCGCTATGCACTGGGTGCTTCTCCCAATCGCGGAAGCTTCTCGCGTACAGCTGCCGTATGTACTAAATTTTCCTAATACCTGTCATTCAAATAAGCAGTTCATAGACAAAACTACATTCAAAAAGCATTTTTAAACGTCGGAAGGGAACGGTCCATTGTAGCAGACGGTGGCGCAGCCGACGCTCTATTCGATCGCAGACGACGCCGGCGACCGCGAACGACATTCGTGTGAGCAGACGGACTGTTGGTCGTCTGCTGCTGTGCACGGTTCGTTTTTCGTGCTGAGTGATGATTACCTTCAGCTTAAAAGCTTATATCATTTGAGCGGGCGCATTTAAGAGGGAACGTTGAAGGTCTCGGAAGAGCGGACGGCTAGATTTCAGGCTTGTCCTTACAACGCAGGTTCATCGAGGCGCGTTAAATATTGTTTGGCTCCAAAAAAGCCGTAACATATTTTGTCATACTTTTTCTTCAAATAATTTGCTAACTTTTCACCATCTGCCGTGTTCATTGGCGCTGGCATAAACCGGAAAATTATTTTGGTAAGTTGTCTTTGCATATGTTTCCATAGGCCATGCTCCCTACCTTTACAGCATACGTTTCGTGGCATTTTAAATATACTCCGTCTCTCTAATGAGACTTCGTATAACTTCGCAGTGTGTTCTCCGAGATTCATAGTTACTTTACACAGAATGATGACATCATAGGCGCACTGTGAACTCAGAAAACTGCTTTGACATGACATCGTTTCTCTCGGCAAAACGGTTTGCTTCTTCGGATTTAAATTTTGTACGGGGTTGTATTGTTAATTTTTGCTTTTTACTACGTTTGCAGGGGGTACTGTCCCAATTCGGTCAAAGTTATTCATTATATCCTCATCCTCTGCAACAACGACGAACCAAAGCAGCACCTTTGCAGCATGGGTTCCATCTCTCGCCTGTCGGAAAAACAAAGAAGTAGGAATTCCTGCGCTGGAAAATTCATTTTTCGGATGGCTAAGAGATGGCACTACGCAGGCCAGGGCGCTTGCCGCGTTAGCTTTCGAACCCCTGCGTACGTATGCGCTTCCGTCCTACTAAAAGTATTTCTGTGGAATGTACGCGACTATGCCGTAGTGTTCCGCAAAGTACGTGGGCTGTCTCAAAATAACGGCTTGAGAGGCTAGTTGGTGCATCATCGTATTCAGATATGTGTTCAGCCACATATCTGAATACGTGGGCTGTGCACACGTAGCGCTCACTACGCAGTACTAAAACGCTCTATTGAATGGTATGGTACGGTATAACACTTACTGGGGGTAAGGTATAGAATGGTATGGTAGTTATAGTGTGGAATGGATATATCATATGATATGATTCTGCATATTATGGTATGAAATGATATGGCATGACATCTCTAGGTGTGGCATGGTATCGTATGGTTTGATTTATTTTTAGGGGTTTAACGTCACAAAGCAACTCAGGCTATGAGACGCCATAGTGGAGGATTCCGGAAATTTCGACCCCCTAGGGTTCATTAAAGGGAAGGTGCATCGGTTTTAGATTTTGATGAGTTTCGAGCGGTTGAATGATTATAGCTTGTACTTAAAGCATGCGAAATATCTTGGCGTTAGCATTTGAAACAATGGCGCAATGAGTGAATAAAATCGCCATGGCTATCAGGCTTCACCGCACTGCACAGCGACGCATGATGACGTCATTCACGGTACCGGTACGTTTTCTGCGTAGGCACCCTTGGTTTGAAGAAATGAAAACAAGGCTGCCGAAAACAAAGCCCTAGAAATGTTGATTAGCACCGTCAGAAAATGTGCAGCAGGACGTAGGCGAAGGCAACGAGCATCAGAAATAGTACCGTCCGTAACGTCATCATTGAACTTCTCCACAGAACTTTAGTGCTCTGAGGAGAAGCTCGAGGTTTAATCGTCGATTACGTCATCAGTTTGAATGCTAGCGCAAAAACACTTTGCATGCATTACCTACAGCCTACGTAGATTTGAATCCTTGAATATCGCAAAATTCTCGAAACGTGATGCAGCTGCTCTTTAACGTGCATTAACATCGCACAGCACATTGCATGGTATGGTATGGTATGGTATGGTATGGTATGGTATGGTATGGTACGGTACGGTACGGTACGGTACGGTACGGTATGGTACGGTATGTGATATAAGATGTCATTGCAATGCATGGTACAGGCAGGTTCACTGTCTTAAAGCAGAAGAAAGGGGATGGAGTGAGGGGGTATGATTACCATCACTCTAATCAAGGCGCGAACGGAACGCTGAAAAGTCAGAAAACGCTTAAAACGAAACGGGCTGCGGGGAAAAAGCCTGGGCATACGGCCATCGTTAATTCACTTTCCTGAAGTGGTATCCAAGTATCCATTTGGGGTTTTCGTACAGTTCCTTTCGAGCTTAATACACGAGATCCATTTTGTGTCGTAGAATAAACATAGCCCTCTAAATGAGAAATTAAAGAGATTGTTCCGGCATTTTCTCAGATGTTATTCTAAATGCCATTAGGACGGAATAGAGCCATACACGAGAGGGAAAAATTAGCATATTTGTTTTCTTGTTTTGTCTAAAATGATACCGAAAGCGAAAAAAAAAATACGAAGAACCATTTCTAACAGCTACAGGTAAGCTAGAAAAAAGCATTCACAGTGTTGGATGTAGGTAATTTCTTTGTCCTAGAAGATTAAAATCTCCGTACAGTGTTGGCTGAAATTTTTGTATTTTCCGAGGTCAATGTAAGATGAAAACAAGGAGATGGAATATAAAGCACGACTTTAGTATGTGACTTGGCGATCTTTTTGAAGACTTCGTTTGACTGAACTGTGTTCCTTTCTTAAACTGCACTTTTTTCATGTGTCGCTTCACTCATCTCCCGAATTAAACGAATTCCACAAAGTCGCGTTCCCAGCTTGGAGCTTGCCAACAGCTTCCCCGCTGCTCATATCAACTTTCGCTCCTGTTAAGTCCACGTCTTTTGAACAAGTACATTTCCTCCCCTTTTCCGCTTACCTTTTCTCGTTTCACTCTTCATATTTTCACCGGAACGAAAGGCGCGGCCCTTTAGACAGCGCCAGTGATTGCCTCGACTTCGTGTCGGGAATGAAACAATTGTGAACAAAATAATAAGACAAAGGAAACGAGCGACCGCTTTCACATCCACGGTTTCTTCCCAACCGCCGACGAAGACAGGCACGCCGCTTCCTGACGGTACTCGGCCGCGCTCGTGCTCGTTAATTAATACCGGGAGCTCTACCAGTTTAGAGCTTGCGTTGAGGCTAAATCGCACGTAGACGTGGAAAAGACGAGAGAAAAAAAAAAGGCCTGTCATGCGGACGAGCGGCTAATTTGAGAAAACGTTCATGCTCGGAGAGAGCAAGAGGACGCGGGAGGAGGGAACAGTGGGAAGGAAGCTAAAATGACAGTGGTTCACGTGGTGAATGTAAAGAAAAAAAGTCAAATCAAGCAAGAAATGTTCGCACCCGCTCAAGCGAACAAACTCAGCGCTTTTCAGACTAGAGCGATAGACAACTACGTACGCTATGACAGGCAGGAAAGAAATACAGCAAGCACAGAAGTTGAAAGCTGGCTTGTTTGGAGTGTCCACGGTATGCGTAAAGAACTTCTCGGCTGTGGGCGCAACCGGCACCGTGTCGGTTGGCGCTCATGACAGGACGTTGATTCCGCGTTATCGTGTCTTGGTTGACTCCGTTCGTTGCGTCACAGAGATGTTTGAAAACTTTCGCTTGTTCCTCCCTTTGCGGATAGATCAAGCGGCGAAATTTTGAAACGGCTCACGGCGCAGTTGTAGGCTGTTGCTTCATAATGTGGTACTGTAACGCCGGAATGAAATTATGACTGTGCGCTGGTGCACGTTTCACCATTGGAGACGGCGCGCTAGCGAAACTTGTGGAGTTGTATTGAAACATACCGCTAGGTTGCAATATCGCGACTCGACTCCACGACGCTCAGAAATGTGGCGCATTCAGCTACGTCCTGTAGCTGCCAACTGCATAAAGGACTAGTGTTGTGTCCTCTTGAAACATGAACACGAGACACGCGCCCACTGCAGGAAGCTCGGTTTTGTTTGCGCAAACCAGGGATCAGGTGTTCCGAAAACACAATTTTACATCTTCTATTTTACGATCGAGCGCCTTGTGGAAATCTGCCGTCACACTCGACAATTGTTGCGATCATGCGTGCCGATATTTATTCACGCAACAGCCAAGGATTTATTTGAAGACGTAAAAACTTCGAAAATCGAAAGTGCGATCAGTGTGAGAGTGTTCGAGGCGTGGTGAACGTTGATCGAAGTACTACTAACATCTGACTCTGGATGTGCACCGTCACGAGCCCCTGGTGAAAGCAAAAACGGAACGCAAATCGATAATAGCTGACGCTGCCATTGGCAGAAAAGTAAACCTTTGTAGGCTTACGTAAGAAACCCAGAACGCACATCTTTTGCAGCCTCGGAAAGTCTTTTTTGGAATTCAGTGTAGGAGTTGAGAGCTTTCAAGTCGATTGCACCGGAAATGTCCTCTTGAGCTCCATCGTCAAATCTTGGCGAATGTTCATACGTGTCTCTTTTGCAATTGGTCGCGTTAAGTTTCTATAAGATGCGTTGAAGGGTGAACACATGTAACGATAAGCTACTTGTTTGTTAGTGCCAGTTATTCGTTTGCATGCGCCTTCTGCGTTGTTCTCGTTCATTATAAGGCTACAAAAAAGCTTCGTCTAACGACGTCAGCTTCATTTCATAATGCGCTTGAGCACCTTCAGGCTGGAATTTACTAATGCTGTATCGATTACAAAAAAAGCAGTTCGGGACATCCGCTGTGAGAACAATTGGGGCACTGTGGGACACGAACATCGGGAATTGAAATGGTGATGATTTCTTCTTATCTTGCGCAATAAAATAGATCCTTTTGACTGCTGTCACCCTAAAAGGCCTCATCATATTACTGCATCACAGGGTAAATAAAAAGCACGTAAAATAACACGTTAAATTCCAATAATAACCGATGAATTCGCTCTGTAGGAGAAGGTGCATCAAGTAAATAAGTAACAGCTTTATTTGCGTTCTGTCCAAAACTCCACCACGTTTACTGGACACTGCCGTGGCATTGTATTACAGATGGAATATCCCGATGACAGTCTTATTCGTAGGCCTAATATCCAATTGTGCATCCAGTAGCAAACGCAAAAGCGTCCAGTGAATACTGCTCCCTTCAGTCTCGCCCAGGACGGTACCGGAGGCTGCCCTACCAGACGCGAAACACGGCAAAAACAGCCCGCTCTGGAAGCAGGCGGTAGTGTGTAAGAGCCAGGCACCGCCGGAAAGATGGGTTAGATCTGCCATCACTCGAACACCTTCTATTCCCTTCTTTCCTTGGTGACTCAAACACTAGGTTTTGTTCGTCCTGTTGCAATAAACATACCATATGGACAGTGTATGCCTTTGAACCCTGCCAGCGAGTGTCTAGGATTATTCACTGCTTTTGCAAGACATTTTCATCCCAGATTGCTCTATAGAAAATAACGCGGTGGAAGTCACATTGACTTTCCTAGGCAGAACTTGTGTAAAAGGCAGCTTCTAGGATAGCTGTCAATATTGTGTTCTATCAGTGTTATAGTACCTTTCTGATGTCACTGAACAAGAAGAAGAAGCCACTAACAATGACTCTCTGCATATACACTGCTCGTCTAAAGGAAATACAATCACAGCAGATGGCCAACCTTACTTTACTGCGACAGTATCTTGCCAAGTAACCACATCATGACATAAGCAGCCGCATTTTCGAAATGGTCACCTGCGTCCTAGTACGCCATAGCTGTCCTGTTCCGCCTTTGAGTGGAATTGTGGCTGTTAGCCTCCAATCTAAGGCTTTGTGAACCGAATAAAGGCCTTCCAGCTACCGAGAACTAATGGCGTTACTTCGAAATCAAACAGGCCTTGTGAACCGAATAAAGGCCTTCTAGCTACCGAAAACTAATGACGTTACCTCGAAATCAAATGCTTCCAAACACCTGGTGCCTATAGCGGTACTGGCGGTGGTGAAAGCGTCGGCACATATGCTCGAAAATTCTTTATTGGCACATTTGCTCTTTCCATTTTGGCCTCCTTGACATTTCTTGCAAGTTTAATGGAGAATTGTCCACGTACAAGAAAATGCAATTTGAATGTAACGAGTCTCGCCAAGGTTTAAGAATTGATAAGTTGAGATTTGGTAGCAACTGATTAGGTTGTGTCAAAATGTCAAAGACGACGAGAGAATACAATGGAAAAATTAAATTGCAGCCGTAATAAAAGCTTAGAGCAGGAGAGGAGGGATGTTCAAACGTCTTTGTGATGCCACTAATTGCTTTTGCAAAAGCTGAAAGCAGCTCCGCGATGTGGCCAAAAATGAAACCGCGTGAGCGATAAATTGTCCACGGGTGTCCCGTCTCTGCGACTGCCAATCAAAGCCTTCGAGCGGCCAGTGTGACAACAGTCTCGAAATGAAATTGGAAGAAGCAGGAATACGCGAGGACTAGAAAAGGGAAGCAGAATGGGAGAACGGATCTTGGGCTGGCTTTTTGTTTCTCGGTGACCGGTGGTCCAGATGCCATTTCTTATTTTTACTTTTTGCTCGTTTTCCGTTCTCAGACCGCTTTGAGTTCAAGAAAAATATATACAAAAAAGAGCAAGAAGCACGTTTGCATAGAAAATCGTAAAATGCAGCGATGTCGTCGCCCCTGTTCAGCGATCGTTGCCTACTTTCTAGATCCAAGCCAGTACGAAGCAGAAGGGACTGACGTCTTAAGAAACGAACCCGAGACTTCTGTTGCCGCAACCATGACATATTCGAGGATTTTTCTCAGCCTAGCGGCTGTGCGCTTTGGAATAGGGAAAACGCGAGGGTAGATGGGGCTGCGACGGAGCGAGCCAGGTTGCATGTGCGGCGTATTCAATTTCTGTCTCAGCTAGCTCAGCTGGCATCTAGGGCGCCGAGGACAACGAAAACAATAGCCAAAAATGCGGTAAGAGGTAAGTACAGAAACTACCAAAGCGCATATCCGGGTATTCCATCGCTCCGACGAAAGAACGCGCTCGAATGCAACTCGATACCCCACACGCGCCGCTGACTCCCCTTTTCCACGTTTTACACCACCCCTCTCCACCCCAGCCTCTCCCATGCGTACGGTAAGTTATTGCTGAGTCGGAGATTGCGTTCAGAAGCAGAGGGCATTCGTTGTCTGTGCGTTTCTTGTTCCACGCTTCAGGTGCTTGCCTTTACGTTACTGTGTGACGTCAGCAATCATGCGCTACGTTGTTGTTGTTGTTGTTGTTTTTTGGGGGGGAGGGGGGGCGTTGTAAAACAAAGGGGCTTCTTAAGCGAAGTGACGTACCTTATACTCTGGTTTGAGAGCTTCATGCGAGATCAGTTAAGCAACATCGCGTCTTTGATGTCTGGAAGTATGATATCGTACCGCCGCTTCCCTTTTAATAACGCTAGAGTACTTCTGCTCCTTCAAAGCATGAAACTGTTCCATTAGTGCAGAATTCCTCTTTTTGTAAGCACTATTTGCAAGCGTATTGAAAGGTAGAATAGATCCACGTGTAGGAAAGTGCACATAAGCTCAAAGGATGGTGATAAGTTCACGCGTAGTACCTTTCTTAGCTGCCTTCGTTTTTCTTTTCTCTTGCATGACGATAAACATCGGCTCACCTGCTTTTGTATTGCACAAGCGATCAAAAGAAGTGTTTTAGATTTAATGACGGGGCAGGAATGCAATTCCAGGTCTAAGCTGATCAAGTGAATAAAAGTAAACAGTGAATGCTTGCAAGCAATTTTATCGCACACAAAAAAGGACAGAAAAAAAAAAAGATTTCGCGGCCCGGTTTCGGTGGACCGTTTCCTTACCAACCGCCATTCTCTTTAATCCGCATGTCGAAGAAAACCAGAATACCGCTTGCATGCATTGCTTTCGTCTGTAAAGTTTCACGCCGTTTTCTAATACGTTCTTTTCAGCCCCAGAGGCACAAATAAATGCTTTCTAAAGAAACGTATTTCTTTTCACCGTAATCACTCTTTAAAACCGCAAAGGTGAACAAAAAGAAATTGCGGATATTTTTCCTCTTACATTGTCTGTCCCGACTACCGGAAAGAAGCAAAAACCACGTCAGCTGGTCAATCAGAGTGGGAAAGGAACAGAAGGAGATGAAAGGCAACGTGGCTTAGTTCGAGGAAGGGAATAAAATGTTTGGAGGAAGGTCTTTGAGCTATGCGCTACGGTTAACGACCATGCTTACACCGTAAATATTTTATGAAGGGGAGTTGCGAACGTCAACCTCGGTCCAAGCAATTTTGATACCTTGCTAACAATACCTGCCAGGTAACGGTAACTATTATGGCCACCATTCAAGGTAGCTATGCTCCTCGGATAATAACGATGCACTTTTCTGCGGCCCAAAAGAAAAGCCCAGCTTCGAAAGGACTTTTAGCGAAGCGTGTACGCTCCACCCTTATCTGTATTCAGGTTGGCGAGCGGTAGAGGTTTTGTTAAGGCGTTTGTTTCGCAACTCAGCAACAAAGGCCAGCGTTTAGGAAACACCGTCACGGAATCGCCGATGCCGCATACACATTCGGACAACGAAGACAAATTGTTTAGTATTGATTTATCTCACGCTGGAACTACAAGACAGCCGGTGCAATTCGCCGTCATTGAGGCCCCAATAGCTAGCAAGCTAGCTTCAACGTCTTTATTTGTGTGTTCGCTGCATTTTGAGACGATCTCTTTCATCCGGACAGGTACTTGGGGCCAGTATAGCTGTTCTATTTTTTTTTATTAAAATTGCTTCTCTCGGGTTTTGCTAACATTTTTCTGTAGTCTTAAAGAAATTTGGACTGAATGAATGAATGAATAAATGAATGAATGAATGAATGAATGAATGAATGAATGAATGAATGAATGAATGAATGAATGAATTTAACGGCTACGGTAATAACTGTTGCATGATTATTGTAATTACGGCCGTTGTGCAAACATTACATTCCCAAAATTATAAATCTTGTAATCAAAGTTGCAGCTAAAACACCGCAATTTTATTTTTTTCTTATCCGTGGTGTATCACTCTTACGTTGTTTTTTTCTTCTTATCCTAAGTACCCATGTACTAATATAAAAAAATTTAATTGAAGAGACCAGAATGGCGAGCGATATGCGCATCGTCGGACGTACTTAAGTGTTGGCGAGGTTAAGAGAAAAGCGAAGTGGCGAGGCAGGTCTAGTGATGTCGCTGGCAGGGTAGGTTAACTCGTCGAAAGAGTGCGGGCAACAGCATACTCTAATGGGGTTTCGGACTGAGGACTCCAACCGCCGCTACAACCTCCTAAACATTTTCAGTAAAATATTTTCACCCCCACACGCTCCAGACCTGATCGACATTGAATGCGACTCATGACACGCTCAGATTAGAAAATAGCCTTTAGAAAGAGGAATGGGGCAACTCCTGAAGAAAATGAGGTCGATATTGATCACTTGCTGGGGGTTTTCCCGGCGCTGAAACCAATGGGAATTCCGCACCTGGTGTCCCGACGAACAGCTCGTCCTCATATAACTGCTTTGGCTGCATCATCGCTCCCTGCCTGTTTGTATTCGACCGGCCAGTATTTATTGATTAATTTGATACCTCTCTCCCCTCTGTCTTTCTTCTTTTTCCTTATCAATTCCATTCACACCACGAAGCAATAAACTACGATATAAAAATTAAGGACGATTACGATGCTCCATATTACGCAATTTAAGCGCACCTTTTGCTTTGACAGCTCAAACTGCAGGGTCCTCCCTGCGGGAGTGCTTAAGCTGCTGCTTCGGGGAGCGCAGATCGGGATTCTGACATCGGCGGCGCTGAGTTACTGCTCGGCCAGCTTGCTTAGAAGCAGAGACAGAAGAAGCAATTCTGTAGGTTGCGTCGCTCATTCTTCTTCTTGTTGTGCTTCTTTTCGAAAAGCAACCCTGTGAGTGGCGTCACAGACGCGAAAATTCAGCTGTGCTAAATGGAAGGAAGAAGGCAATTCAACATGAACCAACCAGCCCATCAAAGCCCTTTTCTTGAATTCAGCTATGAGAACTATCGAATGCGGCAACTTTCGTCTTCATAGTCCTAGGCGGTCCTAAGTATCTCGAATTTTTTTCACAAAGAGAAATAAAAGTCGAGGGTGAGAGCGGTAGCGGGGAGCCAGAGAAAATGAGCATCTAGGGCGTTTGTGGATGGCGGCCTCGACGAGGCCCGCACTCTGCCCGGCGGGCCGTCTCGGTTGTATGACGAGCGAGCTGAGCAGAGCCCGTGGCTTATAGAGTTAATACACAAGCACGTGGCTGTCCTTTCTATTCTTCTGAGAAATCTCTTTAATTCGTGACCCTCAGGGCTCGTGGTCATGCAGCGACTCGGTGGCATCGAGTTCACCTCGCAATGTACATATGAAAGTAGACCTGTCTCAAAGCGGACAAGCGTGCCTTTGATGACCGAACGAAACAAGCATCTACAGCAGATACTGGGTTTTATGGTAAACACTTGCGCTGATGCAGAACTGCATACGAATAAAAGCAATTCGGCGCAAGTGAGATAGAGTTAATGATAAATTATAAAAGCACAGGCAGAGGCGGGAGATCTACAAGCAGGTAGCTGGCTCTATTGCAACAATTATTGAGAATGAAAATGACTCCATCATCATGGCACTCAACCGCAGCAAACTTCAAGAGATATACTACATGCTATGGGCGCCCCCTTTCGGACGTCACTGAGCAATTAGTATGTACCTTCATCTTCTCCCGATTATTCATCTAGAAGGCAGAAATTTGAAGAAAAAAAAATCAGAATCATACAAGGGCCACAGTAGGATGGGCAGCGGTGAAAACAAAAATAAAGATGCAACGCCACTGAAAAGACAAAAAGGAGAGTAGGGAACAAAATAAGCTTCCTAGTATTTTTAATTGCAGTTTAAGAACAGGCGTTCATTTGTCTTCTAGAGTAGGTGAATAAATACAGAGGGAAGTAAAGCGTAAGGACGTCAGGTGCAGAATTCGAATGATGAGGTCAAGAGCTTTGCTAGAATAAGTTGAAGGACCTCCAGCAAATGAACGAATAAAGAGACGTCTCTAAAAGCGACCCTGCCCTAAACTCAATCTGAGATTTCTAATTGATATATTGATAGATTACGACCTGGATGACGACGATGATAGCAATGATTGTGATGATGGAAAAGAACTGATGTCTTCGTGGCTTTTAAACAGAAGTCCGAAATTATGGGGATGCGTAAGCTCCGTCGTAATGGCACGAAATAATAACGTTATTGGCCTCTTCAGAGGTCTGGAGCTCTATTCAAATATCACTTCGCAAACATGGAGATTGTTATTAGAAAGACGACAGCCTTAATTGGCTGTTGGCGAGAGCGTGTTGGCAAAACGTGGAAGCAAAATGTAACGTATGATACGACGTCACATTAAAATGACACTAGTAGTCATGAACGTGTATGTAATGACAAGTGGTAAATAAATATCATGTCATATAAGTCATTACTGTTTAGTCATGAGTCGGTCACTTGTCATGAGTTGGTCAGATCGGAGATCCGATGTGCATCAAAATGGAGACCTTGGCTTGTGTATGTCAATCACTCATGACCGTGACTAATGTCTAGTCAGGACTCTGAAAAGTGCTGAATCGTGACACTCAAAAGGTGCTGAGTCATGACACCATAGGAGCTACAAAAAGAGACCTCAATGCACATACTTTGGCATTTCTTCAGTGCAGATCCCTGTAGTGCTCTCAACTTTTTTTACTGTTATTTACCAGGAGACGCACAAGGTCTATTTTTGATCAAGCCGAACGAATGTATCTTTATGACGCAGGGGTAGTATCGTCTCTCGCTTCTGTTCCTTACAAGTGAAGACAGGCATTTTCCTCTCTTCATTCTGCGACAGTAGCAGCTAACAGCTTTCTTGCATTTATTTCAAAAACAAATTGAATCGAGTTTTATTCAATTGTATCCGTTTATATTGTATTGTATACTGTATTGTATACTGTACATTGTATTGTATACTGTACATCTTCAAGTCGCTGCGCTGACTCTAAGTTGTAGGATAAAATGCAGAGATATAACTGCTACACGCATCCTATAACACCTTTGGCCTGTATACACAAACAACGTTCGCATATAAAAAATGCCTCCTAATTACACTACGCCTTTATACTAAAGCGCACCGGGTGTGGTATGAATATGTGAGCGTTGGTTCTCCGACATTATCAGCGGATAACAATGGACCCAAATCTCTTTCCTTTTCACGCAACTTGCCAGGCGTTTGCCCGGCGATATTCATAGGTCTAAAAAAAATGTCTCACTCTCTATCTCTAAGCTTCGAGTCAATTGGGAATGTGAGCAGCGAAGCATTGAGGAGAATCTGACGCATGCTGAGCTCGCGTCGGTATAAGCACACATCATAACGGAGTCTAGTTGCAGCGCTGCATTGCAGCAGCAGCGGCGGCCACGTAGACTACAAACAACGTCACCTTCACTGCTTTCCGGCGCTCTGTTAGCACCACCTGTTAGGTCCAACGAACCGTGTGACCACGCATCATGCAACAGCGAATCTTTTCGCGAAACCGTTTTGTGGTTTCGCGCAGTAGCTGTAGAGTCGCCGTCTACAGCGGCGAACTCGGAGCGTGGAGCGACTTTGCCAAACACTGCGCGCTGGACGGCTCCTAATGACCCGGCGAGCAGCCCGTTCGGAGCAATGAGCCCCTCTGTCTTCACGAGCGCGCGTTAAACGGCCCAGCAATTAGGACTGAAAGAGTTTACGTGCTTTGGGCGTTGGCAGGCACGCATTCACGCTCGTGCGTGGGCTTGCAGACGATGCGTGGCAGCGAAGAGATGTTTAGGAGGGGTGGAAATGCGCCAATTCCTCTTTGATAAACTGCGCTGTCAGTTTGTAGAGCAGATAAGAGATTATTCCTTCGAAAAGGATCAAACGCAGCTGGCTTTTTGTGGCGATTGTCCAAAATCGGCAGGACAGTTGTATTTTTCGTTGTCGTCAAAAAATGCGCAATCTCGATGCCAATAAGGAGGGCGAGGCTGAAATTTTAACTTGTAAGAGGAAAACGGCGCAGATCACGCTCATACCTAGATGAATAACCGATTAACTTTTCTCCCTCTGCTCGGTGTTCAGGAGAGGCAACAAAATGACGGCCATTATAGGCACTTTCAGTTACAGAAAACTGTTTCGGGCTGCGAAGTCAGATGTGTCTACACCGTTCAAGGAGGTAGAAATCTGTGATTGGCTTGCAGATAAAACCTAAATGGCTCCAGCAGCCTTGTTGCGTGTCAGAGCAGCTTCCGAGACCGCAGTGTAGTAAGTAAGCTACGCTTTTAGCTTCGACCTCACCCCCACCCCTGCCAAGCTCCAAAGCATGCAGTATAAAAAGTGGCTCTTGAATCGAAGGCAAAAGATCCCAACCTGGCCTAATATCTAATAGCTGTCGAATACTTAGCACTGTTTTTATATGGATGCGCCACGAAGAGAATAAAATATGTTTATACACATCGAAAACATCAAAGGTTTGCAGATCTGTGATCGGGCTGTGAATAGAATATGAAACCTCGCATTATGCCTCTACTCACAAGCTAGGCCAACTGCGGTCGTAGTGAGGATATGGCGTTACGGCGGCGAAGTCATCGCAACTAATCGTTTGTTTGCTGTTGAAGGCGACGTTTTATGAGCGCGCATTTCAAGCATGGCGTCAGTTGAAGGAATACTCCTCTTTTTGTGAACGATCCAGCTTTTGGAGGGATGCTGCGTTTTGTTCCCGATGAGGCTACTAATATTTTCACGGTTAAAACGGTGAAAAACCGTAACACAATATTTTGAACAGATGAAATGCACTACGCGGTACATGTTGTAGTCCAGTCAAAACCGGTCAAAGCAAAACAGCGTGGCGCAAACATAAAACTACCATGACACTACCCAAATATTTTGCATACAGTTTGCACGACCAATGTTCCCGTAACCAGGAATGCAATTTTTATGATGGTGAAATGGCCCCGTTATTTTGTTTCCGCGAGCAAGGTGTCTGTTGCAGCCGCGTTTACACGAGTGCCAAAGATACAGTTTGCCGTATTTTCGGGACAAAGAGCAGATTTTTAAAACTTCCTTCCTCAATGCTCTTTTTGTTTCCTTGAAAACGTCTATGTGAGTCGGATTTTGTCGCATTTATGTAAACGTGGCTGCTCATGCTGCCACCACACTCGCCTTCGCTGTATTGGCACATACTCGCTGCTGCTATTTGCGTCTCCTTTTTTCGTCTTTCGACACGCATATAACTCTCCTTTATTATAAAAAAAATACTCAGATTTTAGACTCTGCAAACTTACAAAATATGCATCTAGCGAACAGCTCAGTTTTCTAAAAGTAACCAATCTATTACACACACGCACGCACGCACACACACACACACACACACACACACACACACACACACACACACACACACACACAGTCACACACAAATGAGACAACAAATAGACAACCAAAATTTTTTCCCATTAACAAGCGATCAGGCGCTTTAGGGTCCGATAACACGAGCTGTCTCTTTGCCGACTTGTAAATTTTGTTTTTGAGATCAACGGGTTCAAAAAGCGTTTGGTAATATCCATCATTGCTATAGAAGTAAAAGTGAAATAAAAAAACTGAACACGAGTAGATTTAAGCAGCGACTGACGCCACAAGGTAAACGTATGCCACAGCAAACAAAATGTTTCGCATTAGGCTTTTTTTTATTCATCTTTGTTTAACAACACTTTGATAACTCGACGAGCACTTCTGTAGTGTTCTGTCACGAATACTGGGATGAATAAAAAACACGCGAGAACTTAAATCTTCAGATGTAAATGAAATCCTCTAGGGGCGGTAATAAACTGCCACTCGAAATCGCTGCTACATGCGTCAAGAGTGTCGTCCTCGTTAAATAGGCAATAAGGGTAACCCGGTTTTGCGCTTGAATGCGACAAGTCCCGTATGGGCAAGTTGGGCTTGGGCAACCACGATAGCACCCATGAGGGTCCCCGTTAGGGATCAGGCGGGCAAGCCCAATTTGGGCTTGCCCCTGCTTTTTCCATGTGGGCATCATATAGGCGTGGAAAGGGCTAAGTGAGTACATATTCCCACATATGGCCCTCAAGGGTCCCGCTCGGGGAATTTTAGGGCCGATGCAAAGAAATTTTGGGCTTTGTGTAGAAAAAGCTTGGGCTAATCTAATTGGGGCTGCCCACTCAAAAGCGCAATAGGTCCCGCATGGGCCGCGGCGGGGCTAAATATGGGTATGCCCGCGCATTGCCTACATGGGACCCTTGAGGGGTTCTCGAGGGCAGGACAAACGGAAATGTAGGCTTCATGCAGATAATTCCTGGGCTGCCCCAAATGGGGCTGCCCATGAAAAAACTAGATAATTTCCGCATGGCCTGTAGCGGGGCAGGAAAGTGCTCCTTCCCGCTTCTGCCCGCATCGGTCTCTTGGGGGCACTTTAGGGCACATCCGATCCAAATGTGGGCCTAAATGAATAGTAGACGGGCTAGCCCAAATGGGGCTGCCCACACAAAAACTGAATAGGTCCCGTGTGGTTTGCATCCGGGCTGAAAAGCAGGTATGCTTCCATGCCGCCCTCATGGGTATTTCGTGGGTTAATTGCGGGCAAATGCAACATATATTCGTACTCCATGCGGTTAAAATAAGATAAGTCCAATTGAGGCTGCCCATGAAAGGCTGCAGTGGGCCCCAAATCGGCCCTAGGTGGGCTTACCACTCTGAAACGTCATCACCCTATATTTCAGGCACCATTTTATTTATGTAATTCATCTTAAACCGGCCGCTAATTTCATTTTCTGGATTTGTCACGTAACTATTCTATGCATATCCATGCCATGAATACACACTATCTAATTTTACTCTAAAAACTATGTTAATTATGCAGTATTGGCAGAAAATATGCAGCAGTAACTGTTCCGCTTTACGAGTATGTACTGAGCTACCTCAAAATATTTTCTGTGCCATTATTATTCTACATACACCACGGAAATAAATATTCAGACCAACATTTGGGGGTGATGTGGGCCAACCCACATAACTGCAGTGAATTGAGAATAAATTTCTCTTATGTGACTGAGTGTGGAATACAAGATAAATAAATAGTTCTCAGTGTTTCACACTTGATAATTAATGAAACTTGGGTAGCCTCGAAAATACCAGATTCAACCCATGAAGGCGTGGGCGAGTCCGAAACGGAATGGCCGCCGCAAAGACCGTGCCGGAACAATTAAGGTATTGGACGGATTAAGTGACTAAAAAATAAACCTTGATCAATGGAACGGCACTGCCTTCAAAAACGTAGGACCCATTAATGATTCTGGTGTGCTGCCCATATTCAGCTATCTGGGCTGAATGCGGGCAGACCTATTTGGGCTGCCCACACGGATACAGATTGGGACCAATCGCGGCAAAATTGGGCAGCCCACGTGGGCCCCCTCTGGGTACGTATTGCAAATCCCGCATGGGGCCCAAATGGGCTGCCCCCACGGGCCCAAAGCGTGCCCCTACGTCATAGCCCATTTTGTGCTACCTGGGAAGTGATCATCTGCACTCGGGAAACGCGCTCAGAATGCAACCCATTTCTATTTTTTTATGGACATTGTTTTGTAACGTGCATGGGGGCGGAAAAAATGGAGATAATAACGTTAGGTTGGTGTCATGAAATGAGCGTTTGAGAGGCGCGTTCTGAACGTTGCTTTGAAGATATGGATCTGAAAGGTGCTTCTGAGAGGTGAGCTTTCGTTCCGTCGCGGCATCACTCAATGTTTTGTGCGCCCCGCCCGATCTTTTGGAGGTCTTATGATGGCCTTGCGAGGTTCAGCGGCTTTGCCTGACGAGAAATGGAATGACTGGGCTCCTGCCGCGCCAGCTGTGCTGTCGCTTGGAGTGGGAAACTAACTGTGGCCAATAAAGAAAGAAAGCGAAACAGCGTGTTAGCCTCAAATGTCCCCAATTATCGGATCAAGCTACTGCAACAGCGCAGCACGCCCTTTATTTCCTCGTATCTACTTCGTGACCGCTAGCGCGACCCGTGTACAGAAGGAGGAGAGGGCCCTCAGGTATTTGTACGTGAAATGGTTGGCCCACCTCATTCATGTGTTTTGTTTCATTCATTTTATCCTTAAATTCGCCATGTCATTACATAAGAAATCTCAAAATAACGGCTTGAGGGGCTAGAAGAAGAGGAAGATGAATTTGTGCCTGAGTGTAGAAGGGGAGGCGCGGTGAAGAGGAAGTGTTTTCACATTCTAATTACAGTTGGTAGTGTGCGCGTGTGTTGTGTATCTTCTCCTGTGTTTGTGTTTTTTGCGCCACATATCTGAATATCATTACATAAGGATTGGGAACAAGTGGTGTAAATTGACACATGCAGGTACAATGAACGCTACCAAGACAACTTAAATAATAAATACAGGAAAGGCATCAAGGGGTTACAAGAAACAAACAAAAATACACAAACAAGCACGTGCAGCAGTTTGCAGTGGAAAGAGTGAATATTTCAAGTTAAGGCCGAAAATGGTTACGCGTTCTGGAAATTACTGGCGAGTGTGTAGTAGTAGTAGTAGTAGGGGTAGTAGTATTAGTAGTAGTAGTGGTAGTAGTAGTAGTAGTTGTAGTGTAAGTTGTTCTTTATTCAAATAAAGAAAAGACGTGAAAAAATATTTTCCGGCCCTGGTATTTGCTAAATTACTGAAGAACCTGAACTGCGGTGGTGGAAAAAACGGAATAAAAAGAAGGCAGGGAAGGAAAATCAAAGGATTGAGTCTTATGGAGAAAGAACAGGGTAGGCTGAAGAGTTTCGCAGAATATAATTTCTGATAGTTCTATGAAACAATACCATTCGGTTGGGCGCCACAGGGAGTAATTGTGCCGGGGAAAGGAATTTTGATTGCTATATCACGGCACTTGTTATCGGCTATAGGATATCTGTTGCTAAAAAGGCTGGACGCTCTTGTCGGTGCTGTCTTGAAACTGCATCATAGAGGAAGCAGTTAGGTGGACGTCGCCGTGAGATGACATGCTGTGTCTCTAGGTTGAGGTGAGTGATGGGTATTTTCGTTGCTGTGATGTTGATTTCTCACTGGTATTTTGACGTGATGTGATAAGTTCACGATTTTTAATTGCCTCATTCTCGGCGTTGGGTACTGAAATGGATGTCAGATAGATGATGCGAATTCAATTTTTGGACAGACGAACGCTGGAAAAACAGTTTATTTTTACTTCGTCAGCAAATAATTTGAGATTTTGCCAGAGACAACCTAACACACTTGAGGAATCGGTAGATGTTCTTTTTCAAACTATTCAAACTAGCTTAACTAGGCTAGGATTTCAGTGAAACGATCCTCGAAAGCCACTGGAATTAACACGATATCTTTAAAGGCTTCCATTCAGCTAAAATTCCAGCGTCGTTCTCGTCGTTGATGCGCCGAGAAACTCCAAAATGGTCGATAGGGTCGTGAGGTCACGCGGAATGGAATAAAGCTTGGCTGGTTGGTTTGTGGGGTTTAACGTCCCAAAGTGACTCAGGCTATGAGAGACGCCGTAGTGGAGGACTCCGGACATTTCGACCACCTGAGTTTTTTTAGCGTGCAGTGACATCGCACAGCACACGGGCGCCACTCCGTTTCGCCTTCATCGAAACGCAGCCGCCGAGGCCGGGATCCAATCCCGTTTCCTTGGAACAGTAGTCGAGCGCCGTAACCACTGCGCCACCGCGGCGGAGCGAATGGAATAAAACATTGAATAAACTGTGGTTATAATGTGTAAACATGAGTCCGACGCATTTAGCACCGCACGAGTATAAATTAAATTACGCTGGAAGAGAAATTGTGCAGCAAGGATGTAATCGAACCTGTGACCCTTACTTTGATCGCAAATCAAGCATGCTATCCTTAGGCTGATGAGGCGCTTTAGTTCTACTTGGGTAAAGGCCGGTCCCGTGTGTCTTGGGGTTAATTAAACAATATGGCAAAAAGAATTATAACGCTAGGGATGTTCATATTTCGCCCTAAGTGTAAACGCGATAGCGCCTTAAACATGCTTTTAATCTTTCATTTATTTTACATATGTTTGTTTAGGTTGTGTTTGGGGAAAAGAAAGCGCAGTATATCCCTCCTTACTCGGTGGTCATCTACACTTATACAACGGCATACAATCGAAGGTACAAATGTCGTTCGCTCGCGCAAACAACTTGACCAGCTAATGCATGTTCATGTGAACAGAAGTGGTATGACATCACTCTCAACGAGGTACAAAGGATGGTTGCGCCACAATTTTTTTACGAAACTACGAACATGCAACGTAGTTGATTTTCGCGTAAGAACCTCAACGCCGACGCCGGCTTTGACACGGGGCCCTTAGTCTACCACGAAAAACAGTTTCCGTGCTTACGAAGTGATACGTAAATAGGGCCGCCGTCAGCTAAAACGATATAATGATATCGCGTCACGTCCTCAGGGGGAGCTTGAGAACCTTGAATCGTGAGGAGCTTGAGAAGAATCTTAATTTTCCCTCCCCCCTCAATTTTCTCCGCTTCTCTATTTGATCTTGTTTCTTCTTTTATTCTTCTCCTATTTTTATTCTATTCATTTTTGTTTTTGTTTCGGTAATTGGTTTGACTCGATGTGGCGCTGACCTGTTCTTGCGACAAGCCCAGGCAGCCCACGCCACTATTACAACGGGCTTTAGTTTTAGCTCTAGAAAAGGGCTGAATCGGGGGCGAATATGGTACTAGATAGCGAAACCCGAGCACTAATGATGGTGAACGTGCCTGTAGTAGTAATTTAAAAAATGACAATGAAACGATTGATAAGCAAGTTGAGCGCCTGTCTTTGAGCCTAGGTGGAAAAGGATCAATTTCTGGGTTTGTGATCATCGGGATATAAATATGTTTAGCGTAACAACATATTTAGTGATGACTACAGGACATTTCGCGATGTTTCCTATTGGTTTATGTCCCTTATAGCTTGTGCAGCAGTCTGCAGCATCTGTTTACTACATTCCAATGCTTCGTGGCAGGTAAGAAAAGACATACGTCTAAGGTCGCTTTCTTCAAGCTGCAATATCACCATGCGATCAAATTGTTGCACAACGGAGAGGTGGCACGGCAGCACAACCGAGGGCGCACGCGAACATGACCAGGAGACCAACTTGAAGAGCGTAAATTTCATAACGTAGCTCCTTGTTTGCTGTAGGTCTCACTTTCTCCCTGAAGCTCAAGATGATACGTTCAAAATGATTCCGGAAATATACCTAGCTTTAGAGCATCAGACCCGTATATATACCAGTGTTCTAGAAGAGGGGCCGGCATTATGTAAAATAGCAGTAACGCTGAAGGCACAGGTATAATAGCTTCTCCTGTAGCTTTTAAAAATAGAACACCGCTTGCGGGGCTCAAAATTATCTTCCAGGTTATTGGAATAATTTTGGGGCATCAGTTGCGCAATTATAGGTGGAAAAAAAATCCGAACCTTGCGAAATACTATCTTCAAGGTTATTCGAATAATTATCTGGCGACAGTTACGCAATTTTAGGGTGAAAAAGAATCCGAACCTTGCGAAATTTCACTTTTCCGAGTGATATGAATAATATAAAGGGGAAAGGCAGACCAGAGTATGGCTTGTCCTATAACTCGTCCTCTGAGTAGTGAGATGTGGCTCACTGGCCGCAATGTGTGGGAAGAAAAATGCGTTGTCCCATGACACTGTTTTACCTATGATCGCCTTACACCATCAAGACTCAACTTACTGTGTGGTTTTTGAAGACGGTGGAAAACAATGAGCTAGCTCTCGGACATTTAATAACGAGATCAGCAATAGAGTAGCACGCTCAATTCATAAATTCGCTCGTACCCAACACCGCCTCACTACCACCCTCTCTCTCCCTCTCTCTCTCTCTCTCTCTCGTTTTCTCTCATACTTACACAAGCTCACAGGCCAGTTACGAGAGTGTAAAATGAACTTACTAACGTTAGTTAACGTTAAGATTGGCTGAGAAGAGATTATATTTTAAAATAACGCATCTGCTTACCCTTCTTTAAATCTTAGTGATGGCTTGTTATGAATCTGGGGGCCGGAATTTCAGAACCCCGTAAACATTTTATCACTGCGCTTCAGAAATACGCGTAAACCACACCACGTCGCTCACTGTACACTTACTGAACGTCCCCGCAATATGACCGTGATAGCGTTCAGCTGCGTGGCACAGCGCTCTAGCGTCCCCAACCTCAAGTTTGGCTGCGTGACTGCAGCACGCGCTCCTCCGCAAGCGGCAAAATTTTGAAGCATCGGTCGGGCGCGGCACTGATGCGGCGCTTGATCGAACGTGTTTTGCCGGCTTCGTGTGCTGCTCGCGTAGCTCGCGTTACCTCTCCTTGTGGGTGCTCGCGCCAGCCCGCCCCTGTGGCTTCGCAGGCGTGCAAACTGGGGTGACAGCTGAGTTTAAAACATGGCTGGAGTGGTTACGCGACGCTCAAAATGTGGGGAAGTGTATTGTGTTGTTGGCTGTCACAACAGCTCGCCTGTAGACTTTCGTGTCTCTGCGGCTTCTGCACGCGGAAGCAACTCGCTTTGCGCGCGCTCGCGTTCTTTGTCGCTCGCGTTGTTGAAGCTGCTTGCGCGCGCGCGTTTTTGCGCGCTTGGATTTCCGCGCTGAAACAAAGCTGTCTTGCGCGCGCGCGCGCGCGCGCCTGCTTCTACTTTTCAAGCTCGCGCTTGGACGAAGTGGTGTTTGAAGCCAGTGTGCAGCAATGTACACGCTTCGACGTAGTTTAAGAAAATCGCCGACAGCGGTGACTATTTTCGCAGCGCAAAGGTCAAAAAGGGAGAGCTGTTAGTCAGCCATGTGCATTCTGTTGAGCAGATTGTAGAAGACAACGCTGTTTTCGTGAAGGCTAAATGTGGGTCGAAGGTGAGCGACCACATCGTGTACGACGTGTGATTTGAGGCAAGTATTTCATTTTTATTATACCCATTTCATTAAGGCCCAGATGCTCTCTAAAGAGGGCTTCGGATTTTTACCGCTGGGTTTGCCCCATTGTTGTGCCTGGCTTGTGCAGGACTCATCTTCGTGGGAGTTTATGAAACAGTACACAGCAGCAGCATGCTTGCAGTGCCCCTGAATTCCTACCTTGCAGGTACACTTGGCACGGGAAATCGCAAGCTGGCGCGTTTCAGGGCATGTCCATGCTAGCTGCAAAGAAACATGTCACATAACAGAGACGTGCCGTTTGGTTCATTTCGAACCCACCACGTAAAGAGCAAAGCTAACAAAAGAGAACAAGGATGCTGCTTCGCAACTCATTCTCAGACGCAGGTTGTTTGTTCTTTAGAAAGCAGGCACTGAAGGTCCAAGTCAGGATATAAAAGTGACCTGTAAGCAAGGATACAATTGAGTGAACACGTTCGTTTAGTTTTATAGTGCTTAACGTTCACCTCAGCGCGACAGGTCTACAAGGGGCGCTGTATTGAAGACCTGTAAAAATTTCGACCCCCCCCCCTCCCTTCCGTGGTTATTTAACGGGCACGTATTCTTCTAAAGACCTCCTTGCAGTTCGCTTCCAGCGAGCGGCGGCCGGGATCAAACCCGCGTCGCCATCACCAGCAGTCCCCAACGCGTGAGCCACCGCGGCGGGGCAAGTGATTGAATAAAACAGTTATATACCAATATAAAAGCTACAGGAACAATGAAGTAAAAACCACGCAGCGAAAATTTGATTTTTTTAGATATTGTCCGGAACTGTCTCATTTACTCTGTGGAATTGAAATTACTCGATCAATTGCGGGACCAGTTATTAGGAGATGAATGCGATTCACGAAAATTAAAACGCGAAAATATATGGTTTGCAGCAGAAGGGTTGCTTTTTCTTTGTATACATGTGAATGCACATTCTATTCAGGTGGAAGCTACGTATAAAATGTTCTGAGTATGCAATCGCACGACAATCGGCATCAAAATTAACATATCGGCATATATCGAGAAGCGTGCCTAAGATGCGAACGAGCCCACGCATCTTTTATTAAGTTCATAGGCACCAATTAGATTACATCTGCAAGCTCTTCAGAAATTAAAGCAAGCAGCGCATGGAATGGTTGCATGCGCCTTACAATCTGGGCCTTAATGAAATGGGTATAATAAAAATTAAATACTTGCCTCAAATCCCACGTCGTACACGATGTGGTCGCTGACCTACGACCCACACTTAGCATTCACGATAACAGCGTTTTCTATTACAATCTGCTCAACAGAATGCACATGGCTGACTAACAGCTCTCCCTTTTTGACATTTGTGCTGCGAAAATAGCCACTGCTGTCGTTTATTTTCTTAAACCACATCGAAGCGTGTACATTACTACACACTCGCTTCAAACACCACTTTGTCCAAGCGCGAGTTTGAAAAGTAGAAGCAAGAGCGCGCGCGCCAGACAGCTTTCTTTCTGCACAGAAATGCAAGCAAGCGCGAAGCGAGTAGACTGCGGTCAGGGCGCGCGCACGCGCAATCAGCTTTCAACAACGCGAGCGACAAAGAAGCCGCAAAAACACGAAAATCTACAGGCGAGCTATTCACTCTGCCCGACCAATAACATGGCGTTAGCCGGAGAGGGCGCTATTCACTGGCGCCCGCAGCGCCACCCTGCGATGCTTGGGTCCCCTATAAGAACCGGCACAGAGGTTCGTAAGAGAAATTTACAATATTATTCTCCTGACCTGTCGCGGACCTTATCGCCTGATGTTTGAGCGAGAGGGGCAACGCTTTTTGAACAGCCAGACGATTTCTCGAGTCAGATGATTCGGATTGTCGCTTTAGGGCGCACTACATCGCGGGCCAGTGGGACGAGCTATCGCTGATATTCTGAGTCGTGTAATGAATCTGTAAGATGTGGTTGTGTATCCAAATGCGAACAAAGAAATATGGAATAGCGTAAGTTGGTTTCCGAACTAGCGAAAGATTAGGGATTAGCTTTTTTTTTCCGCTATATTGGAGAATTGCAGATCAAAATATTTGGAAAAAAAAAGTTGCGTTTTACAAGCGCATGGCCCTTTTTGCTCAAAGAGGTCAGTACCACAATCAAGGTGGGGACCAAATGTACTTTCTTAAAACGATTTACAACACAGAAACAGAGCACATGCTAAGCTTCCATCCGGGCTGCTTTCGCTCTAACGCTATATATACAGTACAGGGAATCAATTCTTTGCAACTTCTGGATCGTTTTTATATCACAGGACAGCATAACCACTCCGAAAAATACTAACCAATCGCCACGAAATTAATCTACAGTAAATCCGACAAGCACTCGTATATATTGATAACTATACACGAGAAGCCAATATCTTCTTCGCTTCAGCGTTAACGTTAGTTGCATCCCATCAGTCAACAATATTGCGCAATACTAGCCATTTGCAAGCCTGGTACTGAGTCATACCCTCCAACGAGTTCTTCGAATCGTCCTGAAGGTTGTTGTTGGTGCCTCAGATTGAAAGTGATATGGAGAGCAAACAAAGCAATAAGTAATTCGAACCTTTGCATAAAGCTTTCCGTCGGTCTCTCCGCTACCTGTAGCGGTGTTCTATCGCGTATGTCGTCATGCTCCATGCTCGCAAATCTTCTGGCCACATGATGGTATTGCAGCTTGAAGGAGGAGAGCAGGGAAGAGTGTATTTCTTCTTTGAACCTATCGCGAAAACGCATGGGCACAGGAACGTGGTGTAGAAGCTTTAACAAGCGCTAACCAGTCATGAATGCCATGGTAGGTTTTGTGATGGCATCTGAAGCTTTAATTATGCTAAAAAATAGTTTTTCCGCCTTGCGAGCAGCTGAAAGTCCGGTCGTTTCCATTCGATGTCAAGATGGGCACTCGACAGAGTCATTATCATCAGCGGTATCATCGTCATCATCATCACCGCGGCTATTACCACCACTCTCATAAGTATTGTCAATCTGGTTTTTCTCATTGCGCTCTAAATGCGCCACCCATTCACCCCTGTCCTACGCCAGCCACGGATAACATTTAGCATATAAATGTCCAGAACTGCAAATATACATGCCCAAGTAGACGAGTGAAACAAATTACTAGAGCTAACCTTATTGATTTAGAGTTTCATTCAGCGGAAGTTGATTGTCGTTAGCAGCCGATATGTGTGGAGTCGCAGTACTGCGATGGCGTTTCATAACCACAATTAAAATTTGCGCACAGGGCCGGACAAAATACCAGGGCAGAAATTGCTGGACAAGATCCAACTAGCCCAACTTCAATGTTTCATGAACTCCACCGGCGTCTGCCTGGTTGGGTGTCTCATAGACGTTGTTTAGCCTCACGGTATTCACCTGTATATTCAAACTACTTTAGTGTTATTCGCTTCAGTCGTGTTCCCGACGCCTACAATTTGTAAGGGCTAGCCCCTTTAGTCAGCCCCCGCTCTTTTTTGTAAACAGGCATGAATAAATGTTTTTTGCCACCTTTACCACCCCAGCTGTGTCTAGAGATCATTCTCACTGCCTCTTTCTACCTTTACAACCACGCTAGCCTCTCCTTCTCTCATGTCTACGCGAAGCTGAGGGAGCTTCGGCACATAAGCGTATCCCCCCCCCCCCCCCCACTGCTAACCTTACTTCACTGATGGGCTGCACGGGCGATATGATGACTTGCTGGCGTCATCTTCCTGCCTTTTCACCCTCTAACTCTGCTAGCCCAAGAAGTGAGACTATGACAAATTTTTCATGTAAAAAAAAAAGAACAGAACTTACTCGATGATGACTGCTCTTAAATGCTTGATTTAGCTACAGTTGATTGAGCGGTGTATGTGATATTTATTTGTTCTGCGGCGAACTACTGGAAATGTCACAGGGCTGTCGCCGGTAACGTTGTTCTGTTGAGACCGACCAGCTGGAGCACTGCCAAGGCGCGTCGTGATGGCATCATGATAAAAGTCACTGCATGCAGGCAAATCAAGGTGGTGCGTTGCATTGACTTCAGGCCTATTTCTTGTGCATGTTAACCAATTAGAGTGGAAACGTGCCAGTCACGGCTTTTGCCACGAAACAAATCACCAGAGCATGCCAAGAAACCGTTTCGACAAGAAAACTTGTCTTCGTCTGGACAACATGAACATTATTCCCATTTCAATTTTACGCTTTTAATACGCGTTTGCTTTCGAAGAAAAAAAGCGAGGAAGGGAGGGTGGAGAGAGTAGCAGGGCAAGGAGAGAGACAATGTTTCTTTGAGCATAGATTTTTATAAACCTTAAAACGGTGGTCCCGTCACCTAACATATAATAAAAATGTGGTAGCAGCAAGGAAAACTACAATGCGAGGTAGATGACGAGTCCGTATCTAAAGCAGATTGACTGCTGGCAGGTGTTTCTTGGTAGGGGACAGGTATTCCAAAAGGACCTTATAGGGTCGCTTTAGCAGGTTCATTTAGCAGGAGACAAAGCGAAAGTATTATTTTAGCTCGGATATTCTGTTCGCGGCTGGGTGGAGTTTTTAGTCCAGGATAAAGATAAACATAGTAACGCACCTTCACCTCCCTTTCATTCTAATACATTCTCGTCAGACTGTAAAAACGTTGTGAACCTCCAGTTATCTCCCATGAATGGGGCGGAGTTCGACATTTTCAGCTTTATTAGGATGCCACTGACATCACTTCCTTTGAAATAGTGCCAAAGCTCTCTTTCCGTAAGTAGCGCCTCCTACTAGCTTCTGCATACAGTTTGCTGTATCTGTGCGCGTGCTTCGGCGAGATTTTTTAAACATTTGGTGCTTGCTGTCTTCTTATGTCATCGAACTTCCACGTATGCGATTGAAGCGCCCCCATGTAATCCTTTCTAAACGCAAGGAGCATCCATGGTGTGTCTAAAGACTGGCGCCAAAAACTGTTTCGTTAAAATTGTGAATAGACCTCAGATGGCGTGTCTCTGTCTCTCCAGGATTGAATTCAGTTATGCTTTCTTTATCTTGCTCTTCCTGTGATGGGTGACCAAATGTACATTGACACGTTATCCATCCTGCATTTCCTTTCTTCTTTCTGTCCCTGCTTTTGATTTTCTTGACACTATCCCATGTCTTTCATCAATTAGACTTCTAATCTTTTATAACCTGACGTACTAAAAAATAGCCTTTTTACCGATAAGCCTTTACTGAGACATGAGGAGAAGAGGAGGATGGGGAAGTGTGCAGCGTAGTGATCACAACGGATATATCTGCGGCAAAAAAAAAAAAATGCATTGTGAGCATTGAGTGGCTTAAATAGAGACTGCAAGCGATGAGCCCCTTCAAGAGATGGGTTTATAATTTTAAAACGAGCCAGTTTTATCGATCAATTTGAAAGTACCTTGAGTTACCGGGTGGCCTTAAAACCTCACGCCTGCCCTGAGCCCAATTTTCAGGTCGTACACGAAATTGATTTTTAACCGCAAACTTTTGCACGTAGAGAGAACATCTAGCAAAATATTTGCAAAGATTCGTGAAACCCGGAACGAGCCCAGAGATTGCCTTTAGGTTGAGGTTCCTAATATCGTTAAGTCATGCCGCTCTCTTGTGGCTCCCACGAAATACACGAAAGAAGGAATAGGCGACACGATCGTTGAGCTAATCAAACACTCTCGCTCACATCTGGAACAGAGGACCTTTGATGACTTCGTACAATTTAGTCCACGAAAAGGCGTCACCGCTCAGAGCAACTTCCCCGCACTTAAAAACAGGCACTTGACTTGCTTGTTTTTCCCTACATTTATATAATTGACAAAACGCTAGAATTGAAGTTTCCTTATTGAAGCAGCTATACTTTAATTGAAAGAGTCGGTTCCTGTATTCTGCGGCCCTGTATAAACGGATCGCCTGTCAAATAAAACACATCTCCACCCCCCACCCTCAAGCGTGGTGTCTGAGCCATCCAAAGAAAATTTCTTCGCTGTTTCCCACCTAAATTCCATTTAAGTATGATTGAGGGAAGTAACCACTTAGAATCTCCCGTCAGAGCGATTTCGGCTGAGAGAGCTAAAGTGATTGCGTAATAAAGACTACATAATATTATGCCACCTGAAGCTCAACCTACGACATGGCCACCGCCAACACCTTACA
The DNA here is from genome assembly GCF_055883805.1 of Amblyomma maculatum. NCBI lineage: Eukaryota > Metazoa > Arthropoda > Arachnida > Ixodida > Ixodidae > Amblyomma > Amblyomma maculatum. The sequence goes on from NC_139344.1 coordinate 424,186,509, forward strand.
TGAAGTGTTTCACTCGGTACGGCAAAGCGCGTGTCTCCTGTTCGTCGGAAATTGCAGCCGCTAAGAAGAGGCGATGTAATATCCGGGAGCAGTTATCTACTTGCGAAAGCCTTCCCTTCTCTCTGCGCACAACTTCCCTTGAGGAGCGTCGCTAAAGCCATGCAGGGCTGCCCCTTCTAGATATTGAGAAAAGGTCGATACTGCTACGCAAACGCTGGCGTCTGCCGCCGTCCTCTGCTCTTGTTTGTGGTTGATGGCTTTGATTCTGGGCGCCCGGCCGCACAGCGCATGCCCGATTTCTCCTGGTTTCAGTGCAGTCTGAAAGGGAGCGTTTGATCGCTGTTTATGAAGAAATCCCCACAGCTCATTTTAAAGCTTCAAATATCCCAGAAATGAATGCAACATAGATGTAGTTGGGAAGTAGTAATCATTTACTTTGCAGGGAAGATTTGTTTAGATATGCTGTAGTATTCCCGCTTTCCCAAGCGGGAGGAAAATTGTACGTCGTTAAAGAAGTTCTTGCTACTAAACAAAGCTGAAAAATCTGACATCAAGAAGGTGTATTACGCGCAGCTTATACAGCGCACTCATTGGAAAAAGCTGTCTCCATACCCAAGTCTTGGATCGAGTGCTGCCGGTAGTTATCGGAAGTGTTCAGAACGTGGTAGAGATAATGGAAGCCTCTATTTAACCGATAAGGGCTAGGTAATGAAGGAGAAGTGTGATAAATGGCCGGTTGTTAATATTAAGGTATAATTATTTGTAGCAGTTAATAAGTAATAATTACAATTTCCTGTATGCAGTTGGAGTTCTTTTATAATGTATTTGAACCTAGATATTCACGTTGTCGTTAAATTTTCCCCGTTTTCTGTTGGGGACATCAACTGCGCAAGTGAGCACATACTCAGCGCATGAGCTGGAGAGTAGAGCTGTATTAGGCAGTGTGAAATCTTTCTGTATGAGCTCGTAACACGCATGCTTCGACAGCAGCGTCTGCGTCATCTCTCTGATAGGAGCATAGGGTGAATGTCTAGTTAAGAGCAGAAAAAAAGATGTCTGTGGATTATTTATTAAAACATTAGCCAGCGTTTGCACTAAGATCAGGTTCACAATACCATACCACAAGTCACATCTTACTTTGGCGAAAAATAACATGTTACTAGTTATCAATTAGAGAGACCATTAGAATGTTATCATTACCAATAACGTTATTAATATAAAATGAATCACATGATAATAAAACAGTAATTCATCTGGTTATAAATTATTATAAATAGTAACGCGTTTGGAATCCTATCTAGTTTGTAATGTAGGCTTTGCCACTACAAGATGTTTAAAGCGGCGGTGCACGCTTTACAGGGCGCCATAGTTAGAGATTGTAAGCGAACTTGTCAACAGCAACACGCCTGTTGCTGCGACTACCACTGAAAAGAAAAACAGCGCTGAGAAGATGGCCGAATGAAGACAGGACAAGCGCTGTCCCATCACTATGTACCAGCTAGCTCAACTACTATTCCTACTCTGATGACTACGACTACTGTTTTAAAAGTAATATCAGAGTCCCTCAATACTTTTTTTTTGTTTTTGGTTTTTGTCGGGTTTAACGTCCGCAAGCGACTAAGGCTATGAGAGACGCCGTAGTGGAGGACTCCAGAAATTTCCAACACCTGGGGTTCTTTAACGTGCATTGGCATCGCACAGCACACGGGCGCCTTGCTTTTCGCCTCCATCGAAAAGCGGCCGCCGAGGTCGGGATTCGATCCCGCGTCCTTGGGAACAGTAGTCGAGCGCCGTAACCACTGCGCCAACCCGGCAAGGCTCAATACGCTTTTCTTTTTTTTTTTTTTTATGGCCACGGAACTCCTCCGTAACGCTATGGGAGAGGTTCATACACCGCCTGCGCCTGTCGCGCCGCGCCGCCACTGGGCACTGAAGGGCACTGTTGAGGAGCTCAGCGCAGTCGCGACCGATCAGAAATCATCGCCGCTGGCACGAATTCCGACGCCTCGGGTTATGTTGTGCGTTGACATATAACTCGTGCGCGTGGAACCATGCCGAACAGTTGCTGCGTACCAGGATGCCGTTCCGGCTACAAAGGTGCGACTGAGGAGGTCTCGTTGTTTCGCTTCCCTGCTGACAAGGTGTTGTCGGAAAAACTGAAGCCTGCAATACCGCGGGAAGAGACTGGTGACTTCATTTTTTATTATAAATATGCCCGTGTTTGTGAAAAGCACTATCACGACGCGGACATCATTCACATCGAGGAATTCACGGCGAACGGCGACCCGCTATCCCTACAACGGGGGAGGCCATCGCTCCGGCCTTGCGCATCCCAAAATTTTTTGAAGGCCTTCCAAGCTATTTGACAATTGTCTAAACCACGTAGGCGACCCGCAGTAGCTCGGAAACAGAAGAGACCGCGGCGGTCCCGAATTTTGTGATAACAGAGGGTGCTCAGCTGGTTCAGCTTACACTTTACGCGACGTAAACAGCGATATTTGTACGTACACAGCTAGAAAACAGCCGTAGAGTAGGTGCAGCCGTTGCCATCGCAGCATTCCTGGGAAAACATCGGGCACACTCACGAGGTGAAGAATCTTGTGCTATTATTCTTAAGGATTCGTTTCTCCAATTCATGACAATAATTGCATAACAAGTGACCTAAAAAAAGCTTCAAGCAGAGATCAAAATCAACGCCACGGAAGCCGTAGCAAGCCGACGCACGCACGACAGCTCCGATCTCGGCGCGACGTGGTGGAACCGGTGGCACTGTAGCCTGACATCGGCACTCCGCTGACCATCACAATAGAGCGACAAGGGCAAATAAAGTACAGAAAATATGTTTGCTGAGGATCTCCCAACCAAAATCGGGTGACGAAGATCTGTGACTGTGCCTTAGCGTAGCGATCACGCGCTACGTGTTCAACACGGACTGCAGTGGCGTTTTGGCTTGCGTGCTGCAAGTTTTGCGATCGGAGAGAAGAGCGTGTAAACAGGAAACAAGTAAACGGTACTGCGGCTCGTTTAGTGGGTCCAGAGTGTGGCTAAGTGTGCCTCAACGTTATAAATTTCATTCATAGCAGATGCAGTTAGTTTCACGCCTGGCGTCTGTTCCGGTCAGGCATACGCGTATATCATTAGCGTTGTCCTCGTCTCTCATGCAATTGCCTAATGGGTAGCACATCCTTACGTCACCTTATACGACAATCACAAAACAATTTGAACCTTTAGGGGCAAATAAAACTAGAAATATGACGGTCGCATGCAGCACCGACAGCGGATGTATGCCGTTCAGTGCCCAACTGCACCTCTAGCGGCCAGCGAAGACCCCATATTAAACTTTCGCAGGAGTTTCGTGACCAGAAAAAAAGTATTGAGGGACTCTGGTAATACTAATGATAATTTATTTCAACACACGCGGCACAAGTACATAATCTTGCCAGAGCTTGCATGACCGTATGGACCAACTGAAAAAATATATATATATCAGCTGAAGCCAAAACAACGCTTACTAGATTTGCGATAGCGTAAGGAAGCCCTTGGGATCGCGCAAAAGGACTAAGCACGACCTTGAAAACTACTCATGTTTTGCGCACTTCGAACACCAGTTGTAAACCTTAAATCAAAACTTAGTCGTGGTTTAACCCTGATTAAAAGCGAATCCGCTCAAAATGTCACACTTCGAAGGTGAAAGGTGAACCCAAATATCAAATAACAATTACTCATATGATGGACAATGTACTACATTACACTCGGGTGACTTAGCGTTGGCAAGGGATGCACTGTGCTATACATGACTTGGTTGTGGGTAGGCTGCTGCTATGCTAAGTGTCGCGAAAGGCGCAAGGATAGTCAGCACCCAATCGTTGATGCCACAGCAATCCTGACATCATCTGCAGTAGTTTAGTAGCGCTGTTTCAAGAAGATTTGTTGTTTTGTTTTTTTTCTTTTTTTTTCAAAAATAGCAAAATCCGCTGTTTCGTTGATTAAAGATATGTGCCGTTATATTCATAGACCTTCGCAAAGTGGAAGCATCAAATTTTTGGCCCATATGAAGAAGAAATCACATACAAAAGAAAGCACTACCTTTACTATCAAACGGGTCTACAGGCCTCTGGAATAATGCGAATCCTTGGGACCGCGTTTAGGGGTGAGTGTGACATAGAATGCATTTCTGTAGATTGTATGTACCTATATACAGGAATTATATAATGCAATAATGATACATATACAGATGACAGTGATGGGCAGTTGTCACACTAGTCGTCCACACTGTTGCATTTGGACAGCCGCCATTTGAATAGTTTGATTGTGCGGTGCAGGAAAAGCTTGAAGCAGGAAATTTAGACGCTCTCAGTCCCGCAGTAACTGCGGTCACCAGCTGCGTCAATAGGAAGCGTGCGATAACTGACAGACAAAGCTTGGTCGACCACCATTAATCGACCAGTGAAGAGACGCTGGAGCCTGTGAACGAGGCGCATCTTCAGTAATACACTGCCGCCAGGCCGTAAGAAATTGGGGTCTCTTATCGACTCCCCCATTCTTGCTGTCTGGGCTCAATTGTAAAGGATAGTAAGGTGACGACACCAGGATAGTCTAGAGAACGGCTCAAGAAGAGATGCTCCTTGGCCCAAATAAGAAAACGACTTCGTCTCTTTTTATATAATACTGGTAAACGGTTGCTCGTTTCGATGCTAATAATTGTAAACTGAATAATAAATGTCAGTTGAAGTTCGCGCCTTGTCCTGCCCGTTCATTGTTACTTTTATCTTTGTTAGGGGGCGCTGTCGTAATATTATTCTTTCTACACTGAGTTGGCGGCTATTTAAATTATGCTTGTTAATTAGTTGGTCTGTGCCCCATCCATGCGACTTTCTTTTTTTTTTTGCGTATTTTCCTCGGGTTTTTTATTGTGGTTTTTCGTTCAGAGGTTACGCTGTCCTAATGATTAACCAGTTGCTGCGTTCGGTAGTCTGATAGAGGCTTTTTCAGGGACGTGACGAAAGAAGCAGTGCATTGTGACTTTAAGAAAAAAAAATCGTCCTTATGACTAGCGCATTCAATTTTGAAATCTTTTGCAAGGTTCCTATGGCTACTCCTCCATATCTTTTCTGCTAGGTCGTCACAACACATAAACTAGTAAATTAAACACTCTTCCCAGGCACTACGATGATAGAGGTAAATGGACAAAATGCAATACGCGCGGAAATAAAATGCATCGACTGAGCATATCGCCGACTAAATACTGCCATCCTAAGAAGAGCAGCGCTGAGGGGCGACGACTAAACAAGGATACGGCAGAACAGCGGTCGCCCCGCAACCTACTTCCTCGCGAAAAGGTTGGCTTCATGGTTGGGAAGTCAGTCTTTCTGCCTTTAGTCTGAAAGCAATCATACGATCTTCAGAGCCGACCGACCTTACTTGTGCTGGCTTTTTGATTGGCCTGCCAGAACTTGACGTTAGACAACGTGCCCTGGAGCAGGCAATTCAAATAGTGCTTTCACAAGCTATCGTGGAAGTGATCAGGTTAAAGCCCGGATATTTTAGGGCTAAAATACTACTTCAGAGGTTCAGACGCAACTGAGAATATGCAGACCCATATGCCAAGCTTGCAAGAAAAAAAAAATCGTTGATGTGGAGTGGATTCGAACCCAGGGATTCCTGCAGGACGAGCGAACGCAAGTTCGTAGCTGTCTTTATTTTTTTTTCTCTTTATTGCATGAATTGGTACAAATACATCAGTAAAAGATCGTGGTTGCCCATGCCCCTTGGCTGCCAACCGTGTCTAATGGACTTTCATTACCAAAGGTTCGCCCATCAGACTAAAGACCTCCTCCGCAGCGTCTTGCTGCTTCAAATTTTTTCGATCGTCCAGAGCGCAGACTGCGACACACTCTCGAGCTGGACATTGCCCGTCATCGTCTTCAACTTTCCTCTGTGCGCAAAACCTTCACAAGGTCACAAACCTACCCCGGTTAGCCAGGTTAAACCCCTGCTACGTCGTTTTCTATTGCAGCATATCACACGTTTGTTTGCAAACACCTTGACAAAAAAATATATATTATTTTATATAGAACCTATTGATAGTATTTGAACGGGTCAAATACGCAGATATAATAAATCAATCAATAGTTGCCGCCTTTCTACTACGTATGTATGAAGGCTGAGTGATACCTGCTACCGGCAGTGAGGGGCTTTATTAAATAAGCGCCTGCGAGACTTTCTACAAACCTGGTGGAGTCATCCTGCTCTGCGCAAAAGCTGTTTGTGAAACAGGGATTAACATATGACACATACGGATGCTAAATTATTATGTAGTATATTCCTTAAATTAAACCGATTTCAATTCGATTATATCTTGTCGCAGTCATTGGCAATACCTTGTAGCCAAGCAACCAGGTGTTAGCCGTCAACTGCCAAAGCATTGTAGAATTTAGTCAGAGCAGTTTGTTTTTCCTTCTACCACGGCGAAAGCGGGATCATGTGATATAGCACTGACCAATGAAAACAAAGCTTTTCTGTGCTAACCCCTAACCAATAAGAAAGGGTCATCGTTAGTCATGCGGTGGACATGTCTTTTTTTCTTTTAACTTCTTGTAATATTCTGCTGCCTCATGCCACGCTAGGCCACACTCGCACTCGAAGTACCACGAAAGGGCTTTCACGCGTTGACCCACCAATGGCCTCTCATCAAAAATTCGCTTATCCTCCACCTCTTCCCTACGGCTAACGTTCGGCCCTGCAACCGGAAGGCGAATGAAAAATGTACCTTTTTTTTTCGCTTGTGGTCCAGTGGACCACTAGCTTTCTGCTCCAGTAAACCAAGTACCGCGACCAAGCGCTCCGATCAAATACGTTTGCAAGAGGAAAGCAAACTCTATTTTTAGAAGCAACGCCAAAGTGTCCACCATTCTGGCCACCTTAATACCTCACAGCCGACTCCCAAAGTTCCTAGAGAATTCCTCATTTTGCGCAGATTTTGGGAGAAAGGAGGGAGAACGGAAAGCTGCAGCTCGAGCTCTGCGTTCCGTTCCAGGGACGAAGAGAAAAATATACGATCGGGAGCGTTGGGTGGGTAAAAGAAGGAAAAACAAAAATAAACAATCAATTGCCCCGCGTAGCGTGAAAGCGATGAGTCACAGATGAAAAAGAGAGCAACGCTGGAATAAAGTGATCCAGACTGTTAGGAAATGAGTGGGCGTCGCCGCTTCAAGCTATGCCGGGTCGGACGGCGAAAACAAATCGGTCGGGGTCCTCCTCACCTACCCTCCTCCCCCCTTTTCAACCCCGAACATTGGATATAAGTAGCCACCTAGAAGCAGTCCCCCCCCCCCCCCCCCCTTGTTTTTTTTGTTATGTGACTGCATTTTCCTTTCCTCGACTTTCGGTCGCCCTAAATGAGACCCCGTCGCCGCATCTTAAGAAGTTTTCGTAGCATTTTTTTTTGTCTGAGTATCGGCCTACAAGCCGTATGGATCTCCCCGGTTTCTTTTTGTCTAGGTATTTTTCTCTATAAGCGCCACAGTTGCTGCTATTTGTTGGAAAGCCAAAGGTCACAGGGGTAGCCTAGCTATATCACGACCGAAGCAGTGGGAGATGTTTCGAAAAATACCTAAAGAAAATCTGTACACCTACCCATTTGGCAACTAAGCCGAAATATCCTACCAGACTTGTTTCTTGAAACAAGAGGTTTCAGCGATAAAAGAGTGGCAGCAGCATAAACTCTTGTGCGCGAGGAAAAAAAAAACGAAGAAAGATTACAAGCATCCCGACTTATCTTTATGCCACATAAGAACACTGCTTCATTGATTTTGCGCGTCTGTCACACGAGCACATATAGCTTGAATTTCAACGAGTGTTATTGATATTTATATGCAACTCGCGTGGTTCGTCGTGAACTTGTGTGAAACTTGTTAGAGAACGCATTTGCCCGTGGTAATCTAGGCAATCTCTCTCTACGTAGCGCGATCAGACGCATGTGTAGACTCAAATGTAGTGCGCCCTTATAAATGCATTTCTTTTTGTAAATTTTGTTTGGTTTGGTTTGGCTTGGTCTGATGGTTTAACGTCCCTAAGCAACTCAACTCAGGCTATGAGAGACGCCACAGTGGAGCACTTCTGAAACTTCTACCACCTGGGGTTCTTGAATGCGCACGGACATGGCACAGTGCACAGGCCGCCTCCATAGAAAAGAGGCCACTGAGGCCAGGATTTGATCTCACGTATTTAGGTTCAGTACCCGAATGACCTAACGACTGAAACACCGCGAAATAATCCTTTTGTGAATTTCACTATCTCGGAACCTTTATCCTAATCTTTGAATGTGTTCTTGTCGACGTCTGTTATGAGTTAGCACAAAACAATATAAATAGGCACCTCTGCTGTCAGCTCCCAAAGGCGCAAACTTGACCCCAGTACGAGGCTATGACGAAGGAGTTCACTTGAAGCTTTTATTTGGTTTCATGCGACTCACTTCCTTGCGGCGCAGTCCCACATTCGAGCAAGCATCAATGCAGTTCAAGCCTGGTACCACATGCAACGCATTGTTGCTGCGACACATTTACACTCTATCGTCGGCACCCAATGTCACCCCGTCTACGCGGTCCGCCATACTTGCCTTGCTGGTCTATTCCGGATTTTCCTTTGTCAATACGCCTTTAACCGAGACGTTATAAGACGTTAGAATGATCTCTTAAGCTAGCTTGTAGTAATTGTTTTTGCGACAAAATTGTGTTTTGCGGGTACCTATGCTAAAGAAGAAAACAATTGTCATTGTTTTCAAAGGCTACCATCTTTAACCTTTACACAGCGCGCAACTAAAGTATCGTTCTCCCCGAGACGTCCACTTCGTGAAATTCTCACTAGATGTGTTCATGATGCAAAGGTACCACTTGTTTGTTCTGCTTCGTGTGTTTTACTTTTATTCTGCAGGTGGTGTTTTAAACTTTTCCTGTAAACTGTAAACAATGCGGCCTGTTCTGAAAGGCTAGCAACCAAAGGCATGCAGTTTACGCTTTTCGGTTAATCGTGAGTAGCTGTAGAAAAGATGGTTCATTCATTCATTTAGGCTTTGGAGGTTGGAACTGCTGCGCACTTTCTGCCATCAATGGCGCTCCAGCACTGCTGCCAGAAGAGACCTCGTGGAGAGAGACTTTTCAAAGTACGCCCACTGATTTTTAACCGGCACAATGGCGCGAAAACATACAATGGGAGCATAAAAATAGGGGTCTAGTTTCACTCTATTAGGTCTCTACTCAGACAACGAAGTATTCCCTTTTCTGCTTCACAAACAGTCGTGAACAAAGAACAATGGCAGTGAAATTCAAGAACATGTTTTCAGCAGCCATCGCATGACGTCAGTGCAGGATGTCAAGGTATACACCAAATGTGCAGCGCTGCTGACGAGCTACGCTGTAGAAGGTTGGGCAACGCCATAGTTGGCGATGCGGTGTACGTAGGGAGGGTTCTGACTCGTGTTGTTGGGAAAAAATCAGTATCAAGAGGTTATGTAGCTATATTTGCAGATGGAAGGAGGTTAATTTTTATAAGAATATTAGTACCATATACTGTGATACACTTGCTTAGATTGCACAAGTCGTGTCCCGTAGCATCGCGCCACGGATCTATGATAATGGCTTCTCGTCCGCGCATAATTTTGAGGGTGATTTTTTGTGCTGTTTGCAATCTTTCATCCAGAGGGCAGACGTCAATATCACGGCTTTCACATGTCCTTGTGAGATGCCTCCAATTGTCTTCGCCGCATCTGAGCTGTTGTGCTGCCCACAACACGGTGATACTGTTAAATAGGGACGATATTGATCATCAAACTTTTAACCTCGTCAGGCACAATTTCAGCAGAGAGCGCCAAGCATGCTCCGCAAGTCTGAAGAGCCACAAACACATCCTTGCCTGGCATACGTTTTCGTTTCATCTAATTTGTATCGCTTCCTCCCTTTGCGTAGGGAGAGACGGACTAATATTCGAAAGTTTCGTACAGCAATCGAATATCACCTAACTCTACCTTTCAAACGAACGGAACAGTGTATCTTCAAAGCTATTGGAAACGAATCAAATATGCTATGAACTTATCGAATATTTCGTATGTACATCGTCTTCCTTCTTCCTCGTCCCTTGGCTGGTTTTTATTCTTTAAGACTATGTACCAACTGACCCAGATTTCAACCCTCCTTTATCGAATATTGTTTTAATAACTGACGAAAGGTAGAAATGAGTTTCGCCGTGATGTATTATTTTCCACGACTGTTGGAAAATCAATTTCCATACCAGACAGTTGGGCTGCGTTGGGGATTTCGCGCTGATAGTTTGCGATGCCTGGGAGTACACTAGAAACGAACCGTTAAGTGCTGATACGTGGTATCACTCATGCTGGAAATTTTATATTGGTCACCTATGGTCTCACAGAGCTGAAATACCCGAAAGGATAGGAAAGTTCACCAAACTAGACCTTGATTTTCTAACTCTTAGGACATGGCTTAGGTAAGGTACCTTCTCATATGCATTCTCATGATCAAATCCTTACGAGACGTGAATGCGCAGGAAAACAAAAACATGAAATCGGCACACTTATGTCATCTATTCGCCAGAAATTGCTTATGGTGTGAGGGGTGCTTATGCTCTATTCACTGGTGGCAATACTACGCGACTGCGTTGCAAGAAAGAGCTGCAGTGGACTCTACAGAGAACATTCGTTTAGAGAACATGTAGAGAGAGAGAGAGAGAGAGAGAGAGACAGAACAAAATTTTTGTACCATTGGTACTGTCGCCCACCGCACGTCCTGTATTTGACTCTTGTTCATCTTGTTGTGGCATCAATGAGAAAAGTAATTTTTCTACTAAAACAACCTCCTGTTTATTGCATTAGCATTGAACTCGCGTTACGGCCTCTAAATATAGTAAGGTGCTTTGTCGAAGCACTCATATTTGCTTCTCTATTATCTAGAACCTAAACACAGCACCATCGACCGCACTTCAGTGTTTCGAACTTTTGCTCTACTTGTACGAATGCGCAAAAGTATTGAGTATTATTCGAAATGTTCAATTCGTATTCGGTCAGCTCTGTTTATCACTCAGTATATATCCGATTGGATAGATGAAGTCCGCTACCCGCATTAGGTTCGGTTTGCAAAACATTATTCACGCAACCCTACCTTCCTACAATACAGGGTACATAACGTCAACAACCACATGATTGACCTCTCACTGCACACGAGGTGTTTACTGGGAACATTATGGCCGAACTGGATGGTTCACCATTTAGGTGAGTCATCGCTCACAATATACGCCGCTCGTGAATTATATCTTAAATCTCCGGCCATGAGTATACAACTCCGCCAAGGATGATTTCTTTCCGGTGCAAAATTGCCTACAGCAAGGTAGTCTACGTAAAGTAAAACCGATCGGGAACAAAGTTGCGGTGTTCGAGGCTTGGAATTGTTTGCAATACTTTCTGAGCTATAGCAGCAATTTCATAACCATATTTCGTTTGCTTATATGAGGCCTTGCTGCGCGGAGGCCACTCATTGCTTCATTTATGACGCCTTATGGAGGTTTCTGGTACGCTTACGGCAGATTCTTGATGTCTTTTGAGATGAGACCTCAGTTCCGCTCAGACGAGAAGGAATATCTGCATTCACCACTATGCATCTTTCCGCTACGTCTAAATGAGCGCGTGCTCTCATAAGCATTCCGAAATCTGCACGTACTGTTGGCAGCAGACGCTTACCATATGTTAGTGTGCAGAAAGAACTTTATTTCAGCGCAGTAACGCCTTCAGAGGTTGGTCAAGGCTAGACCTGTAAGTGTGGCTATGTTAAGTAAAAAGCAGTTGTGTTATTTCGAGGGACCACAGAATGGGACCCCCCAAAGATAAGAAACTACGCAAAATGTAATCGCAAGCTCTCTTTTCGTCAACGACTGGTGCACCATCACCGAAAACTAACCAAGAGAGAAAAGTATCAAAATAACTACCGTTAATACAGATAGATAGATGAATTTATTGAAAGGAAAGGCACAGAGGCTTGCCGGAATGATTCTCTGCACTGGGGAAGGGGAAGGGGAGAAGAAAGAAAGAAGCCTTATGAAATATATATACAGGTGAAACATTCAGGCCTTTCCAGTTAGGTTTTCGGTCTTACATAAATTAAAACTTTGTCTTTTCTGCTTGCGCATTAGTGAATCTGAATAAATTCGCTCATGCAAACGCATCAACGCGGATTGTTTCAACGCGCCTTGTGAAACGATTTGCTCGTACTTGACAAGTATGCAGCGAATTTCTCTCCAAGGACGTGACAGAGTTTTTAAGAAGTGACGACGTCCTGTGCGCAGGTGCGATTGCCCAGCCGAGGCTAATGGCCGGGGTGTGGGGCGCCAGCGGCGTTCCCCTGCTGCTCGTGCTGCTGGCGGCGCCGTCGTCGCACTCCATGTCGCCGGTCGACCAGCCGCTGCCCGAGTGGCAGCAGAGGCTCGAGCGACGCCAGGTGGAGCAGCTGCCTCCCGCGGCGCTCCCCGAGCCCTCGTGCGCACAGCTCAGGATCATGTGGCGCCAGATGCACCGCATGGCACGCCACAGCCAGCTCACCAACGAGATACCGCAGGTGGGCCCTTTAACGCCTGGCTGAGGTTTTACCGCCCTTATCATCTAAACTCTATATAACATCATTCTATTTGTCCCTTTTCCACTAAGAATTGGTTATTTTGGTTGTTATGCACCGGCACTCCGAAAGACCGTGAAACAGAACAGCTGTTTACATTTTTAAGTACACTCGCTTCTATCTCCCACGTGTGAAGACACGGGCACGGAAGGGGCACTTGCAGCCACTGTGAGTCGACCTCGCTCAGGCGTAGATGGTGGTTAGGGGTCAAGGGCAAAACAGCTTCAGATGCACCTTCGTCGCATGGCCACCAGTGCATGCTCACTGCAAGCTGGCGGTAAATGACGCAGGCTAACAGAACCTGTATTATTTAGCGCCTTTCGACAGACAGCAGCTAAAAGGGCATGGTTGCCTTCGGTGACCATGCTACTCACCTTTTCTCAGGCAATATGACTCCAATCTACATCCTAATGGCCGCTAGAGGTTGCTTTCAAAAAGTGTCACAAGTTTGAAAATTGCAGACTCCTACGATCGCTCGTCGCGCAACGGCGCGGTTATGCACTGACCTCGTTTTCCAGCGCCCAGGTGGAAGCGGCCATGTTCGAGCACTCTACAGGTCTGCCTCTGTGCGGTGTGCGTTAGTGGCGTGGATGATGCCGTTTGCGGACGCCCGCTTCCTCTTTCGCTCAAGTAGCCTCAGAATTTCTCACACTGCAGAGGTCAGGATAGTGACGATCAACAATGCAATATTAGCTTACCAGCATTATATTTGACATGGGTTATCAGTATTATGGTGCACATGACAACTGCCAATGCTATGCCAAAGGGAGCGCGCATTAAACCGAAAAAGCGAAGTCTTTAAACAATCATTCCTACTCCCGTTTGAGGTCAAGAGGCAGAAAGGTATAAAGAATGTTATCTTTTAAACAAATTTTAGTGCATGTGGACGCCACGGCCTCTTCAATGTGGTGTCCTTTTTGCAGCTGTTCTGTTGAAAAGCGCACTTTACATATATAGGCCGTACTTGTTCAGACAATTATGGCCGCAGTCTGATGCTGCCGTGGAAACTTGATGGAATTCCTCCTCCGCCTTTTATCCTTATGTTTCAAGGCATCGGTGTAGATCGCAGCAACAAGCGCTATGCATGATGGTCACCAATAGCGTGTATTATATATGATGCAACACCTAACAGCCGCTACACCCACTGGCTAGTGTCGCAGACAAGCAGAGCGCAAGATGCAGAATACAAATGTCCCTGAGGGCAAGAATAAAAAAACAAAAAACACACGAGCTCTTTCCCCTGCAAACTTTTGTTATTTCCATAAAATGAACACCTTTGTATTGCGAACTTTTAGATGCATGTGCCCCAGTTTTTTTTTTTTTTTTTTGCATGAACGTAGCGGGTCTGTTTTGAATGGTCGGGGCACACAAAAATATGGTGCCAGTCTGCAAACAGTGCAGTGTGAATGCGTGTCACTGTTTTTCCAAGCATAAGAGTCCCAAAATTGGATAAAGGATGCCTCTGTATCCTGCGAGCAGCTCAGAAGGATATCATCATTTTTAAGAGATATACTGCGTTGTTGTTTGCTTATAACTTCATTTTGGAATAGAGCCTTAGAAAATGTTTCATCGGATCCCCTTTTGGAATGAGACGCGCATCATTTTGCCAGCAATGTCTAGCTCAAGGGAAGGTATCGATTGTCATAACTATTTCTTGAGTAGATGCTGACTGCACAAACAGTACATCGCCGCAGATTGTTTACATAGCATTTCAATAAGGCTGCCTGCATTTCTCCCTTTAAGCATAGAGGCACCAGTTTGTTATCGGCGCGATCACAGTATGGGGGTTACGATGCAAGTTTTCATATGCGTTTGAGTTCCAAAATGATTCAAAGTGCAATCTGATGCGTGAGATTCCAACTTAGTTTGCAACAACGATGGCTAAAAAAGAGAGAAACCCATGACAATGACGCTACCACAATCCAACTTGGCTGCCTGAATTTCAGCATACTTTCTGGTAATCAATTCACTTGCCTTTGATGAATATTAATAACGGGCGGATCCGTTGTATACCAATATCTGGTAAAAATCACCAAAGACAATGTTATTCATTGGAATGATACAAGGACACGATCGAAAAAGCATTAGCATAAACCAACTAGCCAACAATTACGTCTACAAAGACAATGAGCTATTGTCATCAAATTGCTCTAAATGTGACGACGAATGTCAAAGCGTAAGATTTTGTCATCCGGCTGTATTAAAAGGTAATAACATGACAGGGATTGCCGTATGCAGCCTGACAACAGCTTTCCAACTTTTGAGGCAATCTGTCAAGTATTAAGCTTGGTTAGAGCGCTGGCTTCAACTGCCAATTTGATGAGGTTTCCCTCGTTGCCTTTCAGCCATATTCCACTCACAGTAACTCGCCGACTGACTAGGGGGATGCGAGGCTTGAGGCGAACATAAAATATTTCCTTGTAGGCGCCGGCATTAGTGCAACATCCGTGTATCCTGTAAAATAACAAGTGTTTGGTACCCCGCTCAGAGATAGCAAAAAAAAAAAAATAAATAACCGTCTTCTTTTCTTTTCTGTCTACCCGTGGTGCAGTTCCCGGCTGCCTATCCGTTCGGCTACGTGTCACCCGACAACAAGGCTCTCATGTACTGGACACCACCGGCCTCTTTCGGCAAGATTGTTCGGCAGCCAGGCAAGGCAGCGGTGTCCAAGCCCACCCGGCCCGTGGGCCGCTTCGCGCAGTCGCCGCTTCCCCGAGCCGCGTTGGGACCCTCGTACGGCACCGTAGTGCGGAGCCCCAGCGAGAAGGCGGCCCTGAGGCGCCACATGGCAAGCATTTCATCTGGTTATTGGGGCCCCTCCCCACCCGACCGTGACTCTACGCCACGGGACGCCGTCGTGTCCAAGACTAGGGCCCTCTACCGCAGCGAACAGGTGAGGCACCCTCCTTAGACTATTCCGAGAATGGCGGCTACTGGATGCTGACTTCCGTTATGCTTTTTATTAGAAGTATATATTATGCGGTGGAGGGGAAGAAGAATTCCTAGTATGCGCAACGCGCTTTTTTTGTTATCACCTTTGCTTAGTCACCTGCGAACTTCCATCACCTCAGGCCTAGGATTTCGAACCCGAGTGATTGAATGGGCTACTCGGGTTGTTGTCAGCTGTGAACTAATAGTCACTCAGCGCGAAACATCTTAATTCTGCCTTTTCTAACAAAATAAATGCTTCGCAATTCCATTCATCGTAACGGCTTGCTGATTCAAAACAAGCCTTGTCATCCGAGGCCCTCTGCCCACTTTTCCCCGTCAACCTTCTCGGTGCCATTGGGGGTCTTGAACTCTTTATATTGATATGTGGCCGCGTTTAGAATGTTCGCTGCACTGAGTTCTTTTCCGAGCTTCCCGTTATTTCATTATCATCATCATCATCATTAGCCTGACTATAACCACTGCAGGGCGAAGGCCTCGCCCATATTTCTACAATTAACCCGGTTCTGTGCTAGCTGCATCCACTTGACCCCTGCGAACTTCTTGACCTCATCCGCCCACCTAACTTTTTGCCGCCCCCTGCTACGCTTTTCCTCGCTTGGAGTCAAATTTGTTACCCTAAGAGACCATCGGTTATCCTCTCTTTGCACTACATGTCTTGCCCATTTCTTCTTCTTAATTTCCGCTAGAATGTCAGTAACTTAAGTTATTTCTCTGATCCACTCTACACGCTTCCTATCTCCTAATGTTACCCCTACCATTTTTCGTTCCATAGCCCTCTAGGTTGTCCTCAACTTAAGTAGAACTCTCTTGGGTAGCCTCCACATTTCAGCGCCATAGGTGAGTACAGGTAAGATGCAACTGTTATATACTTTCCTCTTTAGCGATACCGGTAAGCTGCTAGACATAATCTGCGAGTGCTTGCCAAATGCGCTCCATTCCAATCTTATTCTTCTTGTTATTTCCTTTTCATGGTCCGGATCTGCTGTTACTACCTGTCCTAAGTAGACATATTCGCCTACTACTTCCAGTACTTCACTACCTAATGTAAACTGCTGTTCCTTTCCGATGCTGTTGAACATTACCTTAGTCTTCTTCATATTGATTTTTAAGCCTACCTTTCTACTTTTCCTGTCTAGGTCATCAACCATTTTTGGCAGTTCATCCCCAGAGTTAATTAGCAAGGTAATTTCATCAGCAAATCGCAAATCACTGAGCTATTCTCAATCTACCCTTATCCCTAACTGCTCCCATTCGAAGTCCCTGAATACTTCCTCTAAACAAGCTGTGAATAGTACTGGGGAGATTGTGTCTCCTTGCCTAACACCTTTCTTTATGGGAATTTTGTTACTTTCTTTATGCAGAACTATGGTTGCTGTGCAGCCACTATATATATCTTCCAGCACTTTCACGTTATTTATTCACTCATAAATCTTTATTCGCAAGCGTGATCTGAGGCCTAAGTGGGAAAAGAGAAGGTTGTGAGATTGAGGGCGCTACGTATTAAGTGTTCAATCTCAACAGGCTGCTGCGGAACGACCACTTGTCGCAGTTCGACTTCACCGTCGATGCCCATCACGGCTGTGGCGCGGCTTAAGGAGGACTTCTTGGTAGATAATGCTGGACATTGTTTTCTTGGTAGCGAGTCGCTCTTTATCACTTTTTCCTTTCGCACCGAAGGGAGAAGTCTTTTAAGTACATGCATGCTCTTGCAAATTTTACGTTTGAAAAATGTTGCTCCTTGGTATCAATTTTTTTTTTCATCTCCCGTGGTTGTATATTACCGCCTAAAGCACGTTTCATTGTCCTGTTATTCCGTTAGCTATATTCCGTTAATCCTTCAGATAGCGCCATGCACTCGTGCGTCGCACGCTGTTAACCTCGCGCGGCGCAGCACACATCACTGTCTTCATCGCCGTGCCTATAGGTCCGACGGCAATATATACAATCGCCGCAACCGATCAGGCCTCTCGTAAATCTGCAGCGCACTCTCGCATTGAGGACTAAACGTCGCCATCTTCATCAAAATTACCTTCATGCGCAAAACACCCTGGCGCTGTGCAGTAAACATTGTTGTCTTAATCGCGTTTCATCTGCGCTGCTCTTTCATTTTGCCCGAGTAAATACGCCATACACATACGACATCTAGCTACGTATAGAGACCGCAGCCGTGTACGACAGGATGCCGAGACCATCGAACCACTAGAAGTCAGACTAGCCTGCTGCCAAGCGCGGAAGCGAGCCAAGGTCGAAGCGGTTGCAGTGACTGCGTCTGCGGTCGGTGCCTAACGCTCGTGACCTTTCGTTCAAGGACACTTTAGCCTCTGCACTTTTTCTTGCCTATGTACTCGTTAATTATGAACGCAAGTGGTGCTTTCGTCAGATGAAATTCAAACAAAGTATGCACCTTCCTTTTGTGAGCGCGAATGACGACACAACATCATCATCATCATGGCCTGACTATACCCACTCCAGGGTGAAGGTCTCATATTTCTGAAATTTACCCGGTTCTGTGCTAGCTACATCCACTTGACAGAGGGCTATGGAACGAAACATGGTAGGGGTAACATTAAGAGATAGGAAGCGTGCAGAGTGGGTCAGAGAAATAACTCAAGCTACCGACAGTCTAGTGGAAATTAAGAAGAAGAAGAAATGGGCATGGGCAGGACATGTAGTGCGAAGAGAGGATAACCGATGGTCGCTTAGGGTAGCAAACTGGATTCCAAGAGAAGGAAAGCGTAGCAGGGGCCGGCAGAAAGTTAGGTGGGCGGATGAGATTAAGAAGTTCGCAGGGGTCAAGTGGATGCAGCTAGCACACAACCGACACAAAGTATTGCGGTATAAATGCTGCAGAGAAACGACAGTGGTCCGTCAATGCATGTCCAAAGCCACAAACGACAATTATGGACAATGTAATTAGTTCTTGCTTATTCCAGCGTGTTACGTCTTTTTGAAAGTTCTGCAGCAGACAGGCAGTTAGCATGTTGGAGTGCATAGACAGACTCCTCCCGTAACAAATATGTATAACGAGTAGAGAAAAATAGTCCAATGAAAAATATTAATGAATCGGTCCTTTGGACAGTGGTTTTTGGTTAGAGGTTAATAAATAAACGGGGGAGAGCTACTAAAGCAACCCCAGCTGAGAAAGCGGGCCCGGGGAGACCCCACGCATCTCCCCTGGAGGTAGCTGAAGGGATAGGTTGTAGGGGAAGGGGAAGTAGGAATGAGGATAGGGTTATGGAATTTTGGAGGGGAATGTGGACAGCGTACGATTTTGATGACAGACAATTTGAGTCGAGCTCCCTTTCGGGCCTTCGCAGGGGGCAAGCACTCACTCTTAGGCGAATGTGCGGCCCTCGGCCCCAAGATCAATCTACCACCACAAGGCGTTTGCCGGGTTCCCGACATCTGAGACAGACTCCCTTCTTGAAGCCGTTTTTGAGGTTCCCCATCCCTCAAGCCCGGTTTGCCCAACCCGACTCTACTTGAGGTACTAGAGAGGGGAATTTCGCTTAGCGTCCATCTCTACTCTAAGGTACTAGGCTAGTAACCAAACTTCAATATTTCGCACACTGATGGATACTCTTCCCCGGTTTTCGCCCGACAGTGCATGTTGGAAGGTATATTGATAAGGGTTCAGTCCCTTTACTTCCATCCATTGCTACATGCTTATGTCCGCTCTCGTGCTATAAGGCCTTGCATCCTAAAAAAGGATGCGTCCCACGTGAGCACTTGGCGAATTGTTCGCTGGGCTACTAACCGATTCCGAGACCGGTGCTTCCACGTTGTTCCTCTGTACTAGGCGCCTCCACGCGTATGTTCCACCATTCCTTTCCCAAGTTTCGGTTTTACTAGCTTTTGACTATACTCCGCCGTCTTTTTCTCCCTTTCAAGCCAAAGCTGAGTTCCCCAGAACCCAAGCTTTTTCGCCCCAGCCGCCAGGCTTCCGTCGATGCACCGTTCTCTTCAACAACGGAAACCAACGCGTTTGCGGCTGAGTATAATGCCATTAGGCATGAGGGGAAATTTCGATCCAACATACAGAGTCAGCTACCTGCATTTCCTTGCCGTACTATGCAGCTACGCCTCCATTCCCTCTGAAGCGGGCAGGCTTTCCCTCGGCCTACCCACCAACCTGGATGCTGAAGAAGAGCCCAGCATCAGAAGTCAGCTTGCCGCGTTTCCTTTCGTACTCCGCAGCTAAGCCTCCGTTCCCTTGATAGCGGGCTGGGCGTTCCCTTGGCCTGCCAACCGACTCGAACACTGGACTCAATTTCCGGATTACACGCGCCCCGCCCAGATCCACTCTGAACCTGTCGCCACTTCCGGCAACGGGCAAACGTGTGCATGGCATGCTCGCAATGCAAGGGAGTACGCTGAGGCCTCCCCGGGAATTTGCCACCCCTCAGTATGTGCCCCGGCAAAACCCATACCGACCGCTGGCTGTCTGTCAGTCACTGAGCAAAGCCAGGCAGCCGAAACCACCTTGGCCCACTCAATGTGCAGGGGGGACCACCTCAATGTGAAGTGGGGACCACGTGCGGGTTGCCAGATCGTATTTACGGCAATAAAACATAAGCAAAGGTATCAATAAGCTACCTTATATATGCATTCCGTGATGCCAGAAAAAGTTAGGCTAACATTTTCTTCACCGAAAACGCGTCAAGTGACCATTGTAGAATAAGTCGCAGCCTCATTTCTCAGCTTCATTTCGCCAGTTCCCGAGCATGAAAAAATTTCTTCACACATCAAAAGCTCAAAATAAGACGCAAATACAACTAGCAACTACTACATAACAGCATCGCTATGAAGGACAACAGCCTACTTAAGCAGAAAGAGTATAAAAAACAAAAAATAAAAGAGTACTGCAACATCATATAAAGGTGTTCGGATATTTTTTCTCTTCTTCTTAATGGTACTGTTTTCAAAACTGTGCATTTAAGAAAGCCAACGTTTTGAGACAGTGAAACTAGAATTTATTTTTAAAGTGCTTCCGAGCTAACATATTGAAAGAAACATGACGAGTTATGCCCATACCTGTCTTAATTTCTGGGTTTCTCGTTGCAGAGCGTAAAACTTGACATACAAGAAAAACAAAAGACTCGAAGTCGGTTTAAAGTAATTTCAGAAAACAAAAAGGGCTCACGAAGCACAATTCCAACCTTTTTTTTTTTTTCTTTGCTTGCACGGACGGCTGTAGGTTCGATTGTGCCACGAAATGCGAAATGATTACTAGTATTTTAAAGGCAGCAGTTTTTTAAATCGACGCACTCAATCTGAAGGTAGCGCAGAAATACCTTTTTTCTTTTTTTTTTTACACTCGAGTGGAGGACTGATATCTAGGTTTCCTTTTAATGGGGAAGGAAACCTCGTAAGTCTGGTCAAAATCGCCCCAGTGTTTTTAAAGTTCACACTTAGGCGTTGCAACTTTCCTCAATGACGGCCATCGTCGGCGCTCCAAACAT
Organism: Amblyomma maculatum; assembly: GCF_055883805.1. Lineage (NCBI taxonomy): Eukaryota > Metazoa > Arthropoda > Arachnida > Ixodida > Ixodidae > Amblyomma > Amblyomma maculatum. The sequence continues at coordinate 424,207,594 of NC_139344.1, forward strand.
AGTGTCCTGTCATGCAGAGAATGAATGAAAAGGAATGGGCTCCGGGGCTGCAACGAAAAAACTTTTGCCTTCAAATCCTCCTTTTTAGTCTGGGCACAAGGCTGGCTGTAAGAGGTGGAACTTAGGGCAGTTTTAAAGCAACTATTTTTGTTTCTAGCCACCCCTGCGTGTTTTTTTTTCTGTTTTTACACGTAACCCTCAGGCAGGCCGCGGCACATTCGTGACTGGTTTCAACCATTTCGGGGAGGTCGGGGGGCGCTAACATGGACCTGCTAACAAGCGTCACCACGTAGTTAAATTAAGTAGCGTTACGGTATGATTTTTATACATTTCTATTTTCTCGAACCGGCAGCATTCACCAAATGCAGTCCTTAACCAAGGTGTCTCCGATATCGCAATAATAGACGGGCACGTTCATCATATCCGCCCGTATTTTTTAACCGAACGCTTGCAAGCTAATAATTTTGAGGCAAGTCTGCTGTCTTAAACACCACGTCTTTGGTAAAAATTAACAATCATCAGAGTTTGGCTCTCAACCATATATTAGAACCCTTGTGGCATTCCTCGAGAACAGCAGGCCTCGAAAGAAAGAAAGGGGTTTTCCTGAAGTTACACAAAATATCTGCATAAATGATGCTACAGTGCTCTGCATTACGGATAAGAAATAAACCCTGTGGACTATCGTCGGAAGTGCATACGTGGATAAACAGAAAGCAATGTTAAGGCACGTTATGTCTAATGTTCGGCGCTGTTGTCCTCGACAAGCTACATCGTATGGCGCGTATAGCCATAAGCTTCGTAGAGTTTGCCAGCACTCCTTTTAATTCCTTGCCAGTCCTCACTGTCATTATAGAAAGCGCGCAGCTACAATTACAACCCAATTTGAGCTGAATTCAGCATTCTTTCGAAAAAGTTCGCCTTAAAGCTGAAAGTAACTGCGCCAAAATGAAAACAAAAGCTGCTCAGTGTAGCGGCACTATCACCTCGGTGACGGCCCCTAATTGCCACGTATAGTAAGTCTAGTACGTGTTATTTAAGGGAAAACAAAAACGTATTCTTGGTTAAAGAAGGAGACGAAGTAACAACGCCGAGAAATATCAAGCGCAATCCAATACTGTCTGAATTGAGAAAGAAGAAAGAAGGGAGGAAAGGGGGAAGGGGGGGGGGGGGCTTTCATTCAAGTAGTAAAAAGCAGCGTCCTCCTCCGCTTCTTGTTGACATGTTTTCATATTTTCACTTCATCGTTGGCGACGGCAGAGCTCCTTTTCCCATTCCTAAATACCACCGTGAAAGAAAGTAAACGCGCGTGAATAAGCTTAAGCTTGAAGCCCGCTCAAAAGCAGCTCTGACGTCAGTCGGCAGCCATTGAGCGAGGCTCGCGCGGTGCGTACCCGCCTGCGATCAGCTCTAGCGTAGCACTTGCACACTCTCCGCTGGGAGGCGCACGTGTGGCGAACGCCATCTTATCACCCTGCAGCAGACACCAGGACGAAGCTTCGCTTTCGTTGAAGCACGCGGTTATTCGTGCCTTCGAAGGCACCCGGTGCGTCTGCGCATACAGAAAGCCGAGAGAGATTAATCACGACGTACTCGTCCGTAGTTCTGCACAGACGGAGTTTTGCGTCCGTTTTAACGGCTGGAAAAAAGGCCTATAAAGTTACTCATGAGAAATTGGTGCGGACTCATTGGAATTCATGGTGTGTTTGAGTTAACGTGTTTTCTTCTGATTTCTTGCATTAAATATACCTCGGGAACAAATTCTATCAAAACACAGACTCTGAAATTAGTTGAAATAAGTCCCCCAGCGTTTTTCTAAAACTAACTTCGCGTTAGAAATCGTGCAAGCCATCACTCAGTGAGAGCTATTTACAAGATTTTTTTGCGAAAGCGCTCAAAGCACACCTGATATTTCGCCATAAGGAACGAGCTTGTCGGTGTAGGCGCGTGACGTGTTCGATTTCAAAAACGACTGCAATTTTCTCTTCGCAAGTAGGCGTACACTGTCGTGAAGGCATTTCAATTTTTCACTAGGGAACATCGATACATCGAAATGAGCAGAAAGCAGAATTGCGCAATTAGGTTTGTGTTTAACGATTATTTGAAGTAACAACTGTACCTGCAGCAAGCCCCCCCCCCCCCCCCCCCCCCCATGTGAAGCTTGTCAAATAACTAAATCGCATCGTGCGTCACACTTACGAAACAAAATACCGCAGCTATCGACAAAGCGCGACTCTTTACAAAATAGAGAAATATCATTTATGACCCTTATGCTTTAATTCTACAGGCGTCATTTTGGTCTAACTATCATAGGAAGTTATCTCTCCGCACATTAAATATAGTTTCAGTTTTTCACCTTCTTCAGGCTTGAAGATTTAACAAGAAAAAACAGCTGTTCAGGTTAGTTCTCTGCTATCAGCAGATTACGAAAGCCGCCATGTAGCTCTACTTATCCTTAGGATTATCGGAAGTGGCCAAAGCCTTTCTTGAGAACTCTCTGCGCAGTTCACCAGACTGCAGCGGATTGTCCGATTTCCCACGCCGCCTGCGTCGTCCACTCTAACCGCCTATTTCAAAAGTTGCGCACTTCAAAGCCTCAAGTGGCGAACGCTGCTGGAGAGGACGCGCTTGGAGGAACATCGGCTCATGTCTCTATGGTTCTCCTTTTATTGCACCTGCTTGTCTGCGGCGATAGAAACGGCGCCGAGCCGTTCGCAAGAAACTTCATGGCTCTTCCCGCGCTTTTTTTCTGCCCTCAACCACTGACTAGATGGTACGGTCGGTTGGCGGAAAGTAAACTCTGATAGTCTGCCTCACCCCCCCTCCCCCCACCCCCTTCTAATGACCAACCACTGTGAGGTTTCAATCTGCAAGAAACTACCTCGGTATCCTGACGATATTGATTCATTCTCTGGCCAATAAAAAAAAAAAAAAACATTCTCTTCGCCTTTAACGAATCCTTCGTGATGGCTGTGTAGTTACGGTGTTCGCGTCCTTCGTCCCTCGCATTTGCTTTCTGCCAAGGAGGCTGAACGCTTTTGGCAAGCAAGATACACTTACCCTATTAGGGATGTTCGATAATTTATGATGTTTGGTTCAGTACGTACGTATGTTTGGTATTAGAAATTCGTTTCTGCAAAAAACGTTTCTGGAACTCCTCAGTGGGGTTCCGTTTCAGCGCACCTTTCGGTAATGCACCCTGGCGCTCGCGACGCTAGAAGAATTAACTCCATAGGTACCTACTACGGACGTATGCATCGTGCATGCATATGCGCGACTGCGAGAATGTCAAAGCGTTGCTGCTTCTTGGTGCAGCAACGTACGCGACCAAGCGCGAGAGCGGCACCCTTCATTTTGCTCCTTTCAACCTTAATTCAGCTCATTTCGCTCCTTTGAACCCAAACTTCTTCAAGCGACTAGCATCACGCGGACTGTTTGCATTCTGAAGAGAGGCCTACAAAGGGATTCGTCATATCTGTCTTCCCGTCTGCTGTCCGTTGACGGCTATACAAAAAAAAAGTTCAGCAAAGGCATTTGTATTTATCTTCCCCTGTGATGGCATTCCGGCCATATACAAGCAAGATTTGGGCCAGAGATATGGGACTGAAAACACTTAGAGAATAAAATCCTACTTCCCGTGCGGCGACACGCTCCATGGTTTGCTTGCAAGCCTTGCTCTAAATGAATAAGCCACTCACCAAAGGCATTCACGTCTCTGGAAATGACAGATGACTTAGAGTATCAAACACAGACATGTCGCAGGTCTTTCCGGTACAAGCTCCCGCGGCCAGCTAGCTCAAGAAGCAGCGAGCGTCATACCACCGGCCAGGAGCTGAAAGCGAACGACTGCGATTCTGTAGAGCTTGAACGTCCGTAATAGCCCGGCTTCATATCAAGTGCAGCTAAATCTCTCTCTGTGCATGCAGCTGAACTCTTTGCGTTCCACGAAAATGCGTCCTGCGAGACAGTGTGTTTACGCTTACAAAATGGTCGTATGTATACGGGCTTCTTCCGATGTTGCTGCGCTCACTTTGTCAACTCGTACCAATGTGCTTGCTTGAGAATAACGCGAATATGAAATAAGGACAGCCTGAGAAACCAGAAATTAGCACTTTCTTGCACAAATCATACATGTACCCTCTTCTGGTGGCCTGCAGCTCTTTGTGAACCACTCAAATGCGCTCTGCTCGTGCCAAACGAGTGCGAGCATAGGCATTCGTATCTGTCTAATACGCTTGCGAACTATCTGCTGTACAGATATTTAGTAGCTCCAGAGAAAGAATCATTTCATCAGAATTGTTCAAAATGTTTGAAGAAGGGCTCGCATGGCTGTTCACATATTATAAGCTTCTTTTGCGCAGACGTGTGCTAGTTAGGTCTTGATCTCTAAATATTGACCAACATATGCTTTAGCTTATAGTTACCTTTAACAGAGAGCCGTCGCTTATGTTTGAGACGTAGTAAATCTAGATTGTTCTTATATGTTATCGAAATGTATTGTTTTGCATTTTCCACTCAAATATGTGCGTCATTTTATCATGACTGGCACATTATTATGAGAAAAGCCTCTCTTAATTGCCCAATTCTTTGTGCGACCAGAAAGCGCTACCGGAAAACGTGCGATCCAGAGACTAATAATAATAAAATCAATCACTGCTAACTAATCATAAGAATTATAATTTGATTTCTCATAGTCATAGTTAGTCGTAGTCATGATTAGCCATGATCGGTCATATTCATAGTTAGTCATAATCACGGTTACAGCGTCTGACGTCATAACAGCTGAACCTATAGACGGCGCCATTGCATCCTAGACATATCTGAACACGCCAGACGTTGGCTGCACTCTGTATACAGCACAGCGCTTTAGAACTCATTATAATCGTGGACGGATGCGCACAATAGGCCTAAGGTCCCGCCAGAAGTTTGTTGGTTTTACCACTGATTGGCTGATTGACAACTTCTGCTGCAGCTTCTGCCTTCTGCCATGGACGTTTGCTACGTCGCACATTTTGTGGAGCATAAATTTCATCTCGCCTTACAAGCTGCCGAAATGCCTGAAGTTGCAGTTACTACCATCTTTTGTGTATCCGCGCTCATCTGACAGATGACGTCACACCTGCGGATGGCGGCATCCTGCCTCGTGCGCCACGGGCCGGCTTCACTGAACCTCCCAAACCTTATTATCAGGGGCGTTCCGAAAGCGAGCTTCGTCATTTATTTTCCCCATGGAAACTTTCTTGTTAAAAAAAAAAAAAACAATGTACCATGGCATCATGAAATGTATACCTTGAACGATTTTCGGACATAGTCTACACCGACCTTTAGGCATTTCACTTTTGTCAGAGCCTGCAATGAGCTTGAAGAACCCACTCTGGTAAAGGTGGGTGCCTAACAATGATACATCAAAGCCACACATATCAAGGCTCACACATGACCAGATTCGTCGCTTTTGATGGTACACGGCTGCATCACCCTGCCTATACCCTTGCTCCATCGGACTTCCTGCAATAAAAGTCCTGCTCTCTGGACGTCACCACCAAGGCAGGACTGAGGTGGAGCTGGCTGTGGGACAACTCCTTCCATCGCAGGGTGCCGAATTTTACCAGGGTAGGTTCTTTAAGCCCATTGCATCATTATCATCATCATCATCATCATCCGTACTATACCCACTGCAGAGCAAAGACATCTACCATTATTATCCAATTAGCCCCGTCCTGTGCTAGCTGCATCCACTTGACCTCTGCGAACTTCTTAACCTCACTCGCTCATCGAATTTTCTGTCACCCCCTGCTACGTTGTCCTTCCCTTGGAATCCAATTTGTTGCCCTAAGCGATCATCGGTTGTCCTCTCTTCGCACTACATGTCCTGCCCATGCCCATTTCATCTTCTTGATTTCCGCTAAAATGTCAGTAACATGAGTTCTTTCTCTGACCCACTCTGCACGCTTCCTATCTCTAAACGTTACACCTACCATTTTTCACTCCATAGCCCTCTGCGTTGTCCTCAACTTTTCGCTAGCCTCCCCGTTTCAGCCCCATAGATGAGGACAGGTAAAATCCAACTGTTGTACACTTTCCTCTTGAGCGATACCGATAAGCTTCTACTCATAATCTACGACTATTTACCAAATACACTCCATCCCAATATTATTGTCCTTGTTATTTCCTTTTCATGGTCCGAATCGCGATTACTATCTGTTCTAAGTAAGCCTGCGTAATACTTTTTAGGTCCAACTTTCTGCTTCATTCCTTTACGCTATCAATCATTATTTGCAGTTCATCCCCCGAGTTGCTTAGCAAGGCAATGTCATCAGCAAATCGCAGATTACTGAGGTATTCTCCATCTACCCTTATCCCTAACTGCTCCCATTCCAAATCTCTAAATACTTCCTCTAGACAAGCTGTGAATAGTACTGGGGAGATTGTGTCTCCTTGCCTAACACCTTCCTTTATGGGAATTTTGTTACTTTCTTTATGCAGAACTATGGTTGCTGTGCAGCCACTATATATATCTTCCAGCACTTTCACGTACGGCTCGTCTACCCCCTGATTTCGCAATGCCTGCATCACCGCCGAGGTTTCAACTGAGTCAAATGCTTCTTCTTAATCAATGAATACTATGTATAAGGGCTGGTTATATTCCGAGCATTTTTCTATCACCTGATTGATGGTATGGATATGATCGACAGTAGAGTAGCGTTTCCGAAAACCTGCTTGATCGTTTGCTTGATTGCAGTCTAAGGTTGTCTTCGTTCTGTTAGCGATTAGCCTTGTAAGTATACCTTGTAGATTACGGATAGTAAGTTGATTGTTTTATAATTTTTCAAGTGCTTAGCATTCCTTATCTTATGAATTAAGATAATGTTAGCGTTCTTCATGATTCTGATACCGTCGATGATACCAGGCATTGCGTATACAGGGTGGCCAGTTTTCCTAGTACGATATCTCCTCCGTACTTCAACAAATCTGCCGTTACCTGATCCTCCCCAGCTGCTTCCCCCCTCTTTATAGTTTCTAAAGCTTTCTTAATCTCGTCCTTCGTCACTGGCGGAATGTCTGACTGATTTTACCTACTGCAGTCTCATTACTGTCCTAACTACTTTGGCTACTGTAGAAATCAGTATAGAACTCCTAGGCTACTGTGACTATCTTGTCCATATTCGTGATGACGTTTCCCGCCTTGTCCTTTAGCTCATACATCTGATTTTGTCTATGCCAAATCTCTTCTACACCGTATTAAGGCTTCCCCTGTTCTTTACAGCATGCTCAATTTTCTTCATGTTATTCATTGTTATTCGAATTTATTGCAAGCTATGACAAATGTATGAATGTCGGTGCAAGACATAGTGCAAGAGATGTATTTAATAATGCCATGGTTTATTTGGGGGGGGGGGGGGGGGGGGGCAATAAAGTTTCCTCGCGAGAATAATTGACAAAACTTACTTTCGGGACTTCCCTCGTATATCCAACTCTCGCTGAAACTAAAGAACTGCGAAGTATTATGCAAGCTATACAGCTACTGAAGAAAGTTGTTTTGATCATTTCCAACAGCATCAAGTACCTTACGAAAAAATATACTAAATAAGTATGTTTACAGCAGAAGACTAGGATGCAGGTCTTGTCTCCTCCCGTAACCATTCTCGATTGTAAGCGTTCTGCAGATCTGCACAGCTATGTTCAAAGCAGATACTCTATGCCATGATTCTAATTTTATTCAATGCAAGCGTCGTCTCAGCAGGATCCCGATGCAAAACCAGAAGTGCGACTGAGGCACGCTTACCACACCCTTGTACAATAAGACTTTTTTTTTATCTACCTATGTCGCAAGTAGAGACCGGTCGAAAAACAGAGAATGTGTACTTGATTTCCCACCAAGACCTGGTGTGAAAGCAGGTGGTACCTGGTTTCACACCAGGACAGCAGCTTAGGCACGCTGGTAACCCATTTGAGACGAGAACAATGGGGAACGAAACAAGAGCCGAATTGCAACGGTTAATTTTGAGCGCTTGTCCCTTGTAACGTTGTTCTGTGCTGTTCCATATCAAGGACTTTCCGTTTTGCACCCTCTAGCAACATGTACAATGCAGTGCTCTCTTTTAGACGGCACACGAGACCTTTACGTTTCCTTCGGTGAGAGAAGAATGCAGAGAACGCTACTGTCAGCCGCTAACTTTTCCTCTTAAGCTGATGCCGTTATACAAAGGAAACGGATCGAAACGGTGCTCAAAGAAGCACAAATTGTACCGAAAAATTGATCGGGTAATAAGTGCAATTTCAGGTAAATTGTTTTGTCGATAATTCGTTAAACTAAATGGGTACTTTCCCAGTTCCCTGTGCTACCGGTCACAAGAAACAAAAACGCGGCCAAAGCGCAAAACTACTCCGGGATTCCACTCGGTGGTATGCGGTCAGCGTGGCACAATACTAGCTAAATGTACCAGATAGATAAATGTAGATAGAGAGGAACAAAAGAGTCTTCGTCGACGCGCACAGTCATACGCTCGTAGAGGTAAGCTGTACCGTACTTTGGAATTTGAATTGGCTGACGGGTAATAGCTCGGCATTCGGCCAGCTGATCACGGCGAAAAAATCATTAGCGAAATGCTAGAGCTAACAAATACAATGGAGGTACAAAATATAAAACACCAGCGATTGGAGTCAAGCCGCCGCGCACATATTTCCAAAGGCGAAAGCAACGTGTCAAGGCTTGGCCGCTATCCAGCGCCGGAAAAGAAAAGTGCAGAATCAGGTTCTCTAAACACGCATCCCGAGATTAGGATTGCCTTACCTTCAAATATATATGTGTTCTCGCTATCCAGATTCACATGCAGTCTTAACTAGAACATCTTTAATGTTACGTAGGAGTGAAAAAAGCCACTGGTTCAATCTGTCTTCACACAGGACGCATTTAGGAATTGCAGCTTGTAGAAGCGTCCATGCGCTGAAATTGCAGCGCATGTTATAGCGCTTAGGAGTTTGAAATTATTCTGGACCTTTTAACTGCCACATATCGAAAATATATATCAATCGATTGGTCGATCAATTGATGGATATATGAATCAATCAGTAAATGAGCCAGTCAAGGATGCTTGCTGAGAACGGGAGACAGCGGGAAACGGCAGGGGTCCGAAAATATGTTTTCACTGAGAACCAGTCGCAGTCGTGCGACACTTTTCGTAAGGATGGTGCAGATGATCGACAGCCGAACACCTGGGTCGTCCAAAAGCCGATCGCTGGCGCGAGGAGGGATCGATGCACACGCCGCTCAGGGTGCCGTGCAGCGTCTTCCTAAACTATGGCAGCAACACTCTACTAGCTCATGTGTTCAAGCTTTTTTGCATTCGGCATAATTGCCATTGTAACATGCGCCCGATAATATTGATTAATTGCGCCTGCTTGTGCGGTATGGCTTCGAACGCATCATAAACGCACGTGCGTACCAGCGAAATGCTAAGAGCGAGATAGCGGTTGAGATTATCGAGCTTACGTCGACGAAGCGAGCAGCTACATACACCACTCCAGCACCTTGAATGATGACAGCATGCGAATGGTGCGATATGCAGCACCGCCCCAAACAAGCAGCTAACTGCCTGCGGCGAATTAGGTACAGTTAAGTGACTTACGTGACGCAGATTATGACTAGCAGCTTAACGGTATCGCTCAAGAGGAAAGTATACAACAGTTGCATCTTGCCTGTACTCACCTATGGGGCTGAAACGTGGAGGCTAACCAAGAGGGTTCTACTTAAGTTGAGGACAACGCAGAGGGCTATGGAATGAAAAATGGTTGGGGTAACATTAAGAGATAGGAAGTGTCCGGACTGGGTCAGAGAAATAACCCAAGTTATTGACATTCTAGTGGAGATCAAGAACAATTGTGCATGGCAGGGCATCTAGTGCTTGGAGAGGACAACCGATGGTCGCTTAGGGTTCAGTAATGATCTGTTTTCCTCTTTTGACCACGGATATCAAATTGATTGTGTATTTCTGGATTTTAAAAAAGCCTTTGATTCTGTACCTCTCGTGCTATTATTACATAAGTTACGTTGCCTTGGTCTGCATCCCAATATCCTCGACTGGCTTCATTCATATCTCCAGGACCGCATGCAGCGTGTTGTAATTAACGGTTGTAACTCCGATTCCGTAAACGTCTCCTCAGGTGTGCCCCAGGGGTCTGTCCTTGGACCCCTTCTTTTTCTCATTTTTATTAATGATATTGTTCTTGACCTCACCTGCCAAGTTCGGCTATATGCTGACGACTGTGTGCTTTATCATGTTGTGGAAAGTTCTTCTGACGCATTAAAACTTCAGCGAGACTTAAATTTTATCCAGCACTGGTGCTCAAAATGGCAAATGTCTTTGAACATTTCAAAATGCAAGCTTGTCTCGTTCACTCGTAAGCGTTCCCCTCTACCGACCTGCCACTCAATAAATAATGTTCCCCTGCAAAAAGTTTCTGAATATAAGTATCTCGGCGTATATTTCACCTCTAACCTTACGTGGACGAGACAAGTTGAGCATATTACATCGAAAGCCTGCAGAATGTTTAATTTTTTAAAGCATAATTTCAGCAAAGCGCAGTCAAATGTCAAGCAGCTCCTGTATTTCACTTACATAAGGCCAATTCTTGAATATGCATGCCCTGTATGGGATCCCCAGTTTATTTACTTATCAGACATGCTCAAACGCGTCCAAAATAATGCTGCCAGATTTGTGTCTAATAATTATAATTTTTCATCTAGTGTCACGTCTATTAAACATCATCTTGGTTGGGAATCTTTAGCTCGCCGCAGAAATCATTTCAGACTGCAGATCATGTATCGCATTTATTTTGGAAAGTTCAGCATTGACAAAGACCGGTACCTGCTTCAACCTTACTTTTTATCTAGACGACTTGATCATCAGTGGAATATCCGCGAAATAAAATGCCGCACAGATGTGTATAAAACCTCGTTTTTTCCACTGACGATCAATGAGTGGAACCGGCTGCCAGCTGGCATCACTGAGTGTGGCACTGAAAATTTATTTCGGGATTTTTTATCGGATGTGTGACGTGGCGCCCAGTTCTCTTGCGTGTGTTTCCTTAATTGCTTTGTTTTTTGAGTGTTTTCATCACTTTGTTCGTCGCGCAGTTGCCCCCTTTAGATGCATGTTTTTCATTCCGCATTATCACTTGTGTCCTGTTATTTTCTTCATTTTTATGTATTTTATCACTGGCGTTCCCAGCAAGATTACTTGTCATCTCTCCCCCTGCAATAATGCCTTCGGGCGCTGCAGGAACTTGTAATAAATAAATAAATAAAAGTAACACACTTGATTCCAAGGGAAGGAAAGCGTAGCAGGGGGCGGCAGAACGTCAGGTGGGCGGATGAGGTTACGAAGTTCGCAGGGGTCGGATGCAGCTAGCACAGAACCGGGCTGATTGGAGAAATATGGGAGTGGCCTTGGCCCTGCAGTGGGCATAATCAGTCTGATGATGATGATGATGATGATGATGATGATGATGATGATGATGATGATGATGATGAAGTGACTTACGTGGTTTAGCACGCGATTTACCGAAGGCATATAGGGGAAGTAGCAATGCGAGACGAACGCAGACCGAAAGAAGTGTGGCAAAGTAGAAGACGACAGGTTTCAAGACAGTGATAGCGGCGTCCTGACTACGGACAGCCTATTTCTCCGTACTTGGCTTTGCGCGCGTTTGCTGTAACGACAGTGTTCAATGCTGACGTCCACGCTATCAGTCCTTGTGCACCGCTTTGTCTTGGCGACGTGCTTATTGAACCCTTCGAGCTGCCTCACCACAGTATCGAGTGTGAAATGCTTTCGAAAAGAGGGCTAAGTGGCCACCGGCGTGCAGCTCCGCGGTGAGCGGCACTGGGGAACAAAAGGACAGACAAAGAAACGGCAGCGATAAAGCGGCGCTGCTCGGGCAGCCGTGCGAAGCTGGAGACAAAAAGAAAAAGGGAACACAAGGAAGAAGACTTGGCGTGGGCGGCCTGCCGTCGTAAATCGATGCCGAAAAGCGCGGTCGGCCGGAAAGAATCAATGGCAGCGTAGCGTGCCTTCCCATCTCCCTACTTCTAAAAAGAGGCGGAGGAGGAGAGTCGCCCCCCTCCTCTCTCTCTTCTTCCCTCTCATCTGCCTTCCACCGCGCGCAGAAGGAAGGTGTAGTTGTGACGCAATGATCCCCCTCTTTCGCGAGCCACATCTCTCGACTCGCTACGCGCTTTCAGATTAACTTAGCCGTCGGAAACTTCTAGCCTTGTCCAAGGTGGGGGTACGCCAAGGAATTCTTAGCCGAATTTTTGTCGAGGAGGTCGTTAAATGACGAAGGTCGGTCGGACGAAAGGACACCTGAAAGTTTGACTTTAACTCGGTATATTTGCGACTGGGTCATTAGGCCTAACAAGCAGTTGTTTAAATGCTAGTTATGAATCGATAGTTTATTTGCCCTTCGTTGACATTGAGCAGATGGACAAACAAAGAGCTACGAGTGTCTTGAAATTTTGGTGGGTCACTAATAGCGAAGCGTACCTTGAGAAACACATTAGCGCGAAGAGCAGCCGTAGCCTACAAAACAGTGCACGTAAACAAAGCCTCCAAAAATAGTTTATTGAATTTGCCTTACAGATTACAGATTATCCCGGTGACCGAAGCGAAAAGAAACAAGCTGCCATTGCAACAGGGAGCCGCAAAAAAAAAAGAAAGAAAAAAAAGCCAACGGCTCAAATTTGTTATGGAATATAACTTGCAGGTTGCGAATATCCGGAATTTTCAATTACCTGGAGCAGGGCAGAAAGGTGGGCCTGTTGGTATGACATGTTAAAGAAGAAGTACTATACCAAAACGAACGCAGAAGAGAGAACAACACCAGCGGTCAAGCCATTGTCGTGTGTTGGCCTCCTCTTGTGTGTTCGTTCTTTTTTAATTTTTTTTTTTTGGGGGGGGGGGGGGGGGGGGTGGAGGGTTGGTATATTGCTTCTTTTGAAATTATCTCACCAATATCTTCCCATTCGACTAACTGAACAAGTAAAATGATAGGTGTTCAAAAAATTCAAAAGAAATGGCACGCGGGTATAGGTTTTCAAGCACGTAGTTCTCTTCGGCTGCTGTTTCAAAAACAGGTCCCGCTCTGACGTCGAACAGCGTCCTGTCAAGATTGGCTGTCCGTAAAGCGCCACGACGCACTCTATTCCTATTGACTTGTTCATGGTGTTCAAATATATCACATCCAAAGCGCAATGCTGGGAAAAATATCTCAATATTTTGTTAAAACGTATTTGTTTTTATCTTCTCTCGCCTCACAGAGAGGCAAATACTTGTTTCTCGAAGTTTCTTTTCCTGGCCTCACAGTTTCCCAAAGTATGCGTGACTATGTGCCGCAATATATACCAGAAACTGTATACGGTCTTAAATTCTGAAAATCCAATTTAACGAAAAACCCACGTTTTGTGCCGGTTTCGTAACAAGATCCTGCCATGATAGCCTAATGATCCTTTTCGTGCGCTTCGCTTCTCTCTCTTAATATCAATTATTAAAATATTGGTCAGTGGAAAAGAATATCGCAATGTCTAGATGCTACTAAAATAGCGAGAAATCTTTCGGCAACTGTTGTATGATGCAAATTCATTGATGTGCTTAGAATGGCGCAACTCGAATCTGCGACACCGGCATGGTAACACCAGCTGGCTGCGAGATATCCATGTATATTATCGGTTGCATGCACACTAAACCTTTGAACCGTAAATCTATTACATAATTTCGTTTTGAGACACATTTAGCTTTACAGGGGGCTTTCCTGCTGACTAAATTAAGTCAGCGTCCGTGTGGTATATCCTAACTCAAAGCTCTTCCGTTCGATTACAGATCAGAGAAAAAAATTTGTGGTGGCACTTGAACATCACGCCATATATCAAGCATGGAGCATGCGCTCTGCAAAACAAGCGTTCCATTGGTCACATGGGGTGGGCCTAATTGCGCCTTAACGAAGTTTGAGCAGTCCAGGATTGGTACGTCTCTGAGGAGTCTTAAACACATAGAAGCCATTTTCATCCGGTCGTGATTGCTTTGAAAACATCCGGACTCACACGCGCATGAACCTAATAATTTCATCGACTTTTGATCAGACGTTTTCAGGGCATATGATTTGTTTTTCAGCCACGGAGTAGAATAGTCAAGCCTTCAAACTCCACTAGCAAAGTAGAACTCCTGTTATCCCTTTTCAAAAATTTTAGTCCTCACGGCAGCCTTAAGATCTAACCGTAAGGACGCCAACTTTTTGCTAAGCTAGTACCTTTGTAAGCAACTTCGGAATATTTTACGACAGTAATGGGAATGTCCGATACGTGACGAAATTTTGCTTTTGAAGCACTTTCTGCGTACTTAACGACTGGCTAAGGCTGCGATAAAAGGGCACCTTTTGGTTTTACCTTAAATCCCAGAAAACTACAATACTTATGTAAAGGATCTGCAGACATATTCATGGTGAAATCTTAAGGTACGCGAAAACTTCCGTTCACAAGTAATTTTGCGTCAACAAAACACGCTTGTCCAGAACTTTTGGAAATGACCACGTAAAATCACCGAATATAGGCGAATAGAAGGAAACAAAAGAGACAGGAGACGAATTCCAGCCCCGGTGAATGCACCTTGAGACCAGTATGGGACGCGTCCGCGAATAAAAACGCCCCGCAGGAACTGTCTTTTTGTGTTCGCCTATTGAATAAAGGGTCTCATCGCATTGAAGCGCCGAAAAACGTAGTAAAAATTATATTAGGAGGATATGTGTCCTTTCTACTTTTTTCTTTTCCGTATTTGACTCCGCATGGAATGCGCTTTTAAAAAGACCGTGGAAAGCACTCGGTGCTTTAACCTGAGTGCAATGACATCGGTTTACAGCATGCCTTTCCAGTTCGACGCAACGTGACCAAGCTGCCGCCTGCGAGCATCCGTAATGACGTCGATCAGCCACCCAGTTTCGAACGCCGTGGGGTTCCACGACAGCATGAGGCCGTACGCATCGCGCAATCGCTCTCACCTTTCAGTTCGTCCAGGCTATAACCTTTTTCAAATTACGATTACAGACCGTTTCGCCCCCGCCAATACTTGTCAGTCACACGCCGCCTCCGGCTGACGGACGCATGCATGATGACCATCATGTCACCCACCCCAGCACGCACGTAAGACGCTGTCGGCTCTCCTATTCTGTTCAGATTTTTTTGTTTGGTTGGTTGCCTTATTATTTTTTTTTTTTTTACTTAGAGCAAACACAACAGAGGAATAAAGGCGCGCTTCAGTTGTCGTGCACCGATGACATCACAAGAGACTCCCGCTGCGAGCACAGCTCGTCTCGGTTTTCTGGATCGCTTCGTAAGCTAGTCCCGCTTCAAAAGGGGGCGTCACCCCGGAACGGTGTGAAGGGACCGCCGCTCAGCTGCCAGGGACAGAGGCCCGGCAGCTCCTGTGACAGTTCGGCCGCACCCACACGCACACGTGGGCTCCGGTGAGGACGGCGGCCGCACACAAAGGCGCTAGAATGAAGCCCGTGATGCAAGGAGCCGCGGACGCGTGCGAGCGAGCCACCACCACCACTGTCCGTTAAGTGCGCCCACAAACAGTTGACGACGCGCGCCCTCTCTCGGGGCCCTTCTGCAGCGTTTACAACAACTTAACGACAGCAGCGACGGCCAGGATGTTCGGGAGAGGGAGGGAGACAAGCAGCGAGCGTTGAAGCGTGTCTTCTCATTGTCTGGCGAGACAATTAGCGTGTGCGCGCACGCGGCAAACTAGCGCGGGTGCGTGCGTGAGACGCGTGCTGGAAAGGCCGCCGTGGTTGCACCTATATATAGCCACTTGCCAATGCCCGAGAAAAGGATCTTAATCGAGACACGCGTTTTTCACGTTGGAGGGTATATCGGAGTTGAAGCTTAGCGGCGAGATCTGAAGACAAAGCCCATCTAAGCGAGCACTGGACCCCACGTCGTCTCGACAGTCCTGACGTCGGCGAAGTCATTTCAGTGGGTGCTGTTGCTTAAACGTTTGCCTTGCCAGTAGCAGCAAGTGCTGCCCCACTGTTTTTGCGAAGACATCTCTGAAATTCATTCCGTAGACAGAACAAAATGAAAAGGCGCAGGCATCGAAACCTTCAGAGCCGCGGAAGGGCTGAGGCTTCATTCTTCGCCATTATGGGCACCCTTTTGTGACCGTGTCTTCAGTGGTGGCAGGTGACATATATTATTGCTTTATTATTTGTGTTTGTTTGCTTCTTTGTTTACTTCAATAGCACGGTCAGTTAGACTATATGCACGGCCCAAGCTGATTCCAAACGAAATCCATAAATTTATAATCTCTTTTTCATCAAGATCATTCAGTCAGTGGCTATGCTTATGCAACAGGAGTTTTGAAAGGAACTCCAAGCAGGATTGCATATCCTAAGCAAGAAGCTGAGTACGTAACGTCAGACCGTAACGAACGTGCTCACAAGATATTACAGCACTGTGCAATGTGAAAAACAACCACAAATTAAAAGCCTGGGATTTCGTTGGCACATCATTTCTGTGTGACTGGAAGGATGGGTGTGTATAGTTTGGCTGAATAATTAAAGTGTTGATGATTGAGTGATTAGCTGACTGAGCAAGTGAGTGAGAGTCTACCTATCCGTCTGTCAATTAGTCAGTCAGTGACAATAATATGGTGGATAATTGAGCTAGTTAGTCAAGCGTTAATGCAGCAGAGCAATAAACTAAACAAAAAGAGTGCACACAGAGACAAGGACGATGCCGCACATAGAACTCAATTATTTTAGAGCCGCGCACCTTCTTCTGCCTTTGCTTCATCTACCTGAAGATAACTTCATCACTCCATTGTGTTTCTACAAAACAAGACATCATCTTGAGACTTCCCTGGAACTAACCCCATTTCACACATATTTTCCTACGTGAGATGTATAGCTGACGAGATAACTTTTTAGGGTTTTTTCAGCAGCGCATTTTGAGCCAATAAATAAATTTTTTTTAAAAGCAAGCTGCATCTTGTACCACACCCTCCCAGCCGACGATTTCGGCATCCCATCGGAACGATGAGCTTAAACCACGGTTTTCTGCGCAGAACTTAGCACCGGCTACCGCGTGCTCCTTCACATGCAAGCGTTGGAGTCTGCAAGAAGTGTCTCGTTCGACAGAAGACATCCTTACTAATGAAGATCGCAAGCTAGTTGGTATATCCAAAGTAATTCAATATATGATAAGTGGGAGGCTTAGCGCGGAACAGACAAGGACAGGAGAGGCACACAGGACGAGCGCTAAGCCTCCCACTTATCATGTATTACCAACTAGCCCAGAACTCTACTTTGCTCTAATTCAATATACTAGCACTTGTAACTGGTACACAGACATAAAATAAGCTCGTTCTGTCATCCTATATGTCTGGCTCCTTGTTACGGGCGCTTTTTTTTTTAATCAATCTTAACTAGCTATTTATTTCACCAGGTGCCACTGTTTGGTCAGGTGTGATCGCCATTGGACACTTGTTCAGTCTCGTTCACAGACGGCGTCGCTACAAGCGGGCGTCGGCAGCGACCTTCCTTCACATTCGTTCCTCACAAGCACCATCCGCAACACCCCACGGCCATTGACCACGTGGAAGTATATAAGAATATGCGTTAACAGGATCCCTACTCATAAGTAACAGCAGAAGTCGCACTTCCGCTCGCGCTGCACAACGTTCTTCACGTTTCTCGGAATCCGAATGCTGCTTGAAAGCCCGGCGCGCTCAGCCTCTGTTGTCCCTGTGATGTGCTCGGTCTTTCAGTCTCGCGCCACTTGCTCTTGCGCTGGGTCTCTATTCCCAGTTTGCGTCGTTTTCATAAGTGTCGTTATCTTCCTAATCTTAGTAATCTGCTTTTTTTTTTTTTTTTTAACTGCCGGAACCGAAAGGGAAAGCAATCAAACAGACATCCGGTACCCGGCGTTTCCACCAATCAGATGACACAAGGTTAGGGCGATAACTACGCTTCTTAAAACGACGTAAACTTGCAAGACGGGACCTGATGCGCCGAAGGATCGTTGTGCGCTGGTTTATCCATGTAACTGCGATGACGGGAAAAACCTGTTTTCGTTCACTTCATGCTAAGGCAAGCCCAGGAAATCTGGACGATCGCTTGTAGTTTGAGCCGCTGCCACCATGTATTGCTTGGCGCTGATTACCAAAAAAGCTCAAAGGTTTATAATGTTTGATAGACCACACTAATATTTCAAGTAACTAAAGCTTTTCAGTCAAGCGCAGGAAGCATGTTCTAGGTACATTTCTGCAGCAGATAGCGAGAGCTAATTATAGGTATCTGCATTTATGCGCACCACTTTGTGCCAGGCTCAGTACTCTCTCAATTACGAATTCAATTACAAATTCTCAATTACATTCCGAAACAGTCATGCGTTGTCCCTTATTGTCATCTTCCAAATGACGCCAGTTGACAATGTCCAGAAAACGTGAGCATGGATCCAATCGACCAGCGTCATTACATGTTGGCAGCACGGCTCTGTAAAGAAGTAACAAGCGACTTTACACTGGCAGGTGGACTGTGAGATAACAGTACTCACTTCTGTGGCATTGACACTCTTAAGCTGCTTCCGGCTATCATCATAGAGTTCTTGTAGTATAGGCAACTACAGCTGATCCAAAGCTCTACATTATTTGGAAGGGTTGCTTGCCGCTGGGTTAGAAGGAACATCAACTATGCTAACTCCAAGAAATACTTTTCTTTGTCTGCTTGCTTATGACAGAAAACCAGCAATAAGTTCAAGGTGAAACAAAAAAGTGAGGTTTGACCCTAGTTGTTTTGAAAGCGTGAACTAAATAGTTACTTTACTTCTTCCACAGATTTGCCCCTAGCTATTAAAGAAATGTTTTCCATTCGGCTGCACAAATAACGCGCAAAACAAAATAGCCTGCCACCATTTCTTTTCGCGAATTGCACCAAAGTTACAGTGCGCGTAGTCAAGCTTCACTGTCTAAGCAGGGTAGAATAATGAGCTAGCTAACATAAACAGACCCTTATTCATGATATCGCAGCTTCTACTCAACTCTCGCATGTACGCAAAATGTGTTAGCACCCGGTGCCTGAGGAACTTACAAACCTTTATTGCGGCAAACAGCGATGTACAAAAAAAAAAAAAAAAATCCTGCAATAATTCCATAGTTTCGCCGCAGGAAGGTAGCCCTCCGATTCTGTTATTTAAACAGCCCATCTAGCTGTGTTGCTTTCCGCAACAGCAATGTAGAGACACGCATGAGTGCTCTTTCCTGTCTGCGTCCTTCTCAGTCCTCATTCCGTCCAGCGCTTTCGATTTGTCACTCGTGCACCGACCAGCCCGAACTGACACCCTTCCCCACCACGCGTTCTAGGCTATATGCGGCGTAATATCAACGACTCATTCCCAGACATTAAAAAGCTATCATATCTCACGTGCATCAGACCTAAGCTTGCTTGAATACGCGTAAGTTATCTGGCTTCCATCAAAATAATATCTCACCGCAAACCTTGAAGCAATTCAAAACCGCGCTGCACAATTTATCACCTCAACCTTTTAAGATATTTCAGCGTCACCTCAATGAAATGGGACCTCGACTTGCCGTCCCTCGCATTATGCCGCATCATATCTCGTTTGTGCCTTCTTCACACATTTTATTATCACCCGACCACGGTCCAGACATCAGCTACTAACAGCACCACTATGAAGATGTTCCCGCTTAAGCCACAGTCAGTCCTTAACACGAATCTCTACTCGCACCCTTGCAATGAATAGCTCATCTTTCCATCATGCAATAGTCTTATGGAATTTCTTACCCGAAAACATAGCCGAATGCACAGATAGAACTGAATTTTGTGACAAGCTAACACGTCTGTCATCCTGAATAGACTGCACTCTTTGTATTCTTTTTGGTCTGCATTTTATTTTATTTTCCTTCCTGCTCGGTGTTATTTCGCCTAGTTTGGCTTCTGCGTGTTTTTGTTGTTTTTTTCTCTTGCTCCTGCTCCTTTCTTGTTATTTCGCTTGGATATATTCCTGCATTTTTTCTGTTTGTTTTTTTTTCGTTTTTCACGTTCTTGCTTGTTTTCGTTGTATTTGTACTTTTCTCTTCATCTTTTTTTCATGTTCAAGAAATATAAATTGTAAGAGAAGGTTTATTTTATACGTCGAGGACGGCGTCGAGGGCGGCGAGGAAGCGGGGCGATTCAGACCGGCACTACGGTCTGCGCGACGACAATTCCACAGAGTGCTTCTTCTTCGTCAACGTCCAGCGAAGGAGTCCATCTTCTTCTTCACAATGCCCCCCAGAGAAAAAGGAGCCATCCTGGCGACTTAAGGGGAGAAGGTACAATTGGATTGTAGAACGGCTTAAGACGCTGCCCATGTACAGTCTCGCGGCCACGGCGTCGCAAATCGGAAGATGGCGTAAGCGGCTCAACAATATAGTTCACTGGTGAAGTGCGCTCGAGGACACGGTAGGGCCCATGGCACTTGGAGATCACTCTTGTTGAGAGGCCGGGGCTGCGGAATGGAACCCAAAGCCACACGAGTGAGCCGGCGTCGAAGTTTGGTGCGTTCTTCTGATCGTTGTCATGGCGACATTTTTGGCGCCACTGAGAGTCGGTCGTAAACGTCCGGGCAATCTTGCTGCATTCTTTGGCGTACTGTGCAGCTTCGGTCTCTGTGGTACATTCTGATGCGTCAGGGTTGTAGGGGAGGACAGTATCAAGGTGCCCCGAAACCATCAAAACTGTATTTGTTGTTTTTTAACAGTTGCCGGCATGCGGCCATATCACTGATTCTGGCACGCGTATCAATTCTGTACGCCGTGTTTGTTCATGCTCGTCGTCGCGATACGACGCGTTATCATTTTCTTTGTCGCGAACGATGCGCCGAGATCTGTCTCGAAGATTCCGATCAATTGGGTATGCTTCTGCAATGCAGAAACATACGCAAGTTATCGCAAGTGAGAAACACACGCAGAAACAATGCAGAAACATAGCAGTTTGCGACGTTATCTAGACTGTTCTGAACAGCCTTTAAATTGAGCATTGACGAGTGTGACGGGGACTCTTTTTTTCTGCGATCGACGAGCACGTTTGTTAATATCGCCGCCGCCGAATTGCCTTGTTATTTTGAGGGCGCAAGTCAGCCCAATAAAGAGTTAATTTCAGTACCATCAAGCCTGTGTCTTCTTTTGGTGTCAATGGCCTTGTCACCACTACGTGACAAAGGGGTGCAGATGGAAGCAAACGGAACGGAGAGAAACCCATGCTGGATTGCGTAGCAGTGTTGTGTGCGTATGTGATACAAGGAAGGACAATGTCCCAGTTCGTTTAGTTCGATCGGACGAACTTCGTGAGCATGCATAGAGTTCTTGCACTAACTAGAGGGAAAGCTGAGGGCGCTGCACTTCAACCACCATGGGCGCGCTAAGAATCATGGGCCGGTGTGCTACTTGTTGCGGGAAAGTCGGTTTTTCTTGGATGCATGGAGTGGCGTTACTATGATGTTTCTTTTTCATCATCACCATCATCTCGTGGTGCGTACATAGACCGCAAAAGCCATAGTATAGTGCCTGCCATAGTAGCGAAGGCGCGAAAGCAGACGTCGCCAATAAAAGATTTCTGTTTCCCGAAATGCCACTAAACACTGTCTTAAGTAATTGCACAACCATAAATAATTCCAAAACGTTTTTTTTTTTCTTTTTAAAGTGTGAATATTAAGTTCGAAATATTGGTATTTGTACTTCTCAAAACTAAGCCAATAGGAGAAAGAGCCATCGCTTATATTGGATAAATATCACACTGATATGCTGTTTCTCTCCCTTTTGCAATTTATAGTCAAAATATTCAATCTTACGACATTATTTATGGTAGAACAACGTTTATCTTTGCATTAGTTTTGGCCAAAAGTTGTAGTTCTGCACTCGGTAGCTCTCCGACCCATGATGCTTTGAGCGCCTATGGTGGCTGAACTGGTCGTCTGGAAACTTCATGTAAACTCCCATAGATGGCAGCAGAGCTTTCCCTCTATGTAAGAGTAAGAAACTCTATGCGAGCATGTGATCGAGGGTGCAATTTAATCGGTCAATTAGGCCGTTTTTTTTTTTGTGCGGGTGGTAGGCGGTGCAAGTCCGGTGAATAATTTTACACTGATCGAGCAGGGCTTTAACGACCTCAAATAAGAAAACACGGCCTCTATCGCTGAGCAATTCACGAGAAGCATCGCGACGGAGAATGAAGTTATTCAGTAAAAAACCGGCCACATTTCAGGCTGTTGCAGCTGGGAGAGTGGCGGTTTCGGCATATCGCGTCAGGTGGTCGACGGTGACAATGGCCCAGCGTTTGCCATCAGCTGTGTAAGGAAGAGGGCCATAGAGGTCAATTCCAATGTGGTCGAAGGGTGTAAGCGGACATGTGAGAGGCTGTAGTTCGCCAGCCGGATGGTGAAAGGCAGGTTTTCGGCGTTGGCAAGTCAAGCACGATCGAACGTACCTAAGTACCGAGATGTACATACCGCGCCAATAGTAGCGAAGACGGATTCGAGTGTACGTCTTGAAAACTCTGGCGTGACCGCACTGCGGATTGGCGTGAAAAGATGTCCATATTTGAGTCCATAGATGGCGCGCAATCACTAGGAGCCATTTCCGTCCACTTGAGTTGTAGTTGCGCCGGTAAAGGAGGTGATCCCGAATCTCATAGTGGGAATATTGACGGTGAAGGGCGCATGAAGGAGTAATCGCTGAATTTTTGGAAAGGTAGTCAATAAGAGATGCGATCCATGAATCCTTTCGTTGTTCGGCAGGCATGCCAATGACGTCGATCGAAGACTCCGCGGAGTCCAAGACGGAGAGGCTCGCAAGGTCGAATGGAAGCGGCGAGCAAGACAAAGCGTCGGTGTCTTTATGTTTGCGGCCAGATCGGTAAATAACGCGGATATTGTATTCTTGCAGACGAAGAACCCATCGTGCCAAACGACCGAAGGGATCCTTAAGAGATGAAAGCCAACATAGGGCATGATGGTCCGTGACTACATCAAAAGAACGGCCGTAAAGGTAGGGGAAACCTTTGTGAGTGCCCATACAATGTCAAAGCACTCCTTTTCCGTTACAAAGGTGCTCCCTTCGGCTTTCGTGAGAGTACGGCTGGCGTAAGCGATTACGTCTTCGCCGAAGCCAGAGGGGCGCTGAGCAAGCACAGCGCCGAGGCAGACACCACTGGCGTCCGCGTGCACTTCGGTAGGCGCCTGGGGGCCAAATGGCGCAGTATGGGCGGGGCTGTGAGGAGGCGGCGCAATGTGTTGTAGGCGTCGTCGCATGCTGGTGACCACAGCGAAGCATCTGAGTTATTGCCAAGGATCTCTGTCAGCGGGACGACAATGAAAGCAAAGTTTCGTATAAAACGCCGGAAGTATGAGCACAGGCCTAAAAAACTCCCTAATTGCTTGATGGTAGTAGGCTTGACGGTAGAGTGGTGCAGCGGTGGCGTAGGGGTAGAACATCCGCCTCGCATGCAAGAGGACCGGGGCTCAAATCCCTGTGCCACGCAATTCTCCTCCGGAAAAAAAAAAAAAATCCGCGTGTCGATGGAATTGCATAAACAGGTTTGGAGTGCGACCTGATGCCGGTGAACACCTCCGGCAACACACTCCCTCACCAGAACAGGAGTTGGCCACCCTGGTGCCGTAATTGGCCGCAACCTCTCACAATAAGCTCCATAAAACCCCGCCCCTAAGTCACCAGTGACTGCGGAACAACTGACCACGGCGGCGGTCAGACTTGTGACGCAGCAGGGGGTGCTAAAAATTCCTGGCTCCACTGGACAGGCCGCCATTGGAAACTGACCCTGGCAGCGTTTAACGCTAAAACCCTAGCTAGTGAAGCTAGTTTAGCAGTGCTGTTAGAGGAACTAGAGGCTATGAAATGGGATGTCACAGGGCTTAGTGAGGTTAGCAGGCCGAATGAGGCATACACTGTACTGAAGGATGGGGGTGTACTGTGTTATCGAGGTTTACCGGAGAGGCGACAACTAGGAGTAGGTTTCCTTGTCAATAAGTATATAGCGGGTAATATAGATGAATTCCATAGTATTAATGAGAGGGTGGCAGCAATTGTAATTAGGCCTAATAAGCAGTATAAACTGAAGGTTGTACAGGCCTGTATGTAGTTATGATTACCAGGAGTTGAAAGCTTCAACGAAGATGTAGAATCGGCAATGCGAAATGTAAAGACGCAGTATACTGTACTAATGGGCGACTTCAATTCCAAGGTAGGGAAAAACCAGGCAGGAAACCAGGCAGTGGGTGACTATGGCATTGGTTCTAGGAATAGCAGCGGGGAGTTACTAGTTGAGTTTGCAGAGCGCAATAACTTAAGAATCATGAATACCTTCTTAAGCAAAAGGAAGAACCGGAAAAGGACATGGAAAAGTCCTAACGGGGAGACTAAAAATGAAATTGACTTCATACTGTGTTCAACCCCCGCCACTATACAAGATGTAGAGGTAATCGAGGAAGTGCGATGCAGTGACCATAGGATGGTGAGGTACCGAATTAGCCTAAATCTGAAGAAGGAACGCAGCAGATTAGTAAGAAAAAAAAAACCGTTAACGAATTAGCAGTGAGGCGGAGTGCAGAACAGTTCAGGATCTCGCTACAGAACAGATATTCAGCTTTAACCGAGGATGGCGATATTACCCTAGAAGCAATGAACAATAATTTCAGAGATATATAATTACTGAGTGCGCTGTAGAAGTAGGCGGCAGGATAGTAAGAGAGGAGGAGGAGCAGGAAAGGCAGGGAAACAGCAACCCGTAACAGCAACCGGTTTGCTACCCTGCACTGGGGGAAGGGGGTGAGTAGATATAAAAGTTGTGAGAGAGGGATGGTACAGTCACATCACAGATATGCCACATCACATCACGTCACAGTCATACCACTTAACATGAAAGCAAACTCATAGTATAGTAAGAGTGGATACCGGTAAGCTGTCTCAGGAGACGAAATATTTGATTAAGAAATGCCAGGGTATGAAAGCTTCCAATTCAACAGACCATATAGAATTGACCGAGATATCGAAGCTAATCAATAAGCGCAAGGTGGCCGATATAATGAAGTATAACGTGGAGAAAATTGAGCATGCAGTAAAGAACAGGGGAAGCAGTAAAGCGGCAAAGAAGACATTGGGCATAGGCAAAAATCAGATGTATGCGATAAGGGACAAGGCGGGCAACGTCATCACGAATATGGACAAGATTTCAACAGTAGCCAAATAGTCAAGACCGTAATGAGATTGGCGGTGGGGAAAAACAGTCAGACGTTCCACCAGTGACGAAGGACGAGGTAATCTCAATAGCTCAGTAATCAGCAATTTGCTGATGCCATTACCTAGCTAATTAACTCGGGGGATGAACTGCAAATAATGATTGATGACCTAGACAGGAAAAGTAGAAAAGTAGGTTTGAAAATCAGTATGCAGAAGACTCAGGTAATGTTCAACAGCCTCGGTAAAGAACAGCAGTTTACGTTAGGTAGAGAAGCACTAGAAGTAGTTGGCGAAGCTGTCTACTTAGGACCGGTAGTAACCACATATCCGGACCATGAAAAGAAAATAACAAGAAGAATAAGATTGGGATGGAACGAGTTTGGCAAGCACCCGCAGATTATGACTAGCAGCTTACCGGTATCGCCCAAGAGGAACGTATACAACAGTTGCATCTTACCTGTACAAGGACTGCCTGTACTCACCTATAGGGCTAAAACGTGGAGGCTAACCAAGAGGGTTCTACTTAAGTTGAGGACAACGCAGAGGGCTATGGAACGAAAAATAGTAGGGCCAATATTAAGCGATAGGAAACTTGCAAATTGGGTAAAAGAAATAACTCAAATTACTGACATTCTAGTGGAAATCAAGAAGAAATGGGCATGGGCAGGACATGTAGTGCGAAGAGGGGATAATTGATCGTCGCTTATGGTAACAAACTGGCATCCAAGGGACGGAAAGCGTAGCAGGGGGCTGCAGAACGTTAGGTGGGCGGATGAGGTTAAGAAGTTCGCAGGGGTCAACTGAATGCAGCTAGCACAGAACCGGGTTAATTGGAGAAATATGCGAGAGGCCTTAGCCCTGCAGTGAGTATAGTCAGTCTGATGAAGATGATGCTGACGACGAGTGGACTTCGGAAACTCAGTCATAGCTCGAAGTTTGGTGGGATCGGGGCGTATTTCCTCCTTGGACACAACGTGGCCAAAAATGGCCAGCTCACGAGAAGCGAAACGACAATTTTTCAAGTTGAGCTGTAGACGGGCGTACGCAAGACATATGAAGACCTACTTCAGGAGAGAGAGGTGGGTCGCAAAGTCCGGCGAGAACACCGTGATGGCGTCAAGGTAACGGAGGCATGTCTTCCACTTCAGGCCATGAAGTACAGTATCCATCATACTCTCGAATGTAGCAGGGGCATTACAGAGACCGAAAGGCATGAAGGTACATTCAAGAAGCCATCGGGGGTGACAAATGCGGTTTTAGGACGATCTTCCACTGCCATGGGCCCCTGCCAGTAACCGGATCGTAAATTGAGTGAAGAAAAGAGTTCCGCACCTTGTAAGCTGTCCAATGCATCATCTATACGCGGAAGGGGGCGGACGTCTTTACTTGTGATTTTGTTTAAGCGACGGTAGTCAACACATTATCGAATAGAACCATCTTTCTTCCTCCCCATGACAACAAAGGAGGACCAGGGACTGTTAGAAGGTTCAATCCCTCAATTCTGAAGCATAGTGTTTTCTTGGGCTTCAGTAACTCGGCTCTCTTAACTCGGCTCTCGGTAGCAGACACTCGATAAGGGCGCTGACGCAGTGGAGCATTGGAACCGGCGTCAATGTGGTGAGCAACAGCTGATGTGCGATTCAAAGCAGGCTGGTGAGAGTCAAGTGAAGAACGGAACTAGTGAAGCAGCGCGAGAAGTTCAGAGCGTTGAGGCCCAGGAAGACTGGTATCGATGAAACGGAGGAAACCGTCGGCAGAAGACTCGTTCAGCGCAAGAACAGGCGGTGTGAGTGCAGCCAAGTCAGCGGGCTGCAAAGCGGGTGTTGCGTCAACGGTGAGATAGAATCAATGAGCTGGATGATGCCGAGGCATTCACTGCGATGCAGGGATACGGGAAATGAGAACGGATTAGAAATCCAGAGCCTGGTGAGGCCAGCAAATATAGTACGTACGGCATAAGGCCGTACGTACTATAACCTTCGCCTACCTTCGCCCCATCTCCTACCTTTCTAAAGGTAGGCGATTGGGCGAAAATTACATTGGTACTGCGGGAAAAAGCACGAGCGGTGTGTACAAGAAAAAAAAGAGATCAGTATCTTCGGCAATGACGACTTTGGGAAAAGGAACATCCGGCGACGATTCATGTAGCGCAAAAAAAACCCAGTTCGGCCCGAGCACAGTCGATCACCGCTCTATGGCGCGACAGAAAATCCCAAACCAAGATAAATTCATTAGAGCAGGAAGGCAAAACGACAAGCTCTATTGCGTATACAACTTCTTGAATGATGACTCTAGCTGTGCACATCGCTATAGGCTCTACAGAAGGCTCCACGGCCGGCGCAGTCTGAGGCATGGGCGCTGGCAGAGGGACAGATAGAAGGGCCTCCGCCACGCGGTCGGTGATGACTTGTCGAAGGGGCGCCAAATTGCGGGACAGCTCGCAGTTTGTGGGCAGCAGAGATAATTGGCGAGCAACTTCCTCCCGGATGAAGTCTTTTATCTGCTGCAGCAGCGAAGAGGTCTCAGACGTAGCGGAGAGACCAGAAAGTGACTGCCCAGGCGCGGAAGGCTATCGAGGGAGGATGCGCTGCTTGCGCAACTCATTGTTGCTCTGGCAAAAGTTGACTACTTGAGCAACAGTAGTGAAATCGCGGGAGTTTAACATTTGAAAGGCGTCATATTCGATGCCCTTCAGGATGTGCTTTATCGTTTGTGGTTCGGATATCTGAGCGTTTACGCGAATTCGCAAGTGGAGCACATCTTCAATGTAACTGGTAAATGTCTCCCCGAGACGCCGTGATCGATCCTGCAGGCGTTGTTCGGCGCGTAGCTTGCGTACAGCAGGACGACCAAAGACGGTGGTAAGGTTCGCTTTGAACGAGTCCGTGATATCCGCTTCGTGGTTACGATACCACATGTTGACAACTCCAGTTATGTAAAAGATAACGTTCGTTAACTTTGTGGCGTCGTCCCACTTATTGTACGCACTCATTCGCTCGTATGAAGCAAGCCAGTCTTCACAGTTGGTGTCGTCAGTCCCACTGAAGAGCGCAGGGTCTCGCTGGCGTAAGGAGTCAGAGCAAACGATCGGCAAGGTGATCGGGTCGGTTGGTGGGCGTTCGTCTTCGGCTATGCGAATTGCTGGTAGCGTGCGGGTGCGAAGCTTCAGCGTGAGGCAAGGGTATCAAGCCGCACCTCCACTAAACGTAGGAGAAGGTTTATTTTACACGTCGAGGACGTCGTCGAAGTCGGCGAGGAAGCGGGGCGATTCAGACGGGCACTATGGCGTGCGCGACAATAATTCCATAGACGGCTTTCTCTACGTCAACGTTCAGCGAAGGAGTCCATCTTTTTCACAAAATCATGTTAATTCTCCTCCCCTTATGTAATGCCCTAGGGCCCTAAAGGAGAAATAAATGAAATTAAAAATGGCTGTTACCAGTGGTGAGCAATCCCACGTGCATTTTCCAGAAAAGCACTATGAGTAATAAGTTGTCCATCAAACATCACGACAGTTCCGTTCATCACCAGAAGAATAACAGAAAACGGTACATTGAGGGACGAACGGAGTTATTGACGCATTTGCGTTCTGACTGAAAGGTTTTGTGAAGACGTCAGCAATGCAATGAATTGAGGCGGGTTGTTATCGCCAGAGTTTGCAGAATATTGTCTGATTTTATATGATTGGCTAGCCGTTTCACGAGAGAACGGAAAGGAAAGGAAATAAGATACGTTGTTCTTTTCCGGTAAATCTCTAGTGGAAATGAGAAATCTGATCTCCACTCGAAACATTCTGAATTGGACACTACTGGTGAATGAATTTCCAGCTGGAATTAACCAACTGCAATAATTCGCTTTATGTAACCTTGTTTTCTTCCCTGTATTCTCATAGACGTGTTCCAGGATTTAGATTTGTTCAGCTGAACAGCCGCCAATCCTTACGCTTGTCAGCATGTAATCCCCAAGAGTCAAAACTTTGCCACAAGGAGACTATAAAGCCTGCAGCCTCCGCAATAACGCGAATCATTACAATAGCGTACGAATGTTTTTTTTTTTTCTTCGGCTGCTCTTTCGGCTTCGCTTATTGAGCGAAAGG
Organism: Amblyomma maculatum; assembly: GCF_055883805.1. Lineage (NCBI taxonomy): Eukaryota > Metazoa > Arthropoda > Arachnida > Ixodida > Ixodidae > Amblyomma > Amblyomma maculatum. The sequence continues at coordinate 424,236,988 of NC_139344.1, forward strand.
CCCAGCGTATTGTTGTGTAGGGTAAGGTCAGGGTCTCCTGAGCTGCAGTTTTGTGCAAGGCCAAGAGAAATGAATTTGGCGTAGCATGTTAAACTTATAGCTGACCAGCTCGAAAAAAGAAAGTACTTCAACCGGTTTGCAAAATGCCGCCCAGAAGGTGCGCGCCGTCTGAATTATTTTTGTCTGCCCTAAAGACCTCAGTTATAAAACGAGCACAAAGAAGCTTCAGTGCCCTTCGAAGAGCCCGTGTGAGGTCGGATAACAATCCCTTTCACTTAACCACTCATTCAGAAAAAGCGAGTTTCCACTGGATGTGGGTCAATATTGAACAGTTTCCGGTGCCTTCCGTTTACCGCAGCGGACTCTGAGCGATCATTGGCGAAGTCCTCAGACATAGCAAACTCATCTATTTTTCATTCCTCTTTGCCTTCCTTAACCCCCGCCAACATGCATCACAGCCAAGTGGGCGTATGACAGGTCAGTCATTTCTCCATTTTTGTTCACAGAACTAAAATCTAGAGTGGGGAAAACTTTCCTTCATCCTTCAGACTGGCAGTTGGGGAGAACTTCACTTTGCTTCACAATATACAATTTGGCTTCACTTCTCAAAAATAAGCACTACCATTATATGACCATGTAAAAGCATGGCCATTGTTCCACTGCTTCAAGAGTAACCGCGGCTGACAGATTATGGAAAACGCCATCATGCCCAACCTGCTATCTTCACCAAAAGTCAAAGGGCTTCTAAAATGATGTCTAACTAACCTTGTTCTCTGCCGGCTTCGGCCACATAATCCCCACGAGCACCTAATTTCACCCTCCCACCAGCTTTCTGCTACCTCCTGTTAGTCTCGCATTATCTCGGAATACACTCTGCTATCCAAATGGAATGGTCAATCGGTGATCTGTGTGTTACATTCCCTGCCGGTGCCGATGTCTCTGCGAACATAAATGTGACTCTTGTCCGAGGGATCTTCTCTGTGCGGTGCAGGGGACTGTATAACGCTTCTACATCGAGCAAAGACGGAGGACGATCCTGCTCCATACAAAAAAAAAAAAAAAATAAAGTACACAAGTGTGCCAAAAATATGCAAATAGTCACTACTTCGGTTCTTAAACGTCACAATTTTCCGTGCTTTTGTAGTACTTTCCGGTATTAGTGTATTCCTGTAGTTTCATCTGTTATATTGAGTACTCTGTAGTTCTGAAATACTTTTGTGTTGTAACTACAGAAAACTTTGACGTTACTACAATATTTTTGTCCCCACAAAAGGTTCACTATCAAAACCCACGCAGAAATTTTGTTCTGATAACAGAAAACCTTCTGTAGTTTTTCCGACTAGCTATAGCTTCCAAAAATTATTTGTACTTAAATTCAAATTCAAGTATCCAGAAATGTGGCGCAACAAACACAAACACATGCGAAGAGACTCAAGGTGTGTTTGTGTTTGTTGCGCCACATTTCTGGGTATTATGCAGCACCAACCAGCCCCTCAAGCTGTGATTTTCAAATTCAAATGTTATTCTGCAAACAAACGTTTACATAGGACAGAAAAAAAGCTGTCAGAACAGCTTGCGGAGCCCTGATCCTCAACCACACGGGCAGCAGAGGACCGTACGGCTAAGAGAAAACAGTATAATGACAAAAGCGTACAGGATTCATGGAACATCGTTTAAAAAAGGAACATTATAAAGCAAAGAAAGTGAAGTCGCTATATTACATCACTGTACAAATATTGAGTGCAGTTCTGTTGGAGATATTTTATTATTTATTTTATTTTATTTATTTCGACCTCAAAGGCCCCATTGAAGGGGTATTACATGAGGGAGTGGGTTACAGGGCATAATATTGCTTCGAGTGATGCTTTGAACATTTATGGGTCTGTATGGAGCACGACGTCGGCAGGCAAGTCATTCCAGTCTTTTGCTGTGCGAACGAAAAACGAATATAGATGCGCAGATGTGCGGGCTTGCGGAGGATGGGTTGTCTTTTCGTGGTTCGTGCGGCTGGAAATGCGGTATGCAGGGATGATAACAGATTCGTGCGAAAGATGATAATAGAATTTATGAAAAAGAGATAGTCTTGCGATGCTACGCCGGTTAGCTAAATTTGATAAATGAGCATTGCATTTTAGTTTCGTTACGCTTTCATGATAAGAATATGCAGAGAAGATGAATCTAGCGGCGCGGTTTTGTATTGCTTCTAGCGTGTTAGAAAGATTAAGTTGATTATTGTCCCAAATAGCGCATGCATATTCTAGTTTGGGCCGTACATAGGCTAGTGGGCCGTACATAGGCGTTACATAGGCTAGTGATTTTAACGATGGTGGTGCTAGACGTAGTGTTCGCCGAAAATACCCCAGGGCTCGATTTGCTTCTTTAGAAATTTGAGTTACGTGGTATGTCCACTTAAGATTATGTGTTCAGTGAAGGCCAAGGTATTTATATGTGGTTACTGCTGCAATTTCTGAATTAGCTATTAGGTACTTAAAAGGTGGTTCAGAGGGACGCCTGTGAAAAGAAAGTGAAGAAGTTTTTTTCACGTTAAGAGACGTGAGCCATTTACTGCACCAAGTTAAAATGCGATCAATGTCAGATTGAAGAAGTTGGCGATCACTGTGAGTGATTATGGGACGGTACACAACACAATCGTCAGCAAATAGGCGTATGTTAGAGCATATGTCAGTTGGCAGGTCGTTTATATAGATAAGAAAAAGCAGGGGCCCCAGGACTGTGCCCTGGGGTACCCCAGATATAACACAGGAGTGAGAAGAAGAGCATTTATTAGCGAGAACAAACTGTTGCCGGTTAGTTAGAAAGTTACGAAGCCAGTCAAGTACCAAGGAATTGAGATTAAGCCGTGAAAGTTTCAAAAAAAGCCGCCGGTGTCCTGAATTATATACGATTTAGAAATATGGGTAATTAGAACTTCAACATCTGATTCCCATAATTTTTTTCTACATTTCGTTGCATTCCGCCTTTCAGGATGGCGTACATTATAAACTGAGAAGTTTTCTGTTAGTAGTGCGAGACTTGTTATAGCATTATTTTTAATACACCAAGTTTACACATGCGGCATAGTTTGCAATCAAACATTGATGAAACAGGAATTATGCTGTGCTTCTTCAATAAACCTGCAGTGTGAAAACGATATGGAACTTTACACGCTAGGCGTAAAGCTTTTTTTTTTTTGTAAAACAGCTAGTATGCTAATGTTTCCCGCTGTTGTTGTTGACCAAACCAGAAACGTAGGACTTAATAAAGAAGAGAATAAAGAATTGTACATGAGAATGTTAATAGAGGCAGGGAAGAAGTAGCAGTGGCGGCGCATAATGCCGATCGTCCTTGACAATTTATTAATGGTGTAGTTCACGTGACCATCTCATGTCATGTTTTGTAAAAAGTACACTCCGAGTGATTTAAAGTTTTCAACGGCTTCGATTTCAGAGTTAACAAAATACATATGCGTGGCGAGGGTGAAATAAAACAGCTTTAGTTTTAATATTGCTTTATTATTTTAACCCATGCATTAATTTTCGAAAGCGCGATATTGGCTTGGCTACCCAAATCGGCACATGATCTACCTAAAAAAAAAAGAACTAGTGTCATCAGCATAAATTATGTAATGTGCGGTTTCATCAATGTGGACTACCTCATTGATGTAGAGGATGAATAGAAACGGTCCCAAAATGCTTCCCTGAGAGACACCTGTTTTAATGTTTTTTATCGAGAAGTTTGTGCGATACCTATTACGCCATAGTGATAAATTTTTGTAAGCAGAATTTTATGATTATGTAAGTCAAAGGCCTTTGAAAAATCCAGAAAAAGCCCAAGTACCATATTTCTGCATTCAAAGTTTTATAAAATGTATTGCTTTTGGTCAAGTAATGCGAATTCTGTAGATTTGTTTTCGCGGAAATCATACTGTGAAGAATTTATCAACTTGAAGCGGTCAGTAAAAGAAGTGAGGCGTTTCAAAATTACTTTCTCCAACCTTTGGAAAACACGGGTAAAATCTATGTATACTTCGGTAGTTGGACATGTCACTTTTATAACCATTTTTAAATACAACAGTTACCTTTGCTATTTGCATATTGCGGGGAAAATGTCCTGTCGACAAACAAATATTAAAAATATGAATAAGTCAAGGTGCCAGTAGATCAATTACGTGCTTTACAGGCTTCATTTGAATATTGCAGGCATCTACGGCTTTACTATTGTTCAGTATAAAAAAGTCGCTACAACCTCACTATTTGAAACTGGTTTAAAAAGTATGGTTGAGCTACTTCGGCCATTCGTATAATTTAGGTTAGAGCTGTAGGTGGTAGTGTCACCGAAAGAAAAAAATAAGTCATTGAATGCGTTGGCTAACTCAGAGCCTTAAATGTCTATACTATATTTAACAATTTTATTTACAGATTCTGATGTACGCTTAAATACACTGTTAAGTGCGTTCAAAACATTCTCAGTGCGTTCCTCTGTAAAGTTAAACAGGTTAGAATAATATTGATTTTTTTATTACGAAGGTGCTTGATTACGAAATTTCTGTTTTCGTGCTCTTTTAACGCTTCGGGGGATTTGCTGACTATAAACGCTTTAAACAGTTGATCCCTCTTGTTTATAAATTTGAGGCTTTCTTTATTTATCCATGGTTTCCGACGTTTATTGTATGTTTTAAATGTCTTCAACGGAAAACAAGCAACGTATATTTCAGAGAACTTTTCCATAAATAGATCATATGCCAAATTGGGGTCGCTCACTGCAAACACATTGGCCCAATTTGCGCGGCTTAAGCAGTCTCTAAAAGTAGTTAGCATTTTAAGTGTAATAAGTCTGTATGAATATTCCTAACGCAGCTGTTTAGGTTGTGTTAATAACTTTATTGACAAGCATAAATATGGGCAGGTGGTCACCTAATATTGTTATTTATTATTCCAGCCCTGACAAGGGAAAAATCTAAGTTGTTTAGAACCAGAAGTGCTGTTGATTGCGGGGCGACCCGCCTAGGGGACATTATAAAGTTTTGACTGGAATGAGAATTTAGTAGTGCTTCTAGTTCTATCTTTGCCCTGCTACCTGCTAATATGTTAATGTTGAAGTGGCCACCTATAAATAATGCATATTTTCTTTCACTGACTAATTGTAAAAGGGAATCTAAAAAAGAAAAGAACAAACTGGCATTAATTGAGGGAGGTTGGTAACAAACACAAAAGACTGATGTACCACATCGAATAGCGATCGTCTCATAAAAGGCTGTGGTGAAGCCGAATTCGGACATTATTTCAGAATCTATTGAGTTTTAGATAGACATTGCATACGCCACCACCTCCAGTAAGATTTGTACGTTGGAAATGCAAACACAACTTCTTCAGAGGCAAACCACGTTTCTGAAAACATGACAACATCAAAGCGTACTTGCGCTTCACTAAAAGAAATGATCGAGTTCATCCTGTTTATTTCTACCCAATCTAAGGTTAAAATGAACACAACTAAGGCATTTTCGGCAATCAGTGTCATAGAAGTTCTTAATGTTCGTGATGTCTACTAGCTCAGCTGAAAAAGGAGATATGATGAAAGGAAACCGAAAGAAAGATCAGAAGGCATTGTCAAGTGAAACAGTGTCAGAGCTTATCGAGACCAGCAGCACAACGAATGAGAACAGCACTATCATCCTCTCTTTTCCTTACAAGAATCTTGCCATTGCAATGCCAAGTAAAACGGTAGTCATTGTTCTCTGCCCATTCTTTTGCGTGACGGAGCAGCTCTCTGTTTTTTCTGGGTCATGTTCTCAGTGATTGAAACACTCGATTAATTATTTCTGAGAGCTTTTCGCTTTCCCAGCCACTTATCCCGGGTTGACCACTGGGAAAATCGAGCAATAATTCCTGGCACTTCGTTTGGCTTTGATGGGAGCCTGTGCATAGCGCAAATGTCATTCCCTGTCAGGTTTGGCAGGTTTACCGCCTTAGCCACATCATTCAACTTATCGAGCAAGTCCTCTTTTGGCGAAGCTTCGACGCCATGCACTTTTATGTTTAGCTTCTGGCTACGGAATTCAAGATCGTTAGCAGTCGCTTTTAGTTGCTAAATGTCGGAGGAAGCGGATGCCGCCTCTAATTTGCCTATACGGCTGCTCAAACCACTGATGGCTTTTTTCTGTTTAATCTGCCGATTCAAGATGTAATCGTACTTCTGGGACAATAACTAAATTGAGTCCTTCATCTCGCTAACTTGAGTATGCAGCCCAGCAAGACCATCGAGCCTTCGAGTCAAGTCTGCCAGAAAAACAGCTCAGAATCAGGGTTCGTTTTGTCCCCACATTTAGCTCTTGAACGGCCAGCTGCACATCGCCATTCCCAGCGGCCACTCTCGCCTTTAGTCTTAAATGTTGACTCTGACCACCCAGAACAACTACCGATATGGTAAGAAAACTCACATTCGATGCACTTCAGGAAGCGTCCGTCATCTGGCAGGGGCTCATCGCAGGTGGGCATGTGTTTGCCATGACAGTTGTTCCAGATACGCCCCGTAGCATTAAGTTAAACAAAATGTATTATCGGCCGAAAAATAAAATGGACCACCGCTCAGGGTAGCGGAGCGGCTACGGGGCCGCACAGGGGCGCTGTTATCTCGCGCCGCTCGCTGGCAGCCAGAGTGCCCCGAGTGACGACAAACTTCGCCCTCACCCTAGCGCGGGGGCTTGTCGCGCTTGATAAATATCTAGTGTTGCGTTCAGCTGCTCTGTTGTTGACGGTCCCGACGAAGGGGAGCGCACATCGCCTATTCATCGAGCACATCGGGCTGTGGCAGATCAGTTGGACAGCCGCAGTCCGTAAAACCGCGGCTGTGTGAAGAAACGAGTCGGAGTTTTGTTTTTGGCTGTCCTTTTATATTGCCCTCATGTTAGGTGTTACGGCTAATCCTCTGCATCCACCATAGCCAGATTTTAGGAAACGCGGTCCAAGACGCCGCATCGGCAGCCACCGTGACGGGCGCTTTTTCACGCCAGTGAGATAACAGAGACGGCGAACTTCCCTGCGGGCGCTGCTTCTCTTTCGAAGCTGTCGTATTGGCACTGTCTTCGCAATAAGCTTGATATTCTGTTGAGCAAAACATCTGCAATTTTTTTTTAATTGGGGTCCACGATACGTAGTCATTGATGATAATTTATTTACAATGGTTCAGTCCCGCGAGATTCTTAGGAAGACGAATCACAAAAATTATTGCCAGTGATGAAATTTATTTGCAAAAGCAGATTAAGAATCTCATTGGAATTCTTCAGCGTGACCTTAGTGAGACGAAACGTTGCCGTCTGCCGCGATGACTTGACTTAGTCGTCTTTGCATAGAGTCGTATAGTGCCGCCACTGGACGTCGGCGCAGGGCTTCCCATTCCATGCATACGTGAAATATTGTACAGTGCATTAGGCTCGCACGTTAGTGGAACGACTGGGGGGTAAGTCGGCGATTCTACAGGGCCACATTAGGGTACCTACATGCCTGTAGGGCCCTGATGAGGCACTAAACATCATGCAAAAAAAAGAAGCACGGAGGCAGGCACCTCTAGGGCAAGCTCTTCTGATTAATAGTATGTATTTCGAAATTTACAAAAGGAATTTTTTTGCGAAGAACAGGCAACCGTAATGGTGAAAAGGAACTAGTCATCCACTTAAGTGCCAATAGGACGTCAGGAAAAGAAAAAGGACGCTGCAGACTGCAGTTTTGCTTGGCAAGATGCTGTTCGCAGATAAGGAGGAATGCGGCGACCGTTGGTGGCACAGCTTCAAATATGATTAGATTTCAATGGGGCGCAATGTTTTTCTAGTGTACAGCTAGAATCAATATGAAAGGGAACACGGGAGCGTGTGCTTCCGCTTTGCAAAGCGCTGCCACTAACACAAGAAGAGAATGGGTGGCACCAAGGGTATGCTCGGAAAGAGCAGCCGTGCAAGCTTACTTTGGATTCGTCTTTACCACGGATTCTTATCACCTATCGTTGACAGCGCATTCGAAAGCACAGAGGCCACACGCTTCCGTGTTCCCTTTTATTTTGCGTCTAGCTGTACATACCTCGCTGACGTTAGCGGTGGTGATGATGACGATGATTATAACCAAAACATTACTGCAGTCCAGTATCGTTCTAGACCGCAAGGTGCTTTCTCGTCGCTTACCGCTTTCCTCTAGAATCCAGGCTTAAGTAAAATGTTCCTAGCTACGTTGTCATCCATACTCCACGTATTTGTCACAATTTCCGCATGTGTTTCTGCCCAGATAGGTTCGACCGCTTGCGCATTTTGCCTAACAAAATCAGCATTTCACTAGCTAGTACGCTCTTCAGGTAATGCGAATCTTTTCCTGCCGATCTAACAGGTACCAATATCCCCACATGACGTCAGCAGAGAGCAATAACACGGGCGCGCAGCACATATGCGTTGACGCAAGGGAAAGTACGTGTGGGAGGAACCAGTTCTTTTGCTGGCGAAGGTTCATTGCAATGGCCACTTCGTCCCACCCACCGTACCAGCTATGTTTCGTATGAAATTCCCCCATAAGGCGGGAGTTCTGCAGCCTGTTTCTATACCAGCCTTTCCCGGAGCAACGGCGGAACACACGCGGTTGAAAGCCCAGTTCCTGAAAGTGTCTCGAAATGAGATTACGTTGCAGCCCGCAGCTTCTAGTGCCTCCTCACCGGACCGCTGTATACCTGGAATGTGACATCACGTAATCTGATTCTTCGTGTTCCTTGGTGTTCCTGGTGTATGGAACTGAAGTCGCGTGGATGACGCTGCCAATAATAGAGACGCCCGAACACTGCCGGAGTATCTTTCCCTCTTCATTTTCTCAGCAAATGTCGGAGCCTCACTGTCGACTAGGCGCCCGCGCGGCCGAAGCTTAAGGCGCCGGGGTCAGTGAGAAAAAAGACATCAACATAAAATTCCTCACATTGCAAAAAAAAAAAAAGAAGCGAAAGATAGGTAATAACACGGAAAATAAACATAGCGATAGGTGGGGCGAGGTATCGACTGGCCGAGCTACAGCGACAGTGCGAGGGTGGAACTAGCCGATATCCCGGGCAGCAGCAGCAGCAGATGGATGGGTGGGTGGTTGGACGGAGAAAGCGAAAGGTCAGGAAAGTAGAGGACATTATTTGTGGGACCGTGTAGCTTCCTGGGGCACAAAGAGCACAAAAAAAAAAACCCGCCTCGAACGTAAATGTCTGCACAGAAAAGAGCGAGCGCGACAGGCATGGGCTAAAAGGGGGAAAAAAAGACAGAGTAGAAGGAAGCACTAACCGTTGAGAGGCGCTTCAAGCGATATCCGCTACTTCATTTTTGTTAGTTACTTTTATCTCCCACTGCGCATAAGGGCCAAATAAAGCAGTAACGCAGCCGGGCAGTGAAAGCGCTAAAAGAGCAATCAGAAAAAGCTTTAGAATCAAGTATAGTGCATCGCGTTCGTACTGTGCAGTCAGCGATAAAATACTTACGATGGCCCACCAAAGCGCAACTTAGGCAAAAGTGTTCGAAGAGCTATCTACTGGTCAAGCCAAGTTAGATGTGAAGAGTTGCTAGCTTCAATGCATTAGGCGAGGCGCAGCTGATTTAGTTACGCCTGAATTCGCTTGTGCAGCCGAAATACGGGGATACCGTGAAGTCGATGGTTGAAGCAACACGAAGACTGTGTCGTAAACATCGCACTGGTACAAAAGGCATCGGCCTAACTAGCGAAAGTTCCGTAATTTTCTCCATCTAACACTTGGCCCTGTTTTACATGCAATTGCTTGGATCCCCAGCGGGAAAAAAAGTTCAGCTCTAACTATTTATGGCACAATGAAATAAAACAGCGCAAAAAAACTGGACGAAAAACGAAGGAAAGGAAACACGGACACGTTCTTCGTATTTTGACCCGTTCCTTGCGCTGTTTTATTTCATTACGCAGTACCAACTAGCCCAGCATTTTGCACTTCTATGTATGGCAAATCTAACAGCAAAGTCCTAGCAAGGCAGTGTCAAGAAAAATAGTGTGGACCTCCAATCTAGCGTGGACATGCAGAGCATTGGGTCATTGATAAAGCTCGATCATTTACCGTTATTCTTGATACCACTTCTCATTACATTCTAATTTATTCAGAGCGTGTCGAAATACACTAGACTTACGGTACTACAAGATTAAGTACTACGTATTTTTGAAATTATTTAGAAATGTCTGAATTGCGTATCGAACACTTTTTTCAACATTGCATGCTCGTGGCGAATAAAATTTATTTGCCCGAAGCAAACCTATAAACCTCACATACATACATAAAGATTTGGCCATACTGATTGAGTACAGATATGGTTTTAGGTATCAAACAAATATGCTTTGGAAGAAAAGAACAAGCTCTGTTAAGCATTCATTGTCTTACCAAGCTGCTCAGATTCTTAACAAGCATGAAGGTATAATAAATTAAACAGAACTGATAAGCTGAAAAGCATGTACCGCCTTTGCCAAAAGTAGCCAGGCTGCAGGGTCTGCTTCTCGGCCGCATGGCACTAAATTCATACCGTATCTCAATTTTTAGATGATGTCTGGTTACTTTTGGCAAAGACGGTACATAACTTTATAGCGACAACAGCTTCTACTATATAGAATTGTAGCAAAACAGCCGAGGTATTGACGGTACGCCGCAGTTCGCAATAACCACTACAAGCATATGGGAACATTCCGTCGAACCATGCAACCAGAACAACCCAGTCGGAAAAAACAACAGGAAATTTTCTGTTGTTATGACACAATATTTGTATGGCTTTGACAGGGAACCTGCTGTGACAACGAAACTTTCTGTAGTAACATCAGAAGTCTCTGTATTTGCAAGAGAAACGTACCACAGAACTACAGACAACAGAAAACTATGATAGAAAAAACTACAAAACTACAGAAAAGTACTAAAGAACTACAGAAACTTATGGCGTTTACGACAGGACTGCAGAGTATTGTGTCGTATTTTTGAGACGGATCTGTAGGTGTCCTTTGTTTTTTTTTTTTTTTTTGACAAATTTGGAGCTGATCGAATCAGGCTTAGCTTCATCGGGATAATAGTCCTCTTTCCTAGTTTATTTTGCAGGAAGGCTAACCTTATCATGCTCCATAATATTTATTATAGACAAGCTACGGCCACTTCAGGCCCAATTCGATGGTCATAGCCGAATGACGCTTATCAATCCCATTCTCATTGATTGTGACCCTAAGTAGCAATCTTCAACTTGGCCGCCACAAGTGCAACTCTTTCACCCTTTATTCCGAGCGCAACATGTACACAGTGCGTACATACTGCGCCCACGGCTCGGTTTCAAGTAATAAACCCTGCCGTGCGCGCCATATGGGCGAGCGGTATAGAATACGCATCCATTGGGCTGTACACGTTGAGCAAGTGAACTTTGCTGTGGAGGCAGGCTGTGTCGCTGTGCGCGCAGAGGTCCAACGCGAAAGGGGCACGGACCAAAGAGCGATGCGGCGCTGCTGAGACGGAGAGAAGCTCATCTTACGCAAGGGAACTTCTTCCAGACAGAGGGGCAGTCTGGCGCGCATCATTCAACATGGAGCCGCGTCGCGCTGGCGCAAGGAGATTGCCTTTGGCGAAAGCGAGAAGAGCGGACTGGAGCGCCGGATTAAGTACAGCTCCGCGTAGCCTGCTGAGGCCCTGATTCTCCTCGCGCTATAGGCACTCACTGCCAAGTAGGACGCATTTATACGGAGAAAGCGTGGGCGGCAGCTCTGCGCTCCCGGCAGTAATACGTTGGCCTTTTATTGCGACAAATGGGTTCCACGTCACGTGTTGTGTGTGCGTTTCAGCTTGGTTCCCGCTCGCGTCGTTTGCTCTCTCGAAGCCAATTCATTCGTGTTACTTCGGAGTCGGATTATAAGCTGGGCGTACTTTTTTGTGCTCTTTGTTTACGCTTCGCTTCACAATTTAGAGGAACCTGTGTTACGAAACACGTTTGTTGGGCTGACAGCCAATGAGTGCATCTTGTTTGGCAAGATTCATCACTGCCCAAATGAACCGGATAAAAAAGCAATTACACTAGGCCCTATAGCGCCGAAGATAAGGCTTGCGGTAATTCCTTATGTTTGTACAATACTTTATTTACCCCAGTGACCTACTGAAAGGCTATCATGTTGGGAATAGGATAAATACCAGCTGGAGGCAATAACCTCGACGCGTGCGGGACATACTCATTAAAATACACTACGCGAAAACAGCGAGACTTCAATGGCGCATAAATCAGAAAAACAAAATACATTACTAAAGGTCTAGAAAGGCATTTTTCATAACCTATTTTTATCACAGGAATTCATATAACGGCTACGTTTTCACTTACCATTCTCCATATTTCCGTCCTCTTACTTTGCAAGGAAATCACTATGTCGTTTGGGGCATATAAATTCAAGAATCGGGCAAATAAGTTAGGAATGAGGACCGATTTCTAATGGAGGTTCCTGGAGCGAAAGAAACGTAATTGAGCTGAAAATAAAATTGGGTAAATTTGAATTACGGTGGGAACCTAACGCGGGGATATTTAGACTCCAAGACGGGCTCGCTACCCCTGGGTCATGAAGTTTTTTTCCGGCTTCATTACTGGGCCTCAGTGATGTAGAACGTTTTATGAAATAAAACTGAAAGCAAAGAGACATGCGAAATACGCAGTACATCTTATAAATAACGCATATTTTCTATGTCGAAATCAGTCTTAATAAAATTTACCTAACCGTGGCAGACTATCCGAATATCCATATCGACACCGACTGTCAACTTTCCTGCCCCAACTTCCCCTCCCATTTACCAGGCCACAGAGCCATAATTATTATACGGTAAAAGAATTCAACTAATTAATAACCCATAAGGAAGCAGGTAAATTTCACGCAGAAAACAAACACATAAAACAACTGATTGAGAAAACATTGATTCGGTTGAAATTACACAGTCAGGTGCATTCACTCACACACACTCATGATACACGCTATTTGCCGCTTGTGCAAGACAGCTCTGGTATAGCATCGGTTATTTAGAACATCATTCACAAGGAAAGTAGGTCGTTCGTGCGGTGTATTAAGACCAATAATCCAAAGCCCATTCTACACTGTTTCTTCCGCTGTATTCTTCCTTTTGCAGCAACTGAACAGCGCAAGCATAAGGGACGGGAGAAGATAAAGACACGTGCGTTGTGCACAGGAAGATGCACTCGGCACATAGCTGTAGCGAAAACGTTGACTGAAGTGAGTGGAGAACGGATGCGGAAAGGGACAAGTGAAATGTCCGAGGCAGAAGAAATTTATTCAGTAGGACAGCTGAGTCGAGCCAGTTGATGCAGATGGCAGGAAACGACTGCAGAGCATTAACAAAGGTACAGGAGAGAAGGCAGACACATGTGCCATTTCGCATGACCTACCGAAGCCATGATCCTGCGAATGAACCGACAGCGTCCTGAGACAAATATCAGCTCTTCAGAAAAAGGCAGCACATATCATAGGTGCCCTGTGAAATGAGAAAACTGCTTTGAAATATTTCGGTTCCGTGTATTCCTATGGGCGCTAACACTACTTTTCACCCCCAGCCGGCCCAGTCTGGCGACAAAAGCGCCACCGCATCGTGTTTAATTCACCGATCGGTGTTGGTCTATAGTAAGCGAAGCATTGTTAACTGCAGTTAAATCATTAATCAAGGTTGCACAGGTGACGTGCCGTATATCAGAATCTATCTAGAGCAGAACACACTTAGATGACATTGCGCATTATATTGCAACTACTTGCAAACCACCTAACACTCCATACAATTTTCTAGAGGGATTGATTGACATATGATTGTGTACTTTCATTGCTACTTATTCAAACATAGCAGTTCTTTTAGGCTGTTTTTGTATACGTCAAGCTCTGAAATGCTCGTTTCTCTATTTTTGTCGGAATTAAAATTCTAATATGCATTAGTGTTTTATATGAATTCTTAGTTTCCTCGCTTTGATGGCCCTCACTAAGAGTTTACAGTATGAATGAATGAGCGAATGAATGAATGAATGAATGAATGAATGAATGAATGAATGAATGAATGAATGAATGAATGAATGAATGAATGAATGAATGAATGAATGAATGAACGAATGAATGAATGAATGAATGAATGAATGAATGAATGAATGAATGAAGTCTACTGGGGCGTTAACTAAGCTGTTCCACGGTTATTACCTTTGAGTGGCGTGGGTGCAACAACGTCGTGTTAGAGGCGTTCTACACTTCGCGTACTCATTTACTGCGCTACAGAATCAGACTCATTCGCATCGAACGATAAACGGAAAGACACACGCGGAAAGGTAAAAGTGCCTGACTCAACGAGAGGATAACTCCCGCGTCGTGGAATTGTAAAGTGCGGGGCCACCTCGCCATCCGCCTCCTCATCGTGTGAGCACCTGGCTATGAATCTGGCTTTGTCCCAACTCGGCGGGGCGTCCGGCCTCCCGCCGAGTGTGAGCTCGGGTGTTATCGAGCATCCGCAGGTGGCCTTCCAGGCGCGGGCCGGAAAGGTCATCTGTGCCGCCATCCGGCCTTCCGCCTCGCACCCTGCTGCGTTGGCAGCCCCTTTCCCCGCACGCTTCCCTATTCGGGACACGGTGTCTCTTTTAATTCGCCCTATACTTCGGGACCACATAGCACAGCTTTTGCGTCATTTCCCCTGTGATACGCTTAACAGAGCTCGCTAAAGCGGCAATAATATCTAGAATATTTCTGAACTTAGTCTGCAAAATTGCTCTATGAAAGTTATTTCGAGTTTCTTTGCCTGTTGCCTACGCTAGTGGGTACTTCAAAAACAAATACTATGTAACTTTGTTTAAAACCAGTGAAGAACACCCCAGTTCGCACATACCTTATAATCAGGTTCACCTCAAATTCCTAAGGACACCGCAGAGATGACGACTGAATCGTGGCGAGTGCACAATTTGTGTTAAAAGGTAACTTTAAAAAGGTAGTGAAGCTTCAAGCGATTCTCTGTGAACAGTGAATTTGCAAGGAAGCCATATTATTGGAAATGTAATCTCGAAGCGGCCTGAATGTTGACTATTGGCAGTCGTAGTTTAGTCGCAGCAGTGATAGGCTGCCCAGTACGGAACTGCCTGACGACGTTGATATTGGAGGTCAAGGATGTATCATTTGTACTTGTTTCATGACTTAAATGACTTATGAAAAGCTATTTACTAACATTACAAAACGTGCTACAGCGGCCGGTAACCCGTCAATCCTCTCCGAAACGAAAAAAAGTTTAGGCAACCTTCATTAGCACTGAACTTAAGGGCGATCAAAAATGCTGCTCCTCCTCTCCCCCCTCAACCACGCTGGCGCGCAAGAAAAAAGAAAACAGGTCGCCTCGACGCATTTCAGGGTCCCTTTAAGTAAGCTATATTGTAACGGTTTCATAAGAGTGTCCGCTAAACTTGCAACATCAAGTTCGGTACTGGATCCTGTGATTTGCCTCAGAAAAGCCTGAAGCAACGACATGCTCCTCACGAAAGGTGTCGATATACGCCCAGGACAAGAAATGTAACTTTACACTGCAACATGTACTTGACGAGATAATCATTTTTAGGGCCTGTAATCGACCAACACATTTCTTACCTCTTTAAAATTATCATGTGACCCTTTTGCATTGGGATGTTTTAGTAGGATCCATCTTTGACTCATTGTGTATGTAACACAAGCCTCTACAGGTTTCGCAGAAATTCTCAAGCTGAACAAACAGAACAACAATAAGCAAGAGTAAAAGAATGTACAGAACACTTTTTGTTCAAGTTCTTCAGCAACGTCGCAACGTTGTTCGGTTAGTATTTTCTTTCCAGGGGCGTCTTCTTCAGAATGCCTTTGGTAACATCACTCAAAAAGTGGCCTGCTAGCCCATGAAGGAGAACTGACTGTTCAAATACGCTGTTAACAACCGACATTCTTAGAATGTCTTGATCTTGTTTACCTTAAAATGACTCTACTTGCATAGAATTTTTGATACTGTCGGGTTGACGCGACTGCGCACACTTCACTTATTAAAAAGCTTTACTTACCATCTAGCCAACCCAGTCGCAGCGCTCAAACATGCCGCTCAATTTTTTTAGCGGTCTGTGGCGAAGCCTCTCAACTATAGCTGTCAATTCGTATTTTATAAAAGCGTTCGACAACCTAGAGGCCGATACTTTCTTACATGTACAACCATGCAGACTATTACTAACCAGTCCTTACTTCCACATGCCTCGCTTAGTCTCGAGATTAGTCCTCCTAATATTGTATCGCTGGTAACTTGTCAGTGGTAATTAGTTTCTTCTCAGTGATCTGACTTTACCGATGGTGTCAAAACCGCTCCGTTATTCTTGCGTTAATTAATGACCTACCGTTCGCGCACGTTGCGCACGACAGTCTGCGTCCGGCCGCGATGGTCAGTGATTAAGGCGCTCTATTGCTGCATAGCCAAGGATGTGTGATTGAATCCCGACCGCAGCGGCCGCTTTTCGACGGAGGCGAAAAGTTAGGCACCCGTGTGCTGAGCTATGTCAGGGCACGTTAAAAAGGCGCTAGTTAGTAAAAATTGCCAAACCCTCAACTACGGTGTCTCTCATAGCTTGGATCGTTTTCGGACGTTAAACCCCATAAACCCATAAACAAACCAAGCCCGTCTGTATGCGCGCTTTAGTTGCCCCTTGGAATGAAGTTACTCCTTGCGATGAACTATCAAAAACGTAGAGACAAAGAGAATGTGTGTCTAATTATCTGAAAAGCATATGCACTGTGCACACCGCTAGGCACCCAGCACAAGCCTTTAATTCTGGTCCTTTTGTTTATTTGTTTGTTTTTCACTCAGATAACAATCCGCTTTATTAAGCAAGGAATACAAAATGAGGCGATAGAGGGTAGCTTTTTTGTTTACGGAGAAGCTCGCTCCTGTGTCTGTGCTACGCTGGGCAGCACCTCAGGCAAGCACAGTCCTTACGACAAGACGCTGTTTCGGTGGAAGGAACTCACAACAACTTTGATTAATGACTAAGACGGATACGACGCCGGTGCCTTAGCATAGCTTAATTGCTCACTAACCTTTCTTGCTGTGTGATTCAGGGATGGTGAAAGGCGTTGTGAAGTATGTTTCCTTGGTATCACGTGTATGCGTACTGGAGGTGTAATAGGGGACGTTACTGCGAGAACAATTAGCTACATAGAAACTTCGCCTTGTTGCGTGAACTTTACGCAAGAAGCTCTCAGTGCTCTGAGCTTGCATGGCAGAGTGCTTTATTCTTGGTTCTGTGTCTGTTGTATTGGTCGCTGAACCCTACAAAGTTGCTTTCAAGGCTTTTCTTACAACTGGTAACTTTTTCCAACATAACAAGAATCTTCTGACTTGAGTTATTGCTATTTTTTTTTGTCAGGTGCACTTTGAGTTCATTTCGTGTACCTATCGTTACGTCATTTGAACGTTTTTGCACACGGCATGTTTCGTGATTTCCGACTGCGTCGCTTTTACTAATTTCTAATAAACTTTTAATTTTTCTAATATCAGCTTACCTCATTGCTCACATACGTTTGCTTGATTGCTTAAAACCTCTTTACATCATTCTATTGTTCTTTCTTCATATGTACTGATATTATTGCTTTCTTTTATTAGTGCATAGTTTAACGCTAGATATTTTGTTTTGCCTACTAACCGTGTTCGTATGAGATGAGCCTCGGCCTCTGTAATGCTTGCAAATACCCCTTTGGTATCTCAAATTAATAAATTCATACTCACATTCTTGCCTGTATTCACACCCGCAACCATTTAAGAACCGTGCTCAATTCCTGCCGAATGAAGAAACAAGTTAGCCAAGAAAATCTGTCTTGCGGGACCATTTCCTTACTGACTTCACGGACTTTTTTTTCTTAGCCACGAGTTCAACAATGATAGCCGAAAGAGTACCCAACTACACCTTCGCAAATTATAGCGAGCAGATCATACCGGAAATAATATATTGTGCGCTGGCCAAACGCACCTTTTTCTTGCCCCATCAACGCCCTTATGTATTTGTAACTACGAGTATTGTTTTGACTAGGAGCAGCCTTATCACATAGCCACGTTACGTTTCTAAACGATGCGAATGCGAGTTTCTCTTCTTTGGAGTTTTGCTTCCTTTCATCACAATACAAAACACTGTAGTTGTGAGTGCTTCCCAGGCTTACAAAACCCTGCTTTCGATTTCTCCGCCAAGCCGCCTCCTATAAGTACGATGTAACGTAAGCTGCTCTATCACGTCCGTTTTTCAAAAGTGCTTTGCAGTACCTCTCTGATGCTTAATGTGTATGTCTCGGTCTTTGCTGCGCAGGAACGGTGCGGCCGTAGCGTGATGGGCCGCATCTGTCACTCACACGATGACTGCTTCTGCCCGGGACTCAAGTTCTTCTGCTCGGCCGGCAGGTGTCGCTCCCCGGCTTCCAGGAAAGGCAAGTGACGCCTCTGGCAACAGAAGAGAAATGCTATGGGAAAGACAAGGACGTTCTTGAAACCGCTCAATGTCGCAAGATATATTATGACAGGCCGCTTACCATGACAGTCTGCACTCACTGCCTCTAGGCTGTTGGTGAATTGTGATTTTTTGCAATATTCCCTGACGCTATACATTTTCGAAGTAGCGGAATGAGAGATTCGGTGGCAATACCTGTCCAAGGGACACGCATCAAATAATTTTCTTCGTGAAAAAAGATTTAAAAAGGCCCAGACATTGTCAGAATTATGAACTTGACATTCTCTTTGCTGCAGGTCACATCTGTACAGCATCCTCAAAACAGGAACGATTGACAGCTCAACCATACCTTTTTTCATCGTTTAACGCTGAAACCCACTTTTATGGCTTCCTAACGCTGCATAATTTAGCATTTCTACGGCAGTATTGCTGTGCAATCATATTGTTTATAATTGAGAACTACAAGTGTGCGAAGCCTCTGAACAACTAACTGAACAACTCTGAACTGACTTGTCGCTCTATACGTATGTGTTGCTGAAAACGTTTTCAACATATTTTGCCTATTTTGCCTAAAGGAATGACTACTGTAGCAAATGTTTATTCTAATTACAGATAATCATAACCATTGAAACGCTATGGTATTGTGTAGCCAACGAACCAATACATATCAGTTACGATTCTAGAATATATATTTGCGTTTAGTACTTTAATCGTTGTACTATGGAGACCTAATTGCAGTATATGGCCGAATGAGAAAAGCAGCAAGGATGAAGCGTTTGCTGGCGTCTGTTTCGAATACTTACAGAAAAGGATAATTATTATCTCTATGAGCAAGATTACTATGGTTGCTGAATTAAATTTCCATTATCATATGCTGCCATATACATGTTCAGCAATACGTCTGTAGTGACATTTGGGCCATTGCATTCTTTGATTTTCGTCGTACATAGAGAAAAAATGGATAATGGAGAAAATGGGCGACTCACTAACATTAGAACTTATTAGAAAATTTAAAAATGTTGCCCTTGAAACCTATACTTTTACTAAAATGGATTTGTTAATTTGTTTGTTGGGTAATAATACGAACTTTCAAAAACTTTGTCGGTAAAGAAGTTCACGTCTGAATGAACAGCTGCAATTCCCGCTAGGACAACTTGGGGAATCAGTAGCTATCTCAAAGGCCCGCTTCTTTCAAAGCTAGTTAGTTTCTCGAAACGTTAGTCGTTCGAAACTAAGCATTAGTGTAGTTCAGTCGACCTGTCCCCTTCAAAAAAATTGAAACTGTAGGTAGTTAACTTCTGCTGTGCTAAACTTGTTATAGAGTAAGCTGAATAGGCTGAATGGAAGGCCTAAAAAAAGAAGAAGCAAACTAACAGGAGAAAGAAATAAGTATCATTGTGGCAGCTTAAGAGGTGTCGAAATGTTATGAAAGAAAAAATATTGCGAAAGGGCATTTTTTTACACGTTAGTGTCGCCCGCTAAACAGATTAGCACCGCTTGCATGCCATGTTTCAAGAGTGCAGATTATTCTAGACTGTATCCTCCGATACCTGAACGACTGAAGACTTTTGCAGGCGTGATCGGTATTTGTGTTCATAGCAAGTGGTCTATTTGCGCCGTGGCAGTGGTGTAAAAAGCACAATTGAAGGTTACGTAGCAAAACTTTTGCAAAAGTTTTGCGCCAACGTTTTCAAGTAACTTCATGACGTATATTCGTTTCTTTCCTATTTTTAAACCGTTTTCTCGGCATCATCTTTCGAAACTGCTGTACCAGACCACCGCGCATTAGACATAATGTATCACACGTGCACACTGTGTTTTACGCCTTTTTATTGAAGAGAAAATATGTGAGGACGGGAGAGGATTTCAAATAAATTAATTCTCGAACGTGGCGCGTTAACCGATTTTTATATAAGTCCATGCCTGCCATTTCCAAATGGCGCGAGAAACATACATGCGCTGGCTGCAAAATGTAGCTTCAAACTTCTCCTGAGAATTGCCGTAGTGACAGCTGGCGTCAGATCCCACGAGAAGACTGCGCTCGCGGTGTTTTTACCCGTGCGAGAGAATGGAAAGGAGACAACTCCTGCAGCCAAATGAAATAACCTTTTCGTCTAAAATCCTTCCCTAAAAGCTATGACAATCCACATGGCCCAGCCACGGCTCCCAACGTCCCGCTTTCCCTCATCATGTATCTGCGAAGCCCTTATTATTGGACCGCACACCCCTTTCCTCTTGCGCTCTCTCCCCCCATAACCCCTGCTCGCCTCCAGAGCAAGACTGCGACAGAGCTCGGAGGGCGCCGTAAAGGAGAGGCCATATTGCACCAGCTGTCACCGCTTCCGCTGCCTTTTGTAGCTGGATATTTTCCCGTCGGTTCCCCGAATGTCGTTTCTACTACTATGACGCCCTGACGGCCAGCCATGAAAGGCCGTCCGCCGCCTCTGAGAAGGGGCCGGTAAACGCAGGGCCTTCGCGCCCATTGCGAAGTCATCTAAGATGGCCAACTGTTTCATTTCTCTCTGCACTTGCATATTGTAATATGCATTGTCAAAGGCACATAAACGGTGTAGGGGGTGGGAGGAGGGAAGTCTTTTTGGCTGCCCACTTGTGTTGGTTGCTAAATTGCTGCACCCCCTTCTCTCCCCCCCCCCGCCCATTTCCTGCCCCTTTAACCGCGTGCTCTTAATTAGTCTTTGATAGCTTCTTAGTCTTTATTAATTGTGCTTCTGTTTCTTCAAAGCTCGCACCTACAAGACTTTTTCTCCTGACAGCACATTTGGGAAATCCATAAAAGCATCGCTGTGTCCAATTTGATTGCGGAATACACCCCTTTGAACAGTCCTTCGAGAAACATGCGACGATTCACCAAGACGTGTGTCATCTGATAGTGTGTCGTTACGAGTACTTGGTCACTGTGATGTTTCTGTTTGCTTATTTTAGCCAAGTGCCCCAGAAAAGCTCTTGCCCAAAACTTTCTCCCACTCGTGCATTTCGGCGACGAGGTATTTCGTTACTCAGAACGTCAAGGTGCATTTTGCAGACGAGTGACAACAGCCTCAAGTTCATTAGAGCGATCGCGCTTAGCTAGTGCATTACTTTAGCCCGTTCATAAATGCTTGGCCAACTCTGATGCGTCGTCTAAAACTCGTCTTTGCAACGCCGTCATCTGCTTTGACGCGCTCCTTGGCGTGGTAGCCATAACTAGCGAACTCTACGCACTAACTTTTTAACATCGAAGCTCTACACAGCATATAGTTGTTGAACTTCCGTGACTCGACATGAAAAGGAAGTTGAGGGATGCTGTCATGCGCTTCGTCGTTCGCGGCTGCACTAAAAGCCTGTTTCATTTTTTTCTCCTTTTTTTTTTGTAACTGGAGTGAAACTCATCTTTCTTCGCAGCTCTCTCCGAGCAAACGAGGTCCTATCAAGCCGGTAATTCTATCGTACGTTAAAAGGGAGTGCTTGAGAGAGAAAGAGCTTATTAGGTGCAATTATAAGTGGACATTCCATAGTATAACAAAGCAAAAAAAAACGAAAATTGAGAACGAATAGGTCGCTAATGTTTGCCGTTAGCCGTTTTATTATATTTACCGCATTGGTTATTTAGCTAAGTGGTCAGTGGCTCAGTAGTCGCAGTGCGTAGTTTCCAAGCGTGAATGTCATTGTGGAATACACAAGTGTATGCGACTTCGATTCGTGATAGAGAACATCGCTTACCGTAATGATTCGGCGCACTCCACTAAACAGGGTGCAGCTCACCACTCAAAGCACTGTTCTTGTTTTTCAAAGCTTTTACTAGAAGTCATTAACCTCTTTAGTGGCTTCATTCTTTCTGACACGCTCTTACAATGATGCTGACGTCCGACTAATGCTTCCACTCACCGTGCATCGGACGATGCACTTCGAGGTACCCACTACGACGCGAAGGAGTGAGACTTACGACTATCAGCCATCTAAAGGGTATAATAAGAACTGGTTACTCATATCGAATGCGTTTGGCCCTCTGGCATAGGCCGCTTTTGCTAAGAGACATAGCCGAGACTTTCGAACATCCATGAGGAGCGTCCATGTAATTGCCTCATTGGCAACCGGACCTCGGCATTGGCTGCGTACATATTGCAGCCAATGGTTAACCGGTGCTTGCGGCGAGTGGTGATGCCAGTTGTCGAAGTGGGAATCAGTAAGTTGTGTTTTTCTTGACTGGCTGCTCCTGTTTTCGTTGGACGCTGACATCACGATAACGTCAGACATAATGAAATGAAGAATGGATATTTTCAAAGAGATCCGTATAAGATATACTTGAAAAATTGTAAAAAACCTTATCGCAATAAATAAACGTACACAAAAGAGAGAGCCGAGGGGACAGCGGACAGGCGACAACTTTCAACTGTTTATTGCAGACGGCGACAGGCACATACATTTATACCGTCAAGCTACGCCCACGTTACCAATACGTACATTATCAAAGTCGTGGTTTATCACCGCGCACTACTTTTACAGAGACACTCGTACTCAGCCGCATACAAATTCACTGAAGGATCGCTGACGCACAAGGCTGCCTTTTTCTTTATATGAAAGGCTTCTAACAATAGCCTGGTCTCTTTGTTCTTGCTTCTGCCTAGAATCCTCTCCTCTTCTAGTCGAGGTTTTAACTTGCAAGTGTTGACATGGCTGGCCTAATCGGCATATTTATTTTTCGTATAAGATACGACCGGTGAACGTTTAGAATGCAGTAGTGCGAGCCCGGATTGATCAGACGTTCGTAGTGGGAACGGTGCAAGCCAGGTGAATTAGCCAAACTCCTCCACAGTGTATTTAAATTAGTGTAATAAAGACTGTACACAGCCGTACAAGCTATTCTTTCTAGCTCAATGACAGCACATGATTGGATGCTAATGAGTTTAATTGCTACTTTCAATAAAATCTACTCCACCTTAGCAGATATACGTAAAACAATAGACTAATGATACGATGCATATATATTTTTATTTATTTATTTACAGGATACTGCCGGCCTCAGTTTGAGGCCTTAGGCAGGAGTGGGCATATCAATAATACATCAAGAAAACGAACATAGAGAAAAACATCGCAAGAATTTAAGTGAGAAGAAGAGACGAAATCCAGCAATAATAATAGTAACGAAAAGTAAAGCGCGACAAAAACAAAAAGGCGCGTGCACAGCAGCATGACACAACCACGCATGCTCAGTCACTTGAGCAAGAAACGAAATGTACAAACAATGAAAACAATCATGCATATGAAGCATTCAAGGCATTGCGCACAACGACACGATGGTAATTCTATTTTGCTTCAATACTGTTAAGCATGCCGCAGAATGACTGGACCGTCGGGCATTCCACTGTACTCGAGGTGAGCGCATTCCACTCACGTACTGTCCGTGGAAAAAACGAGTTTTTAAACACGTTAGTCCTGTAAGAAAATTCTTCAATTTTTTTCGAATGATTAGAACGTGTTGGGAGCTTAGAAACTAAATTAATGTACACATCCTTATCTATTCCCAGCATATCATGATATAGTAGGTACATATATTTCAGTCTGTCCCTATACCGTCTCAATTTTAATGGCTCTAAGTTTGAGTTGTTTAGAAGAACCGTCGGAAATACTTGCCAGCTATAACAGTTGAATATAAATCTAACCGATTTTCTTTGAATGCTTTCTAACTGTGTTATGTTTTTCTGGGTATACGGGTCCCATACTACTGAGGCGTACTCAAGAATTGATCTAATGTACGTTTTGTACGCTAAAAGACGGATTTCTTGTGTTGATTGTCGAAGCGACCTCCTCAAGTAACCAAGCTTACGCATTGCTTTTTTTTTAAATATATGACATATGCTCGTTCCATCTGAGGTCAGATGTAATTACGAGACCCAAGTATTTGTAGCTGCTGACCGTGGAGAGAATATTACCGCCAATGCTGTAAGAAAATTTTAAAGGGTTTCGTTTTCGCGTGATTGACATAGCGACCGTTTTCTTTGCATTCATAGTCATTTGCCATGTGGCGCACCATGCTTCTACACTGGCCAATGATGAATTCAAACAAACCTGGTCACTGCAGTTATTGATTTCTTGATATAGTATGCAGTCATCTGCAAATAACCTTATTTTCACGTTCACTACTTGTATCATGTCATTGACGAAGATAAGAAAGAAAAGGGGCCCAAGTACGGATCCCTGTGGAATGCCCGACTATACCGGTGCTGAGTCAGAGCGCACACCATCAATGAACACACTCTGTCGCCGTGATGACAAATATGCAGAAATCCATGCAAGCAGCAGATCATTTTTAAGTATTGGCTGTAGTTTTAAAAGTAGTTTAGAATGAGACACGCGGTCAAATGCCTTTTCGAAATCTATGAATATCATATCAATTTGACCCTGCTTGTCTAAAATTGCTGCGAATTCGTGAATGGTTTCGAGAAGCTGCGTTGTTGTAGATAATCCCTTTCGAAACCCATGCTGCCTGGAATCAATTATGTTGTTGTCATTCAGAAAGACCGAAATATGTTTGAATATAATATGTTCAAGTGTTTTGGCGCATGTGGGCAGCAATGAAATTGGTCTGTACGAAGTGATAAGCGACCGGTTTTGTGTTTTGGGTATTGGGGTAACCTTTGCGTACTTCCAGTCATTTGGAAGTGCTGCGCACGATAAAGACTTATTAAACAGAGTACACAAATACTTCGAGCACCACTCGGCGTATCTCACAAGAAATGCAGTAGGTATGCCGTCCATTCCAGGCGATTTCTTGATATTTAGATTTAACAAGAGGGATAAAATGCCTTCTTCAGTCACTGAGATATTATCAATGGGTGGGCACTCAAATGAAGGATTAAAGGTTGGCTTTCGACCGCCATCATTCGTAAACAACGAACAAAAGAACTGATTGAAAGTCTTTGCAATCAAACATTTATCTGTTACGGTTTCTCCGTCTATGCAGAAACTGGATAGGGGCTGTTTTTTCGAAGAAAAGTGTCGCCAAAACTTTGCAGGGGAGGAAAGCAGATAATTCTTCAAAGATACACTTTGGTAGTATTCCTTTGCATTTTAATGGCCATTTTTAGTTGGAGGCGTAAGTTAGAAAGTTTAATGGTGCTAATCTCTGTTGGACGCTGACGGTGTTGTTTTCTTATTCGTTTAGCTTTCCGCCCTATCCGTACTATTTTCTTCGTCATCCATGGACGTTTGCGCTGCTGTATACTTAGTTTCGTGGGAACAAAGTTCTTAACGCATTTCAGGACTAGGTTCTTAAAGAAAGACCATAGCTCGTTCACGCAGCATGTGCTTGATTCAGAAAGCGAGATAAAATCCGACAGCGACCTATCCATGGCTTCTAAAATATCGACGTCTTCAGCGCGCGAAAAGTTTGGAACGAAACTTTTTTTTTCTTTCAATGTCAGTGGTACGGCGAAGTTGAACTGTTAAAGATATCATTTTGTGGTCAGATATTCCATCAAAAATATGTACTTCGGGATTACGGTTGAGCACTGCATTGCTTACAAGAAATAGGTCTAAAATTGAAGCTGTCTCGTTTTGAATTCTGGTGGGCACTTTTACCAACTGAGCCAAGTCATGAAATATTACGAGGTCAACAAAAGGTTCAGCTTTGCTTGTAAGGGGTTCGGGAAAATCGCTACTCCAGTTTATTGACGGCATATTGAAGTCGCCACCCAAGAGGACATTGCAAGAATAGCTTTGAATGGAACAAAGAAATTCGTTTAGCTCGGAAAAAAAGTTTTCTTGTGTAGGTGGACGATAAAAGCCACCCACAATTAAATTGTGCTCATCGAATTGTACTTCAATGATGACTCACTCGATTGCAGGTATATCAGGTAACTTTGAGACAAGTAATGATTGTTGGTAAATAATTGCAACCCCTCCGCCTCGCGAATTTCTATCTTTCCGGTGGATTCCGTAACCTGGTGGTGTTATTTCGTCGTTGGAGATATCAGAGTGAAGCCAAGTTTCTGTAACTATAAGAATATGCGGTTGGTGCGTCATAATAATACTTTCAATGTCATCTGATTTATTAATGATGCTGCGTGCGTTAATGTTGAGGCAACGGAGTGGCTTTTTGACATGGGTTTCGGTTCACTGGGGCGGTGACGGTGGGTTATGTGCCTCTACTGCTGGTCTGCTTGTGGGAATCCTTCCGTTACTTGCACTATCCCAAAGGAACAGTTCGCCGTTAATTCTAATTTTGTCGTACACTAGTTGCACTTTCCCTCCAGCTGCTCTAATTTCCGAAGTACTATCCCAGAGTTTCTTTCTTTTGAGCCTTGTATGTGCTGAAAAATCTTCCGAAACTGAAAATGCTGTATCCTTCAATTTGGAACAATTCTTTAGAATGGTCATTTTTTCGCGGTGGTCGAAGAGCTTAATTATTACCGGGCGTGGTCGAGTCCCTTGTTTGCGTCCAATCCTATGTATACGCTCTACCGAAGACACTTGCACTCCAAGGGTGTTCTCAAACACGCCCTCAATCACAGCTTCCTTCAAATCGTCTTGAGTTTCTTCATCTTTTTCTTTGACCTCGAAAACTAGAAGGTTGTTCCTCCGGGAACGGTCCTCTAGGTCAATAAATTTGTCTTGCAAGCTGCGGACAGTTTTTTCGAGACCAGAGACTTTTTTGCTAACTTCCTTAACAGCCGATGCTGACTCCTCAATCACCTTTAGCTTCATTTCAATTTCTTCTAACCTCTTTTCAATTTTCTTTTGCCCATTAAGTATTTCGGCTAGCATTTCCTCAGTAGTGGGCCCAGGATTCGGCTCTACATCTCCAGAAAGCATTAGTAACGAAAGCACAAAATCACGAACAACCAAGCACAGTGTACATAGGATTGGTGGGCACGTCAGCTGGATGAAGCATCTATCGCTGGATTTAACAGTAGAAGACTTGTTACTGACCTGCATGTAAAAAAGCAACGGGTTGGACATGCTGTCAGGCGGCCAGCCAACGTGCCCACTGGAAGACGTTGATGGTGGCTGGCTTCTTATATAGGCTCTTGATGATGTCGATGGGCCTGGACGCATTGACGTCCAGCGATCGTCATGGTGCGGCGGCTCGTACGCGCAGACTCCGTAGGTGGCTGGTATTGTGATGACCAAGCACGCTGAATCTTGCAATGCGCTGACCGATGTTGTGCCAAACAGGAAGAACTGCATGTAAAAAAGCAACGGGTTGGACATGCTGTCAGGCGGCCAGCCAACATGCCCACTGGAAGACGTTGATGGTGGCTGGCTTCTTATATAGGCTCTTGATGATGTCGATGGGCCTGGACGCATTGACGTCCAGCGATCGTCATGGTGCGGCGGCTCGTACGCGCAGACTCCGTAGGTGGCTGGTATTGTGATGACCAAGCACGCTGAATCTTGCAATGCACTGACCGATGTTGTGCCAAACAGGAAGAACTGCATGTAAAAAAGCAACGGGTTGGACATGCTGTCAGGCGGCCAGCCAACGTGCCCACTGGAAGACGTTGATGGCGGCTGGCTTCTTATATAGGCTCTTGATGATGTCGATGGGCCAGGACGCATTGACGTCCAGCGATCGTCATGGTGCGGCGGCTCGTACGCGCAGACTCCGTAGGTGGCTGGTATTGTGATGACCAAGCACGCTGAATCTTGCAATGCGCTGACCGATGTTGTGCCAAACAGGAAGAACTGCATGTAAAAAAGCAACGGGTTGGACATGCTGTCAGGCGGCCAGCCAACGTGCCATATATATATATATATATATATATATATATATATATATATATATATATATATATATATATATATATATATATATTGTGATATACCATCGTCATCTTCAGCATCCCGTGGCGCCACCGGTGACAAGCGCCTCGGTTATCCATCGGAATAAACGCCAGACGCGGCATACTTTGCCTTGCCGTCTCGACCTGGCCTTCTTCCACAAGTGGTGGAGGTGAGACTTGATCCCCTTGCTGCCTTGGGCTCTGCCTCTCGCCGGAGCTAAATTCCGGTCGCTGTTTACCACCTGCCAGCATCGTTATGTCTATCGAGAGTACCCACGAACCGGAAATACCCTCTACGTCGGCTGCACCACCCCCTCCGACTGTGCCCACACGAAAACGCGACCCGCCGCTGTTCGCTGGTCGTCGCGATGAAGACGTCGATGACTGGCTGGACACTTCTGGACGCTGCAGTAACTACAACCAGTGGGACGATGCTCTAGATATATAGATAGATGGATTTATTGAAAGGAAAGGCAGAGAGGGAGGCCGGAATAATTCAAATCTGGCCTGCTACTCTGCACTGGGGAAGGGGAAGGGGAAAAGAAAGATCATGATGGGTGACGATGTGGGAGAAGGCATATAAAATATATATATATATATATATATATATATATATATATATATATATATATATATATATATATATATATATATATATATATATATATATATACACAGACAGAGTAACATGCCTCACAAGCGCGAATAAAGCCAGCTGGCGCACAAAAAACGGCGAAGAGCACGCACTGCCTGAACACCTTTTCCCTTGTGCTGCCAAACGCCCAGCAGCAGTTCCTCCGACAAAGGCTTCTTGTCCAAACGCTTCAAGGTAGCGGCTAGCACACTTATTTCGCCCGCATACGCTGGGCACACCAGTAATATATGGTCCACAGTCTCTGGGATGCCACAAGTTGAACATTCCGGCGAATCCACCTGTCCAATTAAATGCAAGTACTTGCACGTGAAAGCCATGCTTAAACGAAGTCTGTGTAGCAAGCATGCATGATGATGCGGAATATCATGCGGAACATAAAATTTCAATGTTCAATCGAGCCTTTTTAGAAGAATGTGTCAGGCTTCTGGCTGGGCCCAGTAAGCTGCTGTAGCATTCTTCATACAACTCATAAGAAGGCATGTCGTATCCGCTCTTGAAAAAGGCACAGCTGTTTGGAGGCCATTATAGAGTGCATTTTTCGCTTCAACATCGGCCTGGTCATTCCCATGGAGCCCGCAGTGGGCAGGGATCCATTCAAACATTATCCTGTGACCTTGGAGCTGGGCAGACGTTTATTAACTTGGTTTATTAACCAAGAACTCCACACCACTAACTGGACCACATTCAAGGAATAGTTCCGCCAATACTTCATTGACCAGGCAATTCGAACTGAGATCGTGACAAACAAGCTCGCTTCCCGCCTCCAAGGTCCCTATGAGTCATATGCGTTTTACATAGAGGCCATACTTGCACTTTGCCGGCGTATTAGTCCAACCATGCTGGAACCTGAACGCGTACACCACATCTTGAAAAGAATTAATTACGTGGCCTATAACACCCTAATTGCCCAGAATCCTTCAATTGTTGATGCCATTATTACGACCTGCCAGCGCCTCGACCACCTGCAGTCCTCCCGATTGCAGTTCAGTTCAGTTCAGTCGTTCAGTCGGTTCCGACTCTTCGTGACCCTATGGACCATGTCACGCCACGCTTTCCGGTCTCTCACTATCTTCCTAACATCCCATAACTTCATCTGCAGTGCCTCGAGGATGCCATCTAACCATCGCGTTCGCTGCCTGCCCCTTCTCCGGCGACCCTCAACCTTTCCCAACACCAAATCTTTCTCCACCGACTCCTCTCTTCTCATCAGATGACCAAAGTAGCTGAGTTTTAACTTTAGAATTTGACCCTCCAATGAGCAGTCAGTATCGACTGATTTGATCTTCTGGCAGTCCAAGGAACTCTCAAGAGTATTCGCCAGCACCACAGTTCAAACGCTTCAATTCTTCGGCGGTCAGCCTTTTTCACAGTCCAACTCTCGCATCCATACATCACAACTGGAAAGACCATAACACGAGTTATACGGATCTTGGTTGGCAGACTAATGTCTCTGTTCTTTACTTGGCGGTCAAGGCTAACCCTTGCTTTCTTTCCCAGAAGCAGGCGTCTCCTAATTTCATGGCTGCAGTCTCCTTCCGAGGTGATCTTGGAGCCCAAACAGAGAAAATCTGTCACAGCTTCCACTTCTTGTCCATGGATGCTCCAGGACTTGATAGGGCAAGACGTCATGATCTTTGTCTTTTTAGTGCTCAGTTTGAGCCCAAACTTCTCACTCTCTTCTTGTACGCGCATCGGAAGTCTCTTGAGTTCCACTTCACTTTCTGCCTTTAAAATGGTATGATCCGCATATCTATGGTAGTTGATACGTTTTCCAGCAATCTTCACTCCAGCTGAAGACTCGTCCAGACCGGCCTTCCTCATGATGCACTCTGCATATAGGTTAAATAGACAGGGCGACAGTATGGAGCCTTGCCTCACTTCTTTCTCGATCGGAAACCAATCAGTAAGACCATGCCCAGTTCTGACTGTGGCCGCTTGCCCTTCACGCAGGTTCCTGAGGAGACAAATGAGGTGAATTTGAACTCCCATCTCTTGGAGAGCTGCCCCAAACTGCTGTGATCTACGCAGTCAAACGCTTTCGGATAATCAATAAAGCAGAAGTCGATGGGTTTCTGGAACTCTCTTGCTTTTTCCATGATCCAGCGAAGGTTGGCAATTTGGTCTCTAGTTCCTCTGCCCTTGCGAAACCCAGCTTGCACGTTCGGAAGCTCCCGATCCAGATACTGCTGCAGCCTACCTTGGAGGATTTTCAACATCACCTTGCTAGCATGCGAAATAAGCGCAACCGTCCGGTAGTTGGAACAATCTTTGGCACTACCTTTCTTTGGAATGGTGGCGTAAACTGACCTCCTCCAATCCTGTGGCCACTGCAGGGCTGTCCAAATCTTCTGACATAATGCATGCAGAATGTTAACAGCGTTATGGTTGAGGTTTTGAGTCAACGCAGCTGGAATGCCATCAATTCTGCTAGCTTTGTTCTTAGCAAGGCTGGCTAGGGCCCATTCAACTTCACTCTTCAGGATGCCCGGCTCGAGATCAGTAATCACAATCGTCTTATATTGGGTTTGCAAATTTGGATCCTTCTTGTACAGTTCTTCTGTGTATTCCTGCCACCTATTCTCTATATCTGAGGATTCAGTGAGGTCCTTGCCTCGTTTGTCCTTTATCACGCCCAGCTTAGCACAGAAGCTTCCTTTGATATCTTTGATTGTCTTATACAGAGCTCTTGTGTTCCTTAATTGGCTGTTGTCCTCAACTGCTTGGCACTGTATGTTCAAGTAGGCATTCTTATCTCTCCTTGCTATTTTCTGAAAATCCGCATTGAGAACCTTGTATCCTTCTCTTTCCTCCACAACTTTTGCCATCCTCCTTTCCTCAGCTATTTGCAAAGCCTCTTAAGATAACCACTTTGATTTCTTAAATTTATTTTGCTTTGGAACTACCTTAGTAGCAACTTCTTGTATTATATCACGAACATCAGTCCACATGTCTTCGGGCTCTCTGTCTTCTAGATCTAATTCTTGAAATCGATTCCTCACTTCCACAGCATATTCTAATGGAATTTGATCCAGATCATACCTGAAAGGCCTTCTACTTTTCTGCGTTTTCCTCAATCGAAGCTTAATTTTGGCAACAAGAAGCTGATGATCGGCGCCACAATCGGCCCCAGGCCATGTTTTTACTGCTTGTATAGCGCTTGTCCATCTCTGCCGGCAAAGAATATAATCGATCTGATTCCTGTACAGACCGTCCGGTGAGGTCCGTGTGTACAGGCGCGTCTTGTGCTGTTGAAAATGAGTATTCGCTATGGTCAGGTTGTTTTCTTGACAAAACTGTACTGGCCTCTGCCAAGCTTCATTTGGCTCGCCAAGACCGAACTTGCCTATAATTCCGGATATTTCTTGACTCCCGACCTTAGCATTCCAGTATCCTATGAGAAAAACGACGTCTGATGATGGGGTGCGGTCTAAAAGGCATTGTAGGTCCGCATAAAATCTCTCAACGTCAGCTTCTTCAGCAGTAGTGGTCGGTGCATAGACTTGGATAACTGTTATGTTGAAAGGGTGACCTTGGATCCGAAGTGAAATCATTCGGTCGTTTTTGGGGTTGTACCCTAGCACTACTTTACCCATTCTTCTGTTTACTATGAGAGCGACCCCATTCCTTCTCTTGGATTCGTGCCCACAATAAAATACGTATTGGTCGCCGGAGTTAAATTCTCCCATTCCGGTCCACTTGAGCTCGCTGATAGACAAGATATCAATGTTCAATCTGTCCATTTCTCGCTTGACGACATCCAGTTTACCTTGCGTCATAGATCTTACATTACATGTTGCTATGTGATATATCTCCTCGCAACATCAGACTTTCCGGTCGCTTCCCGACACAGCCACAACTGAGCGTCCTTTTGGCTTTAGCCCAGCCGCTTCATTCGTCCTGGAGCTACTAGGAATCGCCCTTTGTTCATCCCCAGTAACATGTGGGACGCCTTCCAACCTGGGGGGCTCATCTTCCGGCGCCATATCGTTAATGGTATTGTGACTGGCCATAGGGTTTTCTTGGCAGGAAATACTGGAGTGGGTTGCCATTACCTTCTCCAGTGAATCACATTTTGTCAGAACTCTCTGCCGTGACCTGTCTATCTTGGGTGGCCCTACACAGCAGAGCTCACGACTTCATCGACTTTCGCAAGCCCCTCCGCCACGACAAGGCAGTGATCCATGAAGGTGTGCGGCATCGCTACTGGCCCGACCTCTGCTGACCTCGATCTGCGGGAACTGATCCGAGACATCATCCGCGAGGAGCTCCAAGCCCTCAAGCCTGTCTGTCGACACGGGTGCGATCACTCTTCCGTACCTTCTATTGACGCCGGTCACTGCAGCATCATTAAAGATGAGCTGGCAGCAATCAACCAGCCTATGGCATCCGACCGCTCTTCAGCCCGCCCAGCAGCGACTTACGCGCACGTCGCAACATCCCCCCCTCCTTTTGTTCCGCCGCCCCGACTGGCTCCGCCCCGGAATCACATCAATGCAATGGCAACGGCTCAACCTGCATCACCCTTTACGCACCTTGGCGCCCCTCCCGACCAGTCTGCTACTATACTGTGGCATTAGGGGTCATATATCCCACTTCTGTCGCCGCCGCCTTCAGAACGAACGTATATAAGTTTATATATATATATATATATATATATATATATATATATATATATATATCACGTCCGGTGCTCTTCCAACTGAGCTACATCGGCCGCTGTCCCCCCTGCTACTTTCTTGGGTATTAATGTTGTCTGTATACGAACCCAAGAAAGTAGGGAGGAAAGCGGCCGATGTAGCTCAGTTGGAAGAGCACCGGACGCGATATTCCGAGGTCGTGGGTTCGGATCCCACCATCGGCACGTTGTTTTTTCTTCTACTTTGTGTTTAATTATCTTTCCCCTGAACCGATTACATTACTAATTTGTGTTATCGAGGTAAAAATTTTAAAATAATATAAGACAAAGTACAATCCCCAATGCTTTCCTTGGCCTCGCCGACTGTTGGCTTCTTTCATTCATGTATTATAACGAGCACCCTCATTTCCCCTTAATTTATCTGCTTGTAGCTTACGGGGGTCTCGGTTCTGGCAGTCTTGAAGCCATAGGTAGCGTAAGAGGGTTCAAGCACAGCTTTCGCCCTCGCTATTGATCACGTTCTACGTCACGCTGGCGGTAACAAAGGACGTTCCACGTCTGCCGCTTTGGTTGAGGGTGGCGCTGGTGAACACTCTCAAGGTTCGTATACAGACAACATTAATACCCAAGAAAGTAGCAGGGGGGGACAGCGGCCGATGTAGCTCAGTTGGAAGAGCACCGGACGCGATATTCGGAGGTCGTGGGTTCGGATCCCACCATCGGCACGTTGTTTTTTCTTCTACTTTGTGTTTAATTATATTTCCCCTGAACAGATTACATTACTAATTTGTGATTATTGAAGTAAAAATTAAAAAAAAAAATAATGTAAGACAAAGTACAATCCCCAATGCTTTCCTTGGCCTCGCCGACTGTTGGCTTCTTTCATTCATGTATTATAACGAGCGCCCTCATTTCCCCTTAATTTATCTGCTTGTAGCTTACGGGGGTCTCGGTTCTGGCAGTCTTGAAGCCATAGGTAGCGTAAGAGGGTTCAAGCACAGCTTTCGCCCTCGCTATTGATCACGTTCTACGTCACGCTGGCGGTAACAAAGGACGTTCCACGTCCGCCGCTTTGGTTGAGGGTGGCGCTGGTGAACACTCTCAAGGTTCGTATACAGACAACATTAATACCCAAGAAAGTAGCAGGGGGGGACAGCGGCCGATGTAGCTCAGTTGGAAGAGCACCGGACGCGATATTCGGAGGTCGTGGGTTCGGATCCCACCATCGGCACGTTGTTTTTTCTTCTACTTTGTGTTTAATTATATTTCCCCTGAACAGATTACATTACTAATTTGTGATTATTGAAGTAAAAATTTAAAAAAAAATAATGTAAGACAAAGTACAATCCCCAATGCTTTCCTTGGCCTCGCCGACTGTTGGCTTCTTTCATTCATGTATTATAACGAGCACCCTCATTTCCCCTTAATTTATCTGCATATATATATATATATATATATATATATATATATATATATATATATGCTTACGTACATGCCACTAAAGAGGACGACGATGGACTACTCTATGATAGACGACGAAACTGAAGAAGACGGTTGGTGCTTGCCTAAACACCTATTCTCTCATCACCTGTTGTGGTACTAGCCTTCTGCCACGTATCATCTTGGTGGAGGTGAATCAATCAAGATCCCCGTACGAGCCAATTAGCCCCATTTACGCTGCCAAAAGCTGGATTTGCGAAGCGGTCGTCACCTGCCTAGGATCACAACCACATCTCAAAGAGCCACAATGACCTCCGAAGCAGCCCCTACCACCGCAGGAACATCGCCTCAGCCAGTTGTTCTAACGAAAATTCGCCACCCTCCCATCGTTAATGGCGACGACAACACAGACGTTGACGATTGGCTAGTTGAGTATGAGCGCTGCAGCCGGAACCACCACTGGGATGTCACCATCATGCTCGCTAACATCATCGTTTATTTTGTGGGAACAGCTCGAACATGGTTTCAAAACCACGAACAATAGCTCGTTACCTGGGATATATGCAAGCGAAAGCTTAAGGACTTGTTCGGGAAACCAATTGGACGCGCTCTCGCTGCAAAAACGGAACTTTCGTCTCGTGTTTAAACCTCCACGGAGTCCTAGCTCGCCTACATTCAGGACGTGCTTGCGTTGTGTCGCAAGATCAACACCTCCATGCCGGAAAGTGACAAGGTAGGGCATATCCTCAAGGGTATCGCGGATGATGCGTTCCACATCCTATTCTGCATGGCTTGCTATACCGTCGACTCGCTGCTTCAAGTCTGCCAAAAATTCGAGCAGGCTGAACAGACACGTCTCGTACATCGCTTTGAGCGCCTTCCGAACACGGCGGCTACCTCATCCTGCGATGGCCTGGCCCCTTTCCACCAGCCCTCCCATCCCACAACCGTGACTCGAATCGTCCGGAGAGAACTCGAGCCCCTAACACCTGCACCACTCCCGTCTCCGCTGCCCGACACCGTGGCAATGAAACTTGCAAACGTCGGCCTCTCCTCTAGCTCCGTGCCGCTCCCGCCACCATCGCACCCTGTTCCTTTAGTGGCTGCTACAACCACCAGCACTGCCTCCCCACGTCGCTACCTTGGTCCCAATCCTGCAGAGTGGCGCACACCAGATTACAGGCCAATATGCTTCATTTGCTGTCGAGCCGGCCACACTTCGCGGTATTGCCATAGCCGTACTTTCCCCATCCCTCGCTCCTATTACAACTCTGACCGTCGGTATTACTATATGGACCTCGACGCTTTGCTGCTCCACCAGAGGGGCCCCGCCCCGCCTATGATCGACCTGGACATCTTCCTCCTCAACCAGACGAGCCTCGCAACGAAACCGTCCCAACTGCTCGTGGCTACAGCCGATCTCCACTCCCCGAGCTCGTCGATCCCGTTCACCGGTACCTTGTCGTGGCTCCTCCCCATCATACGCCGGCACCTACTCGGGAAACTAGCGAATGCAGCGCCCGGGAGTGACGCTGCGTTATCGACCCGGACTGCCAACTCGGTTCTCAACCCCGCAACTAGAAGCAATCTCATTGATATTCTTGTGGATGGAGTCCCAATTTCTGCGCTTATTGACACTGGCGCCCACATTTCTGTCCTCAGTTCCTCACTCCGCCGGAGCCTCAAGAAAGTCCTCACACCCGCCACCTCATCTACCGTTCGTGTTGCGGATGACGACACAGCTACTGTGATTGGTATGTGTACTGCACGCATTAGCAATGCCGGCCACAACATCCCTGTGTTAATTATAGTCCTCACCAGTTGCCCTCAAGACGTTATATTAGGCCTCGACTTTTTAACTGCACACTGCTCTCATTGACTGTTCTTCTGGACTGCTTCATCTAGACCTGTCCTTTTGTCCTGATGAACAAGCTCATGCAACTTCAACGCTCCGTCTTCGCTCCGCTGCATTTACTCGTCTGCCATCTGAAGCCGCTGTGTATGTGCTCATGTCGCTTTTTCCACCCATTCCTGATGGCGACTATCTTGTTTCCCCCTTAACCGATGTGACTCTGCAGCGTAACATAGCCCTCCCTTACAATATCGTGCATGTAGCGAATAACCACACTTATCTTCCAGTTCTGAACTTCAGCCTTTTTGTGCAAGTTCTTCCTGAGCGCATTTCTCTCGCCGAACTGACCCCGTTGTCTGACTTTAATGTGTGTGCACTTTCACCTGACCCTACTGCTGGAGTATCGACACAGCATGCGCCTTCCCCGCCTACGGAGGCCCGCATATCAGGAATGGTAGCTCCTGACTTGTGTTCTGATCGTGCTCGAGCACTTACCAGCCTTCTGGCCTCGTACAGTGACATTTTCGATTTTGGTAACCGATTCTTGTGATCGTAACACATCGCATCGATACCGGAGACGCCAGCCCAATCCACAGAAGACCTTACCGAGTCGCCATTTCTGAACGTCGCGTCATACAAGACGAAGTGGACAAGATGTTGGAAAGAAACATAATAAAGCCCTCGAGCAGCCCCTGGGCGCCACCAGTCGTGCTTGTTAAAAAGAAGGACAATACCTGGAGGTTTTGCGTTGATTACCGACACCTCAACAAAGTTACAAAGAAGGACGTTTACCCACTTCCCAGGATAGAAGATGTCCTCAACTGCTTGCACGGTGCCAGTTATTTCTCTTCAATTGATCTTCGCTCCGGTTATTGGCAGGTCGCGGTTGACGAACGGGACCGAGAGAAGACCGCCTTCGTTACTCCCGATGGCCTGTACCAATTCAAGGTGATGCCTTTTGGCCTGTGTAACGCGCCCGCTAGATTTGAGCGTATGATGGACTCTCTTCTACGTGGTTTGAAGCGGACGACATGCTTATGTTATCTCGATGCGTCATTGTCTTTTCTTCGACCTTCGAGAGCCATCTTCACTGCCTTGATGCCATTCTTAGTCTTCCGAAGAGCTGGCCTTCAGCTGAATTCAAAGAAGTGTAACTTCGGCCGACGACAACTCAAGGTACTCGGACACTTGGATGATGCCCGCGGCGTTCAACCTGACCACGACAAAATTCGTGCTGTAAGTGCATTTACTACACCCCGCTGTACCAGTGACGTTCGCAGTTTTCTTGGCCTTTGCTCGTGTTTTCGACGGTTTGTACCCAACTTTGCGGAGACGGCTCGTCCACTCACCCTTCTTCTGAAAAACGACGTTCTATTTTGCTGGGGCCCAGAACAATCTCAAGCCTTTTCTGCGCTAATCGCAGCCCTCACCAACCCGCCCGTCCTGGCACACTTCAACCCATCAGCACCAACAGAGGTACACACCGACGCCAGTGGTCACGATATTGGTGCCATTCTCGCCCAGCACCATGCAGACGGGTTGCACTCGCGTCATTTTTTTATGCCAGCCGCCTCCTTTCAGCAGCTGAGCAAAATTATTCGATCACAGAACGTGAGTGTTTAGCTCTCGTGTGGGCCATTACAAAGTTTCGCCCTTACTTGTTTGGCCGCCCGTTCTCCGTCATCACCGACCACCACGCCTTATGTTGGCTTTCTTCGCTGAAGGACCCTACTGGCCGTCTCGGGCGTTGGGCGCTGCGTCTTCAGGAATACACTTCTTCTGTCGTCCACAGGTCCGGCCGGCTACACACTGATGTCGATTGCCTGTCCCGCAACCCGGTAGATCCGCCGTCTGAAAGCGACTGTGACGATGACCCTTGTGTGTTGTCGATCGCTGACCTTTCAAACATTCCTCATGAGCAGCGATTAGATCCCAAGCTTTGCGGCATTATCAACCGCCTCAGCACTGATCACCCTGACACTACCCTTTTGCTTTGTATGTGCTCCACAACGGCGCTTTATATAGGCGCAATATGCGACGAGATGGCGCTGAGCTTCAGCTCGTAGTCTCCGACTACCTGCGTGCCACCGTTCTTCAGCAGTTGCACGACGCGCCCACTGCGGGTCATCTTGGCGTATCTCGTACGTACGACAGCGTCCGCCTGCGCTTCTTTTGGCCAGGCCTCTACCGCTCTGTTCGTCGTTACGTGGCTTCTTGTGACAAGTGTCAGCGACGGAAGAAGCCCTCGGTTGTGCCTGCTGGATTCCTACAGCCTATCGACATCCCAATAGACCCATTTTCCCGAGTTGGCCTTGATCTCCTCGGGCCTTTTCCTCTGTCTGATTTGAGGAATAAATGAATTGCGGTGGCTACGGACCATACTACGCGCTACGCCATTACACGAGCGATACCCACCAGCTGTGCAACTGACGTGGCAGCGTTTCTCCTCCACGATGTCATCCTGCTCCACGGTGCACCACGCCAGCTGCTCACTGACCGTGCTCGCTGCTTTCTTGCTCGAGTAGTCGAAAAAATTCTCCGATTCTGCTCCATTAAGCGCTACTTCACCACCACTTACCATCCACAAACGAACGGCCTCACGAAACGCCTCAATGCACACTCACGGATATGCTGTCAATGTATGTATCGGCTGGTCACCGTGACTGGGATATTACCTTACCGTTTGTAACCTTTGCGTATAATGCATCCCGTCACGATACAATGGGCTACTCGCCCTTCTATCTTCTGTTCGGCTGTGACCCTTCTCTTTCATTTGACAGCGTACTGCCTCCCACTGCGAATGCAAGTTCCTATGTTCGTGACGCCATGTTCCGAGCTGATGCCGCCCGTGTTATTGCTCGCCGCCGACTGGCTTCCTCCCAAATCTCTCAACAACGCCGCCATGATTCTCGTCATAGGGACGTCCACTACTGTCCGGACTCTCTCGTCTTGCTGTGGACTCCCGCTCGTAGAATTGGGCTTTGTGAGAAGCTCTTTCCACGCTACACAGGCCCCTACCGTGTTTTACGGCCAGTCACTTCCGTGACATACGAGGTCACCACTGTGCACCCACACCGACAGTTCGATATGCCCAGTGCAGAAATTGTTCATGTCGCTCGCATGAAGTCGTACCACTCCAGCTGTACTTCCTCGACGTGGTACGCACCGGGACAGGGCTTTTCGTGCCGGGGTAATGTTACGTACATGCCACTAAAGAGGACGACGATGGACTACTCTATGATAGACGGCGAAGCTGAAGAAGACGGTTGGTGCCTGCCTGAACACCTAGTCTCTCATCACCTGTTATGGGTTCCCCTGTTGTGGTACTAGCTTACTGCCACGTATCCAATTATCAGTATATATATATATATATATATATATATATATATATATATATATATATATATATATATATATATATATATATTGTTACGAGCGGAAATCACGTACCGATGTGTAACACCACTCTGGAATCGATGAGCACCGCTTAGTCGAACAACTCAACACTGAGCGTCGTTTTCATCCACACACCCAGACACCTCTTTATTCACTTGCTAAATGCCAGCATGGTACACCACATAACATTACCCCTGCCGCAGAAGCACAGTCCCGGTGCGCTCTAGGTAAACGAAGCAGGACGTGAATAATATGGCTTGAGTCGTGTCACATGCACAATATCAAAAGCTTGTGATGGAGAAAACTTCGGGTTCAAAGGTTCGATTTCGTATGTGACGTCGGTGACTCGGCGCAAGATAGGGTAGGGGCCTGTGTAGCGTGGTAGAAGTTTTTCGCACAAGCCCACCCGGCGTGATGGGAGCCAGAGCAGAACGAGAGAGCCTGGGGCGTAGTGCACATATCGATGGCAGCTATTATAACGGGATCTCGGAGCCTTGGGAGGCAAAGATCCTGTCGCGAGCAATGTAGCGAACATCTTTAGCGCGAGATATGGTATCACGAGCGTAAGTACTAATGGCGGCATCAGTAGGTGGTAGTGACGCATCAGAGAGGAAAGAGTAATGGGTGTCGGCCAAAGAGCAGTAGCCACCGGTATCATGACGCGAAGAGTAATAGGCAAATGATACAAAGGGTAGATTAACGTCCCAATCCCGATGGTCGCCGGAGACATACATTGATAACTTATCTGTGAGCGTACGGTTGAGGCGTTCTGCCAGGCAGTTGGTTTGAGGATGATAGGCGGTGGTAAATTCGTGGCGGACGGTGCACACACGAAGTAGCTCGTCAACCACTCTGGAGAGGAAGCAGCGACCACGATCCGTGAGTAGTTCACACGGGGCACTGCGTGTAGTGTCACGTCGTGGAGGAGGAAATCAGCAACGTCTGTAATTGGGCACGCCAGGTTGTCTCCGTCGGGCACTGGCGGGAAAGAGCACACAGGAATATAAACAACAGCTTCCGGAGGGAGGCGGGAATATTTTGCTGAGCGGAGGCGAGGTGGTGTGGAGAGGTCTTCAGAGCATAGGGGAAGGTCCAGACGGAGAATGCCGGTTAAGCAGTCAATAAGGGCTGAGTGAGTGGTCAAGAAGTCAAGGCCAAGGATCAGGTCATGGAGGTATTCCTGGAGCACGGTGATTAAGACTGGTGTGTGATGACCAGCAGTGCTTACACGAGCGGTACACATACCAAGCATGGCAGCAGGGCTGCCATTGGCGACATGAACGGTGGGCGAAACTGCTGGCGTCAAGACTTTCTTCAGACGACGATGAAAGGAAGAACTGAAGACAGAAAGTGGGCACCAATGTCAATAAGGGCAGAGACAAGAACACCATCAACAAGGACTCCGATAAGGTTAGATTGTGGAGCAAAGGTCAACAGAGGTTTTTCAGTCCGGGTTGCGAATGCAGCAATATATATATAGTGGCGACCTCTCTCGTCCAGCCAGTCAACAATACAGCCCTGAGAGTAGTCAAAAGCCTGTTTGAACAGAGATTTAGTAGCTGTCAATTGCTAGTTGGTCTTCTTTAGTTTTTCTGGCCACATTCCTTTCATGTGTAATATTTATTTTGCTATTTGTTTCCGTTCATTCTGTTTTATAGAATAAAGCCCTACACATCGATCAGTATTGAACTGCACGTCGAACACCTGGCAGGAAGCTCTCAATGCATCGGCATCAACCAAATCATTCGCGTATTGATCAAAAGTGGCGCATACTGGACGCTAAACCCAGCACCAGCTAGCGTCACGCAGCTGGCCCGCAAAACAAAATAAGAATTCCCCTTTTGGTGGGCCTGTGTCGTTTCACTATATTAGGAGATTTTATGAATACTGTGGGCTGTCGAAAATTTTCTGCCTGCCTGAAAGGGGGGGGAGGGGGGAGGCACAAGAGACGTAGCAGAGCAACTAGGCGTAATGCTCCCCTCCCACTTCCCTCCATCAGTTATACAACATCATGGAAGCTTGCCAAACTGCGAAAAGCTTACAAAACTGCCCGTTCTCTCATCCATCCTCTAAGAAAAAATGGTCGTCGAACACAATTCCCGTCGTACTATTGAAGTCGGGGCCAGACGACAGCAATATCGGTGTCCTAACTTTAACCCCATCAGTCCTTTAAACACGCTAGCCAGAACGCTCTAATTTCTGTTTGCATTTAGTGTGCTTATTCTTATCCGTAATATTGTGTAATATCAAAATGAGAGAAAACCAATTCCCAGCTGAGAGAATTAAACCTTCCATGTGCGTGGGTTGAGCCTTTATCATTCTTGTTTCTTTTAGAAGAAAACAAAATTAAGGGGGGAGGGGGAGGCATTCTTTATGAAAGTGTCACTATAGCAGAGATAAAATACACATCCAGCAAAACAAAATGTGAACTTTGGTATGAATGCATGTAAAGTAGCTTTAGCCAGGCATTGAGACACAAGTAAACGTCATAGATATCGCAGTGTGCAAGGCATCCTGAACGCCATCCTGATAGTCTTCAAATTAGCACCGTTGCCATAAAGCAGAGTGATCCCTGATCCAATGCTGTCCACAAATATTCAGATAAGTCTTTTTCGTAAACCTGAAGAACGTTACGACTGTATCGTAATATGTTCATTTCAATTTTGGGGTCCAGTATATAATTTATCTATGCCCATGCTTCGGTTCGCACAGGGCCGGAAAAAGGGGTTGACTGATACCTCGTGATGATGCGGCCAGAGGAGGGTATGGAGTGGACACCATTGATATACCAGGTTTCATGTGTGGACGAAACATAAAAGGGATGCATAAATGGACAAAGCACAAAGGACAGCGAGAATAGGAAAGGGAAAAGGATGTAAATGAAGGAAGAGGCATATGGCTAAGCTATAACTCTACATTACCGTTCAAGCGCAACTCCATCAGGAGCGGAGCACTGTTCTGGCATGCTGCTGTAAAGGCGACCACTAAGCGGACACCCTCTCCTATTGGTAATTTTTCATTTACGTTTGTCCTCGTACTGTTGTACGTAACGCACTCCACACCCTTATGGCCTCTTCGTCCCTGGAATCACAACAGTCAGTAATTATCAGTCATAATGAGCAGGCGGCCGGCCTTGAGTAAACAGTTCTAATAATTTTCGTATACAGGTATCCTGACCTCGGCCCCACTAGTTACTGCTTCGCCATCCATAATAATTTCCGGATTAGCGAGTCGTCCTATCGGTTCGCCTCGCGCTCAGAGCGACGCCCAACTCAGCCGCGTTAAGGTCAGGCGGTCATACGAGGCAGTGAAGCGGAACTACAGCGGTAATTGGGAAACAGCCGAGTTTGTTCCAATTCGGATCCGAATTTCGATGGCATCTTTTACAGGCGGAATTTAAATCGGAAGCGTCCAGCAAGGTGCTCCGAATTAGGCTGGCCGAGATGCGCCTGAACCGGAAGTCTCATCAGGGCACGACCGGATTTAGTGTAGGCGAGTGCATCGTTTCGTCCACTCTTTGTCTGGTGATCTCCTTGTAGAGGACTTTGTTTTAAGTCAGCGAAGAAGTTTCTTATCCATTGGGGCTCGCGTACAACTGGGCGCCGTAAACCGCGCTGAACAAGTCGCCGCAAGCCACCAGCTAACGGCCACTTAGCTCTTCCACTAAGACTACTCCCGACAATAAAGTTCTCTCTCTCTAATCCATTGGATGCATTAGATTACATGTTTAAACTTTTCCGATTATTACGCGCATTTATGATCGTTCACACTTTTGCTCAACTTTAGGCCGAGCAGGTCGGATGTTA
The DNA here is from genome assembly GCF_055883805.1 of Amblyomma maculatum. Taxonomy (NCBI): domain Eukaryota; kingdom Metazoa; phylum Arthropoda; class Arachnida; order Ixodida; family Ixodidae; genus Amblyomma; species Amblyomma maculatum. The sequence goes on from NC_139344.1 coordinate 424,281,048, forward strand.
AAATGCATGCCTTTATTTATATACGTGCACATGTAGATATTGGTGTAATTAATGATAGTTAGATACAAGGCAGCCTAAGCATGGGGATAGGTTGCCTATACCGAAAGATGAACAAAGATGAAGAAGCACTAGGAGTTGCAGGAAAATGAGAAGTTTCGAGCAGTACGTATGGGTTTATATGAGCATCATGTGTGCTAAGATAACGGCAACCATGGAATCTTTCGTGAGAGGAGTACAGCGAAAGCAGTAAGATGGTGCCCCAATTCATAAAGGAATGCTCCACGGTAAACCAAAGTAGTCGTGCGGACAGCTTGCAGGTATAGATTAGCCTGGAAGTTTTTATTCAACATATACTAAATATAATACTAAATATGGGGGCTTACTTTATAATTTAGCTAGGCGAAGCGTTAATTTGGCCCGAGTGTGCATTTGATGAAACAAAGCCGTACCACTGAAATGCAACTACATTTACACAGAAAAAAAATAAACACCCTCAATAATATCCAGACAAACTGCCAATACACGCCACACCTAATACTTGTGCAGTAGCTTTGCAGGAGCGTTGTATGAAGGCTGGTAGAGAATCGCAAACGCCTTCCGCTCACTTCAATCTACTTATTCCTTACTTCTTCACGGGACATTGGTCCATTCCTATGCAGCGCAGGGTGTTACAAGAATGTTAGTCCGGTCTATATAGGCCCTGTCAAGGTTAAGTCCATTTGCGTCCGCCATTACCTTATGGGACGTCTTTTACATATGTGATCTAGAGGCGCGGGAGAGCGATTCGAGACATGCCCGTGCCAGTAGGTGCTGTGGAGTTGTACATGGATGACGTCAGCATGCACGAAATTTCGTCGACGAAGCGAGGCTATAGGGAACGGCCGCGAAAGAAGCCCAAGGAGGGGCTTCCGGTGGCAGCACTGCTGCGATGCGATCGCGCTGTTTGCGGCCGAGCCGGTGGCTGCCAACGTCGCGGATGACCAGAGGCGGAAAAAACAGAGCGATTCATGGGAGAATGCGTCAGTGACTGCAACGTGGGAAGCCCGGTTCCGCTTCCTACTCGTATTACTGCAACGGCCTTCTGTTTGTGCAGCACTATTTTTCCAGAGCTTTCCGATGCTCGCGATACACCTCTTGTTGCTGACATTATGATGAGTTTTAGTTAGAATGCGGCCCCATGCTCTGCACCGGCGCTGCATTTTGTTTTCTGCTCTTCGAGAGCTCTTTTGTTGGTCCGGGATAAACCAACGTTTTATTAATGTAACATGAGCTCCCGCAGCCAGCTAACTTGAAAGCGTTGTAATTGCCGAGGCAACCAACGTGACGCATGCCCATGGCGGACGACATGTACCGTCGGCAGCAAAAAAAAAAAAGGGGGGGGGGGGGGGAACTTGAATGGGCGGACACTTTTTCTTTTTTTTTTTGCGTATTCATGTAAGCCAGTCGCTTAAAATATCTGACAGTAAGGCGAGACGCGCATGTTTGTTCTGCTATTGTCTATAAAAGGCGGCTCTGTAATGAAGCAGTGCTGCAATATTTTTTTAGGAAACATGAATCCTTCAAACTTTAGCTGCTCGCAGATAGTACAAGAGAAAATAGCAAGGACGTGAGTCGCTTTGACAAACCCAGAATTTCAGGGCTAACTCCCCTCTAAAGGGTGCACCGCTGCTAACGCTACTGTCTAGCGGCAAAACCAACCAATGAAATAAGCTGGAGCGTGAGGGTGCGCAGTCCGGGATAAAAAGTGGCAGCATAGTAACAGTTTTGCTTTGCCTTTCTATGTTAAACAGCGCACGACTTCAGTAAAACTATAGGCCACACTGTGCAAACCACGCCGATGTCTAATTAATTCGCATGAGCGATTCTTGCTGCTGCCCAATGCGTGAATGCGGAGACAACCAAAAAGATGTACAACGTGCTGCATTCTTGGAAGGAACATGGCGATGTATGCCCACGCTCTGCAAAAAGTGAGACCGTCGTGGGCGATCTCGCGTTGAAGTGAAGCAGCGCAAGTCCACATGGTTCTAGAGGTGATGTTTGATTTCATCTACTTTAACATGGAAGTGCACTTATAATTACTTTGCTTGAAAGCAACGACCCGCCCAGCATCTATGGGAGGGTACAACTTAAAAAAAAATAAATTAAAACAACAGGCTATAGTCCACAGAATCCTCTATTGCTCGTTTGATTAACCAGAATAATCAACTAAATCACGTTTAAATGCTTGACATCTGATAATATCGGGTGCCATCAAAACACCATTTCAAACTATATTAAAAACCGTGCTCAACTTTGATCGCGAATAAAGAAATGTAATTTAACGTACAAGCTTGTTTTGTAAAGCAAAATCTAGCTGAACTATCGAAAGTGCAGTAAACGACACGTGCACGCAGTAATAATTTTGAGTCAACAAAGTGACACACATACATGAAAACGTGCCATTGCGTCGTTCAAAGCACGCGTTTCAACATCAGATTTTTTTAAAAGTTCTTCAAGAGCAATTCTAGCTGTGTTACGGCGCCTCAACCTTTGCATGAACACGGGGCTCAAATTTGTGAGGCACAGTGCTCCAGGAGTATTACTCTTACCGGAACGGTACTGCAGATCGGAAATGTAAAAACAGCGGAATCTGTAATTGAGTAATGTGTCTATTAACTGTGGGACGCCCGTAAATGAACGCCGTCAATAGAAGGGGGGGGGGGGGGGGGGGGGGGACTGCTGGTACCATGTTCCCTTGAGTTAAAGCTACTGCCTTATCCGGCATTGCCTCATGCAAATCTGGGCTGTTCTTCCCGGCAGCCTTGCTTCGGAGGCAGTCTGTCAAATTCGTCTCTCAATTAGCGAGCACCTTACTTCACAGGAAAACAGCAGCATCGGGGAGGAAAGAACGCACGGCATCTTCCGTCAGTCGTGGGAGGCCAAAAACGTTGCCTTTCATTACAGTAGGTTTTCACGAACACTGTACTTCTACAACACATTTGTAGTCCCGTTCGATACAATGTTCGCAATAATGACACTCGCACACAACGGATTGTGGCTGCAGCCTCGGCGCGCTGAAGAGCAAGCTCCCACCTTTTGAACAGTTCGGGATCCCGCGGTGCAGAAAACAGCCAAACGCCAAACTTTCCGTCCATTTCTCCTTGATTTTAGCGAAATTTGTAAGCGAAATAATTTGTCTTTTCATGTATTCATTCCGATCACTCCTCAGAAACAAATGCTCAGCGCCTGCTACGCTACGGCGCTTGCAGGCGAACTACTCTTGCTTCGCCGCCAACACATACGATAAGCACATCCGACATCTTCTGACTGAATCAAGCAAGTACGTGAAACAAATTTAGTATAGAAAATACTGCACGCCAAATGCCATTTATGCGCAAAATTTCAGCTGCGAGGATTCGTGGTTTAGCGGAGAGCAGCATTCTACGGCACGTAAGTTATTGTAAAACGCGTAAAACGCGCCGTATGACCTACGGCAAACAGACGGCAAAAAAGGAAATTGTGTCGTCTGCTTATTGGTTCAACTTCAGACCGAAAAAGTGTCATTTTCATACGCTATTTCTTCTTCCTGTGCCTCCAACGTCAATTTTATAAACAAAATTGAAGTTAACAAACCACGTGATCGAATGCGACAAGTATAGTAGAGGATTCGCCAACGAGCGCCGGGCGGAGAACAGCAGCGCCAGTTTTGTCGTCATCAAACGGAGACGCACGGAACTACCCTTTGTACCTTGCTGGTCGGGACACCTACTCCTCTAGCCACCGCAAATGTAGTGAAAGCTTGATATCTTGTGTCATAATCTACGAGCTGTAAACGGCGCCTTAGTATGCCCAGTTTTCTAAAAGCTTTGCCGGTGATGTTTGGTTTGGTTTTGGTTTGTGGCGCTTAACGTCCCAAATCGACTCAGGCTATGCCGGTGATGTGGTCTGTGTGAAAATTTCAAGAGAGATAGAAAGCAATTGAACACTCAGATATTTATAGAAAAAATAGATTCAACACTTATATTGTTTATGGTAAAAAAGGGTATAGGGGGTATTCACGTGACGGCACAGCTGACGTCAGTACGCAGCCGACGCCATCTTTGCGTCCTGTTCTGACTAGTACTAGTACGGGGCGGCGGCTAGCTTAGCTGTTCGTACGCATCCGTTTGCTCTGTCACTCTGCCTCATGCTAGCACCGTTGTTGTGAAACCTCAATTGATATCATGAGCGACAGTTCGTTTTATCGGCAAAGTGTGCGCGGTATCGACCCACGTGCTGTCGATATGCGCAACTGCACGGTAAGCGTCGGCTTGTGCCCACGCATAAATATGGGCGACATTCATGAATTCTTTGTCCTACGGACGAGCTTCGTCACAAGAAACCAATCGCAAGCCTACTGACCACTCGAAGAACGCAACTACGTTGCGCGGCTGGGTTAAGAGCCGCGGTTGAAACAGACGAACTCGCTCTTTGTGCAATTACGTGCGTGCCGTCCAACGTTTATACCAACTAAACCGCTGAGTGTTTGTGGCTGATATTCTGCATAGAAATGCCGTTTGGTAGTCAGTATCTCTTATACAAAACTTGTTTGGTATACTTGCCTTAATCAATCAGAAGAAGTCGGATGTTTGCATCGTCTGTGGCGGTAAGGAAGCAAAAGAAACCGTTGCTACAGCCACAGCGATGACACCGGTGGCGCCACCTCTTTGCCTTGCGGGCTCAAAATAACTTTTTGCAACAAAACTCTTGAAATACAGCGCAGTTTTGGCCAAGCTAAACTTGATTTGTTATTAGAGATAAATAAGTTTATAAAGTTCTTCAAACCTTCTGCAAAACAACTCCGCCCGCCTACGTTCCTTCGCCGAATCTGCATGCGGTGTGCTTTGATTAGCAGCCGACACAGACAATGGGAACATCCGATTTCTTCTGATCGTATGAGGCAATTACGGCAAACACAAAGTTTAGCGAGCCCTCTTTGAAGGATTTTATTGCAGCAAAACGCGACGAGGAGGTGTTGGCGGCGCGCTGCATGCATGCGCATGACTGGAAGCGATACATTGCCGCGCTGCTCTTTTACCGGGAATGTGTCTTCTGAGTGCGTGAAGAACAGTCGTGCACGGATACTGACAAGAGCTGGCTGCTAGGGCACACCCGGAAGATTCCAGTCCAGCCCATTTTGACATACATTTCTCATATTACATTGTACTTGTGCGGTTGAGCCGTACAAGCCATACGCGACGTCGCATCTCGGTGAGATGTCTCGTTCGAGTGGAGTTGTTCGTGTGTGCTTCAGGAACCTTAAAATGGCGAGGTCGTTCGCGCAGCTCTTCAGCTTCCGTTGTTTACACTGTGCACGCGTCTATTACAGTCTACCATAGCTCAATAAACATATAGCTGAGGATGCCACTGCTTGTAGAACCGCACGACAGCACTTGATACGTACATTCGCCCTGTTCGTTCCGTGGAAACAAAAATGGCCGACTGCGCCTCATTTACCCACAATGCACCACGCACAGCGCGTCAGTAAATACCCCCTATATAACGGTTCTGGAACAGGCGAAATTTGAATGTGTTTAGGTTTTCTGCATTTGCCAAGTACAGCATCATAAGCTTAGTTTGTTTAAATAGAACTGGACCGTGTGCGCATTGTTTACGTTAGATATTTTTATAAATCACGCAGTCATGCACAAAAAGGCGGACTTGTATGTGATCTTACAAGCTATGTCACTTATATAAATTAAAAAGAGCTAAGGCCCATCAACTGTCTCTTGTGGGGCACCTGACTTCACATTTATAGGATTAGAGATGAAATCGCTTCTCTTCACTAATTGGAACCGATTAGTCAACACTTCGCTGATCTATAGTTAAGTTTGTGGGCCTCGCACAGAAGCGAGATTCCGAAGGGGCGACCAAGGTCAAGGGGCAGCTTGACGCGGGCTGATTTATGACGGTCGCGCACGCGGCCATTTCTCGGAAGTGAGCCCAAAACACATGCCAGCGGGCGACGCCGCCGGCCCTGTCCGTCCCGTGCCGCGAAGGAGGCAGAGCAGTGCAGTTAGAGCGCACAGCGTAAGCGCAGCGGTTGTGGGTTCGGCGCTGTTGTTGAAAACTTTGATTGGCAAAAAGAAGAAGAAGAAGAAGAAAAAAAAAGATGATTATACATTTCGGGTGAAATCCTTATTTCAGGATCCCAATGACCACCGCTGTGGCCCTGGCCTGGACAACCATTTTACTTTGGGTCTCCAAATCTGAGCTCAGCAGGGAGGTCTCCCACTGTTCCTCGGAGTTTTGTGTGTCCAAGCCGCAGGGTTTATCGCCGAAGCATCCCCACATGACGTGGTATGTGGTTGGGGTCTCGCCACACCAAGGGCAGACGTCTTTATATTGATTAGGAAAAATGATGTTAAGCTTATGCAGGTTTGGGAAAGTGTTTGTAGTTTGCGCCAATCTCTAGCCTCTCCCGCGGTGAGTTGGCGGTGCGGAGGGGGAAAGACTTGTCTCTGTATTCGGAGAGAAAGTAGTCTTTCGCCATAGGAAAGTAGTCTTTCATACCGAAGCGGTGGCCTTGTGGTAGAGCATCCGCCTCGCATTCGGGGCGTACCGGGTTCGATCCCTGGTGCCGCCGGTTACCCACAGGTCTTTAAATGGGTACAAGCTTTCCCCCGGCCTGGTGCTCGGCTCTTCTGGGGTGAAATGCTTGGGAAAAGGTGCCACGGCCCAAATAGTTGCGCCGATGTGGCAGTGATTCCTTCCGCCATCGGACAACAATAAGTCCGCCTTGCGCGGCAACAGCCGCATAATGTGGCCCTTTTTTTTTTTTTGGTTGTTCGAAACTAAGCTCCCGAGGGAGCACAACAGCAGGGTTAGCAGAGCCTCTTCCAAACGCACACCCCTGAAAGAGCCGGGCGCCAGGCCGGGGGACGCTTGTACCCAATTTTACCGGTGGGTGTCCGGCGGCGGGTTTCGAACTGACCACCTCTCGCAGCCAAGACGGGCGCCCAAACCACTCAGCCACGACTGCGGTAGGGGGATAAGGTCGGGAAGGTTGCCTGCTTGGTTTGTGTATCCTCGAGCTAGGCCATCCGCAGCCTCGTTACCCTCAAGACCCTCGTGACCAGGTGTACTCAGTGTTGAGTATAGGTGCGATGGGTTTCGGGATTCTGCCTGAGAGAAAGAGCCGACAGGCCGACTTTGAGTCTTTTACTATATTGAGGTTCTGTCCCGAGGTGTCTCCATGTTGTATGGCCAGCGCTATTGCGGCTGTTTCAGCTACAGTTGGGCTACTTGTTGGAATAGAGGCGCTGGTGATTTCCTTGAAATTGGTGTCTAGCACTACCGCCACGGTGTGAGCTGAGTTTGGGTATGTGGCAGCATCAACGTAGACTGCGTTTCTTGCCTGTCCGTGAGTTCGGCGCAAGCAGTCGACTCGAGCCTTTCTTCGGCCATCGTGCTTTTCTTTCTGCATGTTCTTTGGCAGTGGGGACACATAAATGCGAGATCGAAGAGTGGGATCGATGTCTTGTGTGTCCTGGACTTTCTTGAGATCCATTGGTGTGCCAATCCTTTCCAAGATAGTCCTTCCGGCCCTGGTGGTAAAAAGCCTTTCCTTCTGTGAGGTAAGAACCGCCTCTTGTACTTCGGCAAAGGTGTTGGTCAGCCCGAGTTCTTCAAGGCTGTCGTTTGATGTGTACTTGGGTAGGCCCAATTCGGCGCTAACTGCTGTCTCCCAGTTCAAGTGGAGAGGGCGCGGAGGCCATAAATCCCGAAATGGATTTATGGCCTCCATACGGCCATAAATCCATAGGGATTTATGGCAGTCATACGGCACCATCCTGAGTCAAGTGACAGCTGAAATAGCAGCGAAAAAAGGAACTATGATTCATGACATGTTAGCGTGAGAAGTTTGGAGGCCATGTCATCAGGCCAGGGCTAGAGGAAATCGGCAGTCTGTCAACTGTCTTCGCAATATACTGTTTGCAGAGATTACAACTTGGGAGAAATAAAATCCGTACATGAAGGAAGGAGAACTTGGGAACTTGAAAGTTACAGCTCGTCTGTAAATACTTTACGGAAGAATTCACTAAACGCCTGAACGATATGTGAAGAAATTCACATGCATTCTCGTCCGTTAAAATAGGCGCTATCTAGTCACACTTGGGATTAACTGCGCACCAGAATGTTTTAGGATTGGTTTTAAGCAAAGTAGGTATATCCTGGCTAAACTAGTCTTGCTTAGCTTTCGGGATTGCAGCTTTAGTTGGACTTGAAGGTTTTTATATCTCTCTCAGTCAAGCCGGGAATAGCTTGCAGTGGTTTTCTTATAAGCCTCTTTTTTTCTGTTTTAGGCTTCTCTTAACATGGGCTGTGAACAAGCGTCATTAGATCTTGCGCTTATCTTGAATTGTGGGATACAAGTTTTATCAACTTCTTTAAGCTTATCGCGCAATTGGTACCAGTTCTCATTAGCGAATCGCATTTCAAGGGTGTATGCAAATCAGAAGAAAAATTAGAAAGCGTATTTTCTTTCTGCTAATCGGCATGAGCATTATCACCTATTGTTTTCTTGTCTTTTGTTAGCCCGATGCAGCACTAAGGAACAATGTACCACCTTATGCTGGCTAATCTCCTCCAGGACACACGTAGTAGCATAATCAGGATGGTTAGTTAAGAGAAAGTCTAAGATGTGACTGCCGCGCATGTGTTCCTGTGCCAGCTGTGAAAGGTGATGAACCTCAACCAATTGGGAAAAGCGAACAGATTCAGAGCGATATATTTTGCGAACAGATAGAAGAAGACAACCAATCGATAGTGGAATAATTGAATTCGCCGCAAAAGACATTGATACACTTTAGAACTTCGTTGTAACCTGTTCGAGAGCGTCTTTCAGGAGCTCAGAGAAATCATATCCGCTCTAAAGAGGTTAATAGCAAGCCCCAAAATGCAGTTGATTGGCTAATGCACGCAGACACCTAAATTAGCTCAAAAGATGCTTGAATCCGCACCAAAGAAGGTTGATAATCGTCTTTAACTGCGACAACTTGGAAGCGCAAGCTCGCTGTTGAAAATTTCGCCAGAGAGCGATGTTTCTGTGCCAATAATTATGTGAGCGAAGCATGTATGCAGACAGAATTTTAAAACAGTATTCTTTAAAAGAACTCTGCGAAAATTAGCTAGAGTAATTGAAATTGCTGATACACGAGTGGCTAGAGGATTACGCGAAAAACGCAGTCAGTCTGTGGAGGAATCCGTACATGTGATCAGCTCTACTCTGCCTGTGGGTGAATTGTACTCATAGATTCAAGCTCTTAGGTGACGCTCGCTGAATCAAATACTGAAGCGCTCCTTATTCCTATAACGGTTTCCCTTAGCGTGGTCCCTCAGAATCGTTCGGGCATATTGTACCCTTGGGGGAAGTACTCCTCCAATCAAACATATGGAGAATCGAGGTCTTTACGTTTGTAAGGGCTACATAATGTCCCAGACTCTGATATAAATTTAGAAATTTCATTTTCGAGAGGCCACGAACGTCGTCTCGGTGCTACCCAACTCGATGGGCGCTTTCGATGTCGTTAGCATTTATCTGAAGGTGACCGGATAATTCCTTTACAATATTTTCTTATTCCTCATAGTCCTTATATTCTTTTACGGGAAGACCTTTGATTAGGACATTGCTTCTTTGCATTTGGGTGTTGATGTTGTTCAGAACATCGACAACTTCTTCGTTCGTTTTCATTACACCGGACTCCACCTGTTGTAGCGATTCGACAGCACTGACATTTGTTTTCACGTCAGATACACTACCAATGCTTTGTTTCAAGCAACTAATTCTTGACTTAATGTCCGTGATATTCTCTTTAATACCAGCTAGGGAAGAAGTGGTCTCTTTATGGCATTCATTCACAAGCACGAGGATGTCCTCAATCTTAGGGCCAGAATTCGATTCAATATTACCCAAGCATAACAGATGTAGGGAAAAGCACAACGGTAGGAATCTAAGACATAATCTAGGGCAAATAACACGAATGAATTCCAGAACTGGCCAAAACAACCGGTTTTGCTATTTCTCTTCTCTCAACATGCAAAACAAATGCGCTCCCAGTACGTGCACACGTCGACACTCATGGTTTCACTTATTTCGCGGTGCTGTTTTTTTATGTGAGCAAACTTTTGTTTTCATAAATTTTCGAAGTCATTTGACTCTACTTTTTTTTGTCAAGCTCCAAGCTCTAAACTCCATATGGGTACGTTCGCACTTTTTTACCGTTTCCCTTTGGTATCATTATAAAATGTAATATCTGAAATGCCTAGGAATATTACCACTATCAGCATTTCACAATGCTTAGAAAAATAAACGTCAGCAGCATTATAAAGGGTGTATTCAGCAAGTCGCTGTATTTTGCCAACCTAGTTAAATGAATATACTTGTTCTTTAATGACAGGAAAAAAAAGAGAAATTTATTTTCAACAAGCCGTAGCTACGTCATTGTGTATCACACCTCTCAAAGCTCACATTGGATTTCACACACTGCAGTTAAGAATGAATCGGTGTTTTACTAATTAGGTGAAACTCAGCTTCCTGAAGAAGGTGCGCAGAGGTGGAGAAACTTTCAAGGTCGACCTCAGCCTCAAATTAGCCTGAACCTCACTGCTCGAGGTAAGATTGAGTTGAGGTCGGTGACAGCTTGAGCCTGTTAGGCAGGTCATCTTTCGGTCAGACCAGCTTGGTAGGCCGAAGTTTCCGGCAATAGGTGCAGTGTACGGCCAAGAAATTCAGTTCCGAAGTGAAGTTCAAACACCTCACAGCGATGCCCGGTGACGTTTCGTTTCATTGTCCCCGTGTAAAAGACGGTTGTCGAGGTCTGCTCCTACATAGTTTCAGTGGCTCACTCACGCCCGAGCAACTCACTCCTCTACAGTCTTCTAGTAATGAGTGCGGCTACCATAGCAATGAGAACCATTTCTCTCCACTCCATCCATTGGCGAAGAGGAAGCATTAGGTCGGGAGTGGGCACAGTAGTACGTATTGCACGGTTACTGCTGTTTCGAGTGTATGGCCCCGCTAACATATATAGTCAACCCAAGCAACGAACAAGTTCACCCACCAGCAGGTGGCTAAAATCAAGACTGCTTCGTCGCTTTCATGCCCGTTCCCAGCTGTTGCAACACGGCTGCTGATTTTCATTTCAGCAAGGGGGACACTGCCGTACTTTACACTGCTATTGGGCACACCTGATAATTAGCAATTAGAAACACACCTGATAATTGGCAAAAAAAAAAAGATTGCGAAGTAGTCAGGAAAACAGCACAGTGGCTGCCTTTTGTTGGAGTCTCCCTTTTTAAGCCTGCTTTATATTTTCATACATTTCCGTTTTAATTGATACGCGTTACGCCATCACCCGCGCGATCCCGACCAGCTACGCTACAGACGTCGCTGATTTCCTCCTCGCACGACGTAATACTACAACACGGTGCCCCTCGTGAACTACTCACGGATCGTGGTCGCTGCTTCCTCTCCAGAGTGGTTGACGAGCTGCTTCGTGTGTGCACCGTCCGCCACAAAATTACCACCGCCTATCATCCTCAGACCAACGACCTCACAGAATGCCTCAACCGTACGCTCACAGATATGTTATCAATGTATGTCTCCGGCGACAATCGGAATTGGGACATTAATTTACCCTTTGTAACATTTGCCTATAACTCTTCTCGCCATGATACCGCTGGCTGCTCTCCCTTTTATCTGCTCTTTGGCCGACACCCATTGCTCCCTTTTGATACATCGCTACCCACTACTGATGCCGCCACTAGTACTTAGGCTCGTAATGCCATCTCCCGCGTTAAAGATGCTCGCCACATTGCACGCGACAGGCTCTTTGCCTCCCAAGGCTCCCAGCAATATAGTTATTACAGTCGCCATCGCGATGTGCACTACGCCCCAGGCTCTCTTGTTCTGCTCTGGCTCCCATCACACCGGATAGGCTTGTGCGAAAAACTTCTACCACGCTACACAGGCCCCTACCGTATTTTGCGCCAAGTCACGGATGTCACATACGAAATCGAGCCTTTGAACCCGAAGTCTTCTGCATCACAAGCTTTCGACATTGCGCATATGACACGACTCAAGCCGTATTATTCACGCCCTGCTTCGTTTACCTAGAACGCACCGGGAGTGTGCTTCTGTGTCGGGGGTAATGTTATGTGGTGTACCATGCTGGCATGCAGCAAGTGAAGAAAGAAGTGTCTGGGTGTGTTGACAAAGACGACGCTCAGTGTTGAGTTGTGCGGCTAAGCGGTTCCCAGCGATTTCGTTACCCATCGGTGCGTGATTTCCACTCGTAACAATATTGTAAAAAATCGATGTAAATTTCAATCACTTGTGCCACCTTCCCAACGGCCTCCCCTTGGTTACATGATCTTTCTTTCTTTTCCCATAAATGATCCTATCCCTCGACAACGCTGAAATGTAGTGTTAGGAGATGAATGTATATAGCTGTATTTTACTTGGTGAAGGCAACGCTAAAACTATGCGAAGGTATTTCACAGGTAGGATATGCCTGTTTGTTAATACGGTGAGGCAGGCTTAGGCGGCTAAAATACGAGCGTTGCCTCATTAGGCGATTTCAAAATAGTTTCATCTTTTTCCAGGGCCGCAATGATTCTGACCTCAAGTTTAAGTTAATAGAAAATTGCGCTTGCAATGCTATTACAAATAGTTTACAAGAACTTGTAGACGGGCTAGATGGTTTTCAGCTTCAAACGGCATTCTTAGCGCAAAAAAATACACACGTACAGGAGAGAAAAGGAAGGAAACGGAACAAGCGCTGTCCCGCGCCTGTCCCGTGTCCTTCCTTTACTCTCATGTGCGTGTGTATTTTTTTGCGCTAAGAATGCCGTCTGAAAATGCAATCACACAGATAATTTCTTGTTTTCGGGTTTAACCAGAACATGCAATGCTTAAACATATTTTGTATAGTGCTTACCATGGGTTCAAAACTTCATGAAATCAAAAGGAGCACAAAAATCTTCATTCTTTTTCTTTTTTTTCGCATGAGTACCTTACGGCGCCAATAACAAGCCGACGTCATCCAAGTCTCCTCCTGACGTTCTGTTTAAAGCGTTCATATGTAAATGAAAGGAGCGCCCACTTCTGCTGTTTTCGCTGCACGCTTTTATTTCTGCGTAAATTGTATTTTATTAGTCTTAGCCCCCCGCCTCCTATATCCCTCCCTGTATTCAAGCTCATGACATCAAGGTCGGCAAATGGCAGTGACATCACTTGAAAGTGAATGACATTGCGGCCTATGACAAATGAGCGTCCATAAATAATCTCATAGCGGCACAAGTTAGAAAGGTGTCGGCGAGTTCGATACCAGCATTTCATTATTTAACCTTTCTCCTTGTGAAAGAGCATAGATTTTAGTTAAAATAACCTGTCTGTTGTCTGAACAAGCAAATCGATGTACACAGGCCAAATTTGTTATGTGTACTGTGTTCCTTAAGACGCTGCTGAAAAGCAAACGCAGTGTCATCGGTGCTGGGGGGGGGGGGGGGGGGGGGGTGCTTATTTTTTTTCTCGAAACCAGCCGTGCTAGTGGCGGTACTGTTGTTTTCATTAACCGAGGCAGAATTAAAGGCCCCTTTTTGCAGAAGTGTCGATGTCGGCGCTGTCGGCGTCGACGCTGTAAGTCACGAGCGTTGCTCTGGCAAAGTAGTAGTATAGTGCCTAGAACAGTAAGTATATTGCTAGGCACTATAGTAGTAGCTTGCAGCTTACACGGTCGGGTACTAACTGGTCATAGGGCTGTACGACATCGCACGATCATGTGAAACGGCCCACTTTGATGGGAGCTGCCCAATTCAGGCTTCTAGTTTGAGATCGGACAGTGAGGGGGAATCGATGCTTCCAGAACTCAATGGTGACACGCTCGTGCGCTTTCTTGGACGTAGCTTCATAAATGTGACAGGTGGCCTCTCACTTAATATACGGTAGCTTAGGACTGTATGGTTAAGCGCATTTATATGATAACTACGCTGTTTTCATAAATAGAGACAATAATTAAGGGTTTAGTGATTAACCGAGTGCTGAACTGTGTTTACGTGAACAGTTATCTGCAAAGGTAGCCGCGGACAGGAGGCGTTTGCGTCGTCGCGTATACCCATAAAGGCGGAGCTTAAGTGTCCCTCTCTCTACCACAAACAAATTTGTTTCGTTGTTCGTGCCAACTACATGCACGAAAAAGTGTCATGCGTTAACAATCGCTGGTGGAACTGTCACAATGCCGTGCGGGCGAGAAGAGAGTATCTGAATGCTGCCATCACGAAAGGGCCAATCCCGCAACTTATATCTCATACCATTCCCAACAGGCGTGAGATATCGAAATGAGGAGACAAATAAATTGGAAAGAAGGAGAGAGAGTGGGTAAAAATAGATTCCCATTACTGCCCCCCCTCCCCCCCCCCCCCAAAAAAAAAAAATGTCTCCACTAACAGCAAAGCATGCAACACAAGCTTGTCGAATGCGACGGCTTGCGGCAAATAGATGGCGAAGCCTGTCCTCATCAGCACTTTCGACCAGCTCGGTAGAGTGGTGAAAGCGTTGGGGAACGCCGCTGTTCCAGCTGCTTTCCTGAAGACCCCTTTTGTCCTTTCTGGTGTGGTGCGGTCAGAAGAGCTAAAGTTAGAACCTGTTCCGGGAAAACTTGGGAAAGAAGAGGGGGAGAGGGCAACCTTCCATTACGGCGGTACGTGCGATCCTAACGTCGGGCTCTCTAGCTGTTGCCACTGGGTCCGCTGGCCCGTGTCCAAATGACATGCGGCTGGCTTCCGTCATGCTGATGACAAAAAGCACATATGGCAATAGAACGTTCCCGCTAGTGTGGCCTTTTATAGAAGGCGCGGCGCTAACGAGACGACGGCGGGACAGTGTTAGGGACTGGGCAGGATGACGGTCAGCTCCAGCGTCACCAGAAATTCAGGACGCGTCACGATGTTCCCGTCTAATTGTGACATATGGAGACGGAAGAGCACCAATGTGACAGTCTCCTTCCGTATAACACGAATCGACTCTCGATGTCGCACAAGTGAGTGGCGGAATACCACGAAAGAAATCTTTTGTGTTTCTTATCATCACAACTAAGAAAACAACAATCAACTCAAAGTGTGTAAAAACATTGTTCATTGTATCACAAACATATGTTTTCAAACCTGTCAGCCTAGACGCTATATGAGAGACAAAAGGTCATTACTATAGTTCCGCAGTGTCGCATAGAGGGCACTACAGCAGCAGCCTTTGAAAAGTCGCTCAGTTTCGAAGGGATGTACCACTAGGTTATAATTGAGAAAATGTTGTAATGACGTTTCTCGGATCATGGTGCTTAATTTTATATAATATTCTGGGCCTAAATGAGTCTCCTGACAAAGCCTTCGCTCGGAATGCGCAGGGAATGTCGAGTTGCAGCCTCGAAATTCCCGGTAAGTGGTAGTGCTCATCGTTGTGGCGGACCAGGCCATTTTGTGGCATCTGCCGCGGTAGGTGCTGATGATACCCATGAAGAATGGATGGTCCCTCTAAACATACGCGTGGCGAAAAAATTATCCCGCTATGTAAAGACACCGGCATAGCAATGTAATCTCAACAAAGCCCGGATTTCCTACAAGCTTAATGTGACAGTTATGCAGAAAATCTGCCGTCACTGTTCTTGTTGTCGGCATTGGCGCTGTGAGGAAAAATTCGTGATCAGGGCGTCGTTGGCGGATGACATGGTCGCGCACTGGCTGGTAGTCGGGTGCTATGATGTCAGCAGACAGCATCACGTGACTGAAATTGTTGGCGCTGTTACAATGGAATCCAGCCTTCCAGGATCCTTCGGTCCAGAGCTATACACAAGGCTTCCAGGGCATACAAGCACGTTCGTACCACTTGGGTTCAGCTCCTACTGTGATAAGTGGTTGTTTCTTCTACTTTAGAATCGACTACCTCTACGATTACACTGTGATCTGAAAATGATTAACGCCAAAAAAATAAAGCCCCTGTGCTCGTGTTGGTGTCAGTGACTATTGTCTCCTTTTGTACACGTCACGTAAAGAGCCCCTCATTTCCCCTGCATTTGCTTGCTGATTAGCCTAACGAGTTCCTCGAACCTGACAACCTTAATGGCATAGTTACGTTAAGATAGGTATCGCACAGCTGCCACCCTCCCCGTTAGATCACGTTTCACGTGGCACTCGCGCTGCCAGCGGCGCGTGCCACGTCTGCCGCTATGGACGAGTGCGGCACTGGCGAACACTTCAGGCATTGACCACTCGCAACATAAATACTCAAGAGAGAAAGAGAGAAAGAGAGAGAGAAAGAGAGAGAAAAAGAGAGAGAAAGAGAGAGAGAAAGAGAGAGAAAAAGAGAGAGAAAAAGAGAGAGAAAGAGAGAGAGAAAGAGAGAGAGAAAGAGAGAGAGAAAGAGAGAGAGGAAGGAAGGAAGGAAGGAAGGAAGGAAGGAAGGAAGGAAGGAAGGAAGGAAGGAAGGAAGGAAGGAAGGAAGGAAGGAAGGAAGGAAGGAAGGAAGGAAGGAAGGAAGGAAGGAAGGTTTTGAATGGCCGTTGTCTCTGATTGTTTTGGTTAAAGCGAGGATTGTCGATGGGTCCTTCAGATCATGTGGTACCTTACGGCTATATCCTAATGAGTATGTGCAGGAAAATAGAAGGGCAAATGAAAACTACTGATTAAGCCAGCAGCGAAGTGCAGGAACGCGAGCGAGTACTCGAAAAGGAACCCGGTAGTAGAAATAGGGGGGGGGGGGGGGGGGTCTTCAACGCTATTACAACATTATTTTAAAGACTGAGCTTAAGTACCCCAACCTTTTTTAATGGAAGCATCGCTAAAACTGCGCATGAATACGTTTAAAGGACCACCATGAGCAACATCAGCCTGAGTACACCTGCCGCTGGGCGATATTCTCTCTCGTAGTTCTCCAATTAACCTGGTCCTGTTCCAACTACAGCCTCGTTATCCCCGCAAGCTTCCTAACTTATCCGTCTACTAAAGTAGCGCCTGCTGCGCTAGCCATTATTTTTTATTCACTACGTTACTTTAAAGGGTTGTACGTCGCGCTTACATGCGGCTGCCGCCATTGCTTCTCTGCTATGGAAGCAATGCAAAGAAATACGGCAAGAAACACTTGCAGCGCTTACAGACTCTTAACGAGGGACGTTTAATTGGATGAACATCCACTGTGTGTTCAGTGACCCATTTCAGCGGCCCAGGAGTTGTAGGCAGCCGCCAGTTTTTGAAGTGTTCAACGAGTAAATGGTTTGAACCGTAACTTCCCTCTAGCTCACAAGAACGCGGGGCTCAAGCTTCCAATTAAAGTGCCAATTAGAGGACAATTAATTAGCTTGATAGCGATACCAGACAACTTGACGTGGGGGATAACGATGTATTGCAGACACTCTCAGTTTTATTATCTTTATTCCTTTGTATTAAGACAGTTTCTTCAGTCGCGTCGATGCACCCGACACATTTTCATCTGCGTAAGCCTCTGACTTCTGGAAAAATTTTTGTTAAAGGCACCCAATTTTTGCTACCCTACGGAGAAGGACTATCCTGAATTGAACGCGGCAGTGATGGTCACTGAGAAGAAGCGTTTTCTGCAGCAAAAATAAAAAGAGAAAGGAGTGACATTGCCATGACCGGGCAACGCGAGGAAGATGGAAGTGTGGTGGGAAAAAAAGCCGGTCTACGCCAGCAGTCGCCGTATATCGAAGCGTTTTCCGAAGTCGCCAGCTGACGCTATGGGCGGATCGATGACGGCAAAATCGGTCCCGTGGGAGTGCCGCGGACGCGTCACGGAGCAGCCACAGCTTTACGCAGTCGGCTCGCGGGCGGCCGCACTGTCGAAGCGCGAAAAATTCGATCGGCCCGCCTTGACACCGCAACCGCCTGCCACCGGTGCCGCCTTTGCTCCCCTTTCGCTTCCCTGGTGGTGGCCAAGTGCCAAGTTCAATGAACATCACTCACGTGTTCGACGGCCCGTCTAGAACAACCCAGTGTGGGATAAATCAAATGGCCCTCGTAGGTGGTCATGGAGCGAAGGAACCTCGCAACCTACGAGAAAAAAAAAAAAGAGAACTTTTTTTTTTTTCGTGCGTCAAACACATGGCATACTGCATATTGTAAAAGCTTTCAGGGGTCACGTGGCACTTTGATAACAATAACCATTTTGGCCCCACGAGATATATGAATGTTCAGGCACACCCAAGTCAATCGCATCTACGGAACATATTCTAAACTTCGC
Source organism: Amblyomma maculatum (assembly GCF_055883805.1). Taxonomy (NCBI): domain Eukaryota; kingdom Metazoa; phylum Arthropoda; class Arachnida; order Ixodida; family Ixodidae; genus Amblyomma; species Amblyomma maculatum. The sequence continues at coordinate 424,299,313 of NC_139344.1, forward strand.
CCACTCCATCAAGAAAACGTTCTGGTTTTCGGTCCTGGCAAAATACACCGAAGCCATTTTATTTTTCAACGCTGCGGTGATATCGATAGTAGCAAATTTAATTTCAAATAAAAACAAAAAACGACCCCAGCGGTGGGCATGAAGTTTTATAAGAAGATCTGGAATTCGCAGAAAGCTCTACAAGCCATACTTGATCGACTTTCTTTTTATCAGTCACATGAGGCCTTCTGTGAGGAGGCCCAGTCGAAAAACCTACAGAACCCTGTCATCAAAAATATGACAAAATATTGTGTAGTTCTGTCGTAAACTCCAGAGTTTTCTGCAGTTTTGTCTATGGTTCGTGTTGTCTGTAACACTTTTCTAACTATAGAAAATTCTGATGTTACTACAGAATGTTTTCTTCTCACAACAGCTTTCCTGTCAAAACCCGCGCGGAAGTTCTGTCGTAGCAACAGAAAATGTTTTCCAGATTTTTTTCAACTGGGTGTGCTGGGTTGGCTATGGTAGGTATTGCGATGGAAGTAGTATTTACAAAAGTTGTCTGTGAGGACGGCCGTGACCACCTAGCATCTGGAGCAGATTGTCATTACTAAGTTATGGAGTGATGAAGGAGGTAATATTATTGAAGTTGGGTGTCCTGCACACACCTAATTGCTTCAGTTTCAGTATATACTTCACACAACTACAGGGAATGAGCGAGGTGTGGCGAGGTGGCAGGATAAAAGCTGCATCAAGGGCAGCTTGACTCGTCCCGTCTCCCTAGACAACATGGTAGCAAGTACGACAGTTTAGGAAAGACGGCACACGCATATACAGTGGGACGACTAACAAACAGTAATCGTTTAATATTGGCAAAAATATGCATACTAAAGCAGTTGCAAAACCTATGAACAGCGCATTTGTTTGAAGTTTGAAGTTTATTTTCATTTCAAAAAGAAATGAGGGACCCGAGACAAAAAGTGAACGTTAATTCACTTGACGGCGCTCGGGCCCCAATACATGGCAACAGCGAGGGGTTAGTAATTACAATATCGGTGCATCCAAAATTCAGATTGTAGTTTTAAACAAGAGTTACAAACATCTTCCTTTTCCACATAATTCAGTCTGCGGAAAAGCTTAATATAACTGCACAACATGAAATATCAACAGGGCCAATGAATACCATCAAAATGAATGCAGCATGAAATCCAGAAAATACAAAAGAATGAAAGAAAACAGCAAATCATATTTACATCTGTGACATAAAAAATAAATGTATTGTTCTCTTATTAACCTTTTCAATATCAACTTTACTTTGGAGAAGATAATTTAAGAGAGAGGGCAAAAGATATGCGAGCATTTGCTGGCCAAATGTTGTTCTCGCAAAAGGCACAATCCAAGTATCTGTAGAACGTGAAGGGTATGTTCGTGCAAGTGCTCTTAAATTGGCGATGGAAAGTAGTGCAGATTCAGAGGTAGCAATGTGCTGTTTGTAGCGAACGGCTAAGTTGTATGAATAGAGATGGGTCACTGGCATTATTCTAAAGTTCTTGAAAAGCGGTATGGTATGAGTATAGTAGTCTGCTCCAGCTATATGGCGGACCGCCTTTTTCTGAAGTACATATAATCGATTTAAATTTGTTTGTGTAGTTTTACCCCATACAAGGAAACAGTAGTTTAGTTGAGACAAGAACAATGAATTGTATATATGAAGCTTAATTTTGGCCGGTAGAAAGAAATGGAATTTTGCTAATATACGCACTACTTTTGACAGGCGTGAAATTGTTTCATTTACGTGCCTATCCCAGGACATATTTTTGTGAAAATAAACACCGAGTGTTTTTACTTCGTCAACGATTTCAATAGGAGCATGGCCAAAAATTATACTATTATTTAGAGACATTATTGGCAACGATGACTGTCTTACAGAAAATAACATTGCTTTTGTTTTGGTTACATTTATTTCTAATGAATTAAGTTTGCTCCATGTGCTCAAATGATTCAACGATTCATTTATGTCATTTACAAGCTCGTTGTAGTCATTGCTTCGAAATAAGAGTGTTGTGTCATCCGCATATATTATATACTCTGGCCTTGCACTAATTTTTACAATATCATTGACATAAAAATTAAATAAGAGGGGCCCCAGGATGCTCCCTTGAGGCACGCCCATAGTAACACGCTTTGAGGAAGAAAGATTTTCGCCTATTCTAACACTTTGTGTACGATGCTCCAGATATGAGCGTATTAAGTCTAGGGGCACACCTCGGATTCCGTATACTTCTAACTTTTTGAGCAATGTCCTATGATTTAAACGATCAAATGCTTTGGAGTAATCAATGTAAATACCAGCGACTAACTCTTTGTTTTCAAAGCTTCGTAGAATGAATTCTTTTTGTGTTAATAGAGCTAGTTCAGTAGATCTGCCTTTACGAAAACCATATTGTGCGGGAGTAACAAGACAACATTTATCAGCAAATGCAGTAATTCTAGTTTGTATTAATTTTTCTAAAGGCTTAGAAAAAACTGGTAGAATAGATATTGGACGGTAGTTTGACAAGTTATTTTTATCGCCTCCTTTAAACAGCACTATTACCTTTGATGCCTGCATTTTCCGAGGAAAGGTTCCTGTTGAAAGGACCAAGTTATATATAAACGAAAGCTGCGGTAAGATCAAATCTAAAACGTATATAACCGGCTTGATTTGTATGTCATCAATATCGCAAACCGTATACTATTATTCATAGAAATGAATTCTGCATGAATCTCACTCTCATCTGTCGGCCTTAAGTACAAACTATCGCTGTTTCTGTTAATTCCATTTATTGCCTCAGAATGATGTGAACTCGAAACTATGTTGACAAAATGATGATTGAAAGCTTCCGCCAACTCAACACCAGATACCAGAGAGGCATTTAATGTTAATTCGGAAACGCTGTGATCTGTAAGAGAACGGTTTAAAATCTTGTTTATATTTTTCCACAAAACATCCGGTTTAGAGTTGTACTCTGGCTGAAAAAGATTAAAAAGGTATTCTCGCTTCTTATTCCGTATCACAGCATTGGTTTTGTTTCTATGGCGTTTAAAAATCTTCCAGTCATTTGTGTCTCGTGTGGTTATGAACTTTTTGAACAATTTATCTTTCCTTTTTATCATCTTAAGGCATTCTTTCGTTATCCAAGGTTTCTTTGATATAGTCTTTTGCTTAGGGACTAAAATGAATGATGATAGGTAAGACTTTAAAAATAGGGACAAAAAAGTATTATATGCTTCATCAGGCGTTTGCGAGCAATACACTGCATCCTAGTCTGTTTCTGAGATAATAGTGCGAAATTTTTCCAATGTGTTGTCGTTTATATTCTGCATTTTCTGGCAAACGTCCGGTTTCTTTACCCTCTTTCTAGGGGTCGATCGACTAAATAAAAAAATTGGCATGTGATCACTGATATGTGAGACGAGAACGCCGGCAGTAGTATCTTGTATGGCTTGGTTGGTTATAAACAGATCTATCAAAGTACTACTGTTTGGTGTTACACGTGTAGCAGATTTAATTAGGTTGTTGAAGCCATGCGAGTCCAGGAGTGTTTCAAAATTGTGTTGTAGTGTAGATAAATTTAACAGGTCAATATTCAGATCACCTCCGAGTATAAGCACGAGCTTATTTTCGTTTACATAATTTAGTATCTTATCGATGAGAGAGAGAAAATTTGACACATTGCCCTCAGGAGGACGATACTTCACTACAAACAGATATTTTTGACATGTCACAGCAAGGCACTCTGTACTTGGCGTTATAAAAGAAAATTCTTCAAGCAATTCACATTGAAGTGACTGTTTTACATGCATAAGGACACCACCACCACGTTTGGTCGCTCGGTTTAAAAAGAATGTGCTATATTCTGCATCCTTCATGACGTCACAAACAGATGTAAACCATGTTTCGGTTAGCATTATGACGTCAAACTGAAATCTGAAAGTGTTTAGTAGAGCACTTAATTGATCTTCTTTATTTCGTGCCGACTGTATATTTAAGTGAAAACACGTAAGACTGTTCGGATCATAGTGGAGAGAGATAGAGTTTAAGTCTAGAGGTTTTATCGCCATTTCAGGACGCAGAAACACAGCAGGAGGTCAGGCATACCTTCTTTAGGCAATCTTATCTATATCACGTTCACACTGCACATGAAGCACGCTTGATTTCTCTTCTTTACGAGCGAAGATTCTGCCATCCCTCACCCACACATACTTCCAGTTGCAAGCCTTTTTCTTTTCAACAGTTTTACCCTGTAGCAGCTTTAGTGCTGGGCAGAGGTGCTCGTTTATGAAAATGGGGTCCTCACTCGATAAATGTCCAAGGTCAGCCATTGAGAGTCGGGTTTTTTTCGCTTTCTGAAGCAACAGGTTGCGTTGTGAACGGCTTTTTAGTTTTAGAACAATATTTGGACAAGATGAGCTGTTACGAGCCTTTACTCTATGGCAAACATCAATGTCTTCAGGAGTTATTGTGATGTCTAGTAATGCTGCGACTTTGCAAACGGTGCTTGTGACATCCTCATTTTGTTCTTGCAAGACACCTTTAAATTCAACATTGCAGTTTCTGGAGTATTGTTCTCCTGCTACGATCCTGAGATCGTGCTCCTCTATTTGCTTTCTCATGTCATCACAGTCGGTTCGCAAGGCTTCATTTGCTTTTCTCAGAACTTCATTTTCCTTCTCTAGAGCCTCATTTTTCGCTTTATAGTCTTCATATTCTTTGTTGTAGAACTCAAGGCTGTCTTTAATCTCCCTCAGTTCTTTTCTGAGGTCTCGTTCAACCTTGCTTTTAAATTCCTTCATTTCTTTTTTTAACTCTTCTCTCAAGTCCTCAAAACGAGTACCCATGTTCTGTATAGACAAGAAAAATAGGCAACAAAAACAAAAACTGGCAGCAGCGAAAGACAGCACTATGTATAACTATGTGACTATATGATAACTTCAATGTCCAACCTGAATCAGCAAGAAAAGAAGATGCCCGTTGAACAAAGCGCCGTCCTCAGCTGCCTCGCTGCTGCCCAGTGGCTTGAGGCACCGATGTTCCCAGCTTTTGTAGCCCTCAGGTGACCACGTGGTAGCTGTCGTGTAGATCACGCCCCTCGTCCGGCGGTGATAGTCTGATGCTCTTGGCCTCGGTATCAGATGCAGCCAGCGGTAGCCGTAGAGAGCACGTGGAAAAACAATCGTTCTTTGTCCGGTTGTATCTGAATCAGCAAGAAAAGAAGATGCCCGTTGAACAAAGCGCCGTCCTCAGCTGCCTCGCTGCTGCCCAGTGGCTTGAGGCACCGATGTTCCCAGCTTTTGTAGCCCTCAGGTGACCACGTGGTAGCTGTCGTGTAGATCACGCCCCTCGTCCGGCGGTGATAGTCTGATGCTCTTGGCCTCGGTATCAGATGCAGCCAGCGGTAGCCGTAGAGAGCACGTGGAAAAACAATCGTTCTTTGTCCGGTTGTATCTGAATCAGCAAGAAAAGAAGATGCCCGTTGAACAAAGCGCCGTCCTCAGCTGCCTCGCTGCTGCCCAGTCAGACAGTAAAGTATGGGTTAAATAATAATGTCGAATATTTTTTTTTCTTTGTCTGAATGGGCGACTGTTCTTCGGTTAGACGCAATCTAGAATGCCTGACAATCAAGCCACATTAAAATCGCAAACAATTTATTTGAGCAAAATAACGCTTTTAATCGTCGACGATCATCTCCGCAGACAATCCCACACAATTTCGCGTCCTTCATGAGATAAGCATTGTACGTACCATAATCTATGAATACATGATGTTTTCGTAGAGCGCTGAGAGGCCTGTGTTTTCAGACCTTTTTCTGGAAAACATTTTTCAACCACGAATTGTTGACATATTGCATTATATCATGGTAAAATGGTGGCCATGAAAAGTATCTAGCAATGCTTCACAATCACCCCATGAGGATTTTTAGTAACGCAGCGTATTGATTTTTACATCAGTTATACCTACACTCTGCTGCCGCATTAAAAGCCATAAAAAAGAACTTTTTGACGCACATCAGCAGTTCAGAACATTTCTATCATCGTTTGCATCAAAGTACATCTTAATATCACACCGTTGGGTCACGATTAAAAGGTGTCCCGAAATCCTGGGCCTATGTTTTCCTTCCGCAATATTATGCATGCCTACAGGTAGCCTCAGTCTGTGATAATCGTGTGCGCAGTATGCACAGACCATCTATACCTAGGATGCAGACATTATTTACGAGTAATGTGCGGTGCTGTGGGTAAATCAACGGAGGCTATGTACCACAACCACAACCTCTCACTTTTTTTTAAATACAAACAGTAGAAAAAATACGTTGAGAGCGATAAAGAAATCTGCACTGGAGAAATGCAAAAGCATGTGCGTTGGCTGCTCTTTAGTAACTCATAGCGTGCAATCACTCAGTCCATTTGAAAGTCACGACTAGACAATGATCCTAAATTTGATTGACTTACACAAGCCATGTACTCCAGAGCCATGCACACTGGACCTTCGATCTGACTGACTCGTGACAAGTGACTATGACACATGACTAAACTAAAATAACTCACATGCCATGAAATTTATGTACCACTTGTCGTTACATACACAGTCTAGGCTACCAGTCTCGCCTTAATGTGACGTCATATCCAACGTTACATTTTGCTCCAATATTTTGCTTTCATTTTTCAGAGAGAAACTCTCTGGCACCCATTCCTGCATTTCGCGTCGTTGTCGGCCTCGTAACCAGCTCTGGACCCCTTTCAGCCCCTCAGCTCGTCTTATCTGATTGCTGCGCGCGCTCCTGCCACCCCCTTTCGCCGCTGCGTATAGCCCCCCCCCCCCTCCCCCCCTCTCTTCCTGCATGGCTTCGAGGTTGTTCTCCGGTTGCAAAACCGCCGGCTCGCTATCAACGGATCACGGTGCGTGTATCCCAAGCCGAAACGCAGAGCCACGTTGTCTTCACTCGCTAGCGGCGCCAGCGGCGTCAGTCAGTCGTTGCTATCTCTTCGCCGCGCAACGTTCCAGTGGGCCCACGCGTTGCCTCCCGCAACCTCCCGGTAGCTTAATCGCTCTCTTCATTTCTCCGACTACAAAGCTTCCTTCATGGCAGTCAATAACTGTTAGTGGGGTGTTTCTTGAAGAAATATGAGTGAAAAATTATTAAAAGTTGTTTGTAATTGTACAAGCATGTCTTGCCCGAAATCTTTCCTCGGTCTATCGAAAAGGCGAAATAGCTGATGGTAAATATCGGCAAATTTTTTTCCCATTTTTTGCCTCTACATTTTGCGGACATGTTGTTGCAAACATAGCCGAGTAAGGGTTTCGCTTCAATGAAATTGGAAGGATAATTAAGCTTTGCCTTTAACATTTGAACATGATGGCGCTGTCGGGCCTTGCTCTAATTGCCGTCTCATTTGCTTCTCTTGTTCTTGGGCTTGGCAATGACGTAGCTCACAAGAGAGAATAATTTGCTTTGCCCCCACGTGCCTCGCTCGGCACTCAGTGTCTTTGGCATGCTTATGACGCATTGCATCAGCCTCCCTCCCACGATGCCTCAAGTCCTCGTACCGCTTCTGGCGCATTGCAACAACCTTCCTTGTCCGTATCTTGGTGTTTTCGCACCGCCTAACTCTCATCCCCTCTGCACGCTTAGCCTTCGTCTCTACTTCTTAGGTGGGTGACCCCGCCGATGAGCAGAAGACCTGGATGCACCATCCACACTTTTTGAAGACTACTACTCATAAGAGCTCCCCGCACTGGTAGACGTCACCGCATCCACCGCGTACGCGTTCAAGAAGCGCGTCTGTTTCGCTTCTTTTTACACGGTGATGATGATGATGCTTATGATGATGATGATGCAGTGGTCAGCCCTTTACAGAGAAGAACATACAAAATGCCCTGACCTAATGTAAGAGAGATGGTATACGCTATACTGCTCCCGCTCCATCTGTTTTGGTAGCGCCATATGCCATCACAGGATTTTCCAGTGAGCGCCGCTTAGTGGCGCTGGAATCGCAGATAAGGAAAGCGGAATGTTAGAGGAAATGTACTTCGCTACTTGCTTACCCATTATTTTTGTAATTACTTCCGACGAACCTACTCATTAGCTGACAGTCGTAAAATAATGCATGCACTAGGCCAAGTACCTTCATACACTCTTAATTTGGTTCCACTTACGTGTGAAAAAAGTTACAGATGTAAGTGGAAATGCCTCTTATAACTGGAACTTCCTTAACGCTTATGTGGAACCAGATAAAGAACATACAGGAGCAACACGGATCTTTGGCTGAATGGTTGCATCTTGCATGGCCTTGCACGGAGTTCGGTTCCCTGGCTGTACACGACTTTTTATTTATTTGCTTCCTGCTGATTCTCGCGTTACAATCAACGACACGAGGCCCTTACAGCTACCGCATTAATGTTTTTGTTGGCCTATGAGACTTACGTCTCAAAGCGACTCAGGCTATGAGAAACGCCGTAGTGGACGACTGGAGGACTCCAGAAATTTTGACCATCTGACGTTCCTTAACGTGCACTAACATCGCACAGCCCACGGGCGGCGAGCTTTTCATCTCCATCGAAAAGCGGCCGCCGGGCCCAGAATTCCATCCCGCATTCCTGCGAAGATAGTCGAGCGCTCTAACGATTTGTATGCCATTATGGCTTCCTGGTTTGCGTGAAAGCGTATCGAGATACCAACTGGCTTTGAATCGCTTTAGGACGCACCAAGAGGTGGCTTCGGTCTGTTGCCTACGTCACCTCCATGTTCCTTCACTGGTCCCTAATTGAGATGCAACCTAGCCTGGTTGAGAATCAATTTAGCCGTTTTAATGCCCATCATGGCGAATGTGGTATACAGTTGGAGGCAAGAAAGCAACAGATATCATCGGCGCGTTTCGTAAGTGCGATTAAATAGGAAAGTCACAGCGCTAGGGCGGACCCGCAATGGCGAAAGAGAGCAGCCAACACAAACGCGAATGTTTGTGTTATCTGCTCTTCCTTCGATCTTGTGGTTTCGATGTGCACTGTCATGCCTTCTCAGTCTAAGGACCAACTTGCCCAGATTGCTCTCTGAAGCAAATAAACAGCATTGCAGTGTGGTAGGCCACCCAGCTGTAAATATTTTCCGGACGCTTCATCTGTTTGTAGAATCAAAGCTGGCTCGGAAAGCAGCGTGCACGGAGACTCATCACTGAACTTATGCTTTGCGGTTGTTTTTCACTGCAGCATCCAACTGAGGAGTAACCGTGCAAGTCCAGGCCACTCTAATAACTATTCTCTTTTTTTTATTTCTACGTGTTGCCTCTTCTAAGCGCTCGAGAATAGAGGCGTAGCGAGGACAGCCGAACAGCTCACAGCCTTTACACGCTTCGCATATATATATGAAGACCAGTTTTTCATTCGTAAAATGCGGTGCCAGCTGCTTCCATGACAGAACCACTTCGTGGTGGCAAACCCAATATGAACTTCAATTTAGAAGTGTGGAAGGCGGCGCTCGCCAGCTTGCGTGGAAAGCTCATAACAGTGATGGATTTGCATATCCCTTTCCGGAGTTCGAAACTAGGCCAGATGTCTTTATTCGCAACACCAGACGCCACATATAGGGCTGCACTCGCTAAGCAGAAACGCAGCAGGTTCGAAAGTGCCGAGTGTATTTATTTACTTATTTATTTTTATATACGAACGCAATTGCGGAGACTTCCAAGCCTGGCGTTAACAGAAAGGGCTAAATTTGGCAGGAACAATCTCTCAGGGTGGTTACAGCTGCATGACTCGAGAATCGGTGACGTCTGCGGAAGTGTTTTTGTTTTCCTCGGCGTTACTGAGGTAAACAGTTTGAGAATGGCGTGCGCACATGCCTTGTCACAGAGCGCTCTTTTTGAGTTTTCGGCACTGGTACCACAATGACCTGAAACTCACGTAGCGGGACCTGAATCGTTGGGGCATGAAAGCGCCACATAGAGTTCTACTCTTAATTTCCGACTGTGCGTTCCTCGGCTCTCGCCACACCTTTCTTCCTCAGTCTTCTCTGAAGTGGGAGGTAGAAATTGTAATCGAACCCTTCGGCGCTCTTGGGTCCCGAAGTCAGACAAGATATATGCCACTTTAGAACATTGGTACCAATTATCAAAGCGAGCCTTTATATCTAAGTCGAGTGCTCTTTGATGTCATGTTTACGGCTATATGGTAATAAGAATCTGTAACATAACAGCGGCAAACATTAACCGATAATTGATTAAGAAAGTAGCAATTAAAGTGCATGTACAGGAAAGAGGTTCCGCAAGGGGAGCCGGCAGATCGGAGCCATCAACACTGTCGCATCATGTCCATAAGGGCGGAGCTTAAGTGTTCCCCCTTTTTTTTTTATCTCCAGATAAAAGTTTTGTTTTTGTCGAATTTCTTTCTCTTCTTCCCACAGTAGCTGCCATTTCTCTTTTTTTTTGTCAGTGTAACTACTACTTTACTTCCCGCCCGTTCTTGTTTCTACAGCGCAAGTACCTGAAGGCTTTTGCTTCCCACCTCTTCTCGTCCTTTTTACCCAGTCACTTCTAATCAGATTTTGATCGATGCTTTCCGTGCTACAAATGAAGATTACTTCATATCCCTACCCCATAACCACGCAGAGACAATCTGCCAAATGTTCTTTGACTAATCTCTAGTCTTTGCGCTACATCGTATCTTACGCAAGGTACCGCATTCGAAAATGTCACTCCCTGGAGCCATTACAGCGTTCCATAACCACAACATTATTCAATATTCTTAGTTCTTGGGATGCCTCCATGGGAGCTTAAAATATTGCGAGCACTGCATGACGCTTCATCTTTCACACGAGTGCGCGAGCTGCTTCATCTTCATCCTGCTCTCTAGAAGAGATCCATCATCATCGCGTAGTGCGATTCGCTTCGGTGTGCGACCCGGGCTTCAGGTCTCTAATAAACTTGGACTACCAAGCCCCTCCTTAGAAGTGGTGGAGGTGCGGGGTTTCGGAGAAGCCTGGCTAAGCGGTGAGGTTGAGCGGCGAAAAGGCGAAGAGGAACGGCGTCTGGCGGTAACCATGCGGCGCTGTGGACCTTTCTGGAGGGGGTGATGAACGTAGGGGATAATCAGGGCATGAACTGTGGTTATAGCTGGTTAAGCGGTAAGAATAATCTGTTTCCAACGAGTCGTAGCCGCGTCGTTCATTTTGAAGTCGGCGACGACAGAAACGGGAAATATGGCCCCGGTAGCAGCTGTTATAGAGAGTTTTAGCTTACCGTGATTCGCGATCCGCTACCGTGACCCGCCACCGCGCGTTCCACTGCGCATGCCCAGATCCTTTGACGCCGATAGATGGCGCCACATACTGGATGTCGGCACATAGACCTGCCACGTCGGGACCAATCAGCTTGTGCGCCCCGCCCACGCACGGTAGCGGGTCATGGTGGCGGATCGCGGATCACGGTAAGCTAAATCTCTCTAATAACAAACAGGGTGGGCTGTGCGCCAGGTGGGGTAGTATGACGGCGCCGTTGCAGGTGGGGCCAATGCGACGACATGAGCACTGGGAGGCACAGGTGGAATAGGCGCTCCAAGTGCAGATAGCAAGGATCCGATCTGGGCATACGTAGGCACAGTGCAGATGGTAGGGACGGGGGGTGGGGGGGGGGGAGACGTCATGGAGGCCAACTCTTCTTTGATAATGCTGCGCCGGCAGGCGGAGGATGTGGCTCAGGTGCAGCGCGGCACGAGTCACCTTGAGCTAGAAGCTCTTCACGAATTAGTCCGCGGATAAACACACGGCGGTCAAAGGCTTCGGTAGAACTGAAGGAAGGCTGATCAGGCTGAAGGCGGATCCAGTCGTCGACAGGTCGAGATGACGGCGTCGATGGTGGTAGCGTTCTGCACGGCCAGGGCGTTGAAGTCGAGTAATTCAATGCCCTTAATGGCGTGCAGAACCCACTCGGCTTCTGGCATGGTGTCATTTATACGCCGAAAAAGTGCGAGGACGTCTTCTATATAAGAAGTATAGGTCTCATTGGACCACTGAACTCGAGCATCCAGCATCTCGGGAACATCAGTTCGAAGTTCGAAGAGAAAACTACGATGTCATCTAAGTATACCAAGACATACCTGCCACTTCAAGCCAGCAAGTGCGGTTTCCATTACTCATTCGAACGTCACTGGCGCGAAGCAGGGGCCGAATGGCATTACCTTGAACTCGAACAGGCCATCTGATGTGATGAATGCGGTCCTCTCCCGATCTCTTTCGTCGACCTCAATTTGCCAGTAGCTGCTTTTTAAGTCCATCGATTGGAAGTATCTTGCATTGCAGAGCCGATCCAGTGTGTCGCTGTGCGGGGAAGCGGGTAGACATCCTTTTTCGTGACGCTGTTCAAGCGGCGATAATTGACGCAGAAACGGAGTGTACCGTCTGCCATCTTTACCAGAACGACTGGTACCGCTAGTGGGCTGTTAAATGGCTGGATGATGTCTTCACGAAGCCTTTAATTGATTTGCTCGTGAATGGCTTGACGTTTTCGTGACTATACCCGATAGGGGCTTTTACGAAGAAATCACGCGTAATCTTCTCTGATAATGCGGTGCTTTGCCAACGGAGGTTGTCGCACCCATCGACGCTGACGAAAAGCGCTGGCTATAGTTCTCAAGAAGAGCGCGAATCTGGATAGTGTTCGAGGGTAGTGCTGGGTTGACGTCGAACGCGAGCTGATCTCCTCGAGTGGGTGAATCGTCTGCGTTCTGGTCGGAGATAGCGAAGACTTCTCGGGTGTCGTGCGACCGTCGTGCCCTTGTTAAAATGCCGGTACGATTCGATGAAGTTCGTCAAGGGCACCTGAACTTGTCCTCCTTTGATATAGGTGATACCTCATGCGATGCCGACCCCTCGCTCCAAGAGCAACTTGGTGTTTCTTTCGACAACGCCTTCTGCTGTTTCGATGCCTGCGTTGCCCACGTAGACAACTACGCTTGATCGGAACGGCATGATTAAGCCTCCCTCGAGGACGTTTAGTGCGATGGAATGCGTCGAAGTCGTGGTATAGTAAATATGGCGTTGTCCGTCGAGAGCTTGATGCGTTTTGAGCGAAGATCGATGATCGCCTGATGTTCACTGAAAAAATCCATAACGAGCAATACTGTAGAACCACGAAGCTCGTAGTATATATAAGTACGCCCATTTACTCTGATGCTCGCGGTGCAGCGCCCCGACGGTGTAATAAGGTTACCATCAGCAGTGCGAATTAGCGGGCCATCCGAAGTGGTCGTCACTTTCTTGAGATGGGCGACGAACGCTCAGCTCTTTACAGAATAGTCGGCTGTGGTGTCCACTACGGCGGTAATCGGTTACCGTCGACCGTAACTTTCTTGTAATGCGTGTTGACTTCGGTGTTCGATGTCTACGTACTTCGTCGTGTACTGAAGTTACGGCCGCGGCCCACTTTTCTCTAGTCACTTTTCTGAACGTCGGGGTGAACTTGGACTCTGGTCGTGTTGACGTCGATGTTGTCGTCATGCGTAGTAGCGATATAAATGTTGCAGAGCGTCGTCTCTCGCCGTAGGGGCCGGAGGATCTTGTTTAGTTCGCTTTGTAGCAACCCCACCTCAGAGGGTTGCTGTCTTTAGTTTCCCTATGGCGTCAGGGGAACCTTTTCGCAGGTCTATACTGTAGCCGGGAGACGCAAAACGTTCTCTGACTGGCGGTGTAGACCGGGATAGACGGCCCGTTGAAGCGGGCTTTCGTCTGCACAGAAACTGGTCGCTTTCCTGTAGTCGCGCTCTCCAGCACGGGGTCGTGGGGCATCTATGGCGAAAGCGCGCAGATCAATCCGTCTGTAAGGGCAGTGACGAAGGATATGGCCGGCCTCACTAGCGCATTGGGCTGTTGTTCGCTGTCCCTCAGGCGTCCCACTTCCTGGGGCTTCAGGGTCGTTTGCAGGTTTGGCGAGCGGGGACCAAGGGGCGGCGTTCAGGAGCTGCTTGTTGACGTCAGGGGTGATGGGAGGGGGGGGGGGGGGGGCTTGTACACTCGCGTACGGGTGCATGACGGCGTACTGCACTGCGTAGTTCATAGCTTGGACTCCAGCTGAAACCGACGGTGACGCAGAGCCATGTGCATGATGAACCTCTCCCCGGACAACGTCCGTAAGCATCGCTATTTCAGGCTTGGCACGATGGCAGGAGTCGTCGTAAATCTTCGCGTTGGATATCGCGAAAGCGTTCCCGCAGGTTATTTCCGCATGTAGATGAGGCTTCATAGTAGCTTGTGGGAAAAAAGTTGGTTGGTTTTCTGTGGCAGAGTAAGTTATTTATTGAGAGCGCAGGACGCAACTTTAGAGTTTAAATGTTTGGTACTGAGTTTAAAGCTTAGACCACTTATTCTTTACAGATACTATCAGCCCAAATAGGGTTACATAAGGCCTAATAATATTGCAAAAAAAAAACGAAAACAAAGCGTCAATAAGAGTGGTATCCAAAAATTTAATTAGAAGCGGACGGCAACAACAGTACAAAATGCACAATACTTAAATATATCTGAGGAGACGTTTCTCAACCAAATATGAGAACATAAGGAACAAGGAATCTAAAACAGTGCAACAAAAACATAGTGTAGTATACATCACTAAGCAGCAATATTTTTAAAAACATCGAGAATAAACGATGAGAACGCTTCACGATTATCAGCCTTAACTGCTTGTTCTGACAGCTTGTTCCATTCGTGCGCTGTTAGCAGAAAAAAATCAGTGTTTAAAACAATTTTTTGAAAAATTTCGCTCTTTCACGGTTTTGGAGTGCTTATTCGGAGTTATACGTGACAGAATTTCATCGATGTATTTGCGTTTGTCAATGAGTGTCTTGTTATTTATAATACAAAAATAGAGATTCAATCTTTTTATCTTCCTACGGACATCTAGTGGAGGTATGTCAGCTCTACTGTGCCATGGGGAAATGTGTTCCTGTCTTCTGTACTTCGAAAAAATTAAACGCAACGCACATCTTCGCAATTGTTCTAGTTTTGATGTTAGAAACTTAGCGTAAGGGTCTCAGACTTCACACGCATATTCCAACAATAGCCATCACATCTTCAAAGCACGTGTCTACAACATTCCACAGTTGCTTCAAAGACGCTTGATCTAAAAGAAACATTTTCTGACGCATCTGTAGCTCACCACTTTCCCATCAATATGTGCATAAGTTTTGTATATTACCGCAGAGTTTGGATGTTCCAGGATCCTGAACCTGAAAAGCTGATCGCTTTCGCGGGGAGCATAACTGTACCTCACCGCTTGTTCGCACCCCAGCCTCCCATTTCACAACTACGCAATCCTAAAATCAGCAGCAGCCACTCACGCCGGCGAGAACGCGTCCACTTGTGGAAAGACAGTGGTCACGGAGACAATTCGCTGACTTGAAACTTTCTGGGCAGCTTGCTTCGCCTTTACTGGTCAAGAATAGCTTTTTGAGGAAATTAGAACTCCGACCGAAGCAATTAAGTTGCCTATAGTGTAGGACCTAGATTTTCACAAGCAGGACCTGCGCTGTTCTGCACTGATAACGCGAACAGCCTCAAACTACTCCGGTGAAGGCGCGCGTGCAACCGACACGACGACCTGTGGAATCCCTCCTTCCTGCATCCCCAACTATGCGCGTCGTTTATACTGCGCCGCGTGAATCCGGCTTCGACCACGCGGAGAGCAAACCCAAAGAGAAAAAAGCGACGATGCCTTGGTAGGGGAGCTCATCGATGTAACGCAAAGCCAACTTAATTAGGATGGCGGTGGCGAGTGCGTGAGTGCGTGAGCGTTAATCGCCTCGGCCATTCGACGCTCGAAGAGCTCAAGCTTGCGTCGCTCTAATCCTGAAGGTGACGCATCCAGGCACTGATTGTTCACGCCCTTCGAGCTAGGCAATTCATTTCATTTACGGGTCACTGGATCTCACTGCCGCGGGCCCGCAGGAGCTGCTCCCTCCAGGCCCAATATTATGTTTCGTTATTTTTTTTTCTTTATCGGCGATCTCAGCTAGTTCATATTGCATTGACTAACACATAGGCAAGCTAGGAGCATATGACTTTAAACCTTTGCGAAACCTCATGCACCTCATGCAACACCGCACATTTGTTTTATATTCACTCATTCATATTTTCGATTCATGCGTGCAGTGCTCCGTGTATCTTAGCTTGAACTTTTAGAATTATAAGAGCGTAAAATACGCCAATTAGTGAAGACAGATTGTTGCTCATACCGCTTTCTCTTTTCAGGTCGATGCTCCTGAAATGTAAAGAATATGTACCTGTTTTATCACCATAGTCTGTCCTATCTAGTTCAATGCCTCCTTAAATGAAGAACAATCAAAATTAAGTCAAATTGAAAATATTTAATTCCGGGGAATTTCCTGTGGAGAGAGCGAGTAAACGCTAATATTGACTGACGAGGCCCTAGGCTGCCTCCGATTAATTCATACAACATTCCTCGTTAAACATATAGGGTGCACTTCATGCAGAAAATGCGGTTTTCATTCGATACGCAGCAGAAAGATGTTTACAATACTGCCGATAAAAAAAAATATACATAGAACATGTATTTGTAATTTTCAGATATAAATCATATACCCAGATAAAGTTAGTAGACACCTTTAGACGAGTTAACAGTATTTAACGAGACAGTAACAGAGTTCTACTCAGTGCGTGCAACGTAGAATGCAAAAACCAAAAGATAGCCAAACAAAAAGAAGCATTTTGGAGCAGACTACATATTATATGCTGCTGAAACAAGAAAACCTTTGTATATTCTTTTGAGTTCACGCGGGCTATCTGTCCAATTTTATAATACCTTCATGTTTGTTCAGCCACTGGATAGCTTGATAGGATAATGACTGTTTCCCGTAATTAGTTCTGGTTTTTGTCAGCCTTCCTAATTGACGCCGGACACTGTGCTGGTGATCAACCACCATGGTGAAATCTGTGCACGTATTCGTGGCGCGTATATGTTGGATAATTTTGTAGAATTAAATCTGACTGAAAAACCTGAATTGAATAAGCTTTGAATAAATTATAATAAAGATTTTTCTTTGGCCAAAGAGGTGTGTAAAGATTTTTCTAACACATCCGATTGATTGGGCTATATCATTTACCAGGTGCTCTACATGACATGTTCATGTCAGAGTTTCTTAAAACCAATCTCCTAGGAATTTCTGGTCCGGTGTTTGCTGAATCATCTGTGTGTTGTACATAAGACGCAGCACGTATTGATCACGCTTGTTTGGAGGAGAGATAATCATATATTTAGTTTTAGAGGCGTTTATTGTTGCCAGTTTTCATTTAGCCATCAATAAAGGTTTTGTATATTCTTATTAGTAATTTCCTCGAGTTCGCGTTTCGTCCGTGAGGTATTGTCTGCAAACATTCCTATATCGGGAATGTTAGCAATTTCAGCTAGGTCATGATGTATAACAAGTACAAGGAGGTCCTAATACTGAACCTTGAGGTATTCCGTTCGTTACGTTTTTAACCAAGTGGAGGAATATAATTATCGACATTCGTAATCTGGAAACGTTTTTCAAAATAGTCTTTTATTAGTTGCAGTGACATGGCACGTATTCTATAGCATTATACCTTACGGAGAAGTATACTGTGATTTGCTGAATCAAACGCTTTCCGCAAGCCTAGAAACAATCGTAATGTATTAGCCTTGTTTTCAATAATTTTTATGATTTTCTTATTCACGTGAAATAGCGCTTGTTCCGTTGATTTCTGTTTTTGAAATACAAAATGCGAGCTTGATTTTACATTTTATTTCTCTAAGAACGTTATTACACGATCATTAATTGCCCACTTGAAAACTCGATAAAACAGGTAATGCCCATAACAGTCGATACTTTGTAAGCGCGTTTCTGTCTCCTGGTTTGTGCATCGAAATCACCTTTCCTATCTTCAATTGGTCAGGGAAGACATCAGTGTCGAACAGTAGGTCTATTATGTGTGCACTGACATATTTAACTACTTGAATACATATTTAATTGGTTCGGACTTAATTTCATCATAATCAGCAGCAACATAAGCCGCCAAGGGTTCAGTTTTTTGCAGTGAAATATGGTGGGAGAGCAAAGAACGTCTGCAGGGAAGTAATGTGTCTTGTTTGCAGTTCACTGCCAGCCATTGCTTTACCTGGCTTTCCTGACTTTACAAAACGCTCATTTATCGCTTAAGCCAAACACTGTCCAGCTATCATATTACCATCTATCTCAACCTCTTCTAGGCCCATTTTTCATCAGTCTGTTAACATCTCCCCATACCTTTTTTTTAATTGTTATGGTGGCGGAAGAACAAATTTTCATAGGTCTCTTTTGCTTTCTCAAGCAAGCTTATTTCGGGCCTTTTTAAATTCCTTCAAAAGGTTTGCATCGCGTGTTTTAATAAAAGTATGATATATATTACTTTGTTTTGCGATATATCTCGTTGTCCTAGTTGGTTATACTACTTAGAACAGAGTTCCATCTTGTCGTCCTGCTTGTTCTTATTATCCATATTTTTGTATTCTTGTAAACGTATAATATCTTACGGTATTGGCATGGAGCCATCCGGAAGCTGTAAATGGATGCCTGTTCAGTTTGCTTGACGTAAACTCGCAGGTTTGGTTGGTTCATTGAATCATAATGTTCATTTGACTATGTTTTCACGTCGTGATGAGTACGTGTAGTGAGCATCAGATGAACAGATGAACGTGGGAGCGCAATAAATTCTTCATAAAGCTCATTTATGTCCCCACGGAACTGAACTCGCCGGCGGTGATAGCAAGGGATTCTTTCGGCGTTCATCTAACAGCAGAGACACCGGCGCTATGGCAGAGAACTCGATAAGTAGCATATGGTAGCTGCGATAACCTTGTGTAACGCAGAAACGATTACACGCGGTAAATGTCCCTCGAGAGAAATTCGGTTTCACAAACAAAACAAACGCCCCACAAAAAATTGCGATACAGCCGTATTCCGGTGGCTTTGAGCGCGAACTAGTTATCCCCCTAAAGCTTCACTATCGTTTACCGATTGCCCTATACGCATCTCTAAGTTACTAGAAGTACAGCTAATCGTTCTGCTTCTTTTGACATGCTTGACAGCTTTTTTGGCTGGTAGTATTGGAGCTTCGAACTGTATTAGGGTTGTTGGCCCGTTCCCACTCTCAGCATCTGCAGCACAGCATTCGCACAGCTGCACAGCAGATGGTGCTGACCTTGCAGCCTGTCCCATAACTCAAGAGACCGACGGGTCTAAGCGACGTCAGCGTTTGTTGCGTTACCATGGTTTTGCTCTTTCTCGCTAGCCGAGAGGGCGATGGCTCGTTAGCATGTAGTCAAGCAGTAGGTCGTTATTGTGCCACAAAAGAAGGGTGCCACAAAGAGAGCGTAAGCTGACTGAAACCCTCGTCATCTCTGATGCCTGGTTACAGTCTTTCACTCAGTGTTTCTTCATGCTTAGGCCTTTTGTAAGGATCCAAGTAATGAGCCTGTGGGCATACACAGGCGAGCGTTTTGTGTAAAGGTATATCGCCGCAGTCCTGCGGCTAGTCTGCAGCCAACTAAGCTAAGCATTAACGCACAATCCAGCAATACCCTACTGAAAAAATTGTATGAGGCAATAACCTCACATTTTCGCACAAAACCTCACACAATTCAAAAAAGAAATCACATACAAGTCACATATAATTGCATAGGGTCTCATAGTTTCCTGTACATGATCATAAATTATGTACGATATTTTATGATAATGATGGGCACCGTATGAGAGTCTATGCGATCAGATGGGATTTTGTGATGTTGTTGCCCCGTAGAACTTTTGGTATTTCAGTAGAGTAAGCTCACAATTCTGATAACTTATTTTCTTTTGAGACGTCGCGAGTACGACATGCTCGCGGCAAGCGCAGGGGCACCGGCAGTGCGGAATTAACGTATCGGTTTTCCCAATGTCGTCTTCCAAATTTCCAATCGTGGAATTACTCCTGTTATAGAGTGTAGTTAGGTCCATTTTATTCAAGAAAGAAGCAGATATTTGAAGACTTCAATTCATGAAAACACTCTGCACCGTCAATGGAGAAGCAAAATTTTAATAAAGAGAAGACGAGAAAGAGTCTAGAAATTATATCTAACTCCAGCCGGAGCATCTCACTGCTGTAGCTTGAGTAATGCATATTTGAGCACCGTTTAAAAGAATGACGGGGAAACAACCGACAGCGTAGTTCCCTACCGTACAGCCCCTAACGTAATGAGAGTGTCATTTCAGAGTTGCTGTCCTCGTTATCATTCACGAGAAGCTCAGGTGCAGCGCAGCCAATCACTAAGTTCTTTCCCGTGCGTGGTTATAATATCGGCCACTAGGAGGCCTACAGTGGCGCCCTCTACAGGCATAACGCGAGGCGACACAGGTCGCTGCCATTTCTGCCACGTTGTTTTGCCTCGCTGGTAGGAGGCATGGCAGCGCCCTGCGTTTTGTTGCACGTCATCGCGGTCCGTCGTTTGTATACGTACCGGTGGCAATATATCGTTCTCGCCAGCGGATAGACGCACCAGAGAGATGTAATAAGAGCCCTCAACGCACTCTGCTCATAATATATATTCACGCGACGCGCCTGCGTGTCATCAGGTGGCCACATTTCTACTCCTGCGCACAGCCCACGCACTCTTCTCGTGTAGCCAGAAGCGCACACCGCCAGGCAATATATGCAACACAGCGCAGACACTCGATTTATTGCCGGGGACCGCTCGTGGCACGCACCGCGCCATGGCCACTGGCTGGGCGTTGTTCGAAATGAGCACTTCCTGGACAACTCGCTCTGGCACCAGGCGCAGCTCTGCTCCTGTGTGCGTGATTCTTTGGTGGAATGTTTTCCATACCGAATGTCCACTGCGTAGACCAGCCTCGATGCACGATAAAATAGCAAATTTGCCGGCATCACTAGTTTTCTTGCCTTAACACCCACAGCGCACATCGTGGCTTAGTTTTCATTCAGGAAACAAAGCTTCTTGTGATATGGTGTCCGCCGAAGTAACTGTACAGGTAGGAAATGGAGTAAAGCTTGCGTTCACACTGCCTGTCACTTGAATAACCACTGAGAGGATGAGTGGCAGGGCAGGATACATTGAAAGAATTATTTGAGTCAACGGCTAAACCAAGTGCGACATTGACTCCAAATGTAGTTTGCGTGCGTGCACGCGCGCATGTGTGTGCGCGTGTGTGTGCGCGTGTGTGTGTGTGTGTGTGTGTGTGTGTGTGTGTGTGTGTGTGTGTGTGTGTGTGTGTGTGTGTGTGTGTGTGTGTGTGTGTGTGTGTGTGTGTGTGTGTGTGTGTGTGTGTGTGTGTGTGTGTGTGTGTGTGTGTGTGTGTGTGTGTGTGTGTGTGTGTGTGTGTGTGTGTGTGTGTGTGTGTGTGTGTGTGTGTGTGTGTGTGTGTGTGTGTGTGTGTGTGTGTGTGTGTGTGTGTGTGTGTGTGTGTGTGTGTGTGTGTGTGTGTGTGTGTGTGTGTGTGTGTGTGTGTGTGTGTGTGTGTGTGTGTGTGTGTGTGTGTGTGTGTGTGTGTGTGTGTGTGTGTGTTGCAGACGTGTGGTGAGGTCAAAAACCATGTTGAAGCACTAATCGGCTGTGTAAACTGCCGATTACTGTAAACTGTAAACTGAGTAAACTGTAACTGCCTTCTTTTGCCTTCACCTCATCCTTCTGAGTTGTGCTCGTGCAAGGCAAGTACTGCTTTGGATATAGATGCCCGAAACGAAAGAAGTGCCCTATATGTTTATTGTTACGAAACTTGGTGCCATGGAACTGTGCAGTCAGAACTGCTAACGCGTTTATGTCAAGCATTTTGGAGTCCTTCACAAGATACTTTGAGCTTCGCAGTTTACTTTGATGCACCATTTGAGCTAGGTGATCCAGAGGCGGCGGAGGCTACTGTTATTGAACTGATCTCGAAAACGAGGAATAAACAGTTTTGAGATACTTATGACCGCCTACGAGTATGAACGTCATGATATGTACGTAATGTGTTTTCCTATATCCTCTGTATATTGTCTTAGAGTACGTGTGTAATTAAAGTTCAACACGGGCTGCAGTCGTATCATGCCATTTACGCAGATCTTATGTCTGTGTTGTTGTTTTTTCTCGAGTTCATCTTTTTGAACCGCAGTTGACGTGTTTCATTATCATTGGAACCAATAGCCTCGCGTTCCGGCTCCTGCTTCCCTAGACTATAATTCAACTTCTCCGATATCTGCAGCTCCACTTTTGACACCATCCAAGTTTTGTCAAGGAAGAGAAAGTGATGGTTTTTCCTGTTTTCTCTTCGCCGAAGTGCCCATCAAAACACCTAATGGAGTTATAATCAGCCGCGCTGCCACGAAAGCCCGAAGAAGGGTACCGCGCTCAATTTTCTCTTCCGGCTCGTTGTACACATCTCGATTACCATAATGCCACCGCGGGCCAGCTGTTGCATCTTCCGCTTGGTCGCTATTCATCGGCCCCACATTCGTTTCAGCCGTTAAGGCGCTTAATTACCGAGCCTGCAAGTGACTGGAAACTTTTTTCGCTGGGCCATTCCACGCGCTGATCACCGTGGCGGCTGTCACCGGCCGCTTTTCGCGAACGTGTGCGTGCGAGCACGTGAGGGCGAAGCTCAACGAAAGTCAACAGCAGGCGCACGGGCGACGCCGCCCCTCGCTGCAGCCGCTAAGATGCGAGCAGAGTGCGGCCACGCCACGCTAATAAAATGAGCTGCTGTTATCTAAAGCCCGCTTCCTGCTTGACTTGCGCCGATACTGCGGTTGGTTTAAAAACGGTAATTCATGAGCATTGACATATTAGGGCGAACGCCTGTCTAGGCTCATGGAACGACGTCCCGCGCGCGAGATCTGTGCGCTGAAGTGTCACTCGTCAATTATACTGAAGACGTCATAAGAAAAATAAAAATCCTCTCTACACCGGAAGTTGAACCGCCATCCCTTAGATCCCCAGCCGAACGCTTTAATCAACTGCGCCACGCCCGAGATCTTGAAACGCACATCATTATTAGCCTTGTCTACAGTGAGGATGATTATAGCGTTGACAATGACGCTGCAATTAGTGATAATGACAAGGAGGACGCTAGCGATGATAATGACAGTGAATTTAGTTGATAATGATAATGAAGACAAACGTCATGCACCGTGTGCACGAGTAACGCTCAGGCTTTCGCATTTGTGCAGTATAGATTCCGCAGTGCTCTCAGAACTCTTTTTTTTTTATCGTTAGAGTGTGTGGCCGCATATTAGGCACCAAATGGTGGCAAAGTAGAAAGGTAGGCTTGAAAATCAATATGCAGAAGACTAAGGTAATGTTCAACAGCCTCGGGAAGGAACAGCAGTTTACATTAGGTAGCGAAATACTGGAAGTAGTAGGCGAATATGTCTACTTAGAACAGGTAGTAACCGCAGATCCGGACCATGAAAAGGAAATAACAAGACGAATAAGATTGGGATGGAGCGCATTTCACAAGCACTCGCAGATTATGACTAGCAGCTTACCAGTATCGCTCAAGAGGAAAGTATACAACAGTTGCATCTTGCCTGTACTCACCTATGGGGCTGAAGCGTGGAGGCTAACCAAGAAAGTTCTACTTAAGTTGAGGACAACCCAGAGGGCTATAGAACGAAAAATGGTAGGGCTAACATAAAGAGATAGGAAGCGTGCAGAGTGGGTCCGAGAAATAACTCAAGTTACCGACATTCTTGTGGAAATTAAGAAGAAATTGACATGGGCAGGACATGTAGTGCGAAGAGAGGATAACCGATGGTCGCTGAGGGTAACAAACTGGATTCCAAGGGAAGGAAAGCGTAGCAGGGGGCGGCAGAAAGTTAGGTGGGCGGATGATATTAAGAAGTTCGCAGGGGTCAAGTGGATGCAGCTAGCACAGAACCGGGTTAAGTGGAGAAATATCGGAAAGGCCTTCGCCCTGCAGTGGGTATAATCAGGCTGATGATGATGATCATGATGATGATGATGATGATGATGATGGCAAGCTGTTGTTGTTATTGGTTCACAGGAAGGGAAAGGCGCACTATCTGTCACACTTTCTCTGTGGACGCCTGAACCGCGTTGTAAGGGAAGAGAGGAAGGTGGGAGTGAAGGTGGAAAGAGAGAAAGGGGAGCCGTAGTGGAGAGCTACGCAGTAATTTCGACCACCTGGGGATCTTTAACGTGCGCCGACATCGCACAGCACACGGACGCCTCTTCGTTTCACCTCCATCGAAACGCAGCCGCCGTGGTCGGGTTCGAACCCGGGAACTCCGGCACAGTAGTCGGGCGTCTTACCACTGCACCACCCCGGCGGGGCTAGCTCAGCCAACGTGTTAGCTGAAGCGCTTTACTCCTAACAAAAAAAAAAATAACAAAAGAGGTGCTGGAAAACGCTTGAACAACCGAATGCATACACAAGCACAGCGCATTGTTTCAAATTGGCCAACATTTTAACGTGTTTTTTCTGCAATTTGGTTACGCAGCGGAGATGATGCAAAGGAACTGTGCACAGAGAAGCAAGCAATCCATAACGTCGCCATCTCGAACGCTCCGGTTTTCTTCGCGCAACCAACGGGAAACCTCTACTTTATTATAGTCCCCTTCCACCTATCTCTAAAGAGAAAATCAAGGAATTAGGGCGATAACGCCTTTATTTCAAACCACGCTTCTCTGCTGGGGCTGAGTGGTTAGCACACTTCACTATTTAGCCGGCCGACCCGTGCTCAATCCCGGCTACGGTGACAGCCGCGTTTTGATGGGGACAAATACACGGTATCGGTGTACTGAGCTATACCATGTGCAAGTTATAGAACACCGGAGAGTCGACATTTTCCGCTCCTCATATACGGTGTCCCCCATGACCTGTATCGACTCGGGATAATCAACCTCCTAGACAAAGCTGGGTTTAAACCCGATCATTTGTTCTTTCTCCTGTACTTTTCCTAGAAATCATCAAGAGAAACAACCACACATATTTTTGTATTCAGCCCAACATTCGCATTGTCAGCGCCGTAGTTGCATTGCGTGAGCAGTGCCAGTAGCCCATTGACTGTAGACAGCGCAAAAAAGAGGGGGAAGTATGAAGAACACACACGAGTGCTGACCTTCAACTGAAGCTTTATTGCTTCTCCCGTGAAAATATGTGCACTGGGCACAACCAACACAGGAAAACGTAATGAATTCACATAAATATATACATAATATCTTCAGCTGCGGATGACACCAGCGACGCCATAGCCTTGTGTTCAAAAACCCTAATTCATTCGCTTTTAGTGCCACCGAAGCACTACTAACGCAAGCGTCATCTAATATTGCGATTTCAACGGCTTCCAGAATCATCTTTTTTGCGCGGTCTACACTCAATGGATCACCAACTTGCATAAGCGTCTGTTTCAGTGCCAGCGGCCTTTCTTCGCAGGCTGTCTCTGTAGTTGCAAACACTGCCCAGTTGGTTGGATGTCAACATGTGACAGGCTTAAACACCTGGCAAAGGCTTGAGAAAATACCTGGCTGTTTATTTTTTTATCTCCAAAGGCGACTTTACTTTAGTGAACAGCGGTAGGGATTTGGCGCTAGCTGAAACAGCCACTGTTGGCTGCAATTTAGAAGGAGCTCACGCAAGGCTATTTCTTCACCATCCGGCTAAAATCTCGCTCAAAGGCTTCTAAATTGAACGTCTTGGTCTCGATGAACATGGCTGCCACCATAAAAGGCGTACGAGCTCTTGTTGGAAAAACATCTGTTCAGCGTCGCATATTATCTATCACTGATGCCATGTCAAGTTGTAAATCATGACTCTTCGCTTTTTCTACTGGGTTATTTAGCAGAGCAATTGCATCTGTAAAATAAGTGCTTGATACAGCTTCAAGCATAAACTTTCATAATATCAATGCACGCTGACTTCAATGTCTCGCTTTTTCTTTTTTGACGCAGCGTCCAAGGACCAATGGGGTACGTGGTACAGCGGTCCGTTGGATTTTTCCCGTCTCGGCCTGACGGGCAAGGCGAGGACCCAACCTGAACCAATGGCAGCCAACGACGTCTGAACGATGGCTCCGACCACCGCAGACCGTTCACGCGTTGGCCACATCCTCGCCCATCCCATGGAGAGAGAGAGAGAGAGAGAGAGAGAGGAAAAGAGACCGCCATCTTTCCCCCCCTTTTCCCGATCCCCGCAACTCTTCTCGAAGGACTGCTCAAGGGTGCTCCCTCGCCCGTACAGGGCTGTTCACACAAACACACTCCTATTACCGCAAGACAGGGTGTAGTCTCGTCTACAGGTCCTGATTCCGCGGCCAGAAAGGCTCCTCTATCTTCGAGTGCTGTAGAAACTACGCGTGAGGTCATACAGTGCAAGTTTATCTGGCTTCTGCTGTTAGCTAAAGTGCGCCATTATGAGAGCCCTCTGTGATGATACCTACGAGGCTAGTGCGCATGGCAGTGTGCTGGGAGGGCTAATGTCCGGGCATCTGATCTGGGCTGCATTCGATGCAAACGCCGACATCTACATGGTTCAGCAAAGCACACTGGAATGACGAAACGATTCCTATAAAAACGGGGAAAAAAAGACTTCCTCTATGTCAGGACTTTTATACTGCCGTCATTAGTTCTCTCTTCGTCGCTTATGTTTGTTTGAACAAATGGCTCTTTAGTACAATTTGATCGCTGTAACCAGAAACGTAACGAGACGATTAACCGAAAAGGCGGCATTGATTTCCATAAGGCCATATCCATATTCTTTGCGTTAGCATTAGCTCTCTGCACATAAGCCGTACACAAGTTGACGAGATTTAAATGACGGCGGGAAGAGATTCAATGATAGCCTTCTAG
Source organism: Amblyomma maculatum (assembly GCF_055883805.1). Taxonomy (NCBI): domain Eukaryota; kingdom Metazoa; phylum Arthropoda; class Arachnida; order Ixodida; family Ixodidae; genus Amblyomma; species Amblyomma maculatum. The sequence goes on from NC_139344.1 coordinate 424,326,166, forward strand.
GGTAACAAGAACAAAGTCTTTACGTTGCTTTTTGTTTTGTTTTTTCGGTAACATGGTTAACAGTTACTATTTTTGGCCCTAATAAAAGCCGACTAAACGTGGAAGGCCTGTGCACTGGCAGCTATTTCCGCATGTACTCAGGACCAGCGCTTGGTCCGTCGAAACTATTTTTACGGAGTCGTTTCGAATTTACGGCAGTGGAATTCGCTGGGAGACACGCGTCATGAATTCGGCGGGTCGCCACACAATTTTCTGGTCGTAAACCTTTATACCAGTTCCTGTCAGGCGGATATTATTATTTAACGCCAACTTTTGCGAAGGAGAGACACTGGTTTCCATACTCTAACAAATGGAAGGAAATGGAATTTACGGACCACGGAAAGCTGTTGCTCGCGAATTCCCTTTTTTCGTTTCCTTTCGAAAAAGCGGTATTTTCGACTGAACGCACTACGTGAAAAATATATTCTCGGAGTATTGACTAACGCTATACAATACCCGCTAAACCATTTTCGACACCACTAGCCGTTCGCAGTAAAACGCGGCCATCTTGTGCTAGTTCGCTGATAGTGCCAATAATTAGGGCAGTATTTGAGTGTCATACTAGTATGGAGCGTGGGATAAGGTCTCTCACTTTCCATTAATTGTGCCAACTGGTCTACAGGCATCAATGTTCATCGAAATCTATAATCACAACGTAAGCCAGCCCTGAGCTGCGAGTTTCACAAATCTGTAACTCGCTTCATTTCAGATCAGGTGGATCGAATGTAGCACAGCCATTCAGCCCCTGCACTGATGGCACGATAACATCTATGCTTATATACCTCTACAAATCTCGCCATGTCAGGCCGATAGATGGCGCGCGGTGCTGCCCGTTTTCGTCAAAGGCGTAACTAAATTTTACTGTCTGCCCTTGTTGGCAACTGGTTTTTCAGTTTCACACCCGCGCTCGTTTTAAGCACACCTTTCTTGTTTATTTAAGCAGCTATAGCATCGACTCAGTACAAGCACCGTCCCGCAATCTGAGTATTTCACGTCTACTACTACTGGAAAACAAAGAAAAAATGCACAGGGTACGCGTTGGCCGAAGGATTGACTTAGGTAGCAGCCGCAGGTGCGGTGCCGGTTGAGTCCGGTTGAGTCCGGCCTGGCGCACCCGGTTGGACCAGCGACAAGACCTACTTGAGAGACGGGGGATGGGGGAGGGAGGATTTCAGTTGGTTCCCGTTGGTTCAGGACACCATCGCACGCGGAACCCATCCCGAGGAAGCCAGCGATCAAAGTAGAGTGCGTTCATTGCACATGGCAATTAGAGGCCATGTTCTGCACCGTTTCATCAACCGAACACCCACGTCAACGTCTAAGAGAAAAAAGAACAAAACAGCGCTCAGGGTACATGTATGTACAGATTCCTTATCTTCCCCATGAGCGAGCGCTAGTCAACAATCGCTGTTACTTTTGGTGATAATTGTATTGTTTCAACCGCGGAAAAAAATATGTCGTTTGTGGGGATTCGTAGTGTAAGAATTAAGCCTACCTGTAGGTTTTGCGAAACATCTGAGGTCAGAAGGACAAACGCCCTGGGAGCGCGCGTTTAACGCATCTGAATTAAAATATACGACAAAGTTTTTCGGGCCCACAGCCACGCTACGTCAGCGAAAACGGAGTAAATGTCTTTCTCACGTAAGAACGGTGTCTCGAGAGAACTATTTCGACCAGTATGTCCCACTTGTACATTTTCCACACAGCCCTTACGAGAGTCACGTGACGACCCCAACTTGCACCGACACAAACAGAAGACACCGAATGTGTTCACAAGTTTTGCATGCATAGCCTCCGAGCCTCCCACTGTCCATGTAGACCTTAGACGACAGATAAACGGGATTTGGCTCTTTTTTCCCTGCATTTCTGCTTTCGTGGTCTCCGTTGGTGCTTACGTTACGATGATTTTCAATTGAACGCAGCTGTGACCCTGTCTCACGGCTAGATTGCAGTATAGACATAGAAGTAAGAAAACAAAACTGCTCTAAAATCAGCGCAATGCGCATCTCCCGCACGTGCATTGGGCAGCACGAATTTTCGTGTCCCAAAGTACAGCTAGACGAAATATGAAAGGGAACGCGGGAGCGAGTGGCCTCCGCGCTTTGCAAAGCGCTGCCACCAAAGCAAGACGAGAATGGGTGGCAACAAGGGTATCCTTGGGAAGAGCAGTCGACTAAGCTTAATCTGGATGTGTCTTTGCCTCTGATTCTTATCATCTGTCATTGACAGCCCATCTGAAAGAGTGGACGCCACGCGCTCCCGCGTTCCCTTTCATATTGCTTCTAGCTCTAACGGCCGAGATTATAAGGCTGCAGATGGCTACGGCATTAATGATCGTTCTGATTATCACTGAAAACTACAGAGACTCCAAAAGGCAGTGACCTCTGCGGCCGTTCGCAAATTGTGCCATCTTCTTGGCAAGTACAGGCATAAAATGTAAAGGTCGCTGCTTGCTGAGCCACTTGCCGTCGCTAAATAATCTTAATCTTGACATGTCGTCAGTCTGCAGACAGGTCAATAGCATGGCATTAAGGTTGCAGAAAATGCGAGCAGACATCACTCATCTAGTTCCACATACGAATCGTTGGAGAGTTTAAATTCTAGAAAAAGCGCGTGACAAAGCGTGGCGCGAAAATGAACTACGCTAATATCGCTGTGAGTCAGGGTCACGAAGCCCGTTGCTTCGGCAAAGCTAGCGAGATTCTTCCTCGTCCCATATCGCTGTACAGGAAAGAACAGTTCTGGCCCGTCAGGAGTCTATATAGATGTGCTTAGTAAAAAAAACCTGTAATATTACACACACGCACACACACACACACACACGAAAAAAAAATGGACTGTTGTCTGTAGAAATCCTGCCGCGATCCGAAATGTGCGCCGCATCCTTTGTGTTTGGACGTCCCGTCGCCCCTGTTCACCTGTGATAAAAATTCTCAGGGCCGTGTATTCACGGCGCGAATAAAATAGTTATTGCAGAAGCACCGTCTACGAGTCTGTCCTTATTGCTTGGACTGAGCGGGGCATACTGGCGACGAAGGTAAGTGATAATGCAGAGAAGCGAATGTTGTTCCATCAACAGAACAGACACAAGCCCATTTACTGGGTCGGGGCACTTGATAACATATCTGAGTTGCAATTAAAGTGAATATAAAAAAGGAGGTGCCGGTGTGTAGTAGAGGCTTCAAGGTTGGCCGGTGGTGGATGTGCCTGGTACTGCCAAACATACACGGCAAACTTACTTTTAAAAACTAATTAAACTGCACTACCAATTACTTTCTTCTAAAACCGTGAGAATTTAACTAAATTACATTCATAATTACTTCTCCCAAAAAGTATTCACATTACACCACAATTACTCCTACAGAGTAATAAATTATTCTTATATTACTTACTGGTTTTCACCCACGAAAACAACGCAAACATCAACAAAACAGCCTCTCTCCAGACGTAGAGCATACTTACATTCTTCATATTCCCGCCAAATTTCACCTCGGACATTTATATTACATCACTCGTTCCTATAGCCCGCGACATTAGAAAGACAAGACAACTGCACAAATTAATGAAATAGAAACATGGTCGTACACTGACTATTTTCATTGGGCTCAAGACAGAAACGAATCCAGAGTCTTAATGGCCCGGAGCTGTTCCCATCGCTCGAACACCCCTAAGCAAGTTATTTATTGCTTCGGTGGTCTCAGAAATCGCCCACGGCAGCGTGTACTCAGTGACGTTCACGTCAAGACATATCTGCATTTCTCTCCGTTCCTTCGCCCCATGGCAAAGAGTGTAATCAGAAGAGCTGTGCGCTAGTCACCGCAACACAGAGTACCACTGCAGTTTCCCGATTAGTTTTCAACTGCGTCTTGCGCCGTCTGTCCCTTCACAGCCTCTTGACACCGTATATCTTGCATCTTCGGGAATACGGTACTGTAAGTGACCTCACTGCTCTAGACTCCCGCGTATTCAGACAAACAGTTCTGTTCAATTATCTCTCTTTTTGTCTACTGCTTGCGCTGGCTCAGGTTTTGCGCGCTTTGTTCCTGCTTTAAAGCATTCTATCTGAATTTTGTAGTGTTATCTACATAAAGATCAATTATGCGTTCTACCTAAAGTAATTTCCTAAGAAATTCGTTACTTTTTGTAATAAATTACCACCCAAAAGCACTTCATCACACTACTAATTTACAAGACCAGAAAAGTAATTCATTACGTTAGCGTGTAATTAACGATAGACGTAATTAAATAAGAGCAATTTCATTACAGTAATTCAATTACTACATGTCTGTTGCGAAGGTTATTTCATTCTACAATCGCTCACTGCAAGCAGCATCACCATTTTGGAGGGACAGCATCGGCCGCCAGTGAACAGAAGACAGCAGGACTAAGAAGTTTATATTGCCAGCCGTCATTCCTTCATTTAATCCAGATTTAACGCTTTCGTCAAGGCTAGTGCTTTGTCCAAGGTCTCCGTCCGTCGTTTGGGCCGAGTAACTGCGACTGTCTCCGCTGGAAATGTCTTGTTCAATCGCCGAGCAAAAGAGACGCGTCCGCGAATATAGAGAAAAGAAAAACCTCTAGCGTCCATTTTATTCCTTGCAAAGATTAATTGACACCTGTCGGGCACTTCTTTTGTTTCAGCCATTTCTCGGATGCCGCGCGTGCCTCAGTATCCTCCAGCTAACTTGCCTCGTGATTTGCGTGCCTCGCCTTTGGTGTGTTTCTCATTGGTCGTCGTCTTTTCGCTTTTTACCGCATTTGTAATTTGCAAGCAAGAAGAAACTGAATGAAAGCTTAAGCTTCTCGCCCCGCGAAACATTAGATTGGTCCCTCTGCATGGAGGAAGAAAAAATGCAGCCTATAAAGGAAAAAAGGACAGAAGGATAAAGCGAGGACGAAGGGAGTGAATGAGGCCAATACACTATAGCGCAGCAAAAGCTCGTGGTGTTCGTCTCTCGCTCTTGTGTCCTCGTCTTTTGCTGCGCTATAGTGTATTGGAATCATGTACCAACAAGCCCAAAAAACCACGCTAGTGAATGAGGGACGTCAGAAGAGTGCGACACTTAACTCCTTCACAGACCACACTGCAAAAATGACACCTTCATTAGCTAAGGCAATGCCTAGCAAGCCTTCGGGGCTTTTTGGCAGCTGCTGCGGCCAGCGTTTTACGTGTCATACCTGGTCATTTGAAGGTGATCAAGCGCCTTTATGTACTGTGCGAAAACTTTTTTCTGGAACTGTAGTGGACGCTACGAAGCCAAAACTCCTCTTGTACATGTAGCAGCAGAGTAAGGCATCTGCTTGCAGTTTGTTGTTTACCTATCAAGCATAGAAACTTCTCAATATGCGTTATATAAGATATTTGTAAGAAAACTATGAACGATTAAAAGCAGGTAACACGCTTCCCAGGATACAGTGAGCATTGTGTGCATCTTGTTAAAGCTCGCCATAGATGGCGATAGTCGCGCTGGTAAGTTATAGTTTGAAAGGTTTCACAGTGAGCGAGTGGAGTCCCCGCAGTGAGAGCAAAGACAAAGCGGTCAGGCTGGCCACCGTAACCCGAACTATTGAGGGAATGGTGCAGTTAACGACGCCCCGCAGACCTGTAGCTTTCCCTGTTCTGCAAAGAAAAGTTGTCGCCTAGCGTAGGACACAGCACAACATTTGACACTTCTCATATAAGTGAGTAGCATGCAGCCTTTGTCAACTCCCAGCCCCATCAGGGAGTTGGACTCCCTGATGGGGCTGGGGCAGGTAGGGCACCGCCGCTTGCGGCGGGGGCTTGCCTGCCACCAAATTTTTATCTGTTATAGGTCGTCATTGCACCCGCCCCCGCTTCGGTGGTGGACGACGGCTGTTGTTGCGGCGCGCGTCTTTCTTTCCCCCTTCCTTTTCTTTCTTGGCTATTTTCTCTTCTGTCTGCACGAGGCAGCGGAGGTGAAGGCATGTGAAGGCATCAATTGTTTGGAATGCTCACGTATTATGGCCCGCTGGCGTCAGTATAAGGAGAAAATGATTACGTGCCCCCACTGTACCACTCTAACCTGCGGCGGCATATCTCATTTACTTTGGGAATGCCCTGCTTTTTCTACTGGACGCCCCGAGATCGAACCCTACCGCCTGAACTACCGTTCCCTTCTAGAAACTGATGCAAACACACAGATGATATTTGCCAAGTATGGCTCGCTTAGTGGCCTGGTTAGAGCAATGTGATTCGAGTGACGACCTAAACAATGAAGATTCTGTCTACTCCCCTTTATCCCCATCCATGGCCATGAGCCTTCCAATTCAATAAAGGACATTCAATCAATCAATCAATCCTACAGCCACAACAACAACAACAACTTTGTCAAGCGTTCAGAGTCCCAGCGGCCGCTTACAAGTGGCGCAGTTGGACCCTTGTAGAACCTGTGGAAATTCTAATTTTCCAGAAAGCCCGATCAGAGCTCGTTTCACCTTTGAAAGAGTTGAAACGCTGAGGATGTATGGTGAGGCACATAGCATGGCCCGGAAGCAATGCCTCCTGTACCGTTTTTTTTTTTTTGTCGTTTTTTTTTTTTTGTTGTTCACGGAGATATAAGCTCTGTTCTATTCACCTGCGCAACGTGAACTGGTTCCCGTAGTGCTGCACTTCGCCATTCGTTTCAGCGATGCAACATGGCGCCCTCTGCACCACGCCGTTCGTCTCAAAAATTGCAGACGTAGTGCAGATCGAGTTTGCAAAGTGCAGTAAAACTGTGCACCACCTCAGTGGTAAGTGCCGAAATAGTGCAGCAGCAACCGCCTCATGAAATCAGACGACAGCTTGCGCGACGATTGCGTGCGTGTTGTGATAAACAATGAAGCGACCCTAGTTATTTTACCATTCAACGAGAACGGTACCCTTGTTCGCCAAAGAAACGATGACGCGTACTTCAATGATGCATGCTGACTTCAATCGTGATCAGTAAAAGTTGTGTGTGCTTTAGGACAGCTACCGTATGGTGCACATGCATCGAGGCTGATTCGTGTCAACGCTTCATTGCGATGTGCTATTTGGCAATTCGCCATCTTATTCGGCATGTTGGCGCCATCTGATGTGAGTGGCAATGTTCAAAGCTAGCTTACCACATGATTGCAGTCGGCACCGAATTCATGAATGAATGAATCATATCGTCTTAGTGTATGCTGCTCTGCTCAGATCAACGGCGCTAATCATCCTGGAGATGAGGATTTTCAAATAGCACATCACAATAAGTACGTGTTGTGCAAGTGCATATATGCATTACATGTGTGTGTGTGCGTGTGCGTGCGCGCGCGCGCGCGCGTGTGTGTGTGTGTGTGTGTGTGTGTGTGTGTGTGTGTGTGTGTGTGTGTGTGTGTGTGTGTGTGTGTGTGTGTGTGTGTGTGTGTGTGTGTGTGTGTGTGTGTGTGTGTGTGTGTGTGTGTGTGTGTGTGTGTGTGTGTGTGTGTGTGTGTGTGTGTGTGTGTGTGTGTGTGTGTGTGTGTGTGTGTGTGTGTGTGTGTGTGTGTGTGTGTGTGTGTATTCTTCCACACACACACACACACACACACACACACACACACACACACACACACGCGCGCGCGCACGCTCACTAAGTGCAACGCACAAGCTGGGCCTTACAATTTACATGTGCTGGCGAGCGAAACGTTCCAGTGAAAAACACTAGTTAATAACACGAAAAAAACGAAATAGCAGGAAGGGTAACTAGACGATGTCCAGTAGACTACCGTACACGTGCAGAGTGGGATAAAAGGATAAAAAGAAAGAAAGCGAAAGATAACCGAGGAAATCATGGCGTGAAGCTAGGGCGACGCAGCGCGCACTTATCCCTTACTGTCGAGACAGTAAAATGAAGAGCAATAAAGGGAGATTATTTTCTTGCTGTATTATAAAAGCAATAAATACAAAAGGTCAATTACCAACATCTTATGATTAGAGCGTATCGTCATAACAGGCTCTGAAGTACTCTAATTGTACCCTAAAAGATAAGCAAATGGTGAACTTGCGTGCATACGTATATGAGCAAACTTTACATGAAACACCTCACATGCGCCTAGCAAAGATGTGCAATATGCATGACACATACATTCCTTTTTTTCAAAAAGACGCTGTCAGTAATTTTGTTTGCTTCTTCCATCGTGGGAAGGATCATCACTTCATTACCACTGAAGTAAATGCATAGTGCTAGACAAAAAAAGGTAGTATTCAGGGCCGACGTTTAAGGCAGTCCTTGGTGATACCTCGCTGCCTGTCGCCGTGAAGTTCCTTGCACAGCCACAGTACATACCCGGGTTCGAACCCGGCATCGGCGGCTGTGTTTCGATGGAGGCGAAACGAAGAGGCGTTCGTGTGCTGTGCGATGTCAGCGCACGTTAAAGATCGCCAGGTGGTCGAAATTTCCGGAGTACTCCACTACGGCGTCTCTCATAGCCTGAGTCGCTTTAGGACGTTAAATCCCACAAACCAAACCAAACCAAACAAACATTTTCACAGGTTGTCGCATTCACGAACCGTTCAGACAGAAAGCATCGTTCATAATAAAGCATCGCGTGCTCTCTGAAATGCCTCGTGTCTCACAGATCGGTTTGCGGTTTTGTGGAAGTTAACGTCCCAAAGCGACTAAGGCTATGAGAGACGCCGTAGTGGAGGACTCCGGAAATTTCGACCACCTGGGGTTCTTTAACGTGCACTGACATCGCACAGTACACGGACGCCACTCCGTTTCGCCTCCATCGAAACGCAACCGCCGAGGTCGGGTTCGAACCCGGGTACTCCGGCACAGTGGTCGGGCGTCTTACCACTGTACCACCCCGGCGGGGCTGTCTCACAGATCAGTCGCTTGAGTTAGCAGACCGCCATTGCTGCTCTTGGCAACAGCCGCGCGGATCGATGGTTTCTCTCTGAGGGCAAAGCACTTGCAATTGAAGGACAATTATGACCCTCGTGCGGCTCTAAATTCACGCCTTCATTATTAATGTTCTAAACGGCTTAGCAGCTGAAAAGTGTCCTTATGACGTCGCTTCAGAGCTATCTGGGGCATGCAGCCGGCACTCCGGCAGCGATGCCCTTTCAGTGTTTATTGCTGCTTTTGCAGGTCGGTGGAATTTTGACTGAGCCTCCTTGTTGAAGCAGCTGTAAAGTTGCCGCTCATGTGTGCGCCTATGGACCGGGAAACATCACCGCAACGATCGTCGATGCTGATGAACTGACACACATCGGCGCCGATTACGGTGAACATTCAGCCCCAGCTTACGAACAGTGGTTGGACTGCGGCCTTATCAGCGGACTACAGGAACCGGGGACAGTCGCAGGCTGGGCAGGGCGTAGAGTTGGCACTGCGGAAGCCCTTCACGCGTTTTTTGCTGCTTTTGCAGGTTTTCAGTTTGAATTTTTGCTCTTCTCCCTTCCTCTACCTCTTGCCGGTTAGACGCTCAGCACTGTCTGCATGTGTGTTGTCGAATTCTGGTTCTGAGCAAGCGTCACATCGACCTCGAGTTTTCATTTTGTTTTTTGTTCTTCTTGTGTGGCGACTTTGAACTAAACTCGGTACGTACCCTCATTTGTGGAAACACATGCTCAGCTTCTTAAAGGTCAAAATATAATAATAATAATAATAATATATAATAAATTTATTACAGCTGTCGAGGAAGCGCTGATTAATCAGACGCTCATCCATCATAAGCGCCCTTGGCAGCAGAATTCAGTCGCTAGAGTCAAAACTTCACAGTCCTAAAGATTTACAAGCAACAATTTCGGAACACAAAGAGGAAAACGAACGACAGCAGCATATACTGTCTGGTGTCAAAAACAGACGACCTCGAGAACTGCAGTCGACGCTGCAATCTGCTCTTTTATGGACTGAAAGACAATCATGCTAACCAGTCTAGCGTATAATGTGAACGCGACAACCAAGATATTTGTTGGAAAAACTTGGAATCCAGTTAGTTTCCATAGAGCGGGCCCGCAGAAGTGGCAAGTTTCAGGGTGGAAAAACATGGCCTTTGATTGCTAATTCGTTTAAGGAGAGGCAACAGATTCCAAGTAACGCGAAGAAGTTAAGAGGGAATGACATAAGCATTTCGGAGGATTTTTCTGAAGTCGTGAGGACGAAACAAAAGTTCTTATGCTTCCTTCTAGTCAACTGCCGAAGTATTAAAAGCAAGGTGGATGATTTCTCTGCTTTGATTGAAACAGTGAAACCACATGTTATCATGGGGACAGAATCGTGGTTAGATGAAGATACTGCTGACATCGAGGCATTTCCGGCCGGCATTACCACTTATAGGAACCTGCACTGGCTAGACGGCGCTGCATTTGTTCTGTAGCGCGCTTAGAAAATGTTGCTGTTAGCCGCTTGGTTCGCGATAAACGACCGAGCATGTTATTAGTGTTATAGATACGCATGTGACAGATAGCGTCCTTTCCTAGGAGCTCTCGATGTAGCCCAGTTATCAGACACACACCATGCAAACCTTCGACAGAGCGTGCAATCTGATCCCTGTAGCTCATGCAGGTGGCGTGAAAATGCCCTACGAAAGCGCCTTAATAGTATTTGCTCTTCTCCCTAGGCTATGTGCTACGGCGCGGCGATCGCCAAAGCAAACTTCATTGCAGGGTGCCTATAGGAAGGACAGGAATTCACGTGGCGGTGGTGCGTTTATTTTTGTAAATAACGGTGTTTCTTCACGCTCACTCAGTATCGATGCAGTCGCATGTGAGGTGGTCTTCTGCCAGTTAATGCTGGCTAATGGCAAAGTGTTGACTGTATGCAGCTTTTATCGACCACCGAGTTCTTTAGTCACCTCACTGCTGGAGCTTACAGATGCATGCGAAATGCTACAGGCAGATACGTTAGCAATTGGCGGGGACTTCAATTTGCCTTCTCTCGACCGGCACCAACAGACCAATATTGTCCCTAGCGGAGATAGCTGCAGTCAATAAAAACATGATCGATTGTTTCGCGCTTTACCAAACTGTGAAAGAACCAACTCGCGGAGGAAATATTTTAGACATAATACTGACAAACCAACCAGACCTAGTTGTCTCTACATTTTTAGTATCTGGAGTAAGCGATCATAGCGCTGTGGTGTGCGAGAGGCATATAAACTACACAAAAACGGCAACTGCTATAAATAGGCGGATTTATAACTTCGACGCGGCTAATATAGCTGACATTAAAGCGGCACTAAATGCATACTTCATGATTTTCGAGACACAAACCGAGACCGAGGGCGTAGTCGAGTTGTTGACGTTATTCAAACAAAAAATAATATAACTGAAGCATCGATTCGTCCCTTCCTGGATATTAACCGCAAGGCGGGCCAAAAGTAAACCTGGGTTTACAAAGATGCTTGCTGCCCAGACTGACGCAGAAAGGGCAAAGGTGTTGCCGTGCTTTTCTAAGAGAACAAAAACCAGCCAAGGGACGAGGACGAAGGAAGACGATGTACAAACGGAAGCTGGAACTAACAACTGTGCTTTATTGAAATAATAACATTCTGCAAGGGGCTTCAGTTCCTAAAGAAATTGATGAGCTGCTACCCAAGTATAGCATGGAGCCAAGAGTCACCAGTCATGAACTTCTAGCCACGGTTCATCGTGTAGCAGAGAAAGCTGACTAAGAAGAGAAGCAGCGGTGTCTGTCTGAAGGCATTGACGTTCTGCATTTGGTAGATAGGAAGCCACGGATGAATAGCACCAAAGTTTTTCAACGGGTTGTCGACCACTTCATCGAAAATAACTTGACTCTCCTTCAAGCAGACAAGGAGGGCGGGTTTGTGGTTTTACCCACTAGCACGTTTGGGGAGAAGGCCTTGACAGCTATTGATAGGAATTTCCAGTCTACAAACCGCAAGCTGTCAAAATTGAAAACTTTAGCTGTAAAACTATTGGAAGCCAACAAGTTGGATTATTTGGCTCAGAGAGTGAGAACTAGCAAATGAAAACACCTGCAAATCTTTTTCTCGGCAAAAACCCACAAGACAGACTGCCCTTTCCGAGCCATTGTAACAGAAGCTGATACTTGGCAGAAGTCTCTGGGCCAGTACTTACAGCGACATCTCCAGTCCCTCGCGGTACAGGATCCTTTCAACGTTGTGAACGCGGCTGAGGTGGTTCGGGTACTCGGCAACGGCTCACCTGGAGCCAACTGCGGCTTCTCTATTGATATCGAAGACCTGTTTTATTGCATCCCTCATGACGAACTTTTTGTTGCAGTGCGTGAACTAATTGAACAGAACGGTGTGATCGCCTTCCAAAATGCATGTGGTGTCTCGGTTGACGCGTTTTTGGAACTGCTGACAATCTACCTTTCATCCACCGTAGTAGTTTTTAAGGGCGCTCTGTTTATCCAGAAAAAGGGAATTTGTGTTGGGGCTAGTGTAGCTCCTGTACTGTGCCACACCTTTTTAGCAAATTTGACAGCTTACCACTAGGCTCTTTTCTTGACAAACGCGTGTGCAAAATTTTTAGACGTGTTGATGATTTTTTGATAATTTTAAAACTTCCACCGAGTGACTCTTTTCATGAGGTTGTGAACGACGTCTTGAAGGCCTTTAAGGCTTGCACTAACGCCCTTTGTTTTACGTACGAACTACCCAATGACCAAAAGATAAGATTTTTAGAACTTCAACTAACTTTTCTTGACGATGGGCATGTTTGCTGATGTTTTTTACCGAGAAGCAAGAAAGCGTTGTTACCGTACTCCTCCGCTCACTCTAAAATCGTTAAGAGAGGTATAGTTATGAATTGCTTTCGCAGTGCTCTAGAGAAAAGTTGCCACCACCAAATAAAGAGTAGCTTTGACAACCAGGTTGGCCGGCTGCTGGCCGCAGGATTCCCAAATGTACTTCTGAATGCTGTGGCAGAATCGCTGCTACAAAGAGTTAAGAGGGGCCATGAAAAAGTGCCCAAGCTTACTGAAGCTGAATGGAGGAAACTTGAGGTGATGCCGTACGTGCATGGAATTTCACATAATATCAAAAAAGTTGCTGCGAGGCAAGGCGTTAAGGTTGTCTTCTCTGCTCCTTGCAAGTTATCAAGTCTTTGTTCTCGTATTGCTCATGGCAGATCTAAGGCCCCTGTATGCTCGATGCGACATGATGATTGTTATATTCCTTGTGCCACACGTGTTATTTATAAGATCCCTCTAACATGTGAAAAAGTTTACATCGGCCAAACTGGCCGGTGTATTAATGATAGGCTGCGAGAGCATCACAACTCTTTGTCACACATTAGTGGAGCTAAAAATTTGGCTCGCCATTGTAGGGATTGCGGTTGTTATCCGCTGTTTTCAAATGTCACATTTCTTGGTAGGGGCAAGGGTAAGGTAGAGCGCGAAGTTCTTGAAGCTTATCACATAAGTATGCAAGGAGATAATTGTATTAGCACAGCATCCATATCGTTGATGCAGAAAGAAATAAGTTATTTATCTCAAAGACCCTAGTACCTTGGCTATCTACGAAGCTTTGCTGTTGTTGTTTTTTGTCACTTTTATGTTGTGTGTTGGACGTCGAGCTGCGCATGCCTTGCTAGGTTTCTTGGGAAATGTTATTATTTCAATAAAGCACAGTTGTTAGTTCCAGCTTCCGTTTGTGCATCGTCTTCCTTTGTCCTCGTCCCTTGGCTGGTTTTTGTTCTCTTAGACTATGTACCAACTGACCCAGATTTCAACACTCCTTCAGTGCTTTTCTAGAAGCACCCAAGGGGAAAACAAACCTGAATTACAGGACATAACACCAAAGGTAAATGTTGAGGTCCATCATGCAAAGGAAAGCTACTCTGGTTCCATGCAGTAGAGGTTAAAAAAATCCGAAAAAAAAATTTTGGAAGCACACTAAACGTAATGGTAAAGATAGGGCAGCTATTCCGTCTTTGGTGTTTGGCAGTAGCGTTGTACAGAACAGCGGCAAATCCGAATATTTTAATCAATACATCAGCTCTGTTTTTCCCCAACGATAAGAAAGGACGGCAATAGACTGGTACACCATGGTGCCATTGGCGAGAAGAAAAATGTCAGTATTTCCACGAGTGGAATTGAGGCGTTGTTGCGGGGATTGAATATTTCAAAAGCTTGTGGTCCTGATCAACTTTCAAATAGCCTCTTTCAAAATTGTGCACCATCAGTTGCACCGTATTTAAAGCTGATTTATGATAAATTTCTTGAAGAGTCTTGCCTTCCAGATTAGTGGAAATTTGAGAGTGTTGTGCCAATCTATAAGTCGGGTCCACGCAGTGGCGTCGCGAATTACCGACTAGTGTCTTTGACTTCTGCCGACTGTAACATTTTGGAAAATATTTTTATACTACTGTAGTAGCACACATTAATGAGCATCGCTAGTTTCATCATCATCATCATCATCACCAGCCTGACTATATCCACTGCAGGGCGAAGGCCTCTCCCATATTTCTCCAATTTACCTGGTTCTGTGCTAGCTGCATCCACTTGACCCCTGCGAACTTCTTAACCTCATCCGCCCACCTAACTTTCTGCCGCCCCCTGCTACGCTTTCCTTCCCTTTCCTCCCCTTTTTTATACTGTAGTAGCACACATTAATGAACATCGCTTGTTTAATCCAACTCAACATGGTTTTCCTAAAGGCCTTTCTTGTATTACAAAAGTAACAGAATTTACGCACGATATAACCGAAACTTTAGGTCATCGTCTCTCTATGAACTGTGTCTTTTTAGATTTCCAGAAAGCATTCGACACTGTTCCACATGTTTTACTAACTGAAAAACTAAAAACAAGCAGTTTATACCCCTTCATTGATCACTGCCTTGTCGTGGCGGAGGGGCTTGCGAAACTCGATGAAGTCGTGAGCTCTGCTGTGTAGGGCCACCCAAGATAGACAGGTCACGGCAGAGAGTTCTGACAAAATGTGATTCACTGGAGAAGGTAATGGCAACCCACTCCAGTATTTCCTGCCAAGAAAACCCTATGGCCAGTCACAATACCATTAAAGATATGGCGCCGGAAGATGAGCCCCCCCAGGTTGGAAGGCGTCCCACATGTTACTGGGGATGAACAAAGGGCGATTCATAGTAGCTCCAGGACGAAAGAAGCGACTGGGCTAAAGCCAAAAGGACGCTCAGTAGTGGGTGTGTCGGGAAGCGACCCGAAAGTCCGATGTTGCAAGGAGATATATCACATAGCAACATGGAATGTAAGATCTATGACGCAAGGTAAACTGGATGTCGTCAAGCGAGAAATGGACAGATTGAACATTGCTATCTTGGGTATCAGCGAGCTCAAGTGGACCGGAATGGGAGAATTTAACTCCGGCGACCATTATGTCTTTTACTGTGGGCACGAATCCAAGAGAAGGAATGGGGTCGCTCTCATAGTAAACAGAAGAATGGGCAAAGCAGTGCTAGGGTACAACCCCAAAAACGACCGAATGATTTCACTTCGGATCCAAGGTCATCCTTTCAACATAACAGTTATCCAAGTCTATGCACCGACCACTACAGCTGAAGAAGCTGACGTTGAGAGGTTTTATGCGGACCTACAATGCCTTTTAGACCGCACCCCATCATCAGACGTCGTTTTTCTCACAGTAGACTAGAATGCTAAGGTCGGGAGTGAAGAAATATCCGGAATTATAGGCAAGTTCGGACTTGGCGAGCCAAATGAAGCTGGGCAGAGGCTAGTAGAGTTTTGTCAAGAAAACAACCTGACCATAGCGAATACTCATTTTCAACAGCACAAGAGGCGCCTGTACACATGAACTTCACCGGACGGTCTGTACAGAAATCAGATCGATTATATTGTTTGCCGGCAGAGATGGAGAAGCGCTATACAAGCAGTAAAAACAAGGCCTGGGGCCGATTGTGGCACCGATCATCAGCTTCTTGATGCCAAAATTAAGCTTCGATTGAGGAAAACGCAGAAAACTAGAAGGCCTTTCAGGTATGATCTGGATCAAATTCCATTAGAATATGCTGTGGAAGTGAGGAATCGATTTCAAGAATTAGATCTAAAAGACAGAGAGCCCGAAGAGATGTGGACGGATGTTCGTGATATAATGCAAGAAGTTGCTACTAAGGTAGTTCCAAAGCAAAAGAAATGCAAGAAAGCAAACTGGTTATCTGAAGAGGCTGTGCAAATAGCTGAGGAAAGGAGGATGGCAAAAGTTATGGGGGAAAGAGAAAGATACAAGGTTCTCAATGCGGATTTTCAGAAAATAGCAAGAAGAGATAAGAATGTCTTCCTGAACCTACAGTGCCAAGCAGTTGAGGACAACAGCCAATTAAGGAACACAAGAGCTCTGTATAAGACAATCAAGGATAGCAAAGGAAGCTTCTGTGCTAAGCTGGGCGTGATAAAGGACAAACGAGGAAAGGACCTCACTGAAGCCTCAGAGATAAAGGAGAGGTGGCAGGAGTACACAGAACTGTATAAGAAGGACCCGAATGTGCAAACCCAACATAAGACGGTTGTGATTACTGATATCGAGCCGGGCATCCTGAAAAGTGAAGTTGAATGGGCCTTAGCCAGCCTTGCTAAGAACAAAGCTAGCGGAATTGATGGCATTCCAGCTGAGTTGCTTAAAAACCTCAACCATGACGCTGTTAACATTCTGCATACATTATGTCAGAATATTTGGACAACCCTGCAGTGGCCACAGGATTGGAGGAGGTCAGTTTACATCCCCATTCCAAAGAAAGGCAGTGCCAAAGATTGTTCCAACTACCGCACGATCGCGCTTATTTCGCATGCTAGCAAGGTGATGTTGAAAATCCTCCAAGGAAGGCTGCAGCAGTATGTGGATCGGGAGCTTCCAGACGTGCAAGCTGGGTTTCGCAAGGGCAGAGGAACTAGAGACCAAATTGCCAACCTTCGCTGGATCATGGAAAAAGCAAGAGAGTTCCAGAAACCCATCTACTTCTGCTTTATTGATTATGCGAAAGCGTTTGACTGCGTAGATCACAGCAGATTGTGGCAAGCTCTCCAAGAGATGGGAGTTCCAATTCACCTCATCTGTCTCCTCAGGAAGCTGTATGAAGGACAAGAGGCCACAGTCAGAACTGGGCATGGTCTTACTGATTGGTTTCCAATTGTGAAAGGAGTGAGGCAAGGCTGCATACTGTCGCCCTGCCTATTTAACCTATATACAGAGTGCATCATGAGGAAGGCCGGTCTGGACGAGTCTTCAGCTGGAGTGAAGATTGCTAGAAAATGTATCAACAACCTTAGATATGCGGATGATACCACTTTAATGGCAGAAAGTGAAGTGGAACTCAAGAGACTTCTGATGCGCGTACAAGAAGAGAGTGAGAAGTTTGGGCTTAAACTGAACATTAAAAAGACAAAGATCATGGCGTCTTGCCCTATCAAGGCCTGGAGCATCAATGGACAAGAAGTGGAAGCTGTGACAGATTTTCTCTTCTTGGGCTCTAAGATTACCTCGGAAGGAGACTGCAGCCATGAAATTAGGAGACGCCTGCTTCTGGGAAAGAGAGCAATGGTTAGCCTTGACCACCTAGTAAAGAGCAGAGACATTAGTCTGCCAACCAAGATCCGTATAACTCGTGCTATGGTCTTTCCAGTTGTGATGTATGGATGCGAGAGTTGGACTGTGAAAAAGGCTGACCGCCGAAGAATTGACGCGTTTGAATTGTGGTGCTGGCGAAGACTCTTGAGAGTTCCTTGGACTGCCAGAAGATCAAATCAGTCGATATTGTCGACCATAAACCCTGACTGCTCATTGGAGGGTCAAATTCTAAAGTTAAAGCTCAGCTACTTTGGTCATCTGATGAGAAGAGAGGAGTCGCTGGAGAAAGATTTGATGTTGGGAAATACTGAGGGTCGCCGGAGAAGGGGTAGGCAGCGAACGCGATGGTTTGATGGCATCCTTGAGGCAATGCAGATGAAGTTATGTGATGTTAGGAAGATAGTGAGAGACCGGAAAGCGTGGCGTGACATGGTCCATAGGGTTACGAAGAGTCGGACACGACTGAACGACTGAACTGAACTGAGCAGTTTATAACATTAATTCGCAAGTTATTTCTTCGCTATGCTTGTACCTTGCGTTTCGTAAGCAGTTTGTCGTTATCAATAAAAATTTGAATAGCAAATGTCACGTCTTGTGTACCTCAGGGATCGGTCTAAGGTCCACTATTGTTCTTACTCTGCATAAGTGACATAAGTGATGTTATCCAATCTCTCCAATGTGCATCCAATGTGCATGCTCTCCAACACGACCCAGACAGAATCAGCGAATGGTGAGTGAAATAGCATGAGACTAAATTTAAATAAAATTGCCTGTGTGCATTTACCACAAAGAAAAATTCTCACATGATCAGTTATAATCTATATGGTATAAGGTTTGGTTTGGTTTGGTTTTGTGGGGGTTTAACGTCCCAAAGCGACTCAGGCTATGAGAGACGCCATAGTGGAGGACTGCGGTAATTTCGACCACCTGGGGTTCTTTAACGTGCACTGTAAATCAGGCTTCTGAATATAAATACTTAGGTGTTTACATATTAACATGCGTGGCAGAGACAGGTAGAGTATGTTACATACAGAGCTGCGAAAGCTTTGTTCCTTCTGCGTAGAAATGAAAAGTCTTTTCCGCTACCTACTAAACAATTACTGTACAAGACCAATGTTAGGTCAATCGTTGAATATGCCTGCCCAATTTGGGATGCTCTAGCGGCACGAGACAAAGGCAAATTTAAAAGGGTTCAGAATTTAGCTGCTCGGTTTGTGTCATAAATTTGCAGAAAAGATATATATGAAAGAAAAACTGCAATGGGAGCATTTGGAAAACCATAGACGTAAGTAGCGACTCAATTTATTTCATGCAATTTATCATTGCTTTGTTGGCATTGAAAGAGCAAAATAAATACTGACACCTCATTATATTTCTGACCGCGTAGACCACAGTTCCAAAGTACGTGAGATTGCCTCAAAAACTGATGTATTTCGATTGTTTTCTGTTTTGTTTTTTTTAAGACAGTACGCGATTGAAGCATGTCTTAAGACACTGCTTGTATTACGTCCAATGGTGTTTTCTTTTCTGTCTTATAATACCCAATTCAATTTTGTGGTGCTTTGAATTTTTTTTTATTTTGTCGTTGTATTGATGTGATTTTGACTTGTCTCCCTGGCTGACACTGCTTAATTTATGTTTGTTTTTATGTATACCCTCCCCCACTGTAGTTCCACTTGGCGCTTTGGGTAAATAAATAAACACAAGATGCATCGGCTTATTTCCCCACGAAGAGTAATTGTCGAACAAACTGCTCGCCATTTTTTTTTTTTTGCTCTCGCCTCAATGTAGTCCCAAACGTGGCGCCCAACTTCTGCCATTTAGTACAATGGCAGCACATTATTTACGTCATGAACCGTCATTTTCACATCACCATGTAATGTGTATACATAACGTATTTCCCTTTACAGAACGTCAGCCAATCAGATTTGAGGAACACCCCTTGACAGCAAGCAGTACATTTCACCCAATTAGTAATACAAGCACAAGTGCTTTCCTCCCTAACGTATACGTATACCTGTTACTCCCTTCTTGAGTAACAGCAAAGGGTGACTGTTTGCAATGCCTTCGTAGTCGTGAAACCAGTCGTTCCTCACTAACACCAGCACACTGGACCATGGTTACAGCCTACAGTCGTGTTCGACAATACGCAGATCATTGACTCCTGCGTCTTCAGTGTCACTGTGCGCCACGGCTTGCTTTGTCGAAAATGTGACTCGCGCCTCGTGTAGGTCAATGACAGTACCGTTCACCAGCAGAAAGTCGAGGCCCAGGATCAAATCTTTCGAACACTCGCGCAAGACGACGAATTCACCGACGTAGACGAAACCGCGGATACCGATTCGAGCTGTACACCTTCCGGCCGGACTAATGAGGTGACCTCCAGCCGTGCGAATGCTAGGGCCGCCCAACCATGGCGTCAAAACTTTGCTAAATTCCTGGGCGAGGGCGCGGCTCATCACTGAATAGTCTGCACCAGTTCAAGTAAAGCGAAAGCGTCCGTTCCGTCAATTGTCACTCACAAATCAGAAGTAGCGCGTCGGATACTGTCGCTACCCTGCCACTGCGAGAAATCAGCGTATCGGTCTATCGGCGGCGGAGGATCTTCGATTTTCCCAACAGTAGCGGCCTTGCCTCTGGAGACCGCTGAAATTAATTTTCCCGACGTGGACTGGGAGAACGCCGCTCAGTATGGCTGGCGTCTCGGTGAAGGCTTGGGGAACGGTAACGCCTAGGAGACGACGATCTAGAGTCATAGCGGCCGTATGTTCCAGGCCTCTGACGGGCAGACAGGTGAGCTTCGATTTCGAATGGTTGTTCGCCGTTTCGTGAGCAAGGTTCGTTGGGCGCGAAACCACGCAGAACCACTCGGCGGTAAGGGCAGGCCCTGTAAAGATGCCCGCCTCACCACAGTGGTAGCAGAGGGGCCGCCGGTCTGGTGCGCGCCACACTTCACATTTCCGTGGCCGCTGATAAGCTGGTCTAGCAGGCACGCAGGCAAAACTAAGCTGCTGTACTGCTTGAGTCGCGGTATTGGCGTCGTAGCCTGGTGCTGGTAAGACTAAGACAACCCAACGAGACAACCTCACTAGACTGGTACATGCTTGCGATACACCGCAACTGGAACATCTCCAAGAGCTAAGAGATCACTACTTCCCCAATTATCCTTCTATAGCACACCCCGACTATTCAGGGCCCCTTAACGACTTCCTCGACAAACCCATCACAGTATCAGTGGTGCAGGTTGAGCTTCAGAGGCTACACACATCTTCAGCCCCCGGTACAGATGGAGACAGGGTCGTCCACTTCTAGCTATAACAAGGACACAACCTTAAAAGCAACATTGCCTCCAGCGTGAGCTCATATCGAAGCAAACCGACACAAACACAGAAGGTCCCTGCGGTGGTGCTTCGAATGGCCTGCCATTTAGCTTTATTGGATGGCCGCGTAAGGCGCAATGAAGCTTTGAAAGAAGTGACCGTGTTATAACTAGAAGTGGACGAGGCTGTACGTAATAAGGCACTCCGGAATCTTGATTCCCACTCTACTGCCGCCCTTACCGAATACTTTAACGAGTGCTGGCAACGGGGAACCTTCCCGCCGCAATGGAAAGAGGCCAAAGTTGTTTTTAGACCGAAACCTGGGAAACCTCTGCTAATTTCAAACCTTAGGCCCATGCATCTCACCTCTTCGGTCGGCAAACTAATGGAGCATGTACTACAGACCAGAATTTGTCAATATCTAGAAGGCAAAAATCTCATGCCCACCTGCATGTTTGGATTTCATCCTGGCCTTTCCACACAGGATGTTTTTTACAGCTAAAACATCACATTCTCGACTGTCAAACCATTGACTCCAAAGCCATCCTAGGTGTGGATCTTACCAAAGCATTTGATAATGTTACACATTCAGAAATCCTTCAGAATCGTACAACCCTGGGAGTCGGCGCCAAGTTGCATGTATAATTACGTCCGACACTTCCTCAGCCAGCGCACAGCCACAATTACTTTTGGAGACCACTGCCTTCCGGAGATCACGCTAGGTGCACGAGGTACGCCCCAGGGCGCCGCCCTCTCCCCTATACTAATAAACAGAGCACTTCTCCACCTATCCGAAAAATTAGCCCAAATCCCCGATATTCATTTCAGCCTCTACGCCGACGACATCACTGCCTGGCCTAACCGCGGCAGTGATGCCGAAATAGAGGGACATATACAATTGGCACTAAACACCATCAAAACCTATGTAAGGGAACGTGGCCTAACTTGCTCCCCTTTAAAATCAGAGCTCTTTCTCTGCCGCCCCAACCAACATGATTAAGACAGCCCGCCTATTTCCCTCTAGCTAGATACCCATTTATTCCCACTAGTACCCACAATCCGAGTGCTGGGTCTAGTTCTTCCCTCCCATGGTGCGCACGGAGAATTCATAAAAACTCTCCGTACACAAAGTCAACAGGCCACCCGACTGATTCGCCGCATAGCCAACCGTCGGGCTGGCTTACGGGAGCGAAACACAACTTCACCTCACCCAGGCTTACATTATAAGCCGCGCCACATATGCCCATACCTCCCCATCAAACAAAAGGAGAGAGACCGGGTGAACGCGCTCCTACGAAGTTGCACGAAAACGACTCTACAACTTCCCCCCATCACATCTAATGCCCGACTCCTTAAACTCTGTGTACGCAACACTTTCGAGGAAAGTACAGAGGCTACATAAACGGCACAAATATCCCGTCTATCCAACTTGGCGGCTAGCCGCACTTGATTATTTCACTTAAACCTTAGCCCAGTTACACATCCCATTGACGGTGTCCCCCTTTCTCCTAACCTCCGCTCTAACCTCATCATACCTCCCATCCCTAAAAGCATGCACCCTGAGCGAGACCAGGGCCGCAGAATTGCCAGGGCTCACGCCATTCACAGATAATATAGCTAGGACCAAGAGTAGGTCTACGTGGCGCTGCAGAACATACGTCAGGCTCCCGTATATGGTCCTGGCTGTAACCGACAATCAAGCAAAGCTGCTTACTTCCAGCTCTATAGTCACCATTTCTTCCACAGAGGCAGAGGAGGAAGCCATCGCGCGCTTGCTTGCATCTCTACATCTGCCACAAAAATTATCGCTAAAATGGCGATCATCCATTAAAACCAGTTGTTAGTTCGCGCTCCGTGGTGGTTGTCTTTTCTGTCGTTCAATGTGTGCGCGGTGAAACCAATATAAAAATTATCTCCGACTCCAAATCTGCGATTCTAAATTATTCCAACGGCTTCATATCCGCGATTCTAAATTATGCCAACGCCTATATATCCCGCGCCGCTGCTCGCGTATTACGAGTCTGTCAGCCCCGACACACCATAAGCCCCATCTGGACGCCAGCACATGCCGGCCTCCCTGGACGAAGAATTAATTCCCTAGCCCGAGGTCTTACATTCCGGGCTAGTGAAACGGAACCCTCT
The DNA here is from genome assembly GCF_055883805.1 of Amblyomma maculatum. Lineage (NCBI taxonomy): Eukaryota > Metazoa > Arthropoda > Arachnida > Ixodida > Ixodidae > Amblyomma > Amblyomma maculatum. Next base: position 424,349,166 of record NC_139344.1, read on the forward strand.
CTAGAGGCCGGGGAGCGCCTTCTCTCCTTCCGTGATGTTCTCTTGTACTACCGGGACAAACGAAGGGAATATACAACACCAGCCCCCACTCTCACCATATCGCAGGCCGTACACTGGCGACGCTTGCAGACTCGGAGTGCTCCATACCCTACACTTCTACATGCCCGATACCCAGACCAGTTTTCCTCATCATGCAGACTCTGCGGCAAACCAGGGCACTTCCTACACATCCTTCTTACATGCCCCACCTTTCCTCATCCCCCACCACCGAACGTCGCAGAGTTCTACTGGGCGTCTCTCATGAAGAGCACTTCAAGTCAAGACAACCGGAGGATTATCCCCAGTGTTATAAGGATTGCTCTTAAGGAACGTTCTTTTGCCTTATAAGGTTGTCTCCCATGTAGCAAGGGAGCACCCAAGTGCCATGCAAGAGGCTTCGCCCTCCCTGTGTGTTCAGTTACAATAAAATGTTTTGACCACCACCTGATTTATTTTAAGGAAGGGAAAGGCGCGGTGTCTCACTTGTTTTCTGTGGACACCGCAACCGCGCCGTAAGGGAAGGGAGGAAGGTGGGAGAGAAAGTGGGAAGAGAGAAAGAGGAGCCGTAGTGGAGGGCTACGGAGTAATTTCGACCACCTGGGGATCTTTAACGTGCGCTGACATCGCACAGCACACGGACGCATCTTCGTTTCGCCTCCATCGAAACGCAGCCGCCGAGGTCGGGTTCGAACCCGGGTACTCCGGCACAGTAGTCAGGCGTCTTACCACTGCACCACCCCGGCGAGGCTCGACCACCACCTCGTGCGGACAGAAGAGAGAAAGCAGACAAGAAAAAGAAGAGGGAGAGAAAGACGCGTGCCGCAACAGCCGTCGTCCACCACCTAAGCGGTGGCGGGTGCATTTACGGCCTACAACAGATAAAATTTCGGTGGCGTTGACCTACCTTCCCAGCCCCGTAGCGCCAGGAACAGCCACCCTTCACCACATCTCGCCGCCCTCACGCTGAAGGCTGGAAACCTAGAGTAGTATTGCTTTCGCAATAAAACGTTATGGAGCTTACGGTCGTCGCTCCAGCCGTTGTAGCGGGCGTCCAGCCAATCTTCCGCATCTTCGTACACATGGCAGTATTCGCGGCGTGTGGTAGAGGATTGGCGCCGGGGACCTAATATTCGTGCCCATTTCCGGTGTGACCGTCGGCCGAGGCTGCGTCGCCCTCGTCGGGGTGGCAAGAGTCCGAATTCAGGTGGTTGGCGCAGAGGCGGCGGCTTAGGCGCTGATGTACCGGTGCGAGAACCGTGTTTTTATCTCGTAGGCATACGCAGGTCGGTAAGCGTACCCAGCACGACTCCACCAGATGTGTAACAGTTGTTACACAGAAAGACTACTGCAACCGCTAAGCGAAGACATCGAGAGACCTGAGCCAGGGAACGAGGAACAACATTACAACGTCGTCTACTTTTGATTTCGCGCCTTCTTCTTCCACCTCTAATTCATGCGTCAATATTTTGTCCTATCCCTGACATCCAGCCTTGACATCACGACTGGTTATGAATTATCCAGGCGATTAACGCATACACGAAGCTGATTGCGCCGGGCGTCCGATCCAGGCGTCCACGCGGCGCCTTTCATTTGATGCTTTCTCGAACGCCGCACCACACAGCATACAGAAGCAGACGCAGGACAGCTGACATCATCGGCGTTTGAAATTGATTTATAGCAAAGAAAAGGCGCAGTATCTGTCAGAATTCGCCGCGGACACCTTAACCGAGTCGTAAGGAAAAGGAGCAAGGTCGGAGTGAAAAACAAATTACGAGGGAATTTAACGACTAAAGTATTGAAAGGCGAAAGCCTGAGAAGTCTCATCTTGTCTAGCGTTCCTGCCATCTACAGGGACTTGAATATTTGGGGGCTGGGATTTAAAACATTCCTATGCAAAATCTACTACCCCCTTCGAGCTGAAATAACGTCACAAAGTAGCAAAATATAATCTACGTTATCTGATAAGTCAGTCAACATCGGTACTTGCCTAGATTTTCCGAAATCGAGAAAAAACTGCTCTCGGTGGCGTGCACAATTTTCGCAGAAGAGTCGAAAAGCTATTTTGACATGGTGCGTCATCTGTCGGGCGGCGAGGCAAGCGCGCCAACGGCCGGGATAGAGCTTGCCTCACTGCTCGACAGATGACGCACCATGTCAAAGCAGCGTTTCGACTCTCTTCTGCGAAAATTGTGTACGCCACCGAGAGCAGTTTTTCCTCGATTTCGGAAAATCTAGACAAGTACCGATGTTGAATCACTTATCAGATAACGTAGACGATATTTTGATACTTTGTGAACGTTATTTCAGCTCGAATGGGGTAGCAGATTTTGCATAGGAATTTTTTAAATCCCAGCCCCCAAATATTCAAGACCCTGTACAATGCCACACTTTAACGCGCGCCAAGGAACGCCATACGACGGCCGCCGCAAAAGCGGGACACACTTTGTCCACGACAGTATGAGCCATTAAAGGCTTTTGCCTTAAAATTAGAGTGTCTCTGAAAGCGTACCCTTCCTCTCCTATACTTTTCCTCCCATCGTTAGCCTCTCTTCGGCATTCGTTGCAGTGCTACATATAAATATAATTGGTTTACAGGAAAAGAAAGGTTGGTTGGTTGGTTTGTGGGGTTTAACGTCCCAAAGCAACTCAGGCTATGAGAGACGCCGTAGTGGAGGACTCCGGAAATTTCGACCACCTGGGGTTCTTTAACGTGCACTGACATCGCACAGCACACGGGCGCCTTGCTTTTCGCCTCCATCGAAAAGCTGCCGCCGAGGCCGGGATTCGATCCCGCGTCCTTGGGAACAGTAGTCGAGCGCCGTAACCACTGCGCCACCCCGGCGGGCGCACTATCTAACACACTTTCTCCGGCAAGTTTGAGTTTGGAAAGTACACCATCGCTCCTGTCGGGTGGCGTTCCTTGGCGCGTGTTCAAGTATGGCACCGCAGATGGCAGGGACGCATCCCGCCTCCGCCAATCAGAACGCCGCAAAAGCGGGATACACTTTGTCCACGACAGCATGGCCCATTAAAGGGTTTCGCCAGGCGCTTTTGCTTAATCGCACTTTAGTGGTCCAAAGTGCCCCCTAGAATATTTTAGACTGAAGAGAAATCGTAGCCTTCTTCAGAAACATCTAAAAGACATGAAGGATTTATAACCTCGTGACGAATGCTCAGTACGTGTAATTCAAACAATATAATACTCAATTTCCTCAAATGCTTTATTTGGGAAAATGAATGTGCCGTTTAAACCCTGGATATAATTCAGCAGTCATTTAATCGACGTGATAGTTGCGCAGAAACAGAGCCAGTAGCAGGCCCGTGCATATTTTCTTTTCCTTCTTCGTACAGCCACAACAACAACAAGCTATGGTGAAGTTTAGCGGTGCATCCAGCGGTGCTCCCGAGAGCCTCTCAGATGTTTTTTTTTTCGAATGTGTAGTTGCGAGAACAATGTGGCACGTTCCCGGCGTCAGGCACCGGCGCACCCCTTTTGAACACCTTGTGTTCACTGTCGTTCACGCACTCCCGCCCGCGCAATGTACTCAGCCTTACAGAGGCTGCGCCTCGCCATCTGGAAATATGTCTGTACAGTTAGAAATTGACGGCAAAACGCGGTTCCTGCGGCGCTGGCACACACGCTTCTATGTTGTACGGGGAAGCAGACATGAGATGCCTGTCGTACTTTATTAGAACCCCCCACCCCTTTATTGTTTTCCTCTCTCTGGGTAACCATGTTTTTCAGTTTATTATGTATATGTACCATACAGTGTTTTGTATAGCGCTTTGGTCGTTGAGTAATGTGCGTTTTTGTATGTATGTATGTATGTATGTATGTATGTATGTATGTATGTATGTATGTATGTATGTATGTATGTATGTATGTATGTATGTATGTATGTATGTATGTATGTATGTATGTATGTATGTATGTATGTATGTATGTATGTATGTATGTATGTATGTATGTATGTATGTATGTATGTATGTATGTATGTATGTATGTATGTATGTATGTATGTATGTATGTATGTATGTATGTATGTATGTATGTATGTATGTATGTATGTACCCAATAAATTCTTATATTTCGTTTCTATAATTCTCATGTGTGCGTACGCAATGGTTCGTTGCTCGGTTTGGCCTGTCGTGATTTATTTGGCTTTTACAATAAACTTGCCTTTTTATGAATTTCATGCCGCAACACAGGCTGCTATCTGTCATTTTATTCGTTATGTTTTATTGGTATACAAAGCCATGGGAGGTCTGGTGATGGTGGTGGAAGTGAAGGCAAAAAAAACGCTCCCGGTGATTACGTTACTTCCTAATACGAAATTTGAGAGCAGCACATCGGCGTCCGTGTGCTGTGCGATGTCAGCGCACGTTAAAGAACCCCAGGTGGTCGAAATTACTCCGTAGCCCTCCACCACGGCTCCCCTTTCTGTCTATCCCTTTCACTCCCACCTTCACCCCTTCCCTTACGGCGCGGTTCAAGTGTCCACAGAGCAAGTGTGACAGACACTGCGCCTTTCCCTTCCTATGAACCAACCAACCAACCAACCACATCGGCTCTTCAAGCATTTCGATATAGATTGATGCAAAATATGTATTATTAGAGCGCAGTTCTTTGGCGCTCGTTCCTACGTTTCGCGTCGTCATCGTCATTAGTCATGACTATAGTCATGAGTAATGACCTATGACTGACTGTTGCCATCACATGATGGCGTCATCGGTCGTGACTGGTGATGACGCCATCAGGAGAGTAGAAAAATAAAGTTATCGCATCACGCATAACGAAGCTGACCCCGCCGAGCTTGATCCAGGAGTCCGTGCGGCTCCTTTCATTTGGCACTTCCTCGAACGCCGCACCACAGAGCATATAGAAATAGACGCATTATAGCAGGCATCAGAGCCATTTAAAATTGGTTGACATTAAAGAAGAGGCGCTGTCTCTCGCAAATTTGCGCGGACACCATTAAACAAAATGGAAAGAAAAGGAGAAAGGTGGCAGTGATTGCACGAAGAGAAAGATTGGTTTGTGGGGCTTAATGTCCCAAAGCAACTCAGGCTATCGGAAATTTCGACCACCTGGGTTTTTCTTTTTTTTAAGTCGATATTTATTGCCTCAGGGCATCAGTAGGTTATGAGATGAAGAATGAATAAATGATTAAATGAATGGAAAAAGGTTGGCTGATTTTATGAAGTCCAGAAGTGAGCGATGATGAGGTCTCTGTGTCCAAGTGACGTATGAGGCAGGATTGGTTGCTGAAAGGAAAGCTATTCTCAGGTGCCGGATTCGGGTTGGCTTGAGTGCTGGGCAGTCCCACAGCAAGTGGTGGATGTCGGCCTCGACATCTTCGTTGTTACAGATCGGGCATCCTGGGCGAGGATATAAGTCCACCTGGGGTTCTTTCACGTGCACTGACATCGCACAGCACACGGGCGCCTTGCTTTTCGCCTCCATCGAAAAGCGGCCGCCGAGGCCGGGATTCGATCCCGCGTCCTTGGGAACAGTAGTCGAGCGCCGTAACCACTCCGCCACCCCGGCGGGGCCGTGGCACTAATCAGCGCAAATTAGTGCCACGGCCCCGCCGGGGTGGCGCAGTGGTCAGCACTAATCGCTAACTAGTCAGTAAATAAGTACTAACTGATTAACTATTCATTACTGCGTTTATTTAGTTATTACACATGACTACAGTCATGAGTAATGACAGACGACTGACTGACGCCATCACATGATGACGTCATCGGTCGTGACGTCATGACTGGTGATGACGCCATCAGGAGGGTAGAAAAATAAAATCACATCACACATAACGAAGCTGACCGCGCCGGGCTTCAATCCAGGAGTCCGTGCGGCTCCTTTCATTTGCCGCTTCCTCGAACGCCGCACCACAGAGCATATGGAAATAGACGCAGTATAGCAGGCCTCAGCGGCATTTAAAATTGGTTGACATCAAAGAAGAGGCGCAGTATCTGTCACAAATTTGCGCGGACACCCTTACCCAAGTTGTAAAGAAAAGGAGAAAGGTGGAAGTGCACACAAAGAAAGACGTACCGTAGTAGAAGGCTTCGGACGACCACAAAGCTTCCTTCATGAACTGTTAGTGGAGTGTTTCTTGAAGGAATCTTTGTGAAAAATTAAAAAGTTGTCTGTAACTATATATATATTGTCACGTAGTGGTGACGAGGTCGACGACACAATTGAAGGGTCGATGATTGCACTAAAGAAACTGTTTATTTGGGCTGACTTGAAGGGTCGATGATTGCACTAAAGAAACTGTTTATTTGGGCTGACTTGCGCCCGCAAAAGAACTAAGCAACTCGGCGGCGGCGATAGAAACAAACGTGCTCGTCGATCGTCGAACAAAGAATGCTCGTCACACTCGGCAACGCTCAATTTAAAGGCTGTACAGAACAATCTAGATAACGCCGCAAAAAGCTACCAGCACGGGCTGGAACATTGTGGAAAGACACACAAGTGGCCGGAACCTTCGAGACAGATCTCGGTGCATCTTGCGCTACAACAAAACTGATAAAGGTGTGACTCGCGACATCGAGCATTAACAAACAAAGATTACGGAACTGATACGCGGTCCAGAATCAGAGTGATAAGCCTGTGCGCCGGCGGCATTACTCCCCCCCTTAAAAAAACATCGCCTCGATGTTCCAGAACAAAAGAAACTTAAACACTGCAAAGTTTAAACACCACAGATTCTTTAACGCGCGTAATATGGCTTCAGCCGTACAACATGTACAATTTCTGGGCGTGCGCGTCGCCGTTGTGATGCTGACGTTCCGTCGGGAATGACTTCATAGTCCAGTGGTCCGACGCGGCGAAGGATTTTGTACGGCCCAAAGTATCGACGAAACAACTTTTCACTTAATCCGCGACGGCGAATTGGTGTCCAAACCCACACTTGGTCTCCTGGATTGTACTCTACGTGGCGTCGTCGTAAATTGTATCATCTGCTGTCGGTGCGCTGTTGGTCTTTAATACGCAGCCGTGCGAGTCGTCGGGCTTCCTCTGCACGCTGCAGGTAGGCGGCGACGTCAAGGTTGTCCTCGTTGGTTACGTGCGGCAGCATTGCGTCGAGCGTCGTCGTGGGCTCCCTGCCGTACACAAGCCTAAACGGGGTCGCTCTGGTCGTCTCCTAGACTGCCGTGTTATACGCGAAGATCACGTACGGCAAGATGGCGTCCCAGGTCTTGTGTCGACGTACATAGCGATCATGTCCGCGATCGTTTTGTTCAGGCGCTCCGTAAGGCCATTGGTCTGGGGATGGTACGCAGTTGTTCGTCGATGGCTTGTGTGACTGTATTCCAGGATAGCTTGCGTCAACTCTGCCGTAAACGCCGTTCTCCTGTCCGTGATGAGCACTTCTGGGGCGCCGTGTCGCAAGAGAATTTGTTCGACAAAAAATTTGGCGACTTCTGCCGCGGTACCATTTGGTAGTACTCTTGCTTCGGCGTAACGGGTAAGGTAGTCAGTGGCCATGATGATCCACTTGTAACCCATAGACGAAGATGGAAAGGGGCCGAGGAGATCCATCCCGATTTGTTGAAAGGGCAGGATTGGGGGCGGAATCGGGTTTAGTAGTCCTGCTGGTCTGATCGGCGGCGTCTTGCGTCGTTGGCACTCACGACACGTCTTCACGTAGTGGAAAACTTCGGCAGGCAGTCGCGGCCAGTAATACTTCTCCTGGATTCGACGCAACGTGCGCGCAAATCCGAGGTGGCCTGCTGTGGGCTCGTCGTGCAACGCCTGCAGAATTTCTTGCCGAAGGGTTGTAGGCACTACGAGAAGCTGCGCGGTCTTGTTGGGTGAAAAGTTCTTCTTCACGAGGAGGCCATTGCTTAACGTGAAGGATGATAAATGTCGCCTGAACACACCAGGAGGGGAAGCGGTCTTTCCTTCCAAGTAATCGGCTAGCGCTTTCAGCTCAGGGTCTGATCGCTGTTGTTCTGCGAAACTGCTGGCGCTTACCGGTCCCAAAAAGGCGTCATCGTCATCGTCCTTCGGGGGAGAATCGACGGGAGCGCGGGATAAGCAGTCTGCGTCGGAATGCTTCCGGCCCGACTTATAGACTACAGTCATGTCAAATTCTTGAAGTCGTAGGCTCCATCTGGCAAGGCGGCCGGAAGGATCTTTCAAATTAGCCAGCCAGCAGAGCGCGTGATGGTCGCTTACCACCTTGAATGGTCGGCCGTATTATGGACGAAACTTAGAAGTAGCCCAGATGATCGCAAGGCACTCCTTCTCGGTCGTCGAGTAATTTACTTCGGCTTTTGTGAGAGACCTGCTAGCGTAGGCGATTACTTTTTCCTGACTGGCAGTCTTCTGGACGAGAATGGCTCCGAGGCCTACACTGCTCGCGTCGGTGTGAATTTCGGTCTCGGCGTTTTCATCTAAGTGGCCAAGCACAGGAGGGCATTGCAGGCGGCGCTTAAGTTCGTCGAAGGCTTCTCCTTGCGGCGCTTCCCATTTAAAAGGTACGTCAGCCTTTGTAAGCTGCGTCAACGGTTCGGCGATCCGCGAAAAGTTTCTGACAAATCGTCGATAATAAGCGCACAGCCCAAGGAATCGGCGCACAGCTTTCTTGTCGGCAGGCGGTGGGAATTGTGCGATTGCAGCTGTTTTCTCTGTGTCTGGGCGAATACCGTCCTTGCTAACGATGTGACCTAGGAATCGGGGTTCTTCGTAGGCGAAATGACACTTCCCTGCATTTAGCGTTAACCCCGATGACTTGATGGCTTCCAGCACTGTCTGTAGTCGTTTGATGTGGTCTTCAAAGTTTGACGAGAAGACAACAACGTCGTCCAAATATACCAAACAAATTTGCCACTTCAAGTCTGCCAGGACTGTGTCCATTACTCGTTGAAACGTGGCTGGTGCGGAGCAGAGGCCAAATGGCATCACCTTAAATTCATAAAGGCCGTCCGGTGTGATGAATGCGGTCTTCTCGCGATCTCTTTCATCGACCTCAATTTGCCAATATCCGCTCTTCAGGCCCATCGATGAGAAGTACCTCGCATTGCAGAGCCGATCGAGAGTGTCGTCGATGCGGGGAAGCGGGTAGACATCCTTCTTCGTTATGCTATTCAAGCGGCGGTAATCAACGCAGAAGCGAAGTGTGCTGTCTTTCTTCTTGACCAAAACGACTGGTGCCGCCCAGGGGCTGTTCGATGGCTGGATTACGTCATCACGCAGCATTTCCTCAACTTGATCGCGAATGGCCTGGCGTTCTCACGGCGATACACGATAAGGGCTTTGGCGCAGAGGTCGGGCGTGTTCGTCCGTTATTATGCGATGCTTGGCCAGTGGTGTTTGTCGTACCTTCGATGCCGATGAGAAGCACTCCCCGTAGCTTCGAAGCAGACTGAGAATCTGGTATTTCCTGTTGTGGGTCAATGCCGGGTTGATGTCAAATGTGGGCTGACGGAATAGGTCCGGTGCGTCTTCCAGCGTTTGGTCGTGGAGGGAGAATACATCTTTGAGGTCCGCTAATTCGTCGAGAAAGGCGATCGTCGTGCCCTTGTCGAGATGCCGGTATTCTTCGGTGAAGTTTGTTACTAGAACCTGAGCTTGACCTCTCCGGAATTTCGTAATGCCTCTTGCGATGCCGACACCTCGTTCTAAGAGCAATTGGATATTTCCTTAGACGATGCCTTCAGCGGTTTCGATGTTGGCGCTACCTACGCAGACTGTGATACTTGATCGGGGCGGGACGTTCAATTCTTCGTCGAGGACGTTTAGAGGGATGTGTTGCATCGACGTCGTCGTAGCATAAATGGCATTGTCTGCAGAGAGCTTGATGAGCTTGGATCGCAGGTCGATGATAGCCCTATGTTCATTTAGGAAGTCCATGCCTAAAATCACGTCGCGGGAGCACTGCTGCAAGACCACAAAGCTGGTGGGGTAAGTACGCCCATTTACGGTTATTCTTGCAGTGCATCGTCCCGATGGAGTAATCAGGTTGCCACCTGCTGTGCGAATCAGCGGGCCATCCCAAGCGGTGGTAACTTTTCTTAGCTGAGAGGCTAACTGTCCACAAATGACTAAATAGTCAGCTCCGGTGTCTACTAGGGCAGTGACTCTGCGACCGTCGACATCAACTTCAAGGTTACTTGTTCGCGTCCTCGTATTGCACGTGGGCCTTAGTATCCGATCTCGGCTCCATCGTTTCTTCAGGTCATGGCCGGGGCATACCGTTGTTACTTCGCTGGGCGGTGGTCTGCTTGCACTCTGGTCGTGTTTTCGTCGATTTCGTCGTGTGGAGCGGCGATAAAATGGTTGCGTCGTCGTTATTGGTCGTCGGCGGCGGAGGATCTTCGTCTTTTCGCCGTTGAGCAACCTCACCTCCAAAGGTTGCTGCCTTTAGTTTCCCCTACGGGGGCTTGGGGACCTTGCGCGCACACTACCATCATAGTTACGTCCTGGCGACGCAAAGCGGGCCCTGTACGGCGATGGAGACCTGAATCGACGGCTTGGTGGCGCAATCTCACCGCTACGCAGATAGTTGTCGATTTCTTGCGGTCGATACCTGGGCGTGGTCATGGAGCGTCGACTGCAAATCCGCGGAGACCGATTCGTCGGTACGGGCAGTGCCGCAGAATGTGGCCGGCCTCACCGCAGTGGAAGCATAATGGCCGGTTGTTCGCTGTCCTCCATGCGTCGAACTTCCTGGGGCTTGTTGGTCGTTGGTAGGCTTGGCGGGCGGGAGCCAAGGGGCGGTTTTCAGGAACAGGCCGGTAGCGGCGAGGGCTCGGAAAGTCATCACGTCGGGGCGGAGGGCGACGTACTGCACCAGCGTAGTTCATCGCTGTTGCCTCTTGTGCTGGAACAGTCGCAGCCGTCGCTTCAGGAACGCCCAGCGCCTGCTGGACTTCTTCACGGACGACGTCCGCGAGCGTCACCACCTGGGGTTGTTGTGATGATGGCTACATTCGGCGGAGCTCCTCTCGCACGATCTCCCGGATGAGGTCCCGAAGGTTCTCTCCGCTTGCGGTTGCGTTGGGGTAGTGGGTTGAGCAGTCCGGCTGAAGTGGTCGCTCGTAGTGGCGCATCCGGATGGCCAACGTCTTCTCGATAGTAGACGCCTCCGTTTCAAATTCCACCACTGTTTTTGGCGGATTTCGGACAAGACTTGCGAAAAGCGATTCTTTAACGCCTCGCATTAAAATTTTTTGAGTCTCTCGTCTTCGGTAATGTTAGGGTCGGCGCGGCGAAAGAGACGCTTCATCTCCTCAACGTATGCCAGGACAGGCTCGTTAGGAAGTTGAAGTCTTGATTGGAGGAGAGCCTGAGCTCTTTCTTTTCGGACAGAACTTGTAAAGGCCATTAAGAACTGTGCTTTGAAAATCTCCCAATCCTTGAAAGAAGTCTCGTGATTTTCAAACCAAATTCTGGCATGTCCTTGACGAACAAAGTAGACCTGCTTGAGTTTCACAGCGTCGTTCCAGCCGTTGAAATCTGCCACACGGTCGAAAAGGTCCATCCAATCTCCCGCATCTTCATCCGGTAGTCCATGGAAGCAGGGGGGCTCCCGGGGTTGGACGAAAATAACCGGTGCTGTAGGTTGGGCCATTGTCAGCGTCGATGCCTTCCGAGTTCGAATGGGGTCAAGCAGCAGACCGTGTTCGGGTTGTAGGCCTTGAAGTCGGCGGCTGGGTCGGTGACCTGTAGGCTGGTCTTCCAGGGCGACAGAAACACGGCTTGGGTTTTCGCTTGAAGGATCAAAGGCAGCACCTCCACCAGATGTCACGTAGTGGTGACGAGGTCGACGACACAATTGAAGGGTCGATGATTGCACTAAAGAAACTGTTTATTTGGGCTGACTTGCGCCCGCAAAAGAACTAAGCAACTCGGCGGCGGCGATAGAAACAAACGTGCTCGTCGCAAAACTGATAAAGGTGTGACTCGCGACATCGAGCATTAACAAACAAAATTACGGAACTGATACGCGGTCCAGAATCAGAGTGATAAGCCTGTATGCCGGCGGCTGTTAAGAAACAACGAATACTGTTTTGAAGGTTTCGCGGCATTATATAATCGGCTCAACAACTTTTTAATTTTTCACAAAGAAATCTGTGAAAAATTGGAAAGTTGTCTGTAACTATATATATATATATATATATATATATATATATATATATATATATATATATATATATATATATATATATATATATATATATATATATATATATATATATATATATATATATATATATATATATATATATATACATATATATATATATATATATATATATATATATATATATATATATATATATATATATATATATATATATATATATATATATTCACAGGAAGGGAAAGGCGCACTATCTGTCACACTTGTTTCTCTGGGCACCTTACCCGCGCCATAAGGGAAGGGAGGAAGGTGGGAGTGAAAGTGGATAGAGAGAAAGAGGAGCCGTAGTGGAGGGCTACGGAGTAATTTCGACCACCTGCGGATCTTTAACATGCGCTGACATCGCACAGCATACGGACGCCTCTTCGTTTCGCCTCCATAGAAACGCAGCCGCCGAGGCGGGATCGAACGCGGGTACTCCGGCACAGTAGCCAGGCGTCGGAGTACCCGGGTTCGATCCCGACCTCGGCGGCTGTCTTGCTCGAAATTTTTGCCTCAGTCTATCGAAAAGGTGAAACAGCTGATGAGCTGCGCTCAACTTTCGCATTAGAAAGTAAAGTAATCGTCGGCAATTTTTTTCTTTCTGTCCGCACGAGGCGGCGGTGGTGGGGTGGTTGCTCCTGGCTTGTAGGTCACTGCCACTTGCGGCGGGGGCTAGCCTACCACAATATTTTTATCTGTTGTAGGGTTGGCAACCAGGGGCTGAGGAGTGCGGACGCGTTTTGCGTCGGCTCCACACTTTTTGTCTCGATGTGCCAGAAAATTTCACCGGAATTTGGTTTCAGTGGTGCCATTGTGCGTCGGAAGGCGTCGGGATCTTGTGGACACCGAATTTGTGACTGTGAGTGCAGCAGTTTGGTTTTTATTGTCGGTCTTGTGCGGACCACCTGCGAAACGCTAGCGCCCGTTTGGCCTAGCGCGGCTTCGGCCGAGGAGACCGGCCCGGAGGCCCCTTCACCGCTGGTCTACCGCCGCGTTTGTGGACCAAAAATGACGATGCACGTGACCGTAGAAGGTACTGACCTCGATCCAGAAGACTACGACAGCACCTGGGTACAAACGCTCAGGAAAAAGGTTGAATCGAAAACCAAGCGGACGCTTCTGAATGATTCCAAGGAGGACAAGGTGGTGCAACACCGCGTTCCAAACGGGGACGCCGCTCATGGCGCTGCTAAAGCAACTAGAAGAAAATTGGCTGAACGATCAATAGCTATGAATCTTCCGAGGTTCCCGGAAGAAGGTATCGAGGTGATTATTAGGCCTCGTGAAGGTCTAGCCGTCATTAAACGCACGTCGGGCCCGCTGCTTAGTCAGGCCCTCGCCATGGCTGCCGGAATCAGCTGGTCGGAGCTGGACTCATGGTGTGTCAACGGAAAGCAAGGTACGGTGCTCTTTCATTCCTTGAACTTTAGTCGAGGCGTGAAGGTAGCCGCAATCCGTTGCTTTAAACTCGATGACAAGGAGCATGAAGTGGTGGCCAATCGGATCGCACCGGAGGATTGCGGCCGAGGAGTTGTCCATGGGATCTGTGATACATTCACGGAAGAACAGTTGTTCAGAGCATTGAGGAAGGATCCACAGAACCCAACGGTCGCTGGGGTGCGGCGGATGGGGAAGACTTCCACTATTATTATCACCTTTTCGGAACCTGAAGTCCCAAGATTTTTCAGGATCGAAGGCATGCTTATGCCATATCGATTGTTCAAAAAAAGATATGCAGTTTGCTTCAGATGTGGGGAACTTGGTCATCGCTCAGATGTGTGCGATAGTGAAAAACCTAAGTGCCGTGGTTGTGGGGTGGTATCGCCGCCCGAAGATCACCAGTGCACTCCCCAATGTCGCCTATGTGGAAAGGGCCACCTAACGGGAGACAGACGCTGCAAAGAACTCTTCCATACACCCTACGTTATCAAGAAGAGAAAGTGGGAAGCAAAATTAGCCGCCGAGGAGGCAGCCAGACAGAAGCTAGCCGCCGAGAAGGAGGCCAAGAAGCTGCAACAGGTCCGCTTTAGTCGTCGCGATGGGCGTAGTGAGTCCCACAACCGGTCCCAGAGCCGTACAAGAACCCGTTCCTCTTCGTTCCCGCGACTGCAGTCGCCGTCATCCAAGACGATAATGGAAGGCTCTCGACCAAAGCAACAGCCGCAGCAGCAGCGGCAGCAGCAGCAGCAGCAGCAGAAACCGCCGCAGACACCATCAAAAGGAGTGAGTAGTGACTCTCAGGACTCAGCTGAGGTTCAGGCTCTAAAAAAACAGAATCAGTTGTTACAGGCGCAAGTTAAGGCACTGCAGGAACAAATCATTGCGAATGGCAAAATTTCACAACCAATGGAGACCGAAATGCCGGTAGCGGAGGCACTGCAGAAGGAACAGGAAAAGACCCCAAGGGACATTCCTCCTGCAGCAAAAAAAAAAAGAAAAAAGAGGTCCCGAGCCGGATCTCGAAACCCGCGTCCAAGGATTGGAAAAACGATTCGCTAAAAAAGAAGACGACGACAAAATTTTCCAACAAGTTATGACCGCGTTAGAACGCCTGAACAGTGCTATGGCAGAGATGCGGGTCGAAATGGCTAGGAGAGACGAGAGAATTCAGTTGGTTTACCAAGAGACTCATAACATTAAAAATGGCTCTGCATCACCGTAGAAATACCATTTGGCAGTGGAACTGTAGGGGCTTCAGTAGCAAACGCGCGGTACTGGAAACTTTTTTGACGAACATTGTCAAACCCGAAGTAATCGCATTGCAGGAGTGCAGTAAGCACGCTAAGCTAGCGAGTTACAAATCATACGCGGGACGAGATGACAACACGCGAGTGGTCACCCTTGTCAAAAGGAATATAACGGTGCTGCAGCATAATACCGGGACAACAAATGTTGACCATATACTAATCGAGATAATCCCACAAAAAAGAAAATTCAAAAGTCTATTCATCCTCAATGTATATAGCCCGCCTCGACAAAAACGTCAATGCAACTTCAATGAGCTTTTCGCCAAAGCGCGAGTGATCGCGAAAGGAGGACCCCTGTTGATAGTAAGGGACTTTAACGCGCATCACACGGCATGGGGGTATAGATACACGCAGGTAAAAGGACGCGAACTATGGAACAGCATTCAGCAGAATGGCTTATTGCTTCTGACGGATCCCCTGAAACCAACCCGCCAGGGTAACAGCGTTTCGATAGACACATCTCCGGACTTAACTCTAACCGGAGGCTGCATTTACGCCACGTGGTGCAACACAGGTGAAAACTTAGGCAGCGACCATAAAATTATAGAAATCGTAGTAGATAACGGCCCACCGGTCGTCCGCACCAAAAAGGCAACGTTGGTGAACTGGGAGGCTTTCCGAAATGGCTGCACAGGTGACGAGGAAGGCATAAGTAACATTGACGATTGGAATAAAAAGGTCATTCAGTCGGTCAACGAAGCAACGGAGAAGGTGGAGGTTGACGAGGACATTGAAGGAGTAGACCGTCACATGGTCAGGCTTTGGCGTAAAAAGAAGGATCTAGAAACGAGACTCACACAGAAAAGAGGGAATAGGAACTTGCGCAGAGAATTGGCAGTGCTTAACAAAGAAATTGAAGAATATGCGCTTGTTTTAACGAGGCAAAACTGGGGCAGCATTTGTGAAAAACTGGACAGGAATATCGGGAACGCAAGTACGTGGCACTTCGGCATCTTCTAGATCCCGACAAATCTAAACTGGAGGCCAGGCAGCAAATTCACAGGCTAATACATACCTTTGATGGGACCGCGGCTACTCTCATAGCCCAAGTCCGAGACCGGTATTTGAACTGTGCAGAGGGTATAGGCCAACAAATGCCTGATTACAAGGGCCAGGAAAACCCGGAGCTAGATAGCCCGATAACGGTTGCCGAAGTCCGGGCAGAAATAAATAGACTGAGAACAAAGACTGCTGCAGGTCCGGACAGAGTCAACAATCGAATGCTAAGAAACTTGGACGACGCGTCGATCCGACACCTCGCAGCATTCATGCAGCAGTGTTGGGAGGCCGGTCGGCTGCCGGCGACATGGAAGGCCGCAAACCTCGTATTCCTCCCGAAGCCGGGGAAGCGGCCGGGTTTCGAACACTTGCGCCCGATCTCGCTCACGTCATGCGTGGGGAAACTAATGGAGCATGTTGTTCAGGCCCGGCTGAACCGGTTTTTGGAGGACAACGATATCTATCCGAACACCATGATAGGATTTAGACCGCATTTGGCCGCATGCGATGTCATGCTGCAGCTAAAAGAACAGATCATACACAATTCAACAGTAGACACCAGGGTGATCGTTGGTCTAGACGTGTCAAAAGCTTTTGACAACGTGAAGCACTCGGCTATTCTGCAGAATCTCAGTGCATTAGATGTTGGAGTTCGCACGTACAACTACATACGCGACTTTCTCAGCGATAGAACGGCAACTATTAGTATGGGGGGACACACAATAGAAGGTATTCGACTGGGAAACAAAGCCACACCACAGGGATCGGTGTTGTCCCCGACGCTGTTTAATATCGCAATGATTGGTCTCCCCCCAAAACTAGACGAAATCCAAGGGCTACGCCATACATTATATGCAGATGACCTGACTCTGTGGATGTGCAGGGGAAGTGACGGTGAAATTGAACAGACACTCCAGCGGGCAATCGAAGTTATAGAAAGATACTTAGAACCGATCGGGCTCAGATGTTCGGCCGAGAAATCGAAAGCGCTCGTTCTCACGCCAATGCGATCGCCCCATCGTCGACGTATAAAGCAGGATAACCCGAAAATAACACTCAGGGTCAACGGTAACGTTATACCAACTGTGGAAACCATTAAAGTTCTGGGAATACGAATTCAGGCCAACGGCAGGAACTCGGAAACGATACAGAGGCTAGACGCTAGCACGAGTCAAACCTGTAGACTCCTGAAGCGGATCGCAAACAAACATGCGGGAATGAAAGAAGCTAACCTCCTTAGGCTAGTCCAGTCTTTTATAATCAGTAGGATAGTCTACGTGGCGCCGTATTTACGGCTTCACAAGGCAGAAAAGGAGAAACTTGACGCTCTCATTCGTAAGGGGATAAAAACGGCACTAGGTTTACCACCCAATACATCGACAAACAAGATTATGAGACTAGGGGTCTCCAATACCCTCGAAGAGCTCATTGAAGCTGCAAGGACTTCACAATACCAGAGACTGCTGCGCAGTCGTACTGGTCGGAGCATTTTGGAAAAACTGGGGTATGAGCCGCAAGCATTCTCCAGACGTACAGAAAAAGTACCTAGACAGGTTAGAGACAAATTAAAAATACCTCCGCTCCCCAAAAACATGCACCCCGTTTACCATGAGAGCCGGAGGAGTGATAGAGCAACAGCGCTGCAAGCCCGTTTTCAGGGAAGACAGGACGTCTTATATACAGATGCCGCACAATGCGCGAACGGTAGGGGACGTGTTTCAGTAGCAACTAGAGAAGACGGGGGCTCGGTAGTATGCTGCAGCACCAGAAATTCGACCACAACGGAGGCGGAAGAGGTGGCCATCGCGCTAGCTCTAACACAACAACAGGTCAAAAATATAGTTACAGACTCGAAATCAGCGATTAGAAACTTTGACGCGGGCCGCATTTCGTCCATAGCAGCAAGAGTGTTGGCCAGTGGTTCACCACCGGCAGAGCAGGTCGCGCTCATTTGGACACCGGCGCACCAGGGGTTGAGGGGGAACGAGAAAGCGCACGTACTGGCCCGAGGATTAGCTAAATTCCGGGATCCCAGTGACGACTTATGCGCAACCCCGTACCCCTTGCGCGATGAGGAGCCCCTGCAGTTCGACGATGACCTTAACACCTACCAAGATATCCTAAATCATTACAAATTAGGCAGATCAGTACTACCAAAAGCGTGTAAGCAACTAAACAAAAGCGAGGAGGTCATGTGGCGTAAGCTAGACTGGAGTATTCCCGAACTCCCAGCTTTACAGCAAGTGGCACCCGGAAATTTTTAGCCCCAGGTGCAAACGTAGCGATGGCATAGCGGACATGATCCATATGATATGGACGTGTCCTAGATTTGGAGAACCTGACTGAACAGATGAGTCCTGGGAGGCACTACTTCTCAAGCAGGTCGAAAAAGGGCAACGAGAAGTCATCCGTCTTGCCCTGGCCGCTGCTAAGATCCAAGGGATCCAGGTCGACGGCTGAGGGGGAGGACATGGTTGGGGCAGAGCTTCGCCTCGGATCCTCACCAGCCTTTTTACGGGTGCAATAAATATTATTTCTCTCTCTATCTGTTGTGGGCCATCATTGCACCCATTACCATTTCGGTGGTGGACGACAGCTGTCGCGACACGCGTCTTTCTATCCCTCTTCTTTTTCTTTCTTCTCTATTTTCCCTTCTGTTGTGGCTGTAAGAAGGGAAAAAAATTCCTGTGACTTAGCTTGGTTAAGCCTGGTTGTTGTTGTTGTTGTGGCTGTAGGAAGAAGGAAAAGAAAATGCACGGGCTTGCTACTGGCTCTGTAGCTGAGCCACCTCCGCTGCATCGTGCAGACAGAAGAGAAAATAAAGAAAAGGAAGAGGGAGAGAAAGACGCGCGCCGCCACAACGGCCGTCGTCCACCACCGAAACGGTGGCGGGTGCAATGACGGCCTACAACAGATAAAAATTCTGTGGCAGGCTAGCCTCCGCCGCAAGCGGCGGTGACTTACCTGTCCCAGCCCCATCAGGGAGTACTAATACCAGATGCTTGTTGGTTAAGCCTGGAAGATTGCGAAAGCAACGTCTTGGTTCAGCTGGGCCCCGCCAGGGTGGTGCAGTGGTAAGACGCCCTACTGCTGTGCCGAAGTACCCAGGTGCGAACCCGACCTCGGCGGCTGCGTTTCGATGGAGGCGAAACGAAGAGGCGTCCGTGTGCTGTGCGATGTCAACGCACGTTAAAGATCCCCAGGTGGTCGAAATTACTCCGTAGCCCTCCACTACGGCTCCTCCTCTCTTTCCACTTTCACTCCCACCTTCCTTCCCTTACGGCGCGGTTGCGGTGTCCACAGAAAACAAGTGAGACAGTTACCGCGCCTTTCCCTTCTTATAAATTAGTTTTTTTTTGTCCAGCTGGTAGTTTGGACATGGTTGCCTTGTATGGCTTAAGCATGGATTCACTTTGACACGACACGGTTCTACTGTATTTTGCTTTATTTAATCCGATTATTATGCTTTTGTGATCCATGAAGAAATGGCTTTTGATCTGTACATCGGTGATGACATAGTCGTCGGCGTTTCTTCAGCACGGCGTTTTCTTCTCTTGACATTGTGTCGCTCCATGCTATTCATAGATTCTTCACCATCTTCGGCATTAAGAGAGCGTCCATGAAACTTGTCTCCGAAGTTTCACTTGGCCGTTCCATATCAGCGATCTTGACCGGCGTGCTCGCCAGGCTGATACATACGCACGGTATCCAGCTCTTCGTCTGTTTCTTCGGCACGGCGCTGTCGCTTGGCCGCAGCAGATCGTTCCAGCCTCGCCTTGTATACATCATCCGACATAGCGCACTGAGAGAAGCTGTTGTTGTTGTTGTTGTGGCTGTAGGAAGAAGGAAAAGAAAATGCACGGGCCTGCTACTGGCTCTGTAGCTGAGCCACCTCCGCTGCCTCTTGCAGACAGTAGAGATTGATTTATTGATTTACAGGAAGGGAAAGGCGTGGTAACTGTCTCACTTGTTTTGTGTCAACACCTCAACCGCGCCGTAAGGGAAGGGAGGAAGGTGGGAGTGAAAGTGGAAAGAGAAAGAGGAGCCGTAGTGAAGGGCTACGGAGTAATTTCGACCACCTGGGGATTTTTAATGTGCGCGCAGAGAGCAGAGAAAATAGAAGTAGAGAAAATAGAGAAGGAAGAGGGAAAGAAATACGCGCGCCGCAACAACAGCCGTCGTCCACCACCGAAGTTGTGGCGGGTGCAATGACGGCCTAGAACAGATAAAAATTTGGTGGCAGGCTAGCACCCGCCGCAAGCGGCGACCTACCTGCCCCAGCCCATCAAGGGAGTGATGCCAGTGAGAGAAGCGCAGCTGCAGCCCACGTTTTATCCCGCTCTAGCGAGCGCTTTCTCTCGACAGTGGCGCATCCTGCCCGTGAAGCCTCACCTCCGCCATCGATGGCGCTAGCTGGGTCTCAATCTCTCGGTCTGTCGTGACGTCACGCGGTCACGTGGCAACGGCCTGACGTCACCGTTCCGGCTCTTGTGAAGCCTCACCTCCGCCATCGATGGCGCGAGCCGGGGCCCCGTCTCTCGGTCTGTCGTGACGACACACGGTAACGTGGCGCGCAGCTGTGTGAGGAGGCGCCACGACCATCAATGGCAGAAAGTGCAAGCAGTATTGCTTTCGCAATAAAAAACGCACGAGCCTGCTACTGGCTCTGTAGCTGAGCCACCTCCTCTGCCTGATTTATTTATTTATAGGAAGGGAAAGGCGCGGTAACTGTCTCACTTGTTTTTCTGTGGGCACCGCAACCGCGCCATAAGGGAAGGGAGGAAGATGGGAGTGAAAGTGGAAAGAGAGAAAGAGGAGCCGTAGTGGAGGGCTACGGAGTAATTTTGACCACCTGGGGATCTTTAACGTGCGCTGACATCTGTTCAACGCTGCTCAACCAAATATTGAGCAAAAGCATTAGCTGCGGGTGACCGAGCGATCTGGTTCTTCTCTTTTCCTTCTTCCTCAGCCCACATATATGAACCACTTTAATCAACCGACATGAATGTGCCTTAGTGGCCTATAGGAATAATGTGAATGCCAGGGTCTATAGCAGGCTGATTCTGACATAACCGTCCCATGTGAAACGAGACCCGAGTTGGCATCTCCTGCCAGCTTGGGGTCGTCTACGGGGGTCGTCTAAAGGTCAAAGGTCTAAAGGTGGTCACCGCCGTTCCACGCTGAAGGCTCAAACTGCGAGCAGTATTGCTTTCGCAATTAAACGCTTCCTGTGGACAGAAGAGATAAAGTAGAGAAGAAAGGAAACGAAGGAAGAGACAGACGCGCGCCGCAACAGCCGTCGTCCACCAGCTAAGCGGTGGCGGGTGCAATGACGGCCCACAACAGATACAAATTCGATGGCTGGCTAGCCCCCGCGGCAAACGGCGTTGACCTACCGTCCCAGCCCCGTATGGCCAGGAACTGCCACCCTTCAGCCCCACCGTACGAGGCAGTGGAGGTGGCTCAGCTACAGACCCAGCAGCAGGCCCGTGCATTTTTTTTTTCTTCTTCCTTCAGTCGCAGCAGCGGAGGTGGCTCAGCTACAGAGCCAGTAGCAGGCCCATGCATTTTCTTTTCCTTCTTCCTACAGTCGCGACAACAACGTTGCGCCTTCCCTTTTCTGTGAACCAGTTATTGTTATTCCTCTATTTCATTACCTAATCGAACCACATCAACCATTTTGTCATTTGCACACCTTTCCTTGACGCTCTATCCTATGTTAGAATTCTTTTCCCGATATACCAACAAGTTCCTCTTCTACAGCGCAGAAAATGTCATGGTGGTAACAACTTTTATTGCCACGAAATGAAAGGAATTATTTCGGGCTGGGGCGAGTCTAGGGTGGCCTCCAGTCGCGAGCGAACTCTTGAGCTCGCGTGACGAGGGCCAGTTGCGTAGTTTTTCTTGGGCTGGCCAACAGCTTGTCCCATTCCTCCGCTGAGGGAGCTGGCAAGAGTGTCTTTGGAGGGGGATTGCTGGCGCATTCCCACAGTATATGGTCTTGAGTGGCCTACGTCCAGTCACCGCAGTGCCGGCATGCAGGGTTGAATTCTCCGTTTGTAATTAACGATAGTCGGTAGGGGCTAAGAATGGCCTTTGTTTGTAGGCGTCTGAGTGTCGTGGCTTGCGCCCGGTCGAGGTCGGGGTGAGGGACGGGGTACGTGCATCTTAGCTCGCGATAAAAGTTTGTTACCTCCGCGTATGTGCGCGGTGCCTCGACAGGCGCATCCGTTCCCGATAGATCTCCCGTCTCCCGGTTGGTTAAGCCTCGGGCTAGACGGTCACCCCTTCGTTTCCGGAGTTACCCGCGTGAGCCGGAACCCCTACGAGATTGATGTTGTGATTGAGAGATCGGTTGCGCAGGATTCGCGCCACGAGTGCGCTTGCAGAATTTTTGGCGAAATTTGGAACGGCGCTTTTTGAGTCACTTAGAATAGTTTTGATGCGGTGATCATCGATGGCCAATGCGATAGCTACTTCCTCTGCCTCGCATATGGAGCTAGCATGATATGTTATGGCGTTAAAATGAAGGTTGACTTTGGAGTGGCCATACATGCCACGTATGCTCCGTTTTTGATGTGTTGAGCTGCATCCACGTACACTGCTTGTGGATCGTCCTCGTACTGTTTCTCAAGGGTTTGTGCCCTTGTCTTCCTGCGGGCGTCATGTCTACCTGGTAGCATGTTTTGGCTATTGGTTTAACAACTAGTCTGCTAGTTATGTCAGCCGATAAATTGGATGTTGCGCACACCTCCTCAGTGGGGTGTGTGTGGAGCTTGTCGAGAATTACGCGTCCCGCAAGGCTGCGTGACAAGCGGGTCACTTGTGCTGTCTTATGGGCTTCAATTAGATCAGATAGCGTGTTAAAAATTCCTAACTGCAGTAGTCGATCTGAGTTAGCGTATACTGGTAAGCTAAGGGCCGCTTTGTATGCTGTTCTAATTATGCTGTTAAGTGCATATTCGTCCCTACGACGCAGATGATAGTACGGGCAAGCGTACATGATTCTGCTTATCATAAAGGCTTGAATGATCCTGCACAGGTCGGCTTCTGTCATACCCCTGCGACGTGTGGCAATGCGTCTCACCAGCCCCTATCTGGTGCGCCGTGACGCGTAGCCGGCGTATAGCTTCTGTGTTCTGCGTATTTTTCTGAATCAACATTCCGAGAACTCTGATCGTGGCTACCGGGGGTATCGGATGGTTGTCAATGTGTAACTGGATAGGTTCTCGAGAATCTAGTTTTACCTGTGAAGCTTGTTTGTTCCTTATAACTAATAGTTCTGATTTAGCCGGTGAACAGGTAAGGCCGTTTTCCTGCACATAAGACTGTACCGTGTCGATAGCTCGTTGTAATGACTCTGTAATATCTCCATCGGAGCCAGAATTGGTCCATATGGTGATGTCGTCGGCGTATATGGAATGACGTATGTGTGGGATATCATCTAACAGACGCGGGAGGCCGCTCATAACGATGTTGAAGAGAAAAGGTGAAAGTACGGCGCCTTGCGGTGTTCCTCTCGTCCCTAGTGTAATTTTGTCGCTAACTTTGTCAACGAAATGGAGCGTAGCCGTACGCGCATTCAGAAAGGCAGCGATGTAGTCGTATGTCCGTTTGCCTACGTGTAACTGTGAGAGGTGATTGAGGATGGAAGCGTGTGACACATTGTCGAAGGTTCGCGTGGCTCTTATGCGATTTGTATCTAGAATGTCTTGTTGAATTTGCCACATAATGTCCTGAGTCGAAAGACCTGCTCGAAACCCAATCATGGACGGGGGAAACGTGCCTTCCGCATCGGTGTGCATAAGGAGCCTGTTTAAGACAACGTGTTCCATTACCTTCCCGAGACATGACGTTAGCGAGATTGGGCGGAGGTTCCCCATCTCGAGTCTTTTGCCCGGTTTAGGTATGAAAATAATTTTAGCATGCTTCCATTCCTCAGGGACGCTGCCCTCTGTCCAGTACCTGTTGAAGAGGTCCGTAAGAGCCTCTACTGACTGGTCTTCTAAATTGCGCAACATCTTATTGGTGATGCAATCTTCCCCCGGTGCCGAGGTGGTGTTAATTTGGTTAAGAGCAGCCCTAATCTCTGCTACGGTAAAGACGCTATCCATGCGAGGATTATCCAATCCTGAGTACCCATCTGGCGTGGGTATATCCTGGGAGGTGTTAATGTATTTATCTTTTAAAGTGGTCATGAGCTCTTCGTCGCTGCCTTGAAAAGATTGCGAGATCCTATGTAGGTTCTTGTGGGAATCTGCCTTAGTTCTCGTAGGATCCAGTAAATGTCTTAGTAAAAACCCCGTGTTCTTGTTGCCCAGTTGCCCATTAAGGCGGTCGCAAGTCTGATGCCACTGTTCTCGGCTAAGTTCCCACGAGTAAGCCTCGATTTCCTTTTCAAGCCGGGTTAGCCGAATTTTTAAGCGTCGGTTGCGCTTATTTTTACGCCATCGAGCATGGATACTTCCTTGTGCTTCAATCATGTGCACTAGCTTAGCGTCCGGGCTGGGGCTGCTGTCCTCCAGGGTAACAGTTTTTGAAGTGTTTGCGGCGTCTTGCAACAGACGCTCCGTCCATTGTCTTAAATCTACTATACTTTCCGCTGGCCTTTGCGAGCGGACTTATCTAAAGGCGTCCCAGTTCGTGTGCTTCACTTCCTGACGACGCATTTTGCAATGCGTGGCTCGGAAAGTGTTACATAGTACATAGTGGTCGCTTCCTATGTTTGTATTTAGGTTTTCCCATCCCGCATCGGGGATATTTCTGGCAAAGGTAAGGTCAAGGCACGTATCCCTGGTTACACTGTTACGAATGCGCGTAGGTTTATCAGGGTCGACGAGTAAGGTATGCCCTAGCGCCTGGGCTGTCTCCCATAATTTAGTTCCCTTTCTACTGTTAACTGAGTAGCCCCATTCTGCATGGGGTGCGTTAAAGTCTCCAACAGTCAGCAACATTCCATTATGAGCGGCTACATGCGCCTTACGGAAGAGTGTGGCTATTTTCGTGCTGTTGTCTTTAGGTGGACTATATACGTTTAGAATGTAAAGGGGAGATTGTGTTCGTTTGTTCGGCAGGATTTGTATAAATGTATGAGAGACCTCCGGTGTTTACAAATCTAGTTGGTTTGCATTTACGGTGTACAAGTGTAGCTGTGATCGGCCGGCACTCAGCCGGCACTTTCTCATTGTATGCTGTATACCCTGCAAGCTTTACTTCTGTATTCGTCCTTGAAGTGCTATGACTACCGGCCTGTTTGTTTGGGCCAAAACTGCATATTCCAGAGCCTTGCGCTTGGCTCGGAATCCCCTGCAGTTCCATTGCCACACTATAACAGGTGTACTAGCCATCGCGTATCGGGTAAGGTTCCGCTCGCGCGGGTTGCAATACGCTGGGTCGGAGAATGCTGCTGGGGGACAGACGCGCCGAAGCACCGTCAGCTGGGCGTGAGAATGCTGTGTGGGCGGGAGGCAAAGAGCCTGCATTTGGCGTTGGAGATATCAGATTGCTAGGGGATGCTAGTGCGTTAACCCTGGTTGTAAGCGTGTCGAGTTTAGCTAGGACAGTTTCGAAAGTAGTCGGAAACTTTTCCATTGTGTCAGTTACTTTGTTAAGCTGTGGTATTAATTTCTGGATAGTTTCCTCCACCTTGGCTAGTCTTTGGTCTATTTTTGCAAATCTCTCTTTATAATTACTCTCTAAGACATCTCTATCTGGCCGAGGTACCAAAGGTGCCTTTCGTTTGTTACGGCGGTTTTGATCTACTTCCATGTCCTCATTGCGGCTGACTTCAACGCGAGCGCAAGCCACAGACGACTGCTCATTTTTTTATTGCGCATTTGCAGTTTCTAGCTGCTTGATTTTTGCGTTAGACTGAGCTAACTGTTGTTGCAGTTGTCGGACTAACTCTGCCAGCTCCCTTACCTGTGGGTCGGGTGCTCGGCGTTGCTTGTCGTTTGTAAGTGGCGTCTTCCATGCCAAATGTTTGGCAGGTCTTCCTTCTTCTCCGGAGTTGGAGTTGATCTGCGAGCTGCGTCTCTGGGACGTTGACCTGCTCCTATCTCTGCTCCCACTGCGTCCACGTAGAGGGAGAAAAGAGTCATCTCTTGGTTCCTGCAGCTGATGTGGTTGACTTGTGGCTAGGTCAGTTGGGGGACTGCTGCTTTGCAGTGGCGGGAAGGATTCATCCCTTGGGGGTGGTTGTTGGTGGCCGCGTTCTCGGGGACGGGACTGGCGGCAGCTTGGCGAACTGCCTGGGTCAGTGGCAGTGTCCGTGGGGGATTGTGGAGATTTGCGCCTGTGGCTAGACACGAAGCGGTATTTGCAGCTTCTGCTGCCTGTTGGATGTGAGCCTTTGCATACGATGCACATGGCTTGACAGGTAGGTGGTTGGCCGGCTGGTAGGGAGTCGTGAGCGACGCCGCAGCGGCGGCAAGTAGGTATTCGTGGTTGGGGGCACACGTCCGCTCGGTGACCCAGCTTGCGACAGTTGAAGCACGCCTCCGGGCGAGGCTTCAAAGGGAAGACTTCGAAAGTAAACCCCAAGTACCGCACGTATCGGGGCAGCTCGGTGTTGGCGAACGTAACGACGAAGTGCTGCGTCTTGCCCATACGACGCGCAGCAACGATGGGGAGATCGGGATTACGAGCGCGGAGCTCAGCCAGGATCTCGGCATCGTTTTCGTAACTGTAGGCTCGGTACATAATCCCCCGTACGGAATTGTCCGTGGCTGGGGCGTAGGCGGCAACCGGGACTACTGTCTTGTCGATGGTGATGCTGCCGATCTTGGCGTAAGACACTGCACGGGCATTGTCAGGCGTGCTAACTGTGATGGTGTTGTTAGTGGGGACCTCGCCTCGGCTGCGGAGCTGGTTACAAGGGCCAACGACGATGCCGCGAAACGCAGGAACGGCGTGCCAGGGAGCTCAACGATTGTGTCACTTGCACACATTTCCTTGACGCTCTATCCTATGGTAGAATTCTTTTTCGAATATACCAACTAGTTCCTCTTTCACAGCGCCGACAGTCATGCCCATGCGAAACCCACCTCGGTTGCGGAGCTGGTTACGATAGATTACGATAGATAGAGGGACAACGGCGATGCCGCGAAACCCAGGAACGGGCACCAAAGAGCTGCGCTCTAAAATTCCGAGAGCACTGGAATCTACACTGCAGCAATGCTAAAGCCTAAGCGTCACTGGTGCACATGGTGCATCACGTTCGCTCTCATTATCATTATCAACTATATATGCACCGTCATTATCATCTCAAGCCATCATTGTCATTATCAATATTTGCAATGCCATTGTCATCACTACCATTATCATCACGGTAGACAAGGAGAATTATGATCTGCGTTTCAAGACCCCGGACGTGGCGCAGTTGGTGAGAGAGCTCGGCTGAGGATAGAAGAAATGGAGGTTCAATTCCGAATGTTATAATTTATGGAGTTGGTTACGAGAGACAACACCGACGGTGACGCCGCAATACGCAGGAACGGGTGCCAAAGAGGTTCGCTCTAAAATTATGTTACCGCCGTTCCCTTGGTAGCTTTGCCTTCTGGTCGGACCCTCTAGGTCGCGCCTGGCGGCGCTTTCCGCTGCCCAGGTCGTAAGCGGCTGTTTAATATGCGGCTCCGAGCTGGCCAAAGCAGCCTCCCACAGCTGTGGGCTGTTTAACTGCCAGGAGACGGCAGGAAAGTGCGCCGAAATAAGTTCAGAATGTGACCATAGCCTGTTCGGGGAGAGCTGCATAGCGTGTATTTGGGCGAGAAGGCATCGGGTGAATAAGGGCAAGGCGTGCACGGAAGAGGAAAATGTAGGTCTGTAAATGGCGCCACGCATTCTGTTCGTTCTTAGATGGGGACTTGTGAGGAGGAGAGGTATAAGCGGGAGATGTGGCAATGAAGGGTAATGTCATGGAAGGGCAGGAAGGAGTCGCACATGTCCATCTCGAAGTGGAGGTGGACCAACTCGGTCGGTAATCTCGCGAACGATGAAATTTGTCGCCTCATTTCTAGGGTGCCCCGTGTGAGCCTGAACCCAGAAGAGTTGGATAGGACGGGAAAGGTGGGAGAATGCTCAAGAATGTTGAGCGCAGAGGAAGAGATTCGATTCTTTGCAAAGTTGCGAACTGCGGTCTTAAGAGTCGCTACATATTGGGAGGCCCTGTGCCACATATCTTTAGGGCCCGTGGCCCGCCGCGCATTCAAAGGCCGCGCCACTTCCCAACACTCCCTACGCGCTACCCATTTCCCTCTCCTCGCTCGTTCGGGGATAACCGGTCAAGCGTGGGGTGGGGGGGGGGAGGGGGGCTATAAAGGAGAGCACACGTCGTCGCCTCGCCCTCTTCACTCCCGGACGACCCGCGGATCACTGCCTGCCCGCCCAGACGACGACCCCGCTGACCTCCCGCACCACCATGGACGGACCCCTTCGGATGTGAGATTAAAGATGTTTATTACACGGTCCACTGTGAATTTGTCTTGCGTATCCCTCGGGCAGAAGAATCGCCCGCAATATGAAGAGGGGCGGGTTGTTTGTTGACAATGGCGAGGACAGCTTCCTCTGCGGCAGTGGAAGTGGGAGCAGGGATAGTGGCGACGAAGACTGGATTCGTGTATGAGAAACAGTGGCAGGGGCATAGGCGAGGTGCGAGAGGTATGGTGTCGCATCAACATACATTGCGTCGGATCGCGTGCCGTACTGGCACCAGA
Source organism: Amblyomma maculatum (assembly GCF_055883805.1). NCBI lineage: Eukaryota > Metazoa > Arthropoda > Arachnida > Ixodida > Ixodidae > Amblyomma > Amblyomma maculatum. Next base: position 424,377,807 of record NC_139344.1, read on the forward strand.
GGGTGAAGGCGCGGGCAGATCGGCGGGCGGCGTGATGCTCAGGGTGCGTGTTCTTGGGAAGGGGGTTGACAGTGAGCATGGTGAAGATAGAAGTAGGTAAGCGATGGGTGACACAGGCAGGGAAGATTAGGGTGAAGCGAAGGGAAGCAAGAAGGACTCTGCCAGTGGTGGTACGAGGTAGACAATCGAGTTGTGACATGCGATGGGCCTCCATTAGTTCTGAGAGTATTGTGGACGCCCATTGCCAACAGACGAGAAGTAGGGGTGGAATTGGGGAGCCCGAGAGCTGACTTGTAGGCTTGGCGGAGAAGACGGCTGACCTTGTCGTTCTTGGCACGAGATAGGAAGAGATAACGAAGGCGAAAACAATGCGGCTGAGGACAAAGGCCTGCACGAGACGACGGAGGTCGCGCACACCGTGGTGCCTGTTAGCAACCCGCCGGATCAGCCGCACGGCCTGCTGGACTGTGGTAGTAAGGCGGGAAAGGACAGCAATGTGTTTGCCACTGGGCTGAAGGAGACTGAAGGAACGGGATGTGCGTCGATAGTGACGTTAAGGGGTGGGGGATAAGGTGGGAACCATGCCTCGAGCCAGGAGGCGCAGGAGCTGCTACTTAGATGGCGACCAGGCCAGTCCAACTGCGCGAGCATGATCGGTGACCACATCCGCCTGGAGGATGGCTTCCATCTCTCCAAGATTGCCAGGGGTCCCCCAGAAAGCGATATCATCAGATTAGAAAGCATAGGAGAGGTTAAGCAGGGTAACTAGAGCACGTGTCATACGGAAAATGGTGATGTTGAAGAGAAGGAGAGAGATACCAGAACACTGGGATGACTCAATTTACAAGAGGGAAAACGGGAGAGGAGAGGGGTCCGAATGAGATCTAGGCCGTGCGACGGGCAAGAAACGCCAGGATGTACCATTGACCCGGGAACCTACGTTCAGTGTGGGAAGGGCGTTTAGGATGACGGTACGGAGGACATTGTCAAAGACTTTCGTGAAGTACAGTGCCATGATCGTGCAACTGCGCTGGGCGTGAAGAGGGTAAAGGGCCTCTACGAAGAGCTGGAGCATGACGTCCTGGGTAGAGAGGAATTAGTGAAAGCCAAACATTTAATCGGGAAAAGATTGTTGTCCTCGAGAAAGCTCTGCAAGCGGTCGAGAACGACGTGCTCAGGGCCTACCAACAGAAGAGATGAGGGATAGGGCGGAGATTTTGGATGTCTATATGTTTGCCGGGTTTGGGCATATAAAGGTTACTTTACCGTGGGTCTACTCAGAAGGCAGAGTGCGAAGTCTAAACAACTCTGGGAGCCTGGAGTGTTGATGCGCACCCCCCCCCCCCCATCCTCATTTCTATGAAAATTAAAACTTAGCCATGATTTCTCTCCGCTAAAACCGATTAACCCGTGAGAACGTTTGACACGGTTTCTCATGTCGGTTCAGCATCGAGAAATTACCACAACGATATCAGTGTACATAACATTTATCAAGTTGTTGCGACAGTATGAAGATGGACAACAAAATACACGGGCCTGCTGACGCCCGATAGCTGAGCCCCCCACAGCCTAGTTCCCAGATGGTAAAATTAACTGGTACTCAACAGTATGGATCCTCTCCCCACCTTTTCTTCCATGCCACTTAGCTCAGGGTGCACATTCCGAGTTTGCGTCGTTATAGAGAGTGTCACTATCTCCTGCACCTCGAACCATCTGATTGGTGCAAACAGCAGAAGCAGAAGTGGTAGTGACATCCGGTTGCGGCATTTCTACCAATCAGATGACTCGAGGTCGGGAAGATAGCGACACTTTCGATAACGATGCAAACTCGGAATACGGACCCAGCTGTCCTGCTAGAAGTATGAAAAATTCAGCGCCTTTTCTTTTTTTTTTTTTTTTGTCTTGGCACCCTGCACCCGCTAGGCACCGCCATGGTGGATGGATGGATGGAATGGATGGATGGAATATAGGAGCGTCCCCTTTGAAACGGGGTAGTAGCAGTAGCTATCATCGTACAGGCTGCGTTCAGCGCCCCACGTGGCAGGGTTTTCGTCACTGTCATGAAGGTTCCCTCTGCGTCTCCGCAGGGATGTCGTCTGCTAGCGGCCTGCCACTGATTGTAGAGGCGGCACTTGGAACTGTTAATGGGGTTGAAAACTTCTTTCGAGGTAAAAACATCAGGAAAAGAACGAAGCTTTTTGAAGCAGGCCATGTGCACAACATGGGGATAATTTCGTGTGATGAGGTCCAAGTAACAGCCTGATGCGTTGCGCAGAAAAGCATCAGTGCGCCTCCGAAACCACCAAATTAAAGGTAAGAAATTAAGAAATATATTTTTCTGGTGGCTTTTAGCATCTTGACTTGCACTCCTACCTTTATGCAATGTATCAACCGGCCTGGATTACAGCTGCAACATACAACATAAAGTGATGCTTGTGATAGCGTCCGGAAGAACCACTTGTGCAAGCGCTTTTGCAGGTTGAGAGGAAAATGGGTCGTAGGGCGGGTGCTCTTCTTTCAATTTTGCATTTCCCGCAAAACTGCTGCTGCATATCTTGGATTTCGTATTATCTTCGCTGCAGAGGTGAGCATAAGAGCAAATAAGCAGCATATTTTGCTACGCGTGTACAATGAATTATCTACGGCGCCTTTATCCATTGTCATGTACGTACAGCATGCACGGCAGATTCCAAGAAACGTCCCTTTTGCGCATTTTAAGACTTCAACAAATGCCTACATCTGCAGCATGATATCTGTAAAAAAGAACGGAGCTTAAACTTACTTTTCGCGACAAACAAGGCAAATCCAACGCTGTCGTCATTCCGTCTCGCATTGGGAAGCCATAAAATTTTGTTTCAGCAGGCAAATTCATATAAGTATATTGCTGCAGCCTACAACACCGCAGTGTGTGCGGCCGTGCTTATGCGGCATTTGTGATCGAGAAAAGAGCGCAGAGCTCATTCCTGACGACGCGCACTGCACCGCAGAGCACCGTGGGCGCCGTCGTCTGCTCTAGCCTTCATGACAGGGACACGCTCGCCGCCGCGATTGGTGCGCATATCGCTCCGGAGTTAGATGCGCAAGGTGCCTATACTGCCTATACATCAATTTGTGTTTTATGCCGATTTTGCAAGGCTCTCATCTACTGTGCTATGTCAGTGCTGTTACGAGCGGACAGCCGACGAGCCGACGTAGTTTTGATCGTCTGAAGAGCCCAAGCTAAAAAACAAGTTACAGCTGATTTGCAAGTGAACCAAATTCGAAGTAGGTGCGTAGCACTGCTTACCCCTTCTATACTTTCATAAGCATTTTTACACAGGAGTTCAACGCTGCTGAACCGAATGTGGAGCCAAACGTTTGACTGTGGGCGACCGAGCGACAAGATTACGGTCAAGCTTTTGGCCAACCTTCCAGGTGCAGCTATGTCGTTCTCCTCAAATACATCAATAGTACTCTCCCTCTCGATTGGAAGTCAACTCTCGTGACCTTCATCCCAAAGACCAGCAAACCTATTGATGTGGAGAACCTTCACCCCATCTCTGTCACATCTTGTATACGCAAGCTGATGGAGACAATGGTGCGTAACAAACTCAGAATTTCTCCAAACGCGGCACGTTTTCGCGGACACATGTTCGGTTTCCGCCCTCAAAAATCAGCACAGCATATACTTCTGCAGCTTCAACACGACGTCTTAGACCCTGTCGAATGTCCCCACAACGATAATGTAGTCCTGGCCTTGGACCTTAAAGACGCATTCGACAATGTCAAGCACGAAGTAATCCTCAATAACCTCAGTCACACCAACTGTGGCCACAAAACATTAAATTACATAAAACAATTCCTTACAGACCGCCAAGACTACATACGCATACCAGATGCGGAACACAGGCCATGGTGCACCATCAGCTCGAGGGGAACACCTCAAGGCGCTGTCTCGTCTGCCCTCCTCTTCAATTTGTTCATGCTTCATCTTCCCTCTAAATTGGCTTTTCTTCTTCGCGGGATACATCACACACTTTACGGGGATGATATCCCAATCTCAGCCACGCTAAGTAGCCGGGCCAGGTGGAATCCTGCCTGCAAGCAACGGCGACCGTAGTCGACAACTACGCAACCTGCTCCGGACTCCAGTGCACCCCAGCTAAACCTGAATTTGTGCACGTACGTCCGTCAACTCGATACACAAATAAACTTCGCATCAGTCACCCCTCAGGACCGATAGGCCTAGTTCTGCGCGAGTAACAGCCAAAATTCGTGAAATAATTTCGTCCTTGGAAACGGTGTTGTCCAAATTGCGTTGCGACAGTTCATCTCGCAAGACATCCACTGTAAATCCAGCGAGGTCTGAGGCGGTGGCTTCCTCCCAGTTGATGAGCGGCAAGGCAGCGGCGGCGCAGACGGGCGGTTGACGTTAGCTGCTTGGGCTCGACAAACGTTGACTTTGCCTTTCGGTGGAGTGGCTGGAGGCTGCGAACGTACGGGCAGATTGCGCCGAAGTTCGGGACTTCGACTACGCCATATGTGAGCATGGGTGCATTTATTTTAGACGCTCAACAACTGGGTTACAATCGTTACAAAACAAAGTTCTTGAATAGCGGATCGCTGAGTCTCATGGCGCCGCTAAGCTCTATTCGTGAGCTGCGCTCCTGCTCAAGGATCCGCGTAACCAGGCAAGTTTGCCAGACTGCTGCTAAGCTTGGCTGCTGCTGGCGGCGAGAGGCTTGCATCCCACATCCCACCCTGCATGCAAGGCCAAGTCCTCTTGGACAAGAGCACTAGTCGACCCATGTATATTTATAACCTAACAATCACTTGGGCGGTGCACGGTGGCGCTGGGATCGCTGACTCGCTGAACCAGTTGGCTGATGGGGCCCATTTCTAGAAGGGATTTATTCACCGTCGTCATTAGGACTCGGGATCGGCTGCAGGGCTTCGCTTGTGGACTCCACTAGTACTGGGTCAAAGTACGGAGGATGGTATTGTTTATCTGGCTTATGTGCACTGTACGCACATCTGGTGTGGATGTGGCGGAGTTCGTTATGCGCCGAACTTTGTAGGTGAAAGATGTTCTCTTCCGTGTCACCTAGCTGGTATAGTCCCTTGAACTTTGGCGCGAGCTTTTCAGTTCAGCAAAGTACTGGCTCTTGCCTTCGCACCCAGACAAAGTCTCCGACGTCAAATGAGGCACTGCAATGAGTATGGTAGTAGAGTGTCTTGCAGTTTCTTTAGGCTTCCTGGGAGTTACTTTTAGCCTCGCTGCGAAATTCTGGCAAGTTCATAGGTATTTCATGAATGTCGACAGCTTGCGCTCTGCCGACTTTCTGATATGGGAGTTTCGGCAGATATCCAAACAGAAGCTCGAATAGAGAAAATCCTGTGCTTCTGTGGCGGGTTACATTGACAGCGAAAGCCGTTTCGCCGAGTTTGGAAACCCACTGTGCTTGGTCATTGTTACACAGTTTTCGTAGGGCAGTCACGAGTGTGGCATTGGCACGCTCGACTAGTCCCTCGCTAGCTGCCCTATAGGCAACTGAGAAGTGCACGTTCACATCGTGCATACGCATGAAGCTTCTAATCAGAGCAATTCAAATGACTGGGTGTGGTCGCACAATCATCAGGTGCACCGAACCTATGAAATACTGAGTGCAGATGCTTCAAGGCGTCTTTTGCAGAGGTTGTGGGCACAGCAGCTGGAACAATAAATCTCGTTGAGAAGTCAATGACATTGAGTACCTATATATTTGTCCTCAGTTGGGATCATTGAGATATGATCCAAGGCAATTGCACTGAATGGAAGTTCTGTTGTCGGCATAAAACACATGGGACCAACTGACCGTGTGGTAGGGCGGTTGTACATTTGACATAGCTGACAGGCCTGAACTTAATCCCATGTTGAGGCTGCCATGCGCGGCCACCAATAACGGCCTTGTAGCTTTTCCAACGTAAGTGGGGCATCCACGTGACCACTGGCGTCGTGAACGAGCTCAAGAATCTGCTGCTGTATCTTGGCAGGAACGACGATGGTTTGTAGCTCTGAAGTCACAACCTTGCACAGAATGCCGTCAATAATGACAAAGTATTGGGTGCCTTCAGTTGAAGCAAGCCTGGCACGGATGGCCTTGCAAGTTTCATCGTCTGCTTGCATGGCAGCAAGAGTAGCTGTGTGGGGGACCGTGGCGTAGGAGTACCGTGATAGCATGTCGGACACACAGTTCTGGCGTCCTGCTCTGTGTTCAACCGAAAAGTCAAATTCAGACAGGTGAAGCAGCATTGTAGTGAACTGCCGTGAAGGCTTGAAGTTTGTCGTCAGGCATGATACTGATCCATTGTCAGTTAATAAATGAAAACGGTGGCCCAGCAGGTAGTGTCGAAACGTCAGTAATGGCCCAGTGTACTGCCAGATCCTCCCAGACATTACTGTGAAGTTTTCTTTCAGGTTCTGTAAGTGACCTACTTGCGTATTCAATCACCACATTCCTGTCGTCTTGGCGTTGCGTGGGTATCGCTCCAAGAGCTGTTGCTGATGCATCTGCGGTGACTGTTGTATGTACCTTATTGTTGAAGTTTCCCAGTATGAGTGCTGTTATCAGTGCGGCGCGAAGGGCTTCGAAGGTTTGCTGACACTCAACTGTCCACTCGAAGTCAGAATTTCGGATGGCGGCTTGCAGAGGCGCAGCAACTCTCGAGAAGTTCGAGATGAAGAGCCTGTTAAAGTTAGCTGTCTGAAGCTCAGATAAAAGATGCGTTTACGGGCGTAGCGTTGGCATGCACATTATTGCAGCGATCTTTGAAGGGTCTGATTGTTTCCCTTGTTCGGATATCATAAAGCCAAGAAACGTCACACTGGGGACAGCAAACGTGCATTTGTTCAAAGAAACCTTGAAGCCGGCTTGTAGGAGAGTGAGGATCTCGTCTAGGAGATCTAGAAACTCTGAAAAATTGTCACCGAAGATGATGTCGTCAAGGTGCGTACACCATACCTTTACTGTCGGGCTTTCAGATGAGAAAATATTCGGGGCATCTCTTTCTGGAATGTAGCTGGTGCGTTTTTCAACCCAAATGGCATTCTTGTCCACTAGAAAGTTCTCTCGTGCGTGATGAAGGTAGTCTTTTCTTGGTCTTCATCTTTTACTCTAATCTGCCAATAAGCACAGCAGAGGTCAAGGATTGCAAACAGACAATTTCCGGAAAGGTCATGAAAAATCTAATCGGTACGGTCAGTGGTTTGGTTGGAGTACGTTCATTGTCATCCTGTTAAAAGGTATATAGTTAACGCATGACCTATGTGTTGCGAAAGCAACAGTATGCTAGTCGTCGAACCATTTCGCGTGGCACAGCTTGGGCCAAGCTGCACATGCGCGAGGAGCCACATGACTTCAGAGACGGCAGTTGGTGTGTAGGAGCTGCCGTCGCTATCGCACTTCGCCGAGCGCTCCACCGGTGCCGGAAAAATGACGTCATATTTGTATCTGTGTCTGTGTATATCGTAGCGCGAAAATTCTTGAAATGGTAAACCAACTAGCCCCCATTGCTGTTTTGCTTACAACCGGCGCCAGCTGCGCATCACTCTCTCCGTTGGTTGTGCGGAGAAGAGGTGTGTGTGGCGTATATATAGCTAGGAGCACGCGGCCAGAATCGACCAATTATGGAGGAGAGCCCGGCTGCTGCTCAGTGGCTTAACCTAACCATAGCCTAAAGGAGGCTATGACCTAACCTAACAATGTCCAACCACAAGCTAACCCTAAGCCATGCAGCTGTTGCTTTCGAAACTCAACTAGGTTTAACCGGAGCTAATCCACTGCTAATTTTTGTCTTTCAGAGTCACGACAATGGCAGGAAACCCCCAAGGTCCAAATGGATGATGTCATTCTGCAGAAGAGAGGCTGTTTGTGCTTCTAGGAATTTTTGATCACTGGCTGTGTAGCGGTACGGTTGCCGTCCATAAGGCTTTGAGTCCGACAATAACTTGATCTCATGTTCGATGCCTTGATGCAGACCGATGTCAACAGGGCTGGTAGCAAAGAGACGAGAGTGGCGGTGCATTATCTGCTTCACTGCTTGCTGTTCTTCAGGCTTGAGTTTGGTCCTGATGGCGATGTCAGGGAGACCATTTTTGAGCATGAATGGAAGTGGCTCAAAAGGAAATAGGTTGCATGAGACAAGCTGAGCTGGGCTTGTGAAGTCCGCTGGCTGAGTCTGAGCTTGAGTTTGAGTATTGAGCTTGCTACACAATGGCTCGTGTTCGTCTGGTTCAAACTCCACTTGTAGGGGTTCGGTGGTGGTATGCGGGGGGTCGAAGCGAGACAAAGCCGATGCTGTATCACTGCATTCGACATTCGTGGTAACAGTTCCTCTCTGCACATCACAACAGCGTTTGTAGAGGGTTGGCAAATAAGAGGAAGATGTGGAGGCTTGAAATGAAGTTCTGCTTCAATTTCAATTCAATTAAATTTATTTTCCAGAAAGCTTCTGAAGGGTCACCTGGGCTAAAAGCTGTCATGTCAGCTTGACAAAGCCCAGGTGCCCGATGTACAAGGCAGGGCATGGTGGCCTACCATGCATAGGACAGTACAATGAAAAATAAAATGCACAAAATTCATGGTACAGATTTGTACATGTGAAAAAATCAACTACGATAGGACAATATGGATACATGTTTGCAATAAAACAGCAATGACGTCATTCAAAGAATAGATGCCAGAGAGAAAAAAAAATCTAAAGATGCAATACAAATAGTACTTCTAAATGGAAACATACAGGAAACAAGTACATTTCATATTAACGGCTTCTGAAAATCAGGATAGCAGGAAATATCACCCACTGAAATCTAATGGGATAAAAAATACTGCCGTAATCGGTTGAGGTTGGGGCTGCTAAATTCATCATACTTATTGAGAATTTGTGGAAGATTATGTTTCAGACTGTAGTTTCTAATTGGTGCGGAAGCGTGGAATCAGCCGCACATCAGTGCTGCGTGTAGAGGCATTACTTTGATAATGTTGTAAGGATGCGATAGACGTAATGAACTGCCTTAAAGCGGGTGATGATAATGCTTGAGCAGCATATCCTCACCCGGGATAAGGGGAAGGGCATTTCTCTGAAGGACAGCTGCTTCCACAATCGCAGAGGGGACCTATGTTGATTCGCAAAAAGACTGATCCCTGAGGCACGACGGAGCCTCCTCTGACAACGAGGAGAGGTGGCTTAATCCAAGGCTCTACCTTGAGACTCTGACCCAGACTGGCAGCGAGAATAGTGACGCTCGAGCCACTGTCTGAAAAGGCGCTGATATTTTCAAGCCCCATTACTTGAGCAGTGACAACCGTAAACCTGAGCAAAGGGTCCTCAGTGCGGCCAAAACATGCTGTTGGCGCTTGTGGGATTGTTTGCGTCTTGTATAGCGAGGGCTGTCCTTTCTCAGGGCATTTACTAGCCAGTTGGCCCTTTTTCTTGCAGCTATAGTATACCGCTTCGCTTAGGTCTTGCCCTCGTCTGAAAGCAGGTGCACCATACTTGGAGGAGATTGCCTCGTACCGATATTCTTGATCAACAGGTGGCAGGCTGGAGATTCTTGGAGGTAGCCGCCTAGTACAGTTTGGTTGTTGTTAGATGCTAGGTATAGGTCTGGAAGTCTGCAATGCTCTCTGTCATGGCTGCAGCACTGGAGGTTATAGGAAGCGGCTATCGACTCGAAATTGGCTCAGGTGGTTTTGTCCGTCTAGTCATGCGAGAGTGGTTTATGGCGCGATAAACTTCCGAAACGATGCTGACGAAATCCTGGACTGTCTTCGATCGATGAACAAAGATCGCTGTAGCCATTTGGTCGACGCGGAAGCCCTGAATTAAATAATCGATGCGCTCTTCGCCTGTCAATGACAGCGGACACTTTTCAATGATCTTCAGCTGGCGAGAGTGTAGGTCTCGCTTTGGGTTTGCTCCTGAGTAGCGACAAGGTCCTGCCGCTGTATAAGGGACAGACGTTAGCCGAATTGCAGTATAAGCGCTTGCTTCCGTTCGGCCCACGTTTTTAGCTGGTGGCCAGTGGTTTCCTTCCAGTCGGCGTCTGGGCCAAGAAGCTTGGGGAGAGTGATGACCAGCAGGGTAGAGGGTTCCATCGGGTCACGGATAATCCTCCGTCGCCACTGAACGTTTGAAGTGTTGATGACAAGTCCGGCAAAGTTGTAACGTTCACTGCTCTCGAAGAGGCTTGTGAAAGTGTCAGGGCCAGTTGATTTTGAAGATAGGCGGTAAAATTTACATATTCTGTACGAGTTCGGTGCTGAACACTATCATATATATTAAAAAACTGGTCACCTCGCGTAGGCGCGGGCTGTCTTGATGGATGGTGCAGTTTCCAGTGACAGGGCTCATTCTGCGGCAGTATCAGCAAAGATGCGTGAAATAATTTCGTCCTTGGAACCGGTGTTGTCCAAATTGTGTTCCGACAGTTCATCTCGCAAGACATCCACTGTAAATCCAGCGAGATCTGAGGCGTTGGCTTCCTCCCAGTTGATTAGCGGCATGGCGGCGGCGGCGGAGACGGGCGGTTTACGTTATCTTCTTGGGCTCGACAAACGTTGATTCTGGCTTTCGGTGGAGTGGCTGGAGGCTACGAACGGGCAGGCTGCACCGAAGTTCAGGACGTCGACTATGCTATATGTGAGCATGGGTGCATTTACTTTAGACGCTCAATAACTGGATTACAAAGGTTACAAAACAAAGTCTCAGGGCGCCGCTAAGCTCTCTTCCCGAGCTGTGCTCCCGCTTAAGGATCCGCGGAACCAGGCAAGGTTGCCAGACTTTTCCTAAGCTTGGCTGCTCCTGGCGGCGAGAGGCTTGCATCTCACAACTCCAAGGAGCACTGGAGCTATTCGGCCACTTGTAAGTGACTGGATCGCGCTGACCACCGCCTCATCAAAGTTTTCACCAATACTGCACTGTGGCCGGCGACGTTTAAACGTTTGAAACATACTTTGACGGCGCGGGCCAGTACTGTGGGGAGGTGGCTGACACTTTCCATATGGTCTGGGCGTGCCAATCAAACCCATATATATTCCTCCCAACCACAATACAATTAGACAGGACTGGAAGCATGGAGGAAGGAAACAACTTAGGAGAGGCCCTTGCCATTCTCAATGCATTGGAGAAAGTGTGGCGGAAGTAACGTCAAAATTTAGGGTTAGTCAAGTCGGGCCATTAGCAACGGCGACACTGTTGCTATGAAAACTCGGGCCACTAGCAACAGCGTTGCTAAGGGCCCTAGGTACGTAAGCGTCGCGGAGAAAGGGTAAAGAAGGAGGAGAGACGTTGCAGCGTCCGGTCGCGGCGCGGCCGCGCTGGCTACAAAAAAAAAATGACGTCAGGGCCTCTCCTAAGCTTTCCTTCCTCCATGACTGGAAGGCAGCCCTGCTTGGCTATCAAGACCTCAAGGCTCAAAAGGCTTTGGTTCAACGGACGCGGGCGGCGTTGTTTGTCAATGGGGCCCCGGGGGTAGGTGTACTGCCTAGTATTGTGAGGAAAGGGGCCAATAAGGCTCTAACCCATCACCTCTCCGTAACCATTTAATGGTTAATAAATGTTTAACCACCACCATCACCACATAGAACACAACCAGCGTTCCTTTGAATGCATCAAAATTCACTGGCGTTCTATACAGAGCCCACTCTCATGCTCTGGTGGTGAAAACGTTTGTTGATTCTTGAGCCTTATTATTGTCTGAATTGATGGGTCGGCTCGATATCGCGTAGGGTGGCCGGGAGCATGCGGCTCTCAGCAACTCAGTCCAGCCCACCATGCTTCTTTTGTGCAGGTCAAGCTGGACACCGCGATCTCCCATATCGTTCTATGTCTGTTAGTTGCCAATTGCGGGGTGCTGGTGCTCAGAGCAAATGTAGAAGATGTGGTGAGTCTGCTTTTGGTGCCCCGCAGGGAGTGCATACAGGAGAGAAAATGCCGGGTGGATATGGGCAAGGTGTACTGGAGATAGAAAGGTACGGAACTGGAGCTGGTGCCAGGTCATTTGCTCTAATTTAGAGAGATTGGTGTGGGGGCGGATACTGGAGTCGTTGCTCCCTGCTGTGGAGAGTAATTTCGTTATAGATAACTAGGCGTTCGCGTGCATTGGCTGGGTCTGTAGCTGGCCCTGCTCGGTCGACGTGCTATCGAGCTGTGTTGTGGCCAGCTTCATTCCTAGGGTTGAGCGCATGAGCAGGTACCCATAAGAGTCTGGTCAGGGGTTGAATAGAATTGAGAATTTTGAAAGCAGGCGTGTGAATCCTGCTTCGTGCGAAATTGGGGATTGCTGTTTTTGGATCACTAAAGATTAGTGTGGCAATGGGTGAGGAGATTGCCAAGGCAATGGCTGCTTTTTCTGCCTCTAACGAGGCTGCAGCTTTAATCGAGCCAGAAACTATAGGGTGAAGTGTGTCGGAAACCACGCTCAAGGCATAGGCTTGATGAGTAGCATATTCTGCGGCATCCATATAGACTGCACTGGTATCTGCGTGATAGTGTTTGCGCAGTGTGCGGCCCTGGCTTCTCGCCGAGCTAGGTGATGGACCAAATGGACGTTTTTCGGAAGTGAATGGATTGTTAAAAGAGATTTAATTGCTCCCAGGGTAGAGTGCATGGGTCTGAGGGAGCTTACAGGGTTGGGGCCTAGGGAAGAGAGCATATGCCTCCCTGTTGTAGTTGCTGATAGGCGTTCAACTTTTGCTGTGCGAGCGGCTTCGGTAAGCTTATTTGTGGTATTGTGAACCCCCCTCATACCCTGTGCATGCGATGCCGGCAGACCATAGAGGAAGGAAAAAAACTTAGGAGAGGCCCTAAAGTCACTTTTTTAAAGCCGGCATGGCCGCGCCATGACCGGACGACGCAATGTCTCTCCTCCTTCACCCTCTGCATTTTATTTCTCCGCGACGCTCGGGCTCTTAGAAACGCTGTTCCTAGCGGCCCGAGTTTTCATAGCAACAGCGATGCCGTTGCTAATGGCCTGACTTGGCTAACCCTAAATTTTGACCGTCAGTTCTGCCACACTTTCTTCAATGCATTGGGAATGGCAAGGGCCTCTGGCCTCTCGATGGAAGCGCTTTCCTCATCGTTTCTCATTGCCCGCCCGCCGCAAGCGCTGCACACGGCACTACTTTTCGCCCTGGCGCCTGCCGGCCAGCCGCGCCTTTGAACGCTGGCATGCTTTTTAGGTAAGTTTACAGCCTCAGTGGTGAAAAGAATTCTCATAAACCGTTACCAAAGCGATGGGAATGGTGAGAAAAAAAATCTGTAGCTTTTGTTCCTTTTTAAGCAACTTAATTCTTAAATATTTCCCAAAAACACATGTCTGCGAGTTTCGTCTCGCAAAAACTGCCCGTGAAAAGGAATGTCATGTTTTGCGGCACGTAACTAACTAAGTACTGCTACAAAAATATGTTGATGTGTTTAAGCTTATTAGTGCAGCACATCTAACGTGTTGCTATTGCTTATCGAGGCGTACAATAAATTAGTTGGGCGTGCAGTACAAGACGATCTGTTTAGTTTCGTGATGTGAACTTAAGTGCACTGCAGTGGGATGCGCAGCGCAGAACTGATGGACTTACAAAAACGCCCAAAAGTGACAGATCAAAACAAAACGCAAAACAAACACAAGTGTACAAAAGGAATATCACGCCATGCATAAATAAATCAGCTTTAGTGTGGCCCAAAAAGGGCCAGAATGGTTTCAAGCATATGCTGCTTACGATTTTCAAATAGAGAGTGATATATTGAAGCTGATGCTTCATAGTGCAAGGGCTAGCTTATTCTTTTGAGCCGAAGCTCTGACTTAAAAGGAAGTTCAACGCACAAAACGCAGTTTTCTTCAAGTTTATTCTCACTCCCTCAACGCGTACGGACGTTCCGAAGCTTCTTTTTTATTTGTTTGTTTGTTTTTTTGCACTTACCCATTCAGCGCCTTTAGTTTAATGTTGCAGTAAATTGAAAACGCGTTAAAATAAAAAAAGTCAAGTTCCTGTTGTGAACAAAATTCATTTCGACATGAAAAGCTAAATCTCCACGTTAGATAACAAGGACACAATGAATGTAAAATTTTACCATCCATTCCACACTGTGGCTTGCTGCTTGTGAATGATATCTGTTTTAAAAGGGTCATATAAAGGTAACTTGCTTTGCAAGTAATGAGACTTCAACACCTCATTTAGTGCTTGAAACAGCGACGCTCATACCAATTCTTTTACTGGCACGTTTGGAAATCTCATTTGAAGACATTTTAGCCGCTTCACATTTCACTAAGGTTTCCATGTTCAAATTAAGCACGAAGCCAATTTCGGGAAAGATTAGGAGTCAAATTGCGGAGGTCCAGGGCCAAATTTTTGGAAGGTGGCTAACCTAAATATTGAGTCACCACTGAGCTGACAATACTCAAATTAGGTTCGACGCCAATTTTGGTCAAATTCGGATGAGATATACTGAGCGACACCAGCATGACACATTTAGTGCACACCTTTCTGTGGACACCTTTTCCATCATGATCCTATAAATGCAAGCGTGCATTAAAGAGCAGTTTTTAGGCTCCTAATTACAGCTTGTAGGATTAAGCAAGTGCATTTCCCGCATAGCCTTCACACTAGAAAGCAGATTCTGCAATGGTAGCTACTGACCAGTAGCCCAAATGCGAAGCAGGTAATAATAAGGTAATAACGAGGCAGGCAATAAAATATTCAACATAGAGTGTCAGCCGTGTTTAATTAAGCAGAAAGAATAGGGACGAGCATGAAGAGCAAAATAAAGCATCCGAATAATGCACTACAGCGGAAAAATGAGAGGCACCTTCTCGCACACAACGCTGCTCCTTGTCGGCAAGAAGTTTTTTCGCCCGATATAATCAAGTCATTGCTTCATCCGCAAGCGAACTTTCCTTGCGGTATCAAGAAAACTGCATAGTCATCTTCAGGTACGTTAGAACAGTTATATGCACAACACTGAGGCATTTGGAGAGCGCGCCGCGACGAGAAACGACGTGCGCAAGATCTCCATGGTTTGAGCCGGTGAAAAATGGCGGGAGAGAAACCAAAACTTGACAGAAAAAACAAATAGCGTGCGCTAGCTATGGGTGACTCCGGCGATAGCCAGAGAGACCAATCAGCGCGCAGCGGAGCCCGGCGTGCAGAAACGCGCAGCCAGCGCTCGTCGTGCGGAGCTCGGAATCCGACTAATTAGCGAGGAATGTGAAGAGTAGGTAACGTGATGACGGCAAAGTACAAAGCTTGGCGGTACTTTGCGTAAACTACCCTTCTCTCCGCGTCCGTGCCGGCGCGTGCATCTGTTAGGATGCCGTTACCCTTCTCTCCGTGATAATCATCACGTACGTACCTGACGAGTCACTGCATGACCCACGTGACACAACTCGCAAAAGAGAGAGAGAGAGAGCAGGCGTCAAATCACGAAAACGAAGCCTCACGCGAACACTACCTAGTGCGGCTCGAAACAGGCTGTAGGAACAGCGTACAAGCTCACACCGCAACAGGCTCCGTCTCGAGACTGGTCGCTGGTGCACCTCAGCTGCAGGGCCCTCCCCTGGCGCTGTCCGGAATCGTCACGACGGGACGTCGCAACCACGGTGCACGTGCCAGCCGGCAACGTGTCCTTGTTACAGTAGCGCTTCAGCAGAAATCCTCCCTCTATAGCTGCTTGCTTCGAGCTACTAAGCTTCGCCACCGCGATTCATCACATATACCACGCAACGGCCGTGCATGCGCCGTCGGGAGTGTGTCACACCTGAGTGCACTCGCACACGGAAGAGGAAGCAAGCGTAAGAGCGCGCAGTGCACGGGCTTGTGTGCCAAGAGTGTCAGTGGGCTGCAGGGAGGCCCCACTTCCTCAAAGACCGGGCGCCGTTGAAGCGCTTAGACCCAGGAGTAGGTGGTGGTGGTCAGCGCTCGGTAGGAGATGATAGTGAAAACTGGAGGGCTTGAACATAAGATGAGGTTGGTGAAACCTGCATGAAAAAGGCTTCGTTCCAAGTAGCCTACAGGTCCACCCAGTTCGGGGAGATTCAAGTGTCAGTGGTTGTTACCTGAGCGTGCATGGTGAAGTTTCAGGTCATTCAAGTTTATTGGTCAGATTTCACGCTCCCCTTGTTAATGTCGAAGGCGATAGAACAAGGGGGAAACACGTTTTGTCACCTTACAGGGGCCTTCTCTGCGGTTTGACAAAAAAGCAACGAGCCTCTTTGCTGCATCACTGTGTGAGATGCAAGCCTCTCACCGCCAGAAGCAGCCAAGCTGAGGAGCACTCTGGCAACCTTGCGTGGTTCCGCGTATCCTTGTGTTACAGTGTACTACTTGTGTCCTCTTCTTTACTTTTTGGCCACATCTTTAGCTTTTTGGACGTTATACCGGCGACCCGCTAAAAAGGGCGGGCCACCATCACCTTGAGCGGGAGCGCTGGGCAGGAAAAGAGCTTCGGCTGCTTCTACGGCACCTTGAGACTCAGCGAGCCGCTATTCAAGAACTTTGTTTTGTGACATTTGTGTTCCAGCGTCCAACAACGAACAAGCAGCGTGGAAGCAAGAAGAAGAAGAGCGTTTATTCGAGATGCATGCTGGTATTTATAGCCTACAAGCGGCTGCATGATAAAGGCCAGAGCGCATGCGGTACGATGCATTACATCTTCCTCGGTGTAATCTTTAAAAGTCTGAGAGCACGATACGTGACACTTGTTGGAAATTCTGGTCGTAGTGAAGACGATTGGGCTATCTCTTTTGTCGGGTGGATCGCCTTGGCACAAATTGAGTGGGCTGTATTGTAGATTGCGACACTTCCACGTTTTCCTGGGAAATGTCTTCGCTGCTAGAGTCATCTTCCGTTAAGTCGCTTCGGAATGGCTCACGTGTGGCTAGAAGATGTCGGTTGCGTCGAAGCACTTCGTTGTCCTCTGTAAGGACGCGATAGGACCTTGGTGCTACCAGGCCCATGACTCGAGCCTTGCAGAATTCCCTCGCACTCTTACAACTGCATCTTTTTTTTAGTTCAGGCAGATTTTTCCCCTTTGAGGGCCTTTGCTGGCGTGGTTGGCGCCGGGACTTCTGTTGACTGGAGCATGACACGAAGTCTGGTAGCCGAGTGCGTAACTTTCTGCCTTGAAGAAGCTCTCCAGGGGATCGGCCTTCGGCTAGTGGAGTCGAGCGATGAGTTCGCCAGTCTTCTTCATTATTCTTTTGACAATTTGGACTCCCTTCTCGGCGAGGCCATTGGACCGTGGGAATCGCGGACTGGACGTGAGTCGTATCTAGAGGCGAACAAAGCAAATTCATGTGATGAAAACTGAGGACCGTTGTCGGTGCAGACTTCCAACGGAATCCCATACCGTGCAAAAATTGAGCTAAGCTTAGCAGTGACAGTGCATGTCGTTGTGTCAGTAAGCTTTTCGACTTCGGGGAAGTTTGAAAACGCATCGAACACGCACAGGTAGGAGTTTCCGCCGTACATAAAGATGTCAACACCCACCTTGTACCAGGCATGGCCTGGGATCGGCCTAAGCAGCACTGGTTCGGTTTCTTGTTTGTAAGCGTATTTTTGACAAACAGAACAGGTCTTCACCATGGTTTCAATGTCCGTATTCAGTCTCGGTCCGAATACCAAGCGACGGGCTCTCGCTTTGCACTTATTTATGCCTAAGCGACCTTCATGAATACGACCCAGTATTTCAGCTGTCATATTCTTCGGAATGACGACCTTTGTCCCCTTCATAATAACGCCCTTAACTTCTGATAACTCAGGACCAAAAGGTTTCATCGAGCCTTCAATTTCTTCTCCATTCCTTAGTTGCCGCAACACTGTTTGCAAGTCTGGGTCAGAGGCTGTCTCTTCTGCCAGTCGATCAAACATTTTCTTGCTCACCAGCTCTACAGTCACGCTCACTGCATGAACGTCGACGTCTTCAGTGAAGTCATCACGTTAGCTTGGAACGGCTGGCGACGATCTTGAAAGCATATCGGCCAGGAACAGCTATTTGCCTGGAACAAAGTGAAGAACGTAATCGTATCTTAGCAAGCGCAGGAAAAATCGTTGCAGTCTTGGTGGCATGTCACCAATGGCTTTCGAAGCAATTGCTATCAACGGTCTGTGGTCTGTTTCGATGGCGAACTTGCGGCCGTAAACGAAATGAAAAAAATTTTCACAGCCGAAAGTAATAGCCATCGCTTCCTTCTCGATTTGCGCGTATCTTTGTTCTGCCTCCGTCATTGTGCGTGATGCATAGGCGACGTACCGGCCGCTAACTACCACCGTAGTATAGTGCTCTAGAATATTGGGCAGTGTGACGACCGCGCGCGAAATGCATGGGAGCGGGGGGCCGCTTTTGCGATGACGGAGGCGCCGCAGCGCAGAGGGCGCCACCAGCAACTGGTGTGTCAGCCGTCCGAGCGCCCGCGTATGCGCGCTGCGCGGCGGGGCGGATCAGTACGTTCTTTTTCGCTTGTGCCTCGTCTCGATCTGCAAGCGTCAACATTTTACAAATATGCCGACTAACGGGGCTCAGTACTGTTAGCGCTCATCTAATATATTTTTCATTTTGGCCGTCGGCAACGCCTCGGGGAAGCAACATGACAGTAGTTGGGCTATAGTGCTCTTGGGCTCCGAAGAAAACAGCTTGGAGAGGGGCGCGCGCACGAATTCAGACTCGCACAGCACGGTTCATTTGCCGTACAGCTTGAGTTAGCATTCCTAAAGCACCTAATTCGCGTTTTAGAATGTAGTCGTTTTGAAAAGAGGGCGGTGTGGAGCCAGGATGTATGAAGAAGTCAAAACGTGCAACACTTGCGTTCGAGCGCTGAATAAATACAGCTGGTCATCAGTAACCAATTATTAAGTCCAAAATGGTATATTCCGTTGATTGACATGCAAACCATGCCGACTACATTGCGTCACCTGAAAACACTAGAAAAGTCGGCATTGCATATCGATTGAATTAAATATAGAGTATCCCGCTGAAGGTAGATGATAGCAAGGAGATGAAAAACGAACGACAAGCAGGTAAACAGGCTATTGAATAACAGAACACAGTGAGTGGGTCTGGAAACGTGGAAGAAGTAGGAGGTAAAGACTGAAAAAAAAAAAAAAAGTGCCGCCTAACAGGGAGAGAGAAAGGGGTGTGTGGGAGGCATGCGGCATCGTGAATAGAGCGACCGTGAAGGTGAAGAAAGGGTTGAAACTTTTGTGCGGCACGGCAAACGTACGACTCAGAAAGCGGACAATTAAATATAGAGACATATGAAAGGCAATAAAGAAAAACGGAAACAGCCGAGCTTAAAAACCAATTGAAGTCATGGGAAGACGAAAGCAGTGCACAAACAATTAAGCTACAATTCGGGCGTGCAATCGAACGCGTGTAGAGGTATGACTGTCGATATTTAGGAGTCAACAACTTAGTGAAAGTGTACGTTAATCTAAGGACAAACCTTTTTTTTTTTTCTTTCAATAAACTGGAATTTCTAGTAACGGATGGCTTTAAATACCCGGAGATGCGTGTTTACTTAAGACATTTAATCTCAATGCGTTATAGCTTGACGGTAACTCAATTGTCCCAGAAAATGTTTTCATTCTAAGTAGTTTTTTTATTCTGCGTGCTCAAGCAACAGCCAATATGCAAGTGATTCTTACTCCCAGAAAATCGCTCTAGGGATGTTTTGGTGCACATACAAAATAAAAAGAAAAAAAAAAAACGACGCATAGAAGACGCAGATGCTATAGTATGCGCGTAATTCGCTGCCGCTAGACCATTATTATAACGTCAAAACGTCTAGTTTACTATATGGCGGGATTTTCGATCAGCTTTTAACACGCTGCGAAAGAGAGGTTGTAAGACCGGCACTCGGTTTCTCACCATGAACAAAAGCTGCGCAATAGGCTAGAAGCTAGGTCACAGTTTGCCCAACAATTTGACTCGGGTGGTCTTTCTGGACTCCTGCGCAATTCATGTTTTGCAACATTCCTGTCGAGTGTTGAAGCTGAAACATTTTATCTGCTTGGAACAGAAAGCTTACACTTGAAGTAATGAAATTTCATGTGCTTTTGCGGCTTCGCTTTTTGCGAAGTCAAAGAAACGCGACAACAGTTCCCAAAGGAAAATATAATTAAATTTCCTTGGAAGTATTTCACGTGTAATATCAACCTTGTTATAATTTTCTTAGGGAAACAATTATAGCCTGATTAGTTCTGTAAAGAGTAGTCGCCAAGTGGCCCGTTATAGTCCTTTAACTAATACATTCGATTACTCATATTTCGTACCACACACTCGAAAATAAACACGCATTAGTGTCCGAATTTGAATTTAACCTTATATTAATTACTTGCTTATTAGGTGCTTCTCATTTGTTTCGCATTTTTCCGTTTTCTCTCGGTGCGCGACAAGAACCGCAGTACTTGCCAAGGTGGCACGCAATTATAAGTGTTTTTTTTTTTTATTTGCTCTGTACATCTACCATTGATATGCTATTAAACGTCCACACTCAAGTGCCCACTACAACCGCATTCCTTCGTAAGTGACTGGTTTAATTTTTCGTATTTTATTTGAAGCATTGCCCTAGCTGTACTTGACTTTTTTTTTTTATCTGTACAACTGTTTCACCCTTTCGTGAGCGGCAAGTAAGCAATTGTCCGTGACATATGTATTTGTTAATCGCTAACAAAAAATAAATCCTTGAGTGGCGTATATGTTCGTTTATTTTCGCCGGTACCCAGTGCAATGCTTCAATTTATATGGTTAAGAATAAATATATTTTGCTCGCGCACTGTAATTTGTGTAAGCGGTGATTAAGGTGCAGAAAGAACACCAATTAAGGAGATAAATTACAGATTGCTGATGATTTAAGATAATTGTTCAGTCATATATTGATAAGCGCAAGCTGCAAAATATAAGCAGGTGTTCGTAAAAGATTCTCAAAGAGCCCTCATAAAGCTCAATGAAACATTGATTCTCACGTATACTGTTTTCCTCCGCGTATAATACCGCTCCTTACGGGAAGAACGAATACAAAAGTCCATGCTTCGTTGGAAACAATGCGTACAAATATCTCATCTGACGATTTGTGGCTGTCCGCAGGAATAAAAAAACGTTGAGTTTCAAATAGCGATTCAAACATCGCACGCAGCTCTGAAGGAATACCAAAGCGTGCAAGGCGTCTCCACAGAGATGTAAAGGAATTGCATGGATCAAGCCCCTGGAATAAGTAGCCTCTTTATTAAATACTGCACCAATGGCGTAGCGTTGGAACATAGCTCCAAACAGAACCGCACCGCTCATCTGTACCTCCGCTGTCCCCGCAGCGGCTACGCGCCGAGCGCCGAACGTGGCACCCCTGTTGCAGGTCGCGCCCTCTCGCGGAAGTCGGTTCCTGTCATCGCAAAAGCGGCCCGCTCTCCGGCGCCGGTCGTCACACTGCCCAATCTTCTAGAGCACTATAACCGTAGTTCTGAAGAAGGGCAGCACCAATTCCATTTTTCGAAGCCTCAGCAACGACTTTGGTCTCTTTAGCAGGATCTAAAATGGCTAGCAGAGGAGGACCATTCAGTGCGTCACAGACAGCTTGCCATTCCTTACAGTGGTTTGCAGACCATTCAAAAAGGGCGTCTTTTTTTAATGAGGCTTCGTAGACGCGTCGTCCTTTCCGCTAAATGCGGTATATACTTTCCGAAGTAGTTCACTACCCCGAGCATTCTGTGAACGCCGGCTTTGTCCTTTGGCTGAGGCATTTCACTTAATGGTGCGATCAGTACGGGGTTAGGTCTTATTCCGTCTTTGTTTATGATGTCTCCCAAAAAGCCAATTTCCGTGACACCGAATTTGAATTTCGCCGCATTGAGCGTCAGGCCGGCCTTTTTGGCTAGTTGCAAGGCTGTGCGGAGGCGAGTATCGTGCTCTTCCCTTGTGCTCCCCCATATCAATATATGTCATCGACATAGATTCGGACCCCTGGAGCCTGGTCGAATATTCCATTCATAGTTCTCTGGAAAACCTCAGGCACCGAAGCAATGCCGAAGGGAAGTCGCAAGAAACGGTAGCGTCCGAAGGGTGTTCGATTGTGCATACCTTTGATGTAGCTTCATCTAAGAGGATTTGGCGGAACCCCGAATGCGCTTCGCTACGAGAGAAAAAGGAAGCCCCGGCAAGCTAAGCCTCAATGTCATCTCGCTTAGGCATTTGATAATGTTCTCGCTTTAGGCACTCGTTAATTCGTCTGGGGTCAATACATATGCGCAGTTTCCCATCCTTTTTTTCTTGCTGCAACAAACGGACTCACCCAATCAGTGAGTTCGGTGACTTTGGCCACGATGCCAGCCCGCTCCATCCGATCCAACTTTTCTCGTAGGGCCCCGCTGGGGTGGCGCAGTGGTTACGACGCTCGACTACTATTCCCAAGGACGCGGGATCGAATCCCGGCCTCGACGGCAGCTTTTCGGTGGAGGCGAAAAGCAAGGCGTCCGTGTGCTGTGCGATGTCAGTGCACGTTAAAGAACCCCAGGTGGTCGAAATTTCCGGAGTCCTCCACTACGGCGTCTCTCATAGCCTGAGTTGCTTTGGGACGTTAAACCCCACAAACCAACCAACCATCTTCTCGTAGGGGCTCGAGCAATGCTAAGGGCACCCGTCGCACCGGCTGGACTACCGGTGTTGCATCCTCGCGCAGAACCATGTGGTAAGGGCGTGCTAGGGAGCCGATGCCCTGAAACAACTCCGGAAATTCCTTAACCGCTTGTGCTGTTCATGTGCACAGTGTTCACAGAACGCGACAACAGACCTAACGCTTCACTTGCAGACTGTCCCAATATGGCCTGGTTGCCCTTTTTTACAATGAAGAAGTCGAAGTACCCACTTTGGTCGTTCGCAACCACTTAGAGCGTAGCCACGCCGATGTGCTTTATAACGTCACCAGTGTATATGAGCGGAGGACGGAGGGGCTTGCTCTTAAACCAGACTTCGCTTTGAGCCTTTGAAAAACGGAGTAAGGCAATAAATTCGCTTTCGAGCCTGTGTCTACTTTCAGAGACACTACTTAATTGGGAAGCCACTCTCGCGTGAATGACCCAATCAGCTCTGTTGCCTAAGCAGACGTCGAGTATTTCAAAACCTTCCTGCTCGCCGCGTATTTCGCTTACTTGAGACACGTTTTTGCAACAGGCCGAAAAATGGTTAGCGGGCACCGGAAGCATGTTTTGCCGAACGCTGGGCATCTGCCGCGTTCGTGGACACGGTTCTGTTTTGGCTCCTTCTGTCCGTGGTTCTTTCGTCGACTCAGTGGCCTGCAGGAACAGCTCGAACCGCTGCTTGAAAAGGCTCCAGTTCTTCGCGGTGCTACCGGACAGCACTAGCGGCTGCGGTGGCTTCACTAAATCCATCGTGCAGTGCACAGTGACGCCACCGCTTCGATCAGCACGTTAGTGCATACGTGAACGCTATCCCACTTCTGACACCATGTTCCAGCGTCCAGCAGCGTGGAAGCAAGAAGAGCGTTTATTCGAGATTGCATGCTGGTATTTATAGCCTAGAAGCGGCTGCATGATAACGGCCAGAGCGCATGCGCGACTGATACATTACAATATGTAACCCAGTTGTTGAGCGTCTAAGATAAATGCACCCATGCTTACATATGGCCTAGTCGACGTCCCGAACTTCGGTGCAGCCTGCTCGTTCGTAGACGTCAGCCACTTCACCGAAAGCCAGAGTTAAAGTGTATCGAGCCCAAGCATGTAACGTCAACCGACCGTCTCCGCCGCCATGCCGCTAATCAATCGGGAGGAAGCCACCGCCTCATACCTCGCTGGATTTACAGTGGATTTCTTATGAGATGAACTATCGCAATGCTATTGGACAACAGTACCTTAACACCTACCAAGATACCCTAAATCATTACAAATTAGGCAGAACAGTACTACCAAAAGCATGTAAGCAACTCACCAAAAGCGAGGAGGTTATGTGGCGTAAGCTACAGACTGGTGTATTCCCGAACCCTCAGCTTTACAGCAGGTGGCACCCGGAAATTTTTAGCCCCAGATGCAAACGTTGCGATGGCATAGCGGACATGATCCATATGATATGGACGTGTCCTAGATTTGGTGAACCTGACCGAACAGATGAGTCCTGGGAGGCACTACTTCTCAAGCAGGACGAAAAAGGGCAACGAGAAGTCATCCGTCTTGCTCTGGCCGCTGCTAAGATCCAAGGGATCCAGGTCGACAGCTGAGGGGGAGGACATGGTTGGGACAGAGCTTCGCCTCGGATCCACACCAACCTTTTGACGGGTGCAATAAATGTTATTTCTCTCTCTCTCTCTCTCCAAAGACGAAGGATGTGAGATGCAAGCCTCTCACCGCAAGGAGAAGTCTGGCAGCCTTGCCTGGTTCTGCGGATCTTTGTGTTCTTTTATTTACTTTTTGGCCACGTCTTTAGCTTTTCTTTTTGAGGTGAAACCGGCGACCCGCTATAAAGGGTGGGACACCATTAGACACCATCACCTTGAGCGGGAGCGCCGAATAGAAAGAGGGCTTCGGTGGCGCGCCATGAGACTCAGCGAGCCGCTATTCAAGAATTTTGTTTTGTAAAGTTTGTAACCCAGTTGTTGAGCAGCTAAAATAAAAGTAACCGTGCTCACAACTGAGAACGTATATGTTCGGTGTAGTACCTCCATGGTCGCCTGCAACAAACTGGTTTTGCGCCATCGTTTTAGTGTACTGGCGGCGGTGCTGGATCCTGGCGATGGCGCTTCCTTGCCTCTTTCAGTGTCTCTTCAAAGCGGCAGCGCATACTTACTTTTCCTGCGCATACTTACTTTTCCAACTTATCATTAGCGAGAGCATGTTCAAGGAGAAACCGCAGTTCGCGCCCCAAGAGAATCAACCATGTCATTCTTCAAACATGTTTACGTATCGGCGAAACTAACATATCTGAGAAGCTGCCGAGGGAGACGGCTCATTACATACGCCTGCACGCACGCCGCTTAGCCGGGCGATGAACACCTAGCTCCATCTAGCGCAGCGGGGATTAGCCTGCCACCAAATTTTTATCTGTTGTAGACCGTCATTGCACCCGCCACTGCATCGGTGGTGGACGATGGCTGTTGCGACGCGCGTCTTTCTCTCCTTCTTTTTCTTTATTTTCTATTTTCTCTTCTGTCCTCACGAGGCAGCGGAAGTGGCTCAGCTACAGAGCCAGTAGCAGGCCCGTGCATATGTTCCTTTTCTTTTGCCTACATCCACAACAACAACGTCTAGAGGGGAGGTGGTGAAAGGTGGCTGTTCCTGGCCTTACGGGACTGGGACTGGTAGGTCAACGCCAATTGCGGCGGGGGCTAGCCAGCCACTGGAGTTTTATCTGTTGTAATCTGTTGTAGGCCGTCATTTCACCCGCCATCGCTGAGGTGGTGGACGACGGCTGTCGCGGCGCGCGTCTCTCTCTCCTTCTTTTTCTTTGTTCGCTACTTTCTCTCTTCAGTCTGCACGAGGCAGCGGAGGTAGCTCAGCTGCAGAGCCAGTAGCAGGCCCGTGCATTTTCTTTTCCTTCTTCCTATAGCCACAACTGTTTACGTCTATGTAGACGTTGCCGATTATAAGGACAAGGACGCATCAGCAGTTGTGATGGACGGACGAGGACGCTCGGTAACCTCTGGATCAGTCAAACCCGGTCCTCATGCGGAAACCGCGGAGGCATTAGCTATATATCAACGCTGACCTGTTATTCAGCGAGTCAAAAACAGCAATTCGAAATTTGGCGAGTGGCAGAATATTTAGTACAGCGGCACAAATTCTTAATCAGAGGAAGGGACGATAGCTTAGGCAGGTGGAAACTGTATGGGTATTGGCCCACTCTACGAACGCTGAGAACGAGGTGGCTCACATGAATGCTCAAGATTTCGTCAGCCGAACAGGTGATCCGGCGCTTGAGGTCTACGAGAGATGGGCTCGTATCCTTTCACATTACAAATCAAAATAATCTCGAGCGGATTTATCCACCCCCGGATAAGCAATAGGTGAAGACACAAGAATGTGGCGAAGATTGCAGACCAGCTCTTTCCTCAATCCCTATATATACTGAGTAAAGTATACTCGGAGATTAAGTCGGAGTGTAGATGGTGCCAGGAGCTGGCAATTACCATATGACCATGTCCTATGGAACAGTAGCATACTGACGCCGCTGGCGGATATTATACGGGTTTCTTTCGAGCAATGGAAGGCCGTGTTGGCCAGCTCAAATCTGGTAGTCCAGACCAGGGCTGTGGAGTGGGCCACACAGGTCGCCATCAACCATGGGTTGATAGCCACATAGCTCGGTAGTCTGCACATGCGTATGACAAAATAGTTTTTCCATCCATTATGTGTAGCGGCCCCGTAGCAAGACGCTGTACGGGCACAATTTTTGGTGCCGCCTCCTTGGTATGACGTCAGTCCAAAATCCGCTGTCTTCCATTAAAAAAGGGGGGTTCAACTCTGATGAACCGAATATGGAGCGAAAACATTAAATGCGGGTGACCAAGCGCTCTTCGTCATCTTCTTATCATCAAGGAGCAGGGGTGCCCGCGGGCCACGCGACGAGCTGTTATACCTGGCATAGTATTGCTTTCGCAATAAAATCGAAACTATGGCGCCATTGCCCCGCCGGGGTGGTGCAGTGGTAAGACGCCCGACTACTGTGCCGGAGTTCCCGGGTTCGAACCCGACCGCGGCGGCTGCGTTTCGATGGAGGCGAAACGAAGAGGCGTCGTGTGCTGTGCGATGTCAGCGCACGTTAAAGATCCCCAGGTGGTCGAAATTACTCCGTAGCCCTCCACTACGGCTCCTCTTTCTCTCTTTCCACTTTCATTCCCACCTTCCTCCCTTCCCCTACGGCGCGGTTCGGGTGTCCACAGAGCAAGTGTGACAGTTACTGCGCCTTTCCCTTCCTGTGAACCAAATTATTATGGCGCCATTTCGTCCCCTCACGTCATAATCACGTGGTTCCACTTCTGGCTGCAGTATTGAATTATGAAGTCTTCACTGGAACCCGAATTTGGCCACCTTGGGTTATGATGTCATAGTGACATGGCAGCCTACGTTGACCATCATTTTAGGTTAATGATGCCAATTACCATTTTGGGTTTATAAGTGATGTTACCAATCACCAATTACGTTGCTATTGATTTACTGAGGGCCTCCATTTTTTTAACTATTGGTTACGTCAATTGTAAGCTTTCTTGAATATATCAGTGACATCACTAATTGCATGTACTGATCAGTTCACCAGTCAATCACCAATTGGGTTGCTATATAAATTTATTATTGGGGCCGCCATCTTGAATTCCTCGGACTAGGAAAATTTTATGCCTAAGGATGGGGTAGCAGACCGCAAGTTGAGAAACGTAATGAATAAGAGCTAATTAATACTCTTAAAATTTAGTCATCTATGGAAGATGAACTGGGACTTTAGTTCCATGTCACTAACACCGAATTTACAAGTGCAGGGTTCTACTGTGCTGTGTTAGTTGCCTGAATGTTGGTATGAAATAGGAATCACAAGTAAAATATTCAAAACAATCATTATATTAATGTTGATTTTTGAATGTTGCAATATATTGCCGCGAAACCTTCAAAACAGTATTTGTTGTTTTTTAACAGCCGTCGGCATACAGGCTTATCACTCTGATTCTGGACCGCGTATCAATTCCGTAATCTTTGTTTGTTAATGCTCGATGTCGCGAGTCACCCCTTTATCAGTTTTGTTGTAGCGCAAGATGCACCGAGATCCGTCTCGAAAGTTCCGGACACTCGGGTGTCCTTCCACAATGTTCCAGCCCGTGCTGGTAGCTGTTTGCGACGTTATCTAGATTGTTCTGTGCAGCCTTTAAATTGAGCGTTGACGAGTGTGAAGAGCATTCTTTGTTCGACGAGCACGTTTGTTTCTATCGCCGCCGCCGAGATGCTTAGTTCTTTTGCGGGCGCAAGTCAGCCCAAATAAAGAGTTTCTTTAGTGCAATCATCGACCCTCTTCATTGTGTCGTCGACCTCGTCACCACTACGTGACAATATTATATAATGCTTTATGTTGTACTGCAAATATAATTTTAATGTTACAAAGAAACGTTTTAATTTAATCTTCGGCACATTAAAATAATGTTTCATTTACAATTCAAGTTCATTTACATTTTCAACTTCAACAATTATAAAACAACAGAACAAATTTTTAAAGCACGAGCATTTTTTAGCCTTTTCTTCTATTAAACGTTTTTTAAATACCACTTCTTTACAACTAAGTCTTTGAGATCATGCTTGTCAGAGTGCATGAATAGCCCTATTATTTTATTACGAAGTTTTGCCTATTATCCATTCACCATTGTCACTCATGGGACACCCTTCAGCAATGGATACAAAAACTAGAAGTCATCCAATTTGTTGAGGTGTGTAGCAGCTGTGATGTTTTATGGAGTTGTGCTGTATTGTGGTCTTTGCAAAGCATGCAAGTTGTGTACCGTCATGAGTGGTGGAGTTATATGCTAATGAAAGGCCGCTCTATAATTTTCAAGAATGTTGCATTTATGTTTAAATGTTTACTGAAACAAAAATGCAGCATTGCTGTAATGTCTCAGTGCTACCTGTGAAGTGGGGTTTATATGTATGGTAGTAGCCTATACTATTGCGTTATACCCTTCAAGCGAAGGTTAATTGTCCCCATCATATTTTTCACATATGATGTTCGTTTTGCTTAGTGCTGACACAAATTAAGCAGCGTCATGAGTTATTCACTTCTTGTACAGCATCAATATAATGTCATACATTGTCTTGCTAACTTTAGTGTGCAATGCTACTGGTTCATAGAAAAGGTGGGATTAGCAACATCTGTGAAATATAAACTCGGGCTACATTTTGCACTGCTTGGGTGGACTGTTTAGGGTTGGCCTCCAACCTTGGTCATATGCCAGCAGATGAAGGTTAGCCAGTGTGAGGCCAATAACAAAGCCCAACTTCAACCTACCTCGACTTATCTTGGGCCAAGGTCAGCCAGGTTGTCTGTCGACGTTGGGCTAACATAGGGCAAGGGTCATTTAAGTTGGGAACCAACCAAAAGGAGTAGAGGCGCCACACTATGCAATATAGTAATTTCCATGACTCACTACATGGAATTCATCTAAACCTGATAAATCATTTATAATTAAAATTTTTTTCTTTTTTTCGCTTTCAACTGCCAACTACAGCTATGGCATCAACTCACTGTCACGTGAGATAAAAAAATGCAATCGCTCCTTACTTTGTTAGGCTTGCAAAACAAGGCAGTTATCTTATTGTAGTTTTTGTATGCCTCACATAGAGCGCTCACCTGCCTGTTCAAGACAAATCTCCATGGTGGGAATTCCATGCTGATATTCTTTTGTAATGTGCTGCGCAACCATCCACACACACAAAATATTAAGTGTCCCGGCTCCTTTATCTTCATAATATAATTTGCTTATATATGTAAAAAAATATTCAGAAAGCACTGCACATTTTACACAAGAGAAATACAAGACTGAGTGTTGCTGCTGTACTAAGTATATTGCGCTCCTCTTGCAGAGCTTTTGCCAGTAAGGCTGGGGCTTGTGCCGCACAGTGGAAATTTCCTTTCCTTGGTGCGTTTGCTGTAGCAGCTATATATAATTATAACTGCTTTACAGGAAAGGAAAGGCGCAGTATCTTTCACACTTTCCCAGCAAGTGTGAGTTTGGACGGGGGGACGTGGCATTCCTTTGCATGCATTCAAGTGTGGGATTGCAGATGGCGGGAACACCAGACAAGGAGAACAGATCTTGTGGAAACACGTTAGGAGATCTTGCGCACACAAGATTTTGACCAAGATTTTTTTAAGAGGCTTTCACCTAATATCTATACGCTTCAGCCAGGATTTGAAATCATAACCATTTGTTTATCAGCCAAGAACGCCATAAATTAGGCCATGAAGGAATGCTTTTATAGTGGCTTGAAGAAATGATACAAACTGGTTTAAATATAGGGTATCCCATACAAGGAGGACGAAGGTTTACGAATCTAAGTGTTCTTACCAAATGAGAAGAAGCGAATGTCGTTAGAAATCATGTATTAAGTACCTATTGGTATTTTCTTTCTTCTGCCTACTTGAATCTTTAGTCGACATTAAATTTAAAATATTGCTCGAAACACTCGAACCTGAATAGTAAAGTGGTCAAAAGCGTCCGACTCAGAAGCCTTAGCGCAGTCCTTTTTATTCGGCAAAAATGAAGGCCCACGATGTTTAATAGATGCCACCTGACAGCACACTCCATGCAGCCAAACAGACAGATATTTATTAGCATCCCCCCCTTTCAACGGTGTGGAGAGAACTGTCACATAGCCATTGATACTATGTACCTTGTTTAAAGAGTTCTCATGTGCGACTGAATAAACGTTGCCAGATTCGCCTCTTCTGTGCTGCTTACAACTAAATCTCGCTTTGCTGCTGGTTGCGATATAAATGCGGACTGCTGTGTAACACGTTTTTCAGGCACATAGGTTTGGTGCTTATCTCCGATTTAGAGGCAATGCAGAAGGTGCTATTGTGGCAGTGTTTTACCCGGTCCATGGTGTTAGAATAGAGGAAGTGTGTGAACGGGCAGCTCAGCAGTGAAGCCCAAGCGGCGATGCCGATGTTCGGATTTCCGCAAGCTGCCGAGAGGTGGCGTGGACAGTTAGGGACAGAGGGTCCGCTGGTGGACGCAAATAATGGCTGTCAGTCCTCGACCTGCATCACACGCGTTTCGTTTCCGTCGCTCATTGCAAGGTGCACTTCGCTGACACCCACGCTCCATTACTTTCTTCGACCATGCTATATGTTGTGTTCATGTGATGGGGAAAAAGCGTTGTTCCCTGCTGCCATACAGGCTACAAATCCTGCGAATAAACGATTTCACTTTATTCGGCGCCAAAATACGACGAGCAGTTTGAGCTATGGCGGAGGGCCATACCAAGGAAGGACCGAGCTCTACTGTAGATAGATTATGTTTGTGAAAGGCATTTTGAACTGAAGTATGTGTCGAAAATATGGGCGGTAGAGTGCACTGGTCGTGTGCTGCAAAGCGTGCCACACTGCGCGTTGCTGGCAAAGAAAGCGGTCCCCACGATATTCCCTGCCTGCCCTGTCTACCTTTTGAAGACTTCGAAAAATAGAAAGCACCCACCGAAAGGCTGCCACCGGAACTGAAAAAAAAAACGAAGATCGTCGAACCTTATTTAGAAGCGCAAGGTGAAGGTAACATGCGGTTCTTGCCGATTACCTCCGAGGTGTGCAACGTCGTAGTGGTTGACGAATCCGAATGCAGCTCACCAACAGCAGTCATCCCAGCATTCACAAGTTTGTTTGAAAGCCCTCCACTCTCGTGCCCACCTTCTGAAAGCTAAGGTTTTCACCAGCTCCAAACAGATGAAGCCAAGAGTGTTTTCTTTCTTCAACTAAAGCGCGCCAGTTCTACCAGCCAGTTGTCGTCAGTTACCTCATGTGCTGCACCAGCTAAAGACATGACCACATCAGACATGAGGCAACGAACTCGCGGGGAGTCATCTCGTCTGCTTCTCTGGTGGCTGCCAAGGTTGTCGAAATTGATGACAATATGGAGGTGAGAGCGGTGATGGGCAGTCATTTCTTTGGAGGATATAAAATGTACTCTGTGAGATGTTTGGAGGATGTGAAAACTATTTTGGAGCCCGTAGAACAAGTAAAGCTTTGCACATGAGGACAAAGCACCAAAGAGTATCCTAAAGCTGAACTGCAAAGTACATTTCTTGACTCTGACGATAAATGGCGCCACTAGAAATGTCCACTAATCCTCAGTGGCAACAAATTTGTTTACCAGAAATGCCTCAGTCTCTCAGAGACATTGCGAATTCATCAAAAGAGGCTTATGAAGAAACAATGCACGTCGAAGCCTAGTGGTGCTCATTTCTCCATTCATCAAAACCGCGAAACACTTTTAATGCTCAGGCGTGCCAACTATGCCCTCCAAAGATCGAAGAATCGCCTTTGTAACCGGCCGAAGATCCTCACTGCCGAGCTTAAGGAAGCTCGTGAGATCTTGGAAACAATTTGTGGACAAGATCTTGATTTCCAAAGCTGAGCTGCTAGGTATACAACTGACAGCAGTGAAAGAGTGCTTGGCAGCTGCCAAAGTCGCAAATAAAAAGAGCTAGCGGTACACTGAAGATTGACTTTTGTTGTGCCTGTTACGGCACATTCGCAGCCGATCGGCTTACTCCTTTCTTAGAAAAAATGATGTTCTCGCACTTCCTTGCATGACAACAGTGCGAAAATATTTAAGTTTAGTGAAGGTGAAGCACAGGTTTGACAATTGGTTTTTTGCTGCATTTAAGAAAAAAAATGGCTACCAAGGATGAGTTCCAGCGGCATGGAATTTTAGTGTTCGATGAAATGCAAGTGCGGAAGGAGATGAGAGTGCACTCAAAGTCAATGACGTATTGTGGATTCAGCGACTTTGGTGATACTGTGACGACCGAAGACGACCTCGCCGACCATGGACTGGTATTCACTTTTCAAGCATTTGGAGATCAGTACTCGCAGCCAATTGCAGTCTTTGCGAGCAAGGGCCCTACAAAAGGGGCAAAACTATCCCAGCTCGTATTAAAGGCGATTTTTCACCTGGAGGAAGCTGGCACGTTGGTAGATGGAATA
Organism: Amblyomma maculatum; assembly: GCF_055883805.1. Taxonomy (NCBI): domain Eukaryota; kingdom Metazoa; phylum Arthropoda; class Arachnida; order Ixodida; family Ixodidae; genus Amblyomma; species Amblyomma maculatum. The sequence goes on from NC_139344.1 coordinate 424,410,492, forward strand.
GTGTGCGATGGAGCAGCTACTAATCGCTTCATGTGGAAAGAGTTCGGGGTGAGTGGGGTTCTCGAGAACACTAAGCACTTCTTTACTCATCGGGTTGATAGCAAGCGTAATGTTCTAGTTTTTTTCCGGCGCTCCTCACCTCATCAAATGTGTGCGGAATCGCTTACATCGACAAAATGCGTAGCTTGTAAATGGTGAAAGGGTGCAATGGGCGCAGTATGACAGGTTGTTTCTAGAACATTTGAAGCAACCCAGTCTACTGCGTGTTTGTACTAAATTAACATTTTCTCATACCAATCTAACAAACACTGAAAAAAATGCGTGTTAAGCTGGCTACCCAGTTGTTCAGCCAGAGTGTTGCAAGAGGGCTAGAATTTTACTCCAGGAGGGGCCCGCTAGGATTAAAAAAAATGTGAAAGGGACAGCGGAGTTTACCCTCAAACTTAATGGCCTCTTTGTGCCATCAATCAAAACTGCATGCAAGAAAGCATTATTCTAAGAAGCAAAGATCTGAGTTTTAGCTTCATTGCATTGGCTGAACAAGTGGGAGCAAGATGTACAGTTGTGCCTCGTTAAGGCGGGAGTCCCACGGTGGCCATCTTGGAATTAGTTCAAATTCTGCCACCAGGCTACGCCACTGATTCAGGACTGAGAAAGTGCCTATCGGCCTTGCCCCCAGTTGGCCGAGGGGCCCAACCATTGCTTTGTAGAGAAGCTTTCTTTTGTTGGAGGGTGTGTTTTCAAAGCCCCATTCTTCTCCCAGCCGTGCGCAGGGGGAAGCGTTCACCTGTTTACCGAGCGGCGACGCGGACCGCCGCCGCTCGATTCGGCCATGACCGAATGTGCGTAACGTAAATGAAAAGTACCACCTCGTTTTGTTGTTCACTGTTCTGGATAGAGTGGAAGCTTGAGCGAGTTGATGATACATCGTCGATATATGTTCAGGATAGCTCAAGTGTATACCAAAAATGGAAAGGTGCGATGTGATGGAAGATATTTATGTGGCCTTTGTATACTATACTTTGACTCACAAAAGATTTGCACCACTGCTAAAGGCAGGGGCTCCCTGGCCCATTCAAATGCGCACTGTAATAGGTAATTGTGCTCCGACACACTCCTCGAATCGGCAAGGGCGACAGTGGGAGCACAATTGCCTATTATAGGTGGTGTGGATAGTGGTTATTCAAACAAAAGGAAGGAAAAGAGTGCTGCCGGCCCCTTCAACTGCTACCTAAAATCTGAAGCGCCCAAGCTGCAGCCGGCGGGAAAGCAAAATGATGGGGAGAGGAAAGCGAGGGGAAGTGCAGAGGGGAGCTATAACAAGAAATTACAGGGGGAGCTTTGTACATTAATTACAAAGTACAAAAACAAAAAGGGAAACGCGTTTGCCTCGCTCGCGCGCAAGTGTCCAAGTGCTCTTGGTCCATGGCGCCCCGGCCTTTCACAGTACTAAAAACATTTTGTGAGACGAAGTATACATCTTTGGTGGTTTCGTCATGAACTCTGGCTGAAATCGACACCTGTATTGTCTTTCCTTTGATACCCATCTTTTGAGCTGTTATCGCTTTTGAAGTTATGGCATTTATAGTAGGATATTCTTGCGAGCTCTCTGGTGCAGAACTACTTTTATCAAACGTTATTGCACATAATAAAATTGCAATAAAGTCGGTTTCAATCAACAGTAATCATTTTCTTTTTTCTTTTTTTTTTAGTTCGGGCTTTTCTAACCATAGAAACTGACGTTGGTAACCTAATGAGCTGAGAAAAGAGCGATGGCCAATTTCATTTTACCTTAGAGAGGACAGTCGGCATTGCGAAATAGGTGTGAAATACCTACCGAAAGGGTAAGCACCACGCAGCTGCCGCAATGCATTCAGGCTAAATTTTGGGGGAAATGAATTGGAGAGGGGAGGGTAGCAGACAGTTATGAGGCAACGTCGCCAGTAGAAGCGGGTTAGTTTCGCAAGCGCGTTAGACCGCTCCTTCTCGACCCTTCCCCTTTGAATCTCCTCTGTACTCTTCATTGGTTAGATGTACGTCTTTGCTGCATTGCGAATCCAGTGTACTTTCTATATATTTATTTACTTATTTATTTATTCACTACCAGCATCACCTGCTTTCATAACAAGCATAGAACGGCAATTACTCGTGCTAACCACGGTAAAATGCATAACTCGCTGCCACTGAGGCATTCTTTGGAGTGAAAGGATTCGTTTCTGTGGTTGTATGTGCAACAAAAGAATAATGCAAGACGCCCTTCGGTTACTTACTGCCCCTAGAATTTGTCCGGACATGTACTTCCTCGCGCTGCCCTGATGTGGCCATTTGGTGTGCTGAACAGCTTTCTTTTTTCTTTTTTTTTTTAGAGCCCAGCTCTTTGGCGCCCGTTCCTGCGTTTCGCGTCGCCGTCTGCGTTGTCCCTCGTAACCAGCTCCGCAGCCAGGGCAGCGCACGCTCCTGCCACCATTCGCCGTTGCGTGTCCCCCCCCCCCCTACCTTTTTCCTTTGTGGCGGCGACGGTGTTTTCCGGTGTAAGTGGATCGCGGTGCATACATCCTAAGCCGAAACGCAGAGCCACGTTGACTTGACTCGCTAGCGGCGTCAGCGGCATCAGTCAGTCGCTGCTATCTCTTCGCTGCTATCCCTTTAAAACTCATCTGTCTGTGATTATGTGCGTGTGAAAGTTAACTTTTCTTAAGGACACAGGGTTGATCAATACCCTTTAAAACTCATCTGTGTGTGCTTATGTGCGTGTGAAAGTGTGCGACACCGATTCTCTTTTTTTCTCATTTATTTCCCCTTCCCCTCCCACACTCTGTCACCCTCATCCCTCAACCCTCATCAGGAGCAGCATGCTAGGCTTACCACCAGGCAGACATCTCCTGTTGCCATTAAAATATATATCTCTCTCTCTCTCTCTTCGCTGCGCAACGCTCCTACAGGTCCATACGCTGCATTACGCGAACTCCTGATCCACAAAGCTTCCTTCATGACAGTCAAGAACTGTTAGTGGAGTGTTTCTTGAAGAAATACGTGTGAAAAATAAAATAAAAAAGTTGTCTTTGCCTCAATCTATCGAAAAGCTGGAACAGCCAATGAGACATGCTCAAATTTCGCATTAGGAATTAACGTAATCGTCGGTAATTTTTCTGTTGTAATAAAAGTAGAAAAAAAAAAAAAAAAACGCGCGCGCTGATATATGTGGGTGTGCGTACTTTCCTTTTCATAACGCGCTGACCGCTTTCTTTTTTCCCTGGTGAGGGTGGGGGGGGGGGGGGGGGGTTGGAGGCATTTCCATTGAAACACACGAGGCTATATAGTGTTGACGGTAAGCTAACCGCCCCTCCCCCTCCCCCATTTTTGTTTTTATTTAGAATAGCAGCTTGGGCGTGTTGCTTATGCATCTTGAGGTGACAGCGCGGAACGTGGACGGGAGCACAAGGTCAGAAGACGACACAACGAATAGATTGATGTTTTAGATTGAGCTCCTTGTGCTATATACAGCAACATGAGCAGGTGGGCTGAAGGCGAATGCACCAGCGCTGGTAGTAAGCGTACATTGGTAATGGTACTCCAGCTACAATAATTACCGCGAGCTCTAGTTTCAAGGCAGTCTGCGCTCTTGTTGCGACATTTTTAGCTATAAGGTGCGTTGAGAAAGCGGACTGCCATACTAGCAGCACTCGAGAGCGTGAGTGCAACATATTTCTGAAATATATTCAAAATATATGTAATGCCTCCCTGAGGGGTAATGTAAATAAAATAAATAAATAAACATATTCTGAGCAATAAGACGACCAGAAAAGTGCGACATCACGAGCAGTTATCTAAATATGCGCCGCTTTGCAACTAGCACATGTGTTTCTTGACAATGATTTCATAATTTGAAATTTGCCAGCCCCGGAATTCTTTTGACATGTCTGGGGATCGTACAATAAGATACCCTTTTTGGTTCATCTGCGGTTCCAATGAAGAAGGGGGGGGATGGGGGGGGATCGCCCCATTTAGACAAGTACTGGCGAACCTACACCGTTTGCAAACATTGTCCCCACGAATGTGTGAAGGGTTTGTTTCATCATTGATGGAAAAAAGAAAAACAGCCCGAGGAAACAGTACGGAAAATCGAAGAACTGACAAACATGGCTGTCAATCCTCACATTCCTTCTGTAGGTAAACCCTCGTAACTGCCATAAATAAAGCGGGTACTCCAAAGCACTTTCCATGCGCCGCGACGTCAACGCCGCCGTCACGGCAGGCGTCGCAAAAGGGGAATGCACCTGCATGTTCGTGGTGCTGGCTCGCTCACCCTCTCGCGCGGACTGAGAAAATTTGAAAACCGTGAAGAAAACTATTCTGTGAAGAAAAGAAGCAGGGGGAGCTAAGTGGACTTCAGGACGAGAAGAACGGAGTAGGGGACAGCCGCGCGGTCCCAACCCCTCGCTAGTTTTCGACGCGTGTAGCACGCGCCAGATATCTGGCAGGGACAGATCACAGCATCAGAGCTCGCGATGCACGCATGCGCAGACCGGCTTTGGCTGACGCGCGCGACGACGTTAGCGCGGCAGTGCATGACGCATGTGTGTTTGGAGTCGGGGCTTATGTATTCCAGTAGTTCCCTTCACCCCACGCCACTTGTACCCCCAACATGACGCAATTTTGGATGTACTTTGGGGAAGTGGTATGCCCTTATACTTTCTTCAATAGCCACACTGAGAGAAAAAACTTGACGAATGCTAAGCAGCACAGGCATCGGAATGTATTCCTTTTCATGTTAGACAAAACATTTTCCCAGTGCATGCCCAGATTATTTTGGTCAATTTTGGTCAATCTAGTCTGAATTTACTAGCTTTTGTAGGCTTACAAAAAGCGGCTATGAGCTTTAGGCACACTGTCTCTCTGCAATGCTGTTTCTTGGGCTAGTTGGTGGAGTTTGCTCATTTTGACAAAGCGCAAAAAAGAGGCAGGGATGGTCGAGAGACATGGGACAAAGCGCTTTGCCTGTCCCTCGTGCCTGTATATTTTTAGCCCTTGCCCAAAATGACCAGTCCCTGTCCTTCTCTCTTCCTCTATCATGAGATCAATCATGGTGGCAATTCGTTGACCTCACCCCAATGTTTTGTTGTTTCACTATGCCATGCAGCGTTTCAGCAGGATTAGAGTTGAACAATGGCAGAGCTGGTTCAGGGCCACTTGTTGCACCTAACCCTTATCCTCCTTTTTTTGTCCACACAAGAACTCCTTAGAATGACTTTCCAATCAGTCGGCTGAAGTATGCTCGCGAACGCTCAAGATGCAAGTTGATAGACCCTTGAAGCAATTTCTCTAAACCAAGAAAATGGCAGATGCTGCGAATATTTATGCAGTTTCTTCTGCGGCGATGCTGTTTCAAGCCATTTTGTTTTTTGAACATTATGTTTCCATTCCCGCCCATTTATTTCCGATTTTATCATTGCAAAGGAGTGGAAATTTGTTTTCCTATCACTAAAAAAAAAAAAAAAAAGTTGTCTGCAAGGCGTGGTCGCCATTTGTTATCTGTGCACAGCAAAAATGGGTGATGTTCGCTACACGTGGGAACGAAGCTATAGCGATAACTCGACGCGGTCAACTGTGGGTTTCACCGCAAGGTCTCGACATACAGCTGTCTACATCGAATTGACGTGGTATTGTTATCAAAAATCATTTCGAAACGGATTGAACAGGTTCAGCCCAGTTCGTGAATGCACCTTCGTGCAAGACTCAGGCTCCTATCTCCTGAGGGAAGCAACAACTGCTGCCTTGGTAGATATTGCCGCGTGTCTTCTGCGTGTTTGCTTGGAATTGTTTTCGCACTGCTAGCTGTGCTACTATGCTTATATTTCTGAATCTTTTTGAGTAAGACCACGTGGCTCCTTGATGCTAAGCAGTAAGGATTACAACTAGCGCTAGTCTTTCGTTTTATTTTCTTTTACTGCTTTGCATGTTTGTTATCGGAAATGCTTTCAGTAAAAAAAAAAAAGAAAAATGCCGCTGGTGACCTCGACGTCAAAACTGCGCGCCGAATCAGACTGTCATGTGATTTCCGCTCCACACATCGTCGCAGATTTCATTTCGGTGGTGTCAATCGATATTCAGCCATTCGGAGGCAAAAATTCTGAGCCTCCTCTACTTACTTTACTAAAACTAACTGACGTGTTCGAAGGTGTGAAGAAAACGATGTCCTATGTCAAAACCAAACGCGACGTTTATTTACTTTTTTTTTCCGGTACAAAACCGGAATGAGGTGCAAGAAACACCCAAAAAGCTTGGAATTTCACTGCGATGACTAATCGGGGATGACCATGTGCGCTTGTAAAGGGAGGCTGTCATTGTGCTAATAAATACGTTCGATTTTTTTCATTGCGGCAGTCTAAAAACAGTGGCGATGTGCGTGTGCCGCGATGGATATCAGTACTCTGTTCTGCACGACCGCCCGATACAGACACGCGCTTCATTCCGTCAACCCACCACATGCACTAAATGTCCGCGAAAGCGTTTACGGTGCATTGCATAATAATAATAATAATAATAATAATAATAATAATAATAATAATAATAATAATAATAATAATAATAATAATAATAATAATAATAATAATAATAATAATAATAATAATATTAATAATAATAATTAATAATAATAATAATAATAATAATAAAACAGACCCCTGGCCTTGAAACATGAATCCACGGCTTCGAGGCTTTTTTACTATTTTGAGCGTAGCGTAGACGCACAGAGAAGTAGAGAGTGCCGGCTGTGCACGCGCATTAGCCCTACTTGGCCCCACTAATGCCACTGCGTGTGCGCCGAAGGAATCCGGTAATTCGGTTTACATGTAGGCAAGCACTTTTCTCTTGTCACAGTGAAATGCGCCCAGCTGCCTTCTCGGCGTCACTTTGTTTATGTTACGCTGTCTGCAGTCTAAACTTCTCTCTTTCCACGCAGCGTAGTGTGGTGAACTGTCCCACCTTTGCGAAGATGTCCATACACGCTTCGTAAGTGACCAAATACAATTAGACAGACGTACAACGGCTGTTACGTTTCATTACGGTGATTATCGGTGATGACGTCTGGTTTTTGATTATCTATGAGCACATATTTGTAATGTTTATAAGCATGAAAAGCACTGAACCAAAACAGTGTACATTCTCATTTCAGCTAACGCTCGACATTCGGTTCAGCAGCGTCGAATTCCTTCGTTTCTTTTTTTTTTTCCTCTGTACTCCGTATGCGACGTCGTCCTTTTGCAGTTGTATTTCTTGTAGCGGCTGCGAAGCTACATTCAAAACGGTGCTTTCCGAGAGGAGAGCTGCACCTAAGCACACGTGTGCCACTGAAAGCTCTAGGGAACAGAGCACGCACCAACGGAGATGTGAAGGAGACAACCACTCGATACCGCCGGCCGAAACTATTTATTTTGGTCTACTGTCCCATTCCTTTTTCGACCAATATTTGAGAGTCGCATGACGCACATAGCATCTAAACGGTGGATCATACGCGTGGTATGCCAGCTGGCGTATCGTGATGTCATGTGCGAGCATTTTGCCAGCACACCATGCAGCATAACGTGGCGATATCCGTAGCACTCGCTGTCAAACACATAATGTCTACATTTTGCGAGAAATAGCACTGGACCAACTGCGCGCACGGATGAAGAACCTCGTCCAAGCAACCTGCAATCTGTCAAGGCATGCCTTAATTTTGATAAATTTGCACTTTTGTCGCCAGCCGAAAAGCAAGCCCGATACATGTAAATTTACCGGAAGATTCTGCGCATTCTGTTTGGATTCTGCTAGCCGTGTCACTTGCTATCCGAGCTTGAAGCGCCTGGCGAAATACGAATGCGTGAGGGAAAAAGTACAGGGCCAGAAGCATATTCAGAAAAGCACAAAATAGCGCAAAGCCCCTCAGCGATTGGGCGTGAAGGTTAGCGGCTTAGCACTGCAGGCGAGCGTCCACTGTTCGCACACAATGCAGGGGTGCAAAGGGTGATGCGGTGACCATGTGCAGGTTCTTCGTGCGAGCGAATAGCCCCCGCATAAACCACAGTGTATGCGCGCAAAACATGTGCACGCACGTAATGTGCGTGTCATGTCTTGTCACCTAAAAAAAACTTTCACTCCGTGGTCCTTCCCTAATGAACTGTTTGTTTCCACTTTGAGTAGATGCGTCTCCTTGTGCTAAGAACCAGCGGTGACTCGCACCACGTTCTCAATCGAGTGGTGCCTCCAGGTATCCATTCATTCCTTTCACTCCACTGACACTCCCTGCTTTCCTCTATATCATGAATTGTAGCCTCTGCATCAGCTGAGAGAGTTGTCGAAATTCTTCTTCTATGGGATGTTTGAAACCGGATCTGCTGCAGAAAGAAGTTGTTTCGACAGGCAATGAATTTTTGAAAAGTGTGACACTCGCCTCACAAACAGCAATGCAAATAGCAACAAGCAAGACACTTCACAGCACAAAAGTAGTATAGGTGGGTTGCTGAAACCTAGAAGTCAGCAGAGCAAAACCCCTTCACCATGGCAGCCAAACCTGTTTTGAGGGCAGAAGTTGGGTGCAGCGCAGAATACTTCTATGTCCAGCCTGATGTCATGCGCGAACATGTTGAGCAGAATTCCTTCACTATTGAGAGCCTGGAGGAGGTAGGGGCAGGGGAGGTGTTATGAATGGCGCTCACAAACGGAGGGGTTCTTAATCCCATAATTGCGACAAGAAGAGGGGTGCAGGAAATGTACGTGGCCATTATTACCACAATAGACGTCTCCTGCACTGCACCTGTTTTGTGCCCCCAAAACAGGTTTGGCCGCCATGGTGAAGGGGTTTTTTTCACTGCAGAGAAGCTGACTTCTAGGTTTCTTGACTAGCTTCAGTACTTTGAAGGAGTGTAGTCACGCGCGCCTCTCCTGGCAATTGAATGAACTCACACTTTTGCTGCTTTTACCTAGATGGCGCTAGCAATGAAAAACCTTTAATGACCGAATACAGGTGCAAATACTAATTATCACCATGGTTTGTGCTTCTTATTTTAACTTTATTTTACAGTAATACAATATTAAAAAAAAGCCAACTCAAACAAGGCTCACATTGTTGAGTATGACGGCCTTCTCAATTGAATGTCGTGTACGAAAAATTGATTATATTTGAAGGCTCAGTATAATCGTGCTAATTGTATAAAGCGCAATTTGCGATCATGGTTCACAAATAACGACTATTCTAGTTTCGCCATGCATGATTCCTAGACTGCAGAATGAGCGGTTTTTCTGGTCAAGCTATGCGATGTGAGGCAGTATTACGGAAATCTTCAAATTGGAAAGGTAATTAAAAACGAACTAGCAAATAAATTTCGATGAAACTTCGTACACTCAACTATTATAATGTGCGCCCGAAGTGGTAAAAATTTTACTGCTGTGCACGTTGATAAAGCGCAGATATTCGTGCCCAAAATAGCCAAACTTTACCATGTTTAAAAGGCTGCCGATCAAAGACTGATTAAATTAAGACTAATTACGCTTCACGTTTCATAATATAAGTACCCATTCTATGTGTAGGCCAAAGGAAACTGTTCTAAGTGCAGCAGTTTCTTCAGCAAACTAATCCGAAGTAGGGTATATCAACGACGCTAGCGAATTTGTCATCTGCAAAACCACCTCTCATGCAGTTGATAACGTTGACACACTAAAGCAGCGCACATCATTTGACAGAGAGTATATTAAGCTTTCGAATGATGCCTACATTGTGATGTTCGAAAAAGAACAACGCGCAGAATGCTCACGCAAACATTGCCTA